>NC_067399.1:46627943-47277943 GCF_016432865.1 Antechinus flavipes
GATCATTGTACACGGCAACAAGAAGACTATACAGTGATCAGTTCTGACAGATGTGGCTCTTTCCAAGAATGAGATGATCCAAACCAGTTCTAATTGTTCAGTGATGAAGAGAGCCATCTATACCCAGAGAAAGGCCTGTGAGAACTGAGTGTGGACCATAACATAACATCCTCACTCTTTCTGTTATTGTTTGCTTGTATTTTCTTTTCTTTCTCAGGTTTTTTTTTCCCCTTCTTGATCCTATTTTTCTTGTGCAGCAAGATAACTATATAAATATGTATACATATGCTGGATTTAACATAGATTTTTAACATATTTAACATGTATGGAACTACCTACCATCTAGGGGAGGGGATGGGGGGAAGATGGGGAAAATTTGGAACAGAAAGTTTTGCAAGGATCAATGTTGAAAAATTACCTATGTATATGCTTTGTAAAGAAAAAGCTTTAATAAAATTAAGAAAATTTTAAAAACTGGATAGTCTCCAGCTTGTCATATAATGCACAGACGTGACTTCCTTCAAAACTCAGCTGAAATCTCACTTGCAAGAAGTCTTTCTCTGATATTATCCACCACTTCCATCATTTATATGTAACTATTACATGTAATCTACCTTTTTAGAATAAAAGCCCCTTGAGTCCAGGGTCACTTTTTGCTTTTCTTTGATTCACTAGCGCTTAATACAGTACATGGCACATAGTAGGTGCTTATTAAAGACTCACTGATTGACTCAACCTAGCATTTCTTAGGAAGCCTTTCAAGTTATTATTTTTTAATTTGTCCAGACTTTTCTATTTAGAAAGTGTCACTTAGCCTGGCAGAATCACAAATCTCAAAACAATCTCAGAGATTTTCAATGCCATCTGTTCATTTAATAGATGAGGGAATTTAGTCCAGAGAAAATGGTGAGTGGATAGTTTGTTAGTGAGAGAGCTTAGATAAAATTTGAGTCTTTGGACTTCTGAATCAAATATTCTTTCGACCACAGCACATGAATAAAAGAAAAAAAAATCATCATTGTGCTAGCCCTTGCTAGCCCAAGGGCTCCAGAGAAGTGGACGTGAAGACACTGGTGAGTTAGCTTCATGTCCTTTTAAAAAAAAATAAAAGTCCTATGAGATCAGTGCTAATGTTCTCTATTCCCACTTTTAGTTGCTTCTATCAGATTTGTAGCAATTCTCAAGTTTTTGACCAATATATATCTTCCCTCTCCCCCAGTAGAAAATATGTTCCATGAGAACATGGCCCATATTTCCCATTTCTTTTTTATTCTTCTCTCCAGAGAATTTTGCTCACAGTGGGCACTCACTAAACATGGTTTAGGGATCAATGAGAAAAACTGGGAGATACAGAAAGCATTGTTCTCAAATTGGGAGATAAAAATACAGTCTACAACAGTGTCCCTTTGTCATGGGGACATATACATATGTAGTCAGCTCTTTCTGTATTCAACTGAGTCCCATGTAACTAAGAACCAGCCAATCCTCACCAATGAGCAGTTATTATACATTTACCTTAAACCAAGAACTGCACTATCTTATGATGATACAAAGACAAAAAGGACTCCCTACTTTCAAAAGGCTCGTATTCCATTGGGTTGAAAAATACTTCTCAGGTAAATATGTACAGTATATAAAATCAATACACAATTAAAAAAATTAAAAAAGTTCCAGGGAAAAAGGATGAAAAGAAACTGATTTAAAAAATTATAGATCTAATGCTGGAAGAAAACATGGAAACCAGCTTATCTTGCTCTTTTACTTTAAAAATGAGGTCTAGGCAGATTAAATAAGTGGAATTTCTGAAGTCATCCAACAGAGGCAGGTTTTGAACCCAAATTCACTTCAAGAGGTAATATTCTTTAATTATACCACACCGGATCAAGGTGACAACTCTCTTACCCAATGTTTCCATTAAGATACCCATTTGTAATTAATCTACTTTGCAATTGCAACACATCCTTTTGGTGACAACTACTGAGAATATATGTGCAGAGAGAATAAACAGCCCATATGAAGACCATGCACCAATACTTATACAGCTTCAGAGATTGCCAACCATGAAATCTAGTAATTGTAACTGGAGAGAGAAATAACATGCTATTGGTTTGCTGTGATTTCACTAATGGAAGGGGGAAAAAAATCTTCCTGTTAACTCTTTTTCAAACCCATCTAGTATAATCAAATAGAGAGAGAGAGACACCATCCGATGGAGAACAAAAAAAGCACACTTAAAAATGTACTTCCTTCGGTTTAAGAAGAGCAAAGAGAGATGAAGTGGAGGAGGAGCAGGTGGTCAGAGTAGACGCTCGGTGGTTAATTTCAGACTCATAGAACATCATCTCAATGTAATGGTACTATTCCAGCCACATAACAACTCACCCCAAGATACCACTGAGCCTAAATCTATGACAATAAAAGGTGAAAAGGATGAAAGTCCCATCCTTGCCTATTCCCCAAAGGACTAGCAGCCAATATCTCCCTGACCTCGCAGCAAGACCCAGGAAGGGTCCGGGTTTAATCACTTGTACACGGTCCACCCTTTGCAGCCTTTTAATATTTCCAGTAATTTTTCTCTTATGAGTTTTGAGCTAACATAATTCTCAAGACACTTCCCTGTTAAGCCTTACATCAGCAGAGGAGAGAATGGTGTTATAAGAGACAAAACAAGGAACGTTCAGACACACAATTTACCCAGAGCTTCTTGCCTCTCCATACTGGCCTTAACGATAAGGCTTTTAACTTTTCACAACCCCTGCCTCTCAAACAAAGACACGATTAAAAAAAAAAAAAAAGAGGGGAGGGGGAAAACATAAAGATGGAGATGTACAGGGGCCTAGCTCAGTCCCTGTCCAGCATACAATCCATTCCCAGCTAGGAAAATGATTACCACACAATGGCTAGCATGGCCAGCTCAGGGCAGCTGTGTGATATAAATTGTCAGCAATGACCATAAGCACTCAGAGAAACAATTTAATTCCTCACTTCCGCCATCATGGGCTGATATATTCTTTCAAGGTCATTACCCAAGGCTAGGAGGGTCGCTTGATTAACGAGTGACAGGTCCAATGAGGGCCAGTGTGCTCCAGCAGGCCTTATATTAATTAGACAGAAGCTCAGGAAAATAAATGTTACCCAGAAAGGAGGGTCCACATCTCGGGCATAATCCCGTGACCTCAACACCCCTACCCCATTCACCCCTCAAAAGATAACATCTCGACCTTGTTCCTCCATGTTATACTTTAACTTTGCTTTAAAACCTATAAAATATCCAACATAAACCATGCTTCATTTCCTATTCAAAATGACCGGGGCGCTGGCCTTCAGTTCTCCACTGTCTTTGTCTTATCCTCTACCACTTAGTTATTCTAATTTATGGGTTAATTCTGAGTGGCAATATGGAGAACTGCTTGCTATGGACTTCACATTACCAGAAGCAGCATCTATGCTGCTCCAAACCACAAAAAATGGCCTGTTCCTGGTGCTTTATTATTTTGAGCCCAATAATAAAGGCAGTTATTAGCTTAATTGAGAAGTTCGGGAGATTTGATAACAATCCTGAACTTTCTGGGGATAAACCATCTTTTGGAAGAATCGAGGCTTTAAAAGAAAGCCAAAACCAAAATAAATAAAGTCCTTAAAGACGAATAAGCCCTAGCTCTTTGATTACACTGGTCCTGAAATCTTCCCATTAAGAAATATAAAGGAAAGGAAATTCCCAGAGAGTTGTAATTAATTCTGGGTGACAATTGTTATTTTCCAAAATGAGAGGTGGCTAGTTTAAGGATGCAATTTGAGTTGCCACCTACCAGAAAGGATTTATCCTCTTCTCCAATCTGCAAATTCAACATTGCTGCTATTAGCAGGGCTACAAATATACATATGTGGCTGCCTCAGGGTGCTCTCCTTCTAGAGGCTGATGAAAAGAGATGGCAACTGTATCTTTTCTCTTGAACTTCCTAGAAAGGCAACATTATCTATGGAAACAACCTCTGAATGGGAAGTTGGGATTTGAATCCATACAAGAAATTTGGTGGATTGTCACTCAGACTTCTCTATAGCTAAAGAATATATTGAACCTGTAGCCAGGAATATCAGAGTTCAAACCCAGACTCAGAGGCTGTATGACATTGGATAAATCACTTCATTTCTGCCAGTTTCCTGCTCCAAAAATTAATAGTATCTACCTGAAAAGGATTTTTTTGAAGATAAAATTAGACAACTTTTGAAAACATTTTGCAAACCTTGAAATCTGATATTAATGATAGCTATTATTAATTAAGTCTGTGAAAAATATAGCATTATTGCAAAATATTGACATAATAAAATGTACCTTTCTTCTCACATTCATTTATGGTGTGAGAATTATTCAATGAATGAATGTTGGTCTTTATTTACGGAAATAACTCATTCTTTTGTTCAATCATTTATTCATTCATATATTTACTGAGCACCATTTGCACACTGTGTTTAGGTGCTTTGGGAAAAGCAGGTTCCTGTTCTGAAAGAGTTTATAATTTAGCGGAGGAGATAATCAATCAATGAGTACTTATTAATTTCCTATTATCTGCCAGGTTCTGTCCTAGACTTTAGAGACACAAAGACAAAAACAGTCCTTTTCCTTAAAAAGCTCATATGGTTTAAAAAGCTTAGATAATTTACATCTGACATAGACAACCTTTAGTAACTTAAACTTGTCTATATCTATATCTGTATCTTTCCAATTATCATTGCATAATTGTTTTCAATTGTGTCCATCTCTTTGTGACCCCATTTGGGCAAAGGTACCAGAGCAGTTTGCCATTGCCTTTTCCAGATCATTTTATAGGTGAGGAAACTGAGGTAAACAGAGTGAAGTCACTTGCTTAGAGTCACACAGCTAGTAAGTGTTTGAAGCTTGATTTAACTCAAATCTTCCTGACTCTAGTCCCAGCATTCTATCCACTCAGCTACTTACCTGTCCTTTCGTACTCCATAGCAATATCCAGTTCACCTATTCCTTTCTTTCTTTCTTCTTTCTTTTCATAATTCCATACCTTCTTTCCTTTTCCTTCTTTCTCTTTATTTCTTCTTCTATTTCTCTATGGATAGATAGAAAATTTTTCTTTTTCTTTCCATCTATCCTTTTTTCTATTTTATTTTCATTTTTTCTACTTTATTTCTATTTTTCTATCAATTTATCCATTTTCTGTCTATTTTCCTATCATCTTACCTTTTTTCTATCTATCTTTCTCTATGTATTTTTCGATCTATCTACAAAACTGCAAGGTAGTGCAATAGATTAGGAGCCACCCTTGAATCTAAGAGGAGTAGGGTTCAATTCCATACTGGCTATGTGATCCTGGACAAATCTCACTGAGACAATCTGTTATAGAGAAAGTGCTGAGCTCGCCTAGTAAAAGGGGATTTCTCGTGGAAGGATTTTTCTACACTAGTGGTGTCACAAATTCAAGTCTCTAATCCTAACCATATACAAAGTAGAAACAGAGATGTTAGGGGAAGAAGATAGGGGTGAAGGCACTAGTAGTTGCGTGAATCGAGAGGATTCTTATGAACAAGATAACATTTGAGCTGAGCCTTTAAGGAAAAGAGAGGAATCCAAAAGGCAGATGGGAGGAAGAAACCCATTTCAGGCATAGAGGGTAGCGTATACAAAAGAACAAAGGCAGGAGATGGATAGTCACATATGAACTGCAAAAGGGCCAGTTCAGGATCTCAGTGAGAGTAGAAGGGAGAAACCTGCAACAAGACTGGTAAAAGTAGTTTGGGACCATGCAGCCTATATTATCAAAGGCTAGCAATTTAACTTCTTTAAGCCTCTATTTTCTTTGTGAAATGAAAAAGGTCAGACTAGCAGTTCTTAATTTAAGAGGTCTCAGCATCCCTTTAAAAGTTATTGAAGACCCTTCCTAAGAGTTTTTATTCATGTTATCTATCAATATTTGTCATATTAAAAATTAAAATGTCTTAGCATTATTGGGAAACTAGTGTTGATCTTGCAGACCCTCAGAAAGGATCCCAGAAACCCTGGGGCTCTACAATTCTGACTTTGAGAACCATTCATACCCCTTCAATCTGTAAATCCTATTTGAAACTATTGTACATGGTACATGATCATTTTAGTGACAGAAGAAGTCACAAAAATCCAGAGAGATCACTGCCAACTAGCTCTCTCAAATCTAAGACTCACCAAATAAGCAATGACTACTATGGATAAAAGGATTACAAATGTAAATAAATCAAGGTTTCTGACTTTAAGAAGTTTATAATCTAGGAGGGAGGATCACTGTGTATATTACACAGATAATAAGAAATTAAAATAGAGTATTATATATAAGTAAAATATAATGACAATGTAGAGGGAAAGATCCCATATAGGTAGGGAAAAACCAAAAGAAGATTTCATGGGATACACAGGATTATTACTGGGCCTTGAAGGATGAAGAGAATTTTTAAAATTTTTGAATGAAGACAGAAAGCATGAGAGTTTGTAGGCAGATCTGGGCAGGTTCTCATTTGCATAGGTGCATGTATTTCAGGAAACAATGTGAGCAAAGTAACTGAAGCAAAAAAATTCAGGGAGTGTTTGGGGAATGACAAATAGTCCATTTGCCTGGAGAGTAGGTTATATTTGTGAGATAAGGAAGAAAAAAGGAGCGGGATTAGGGAAATGACTCAGAGCAGAAATCCATCTCCACCCCATGAAAAACAACTCCATATGAATGTCACACATATACACACATACATTATATATATATATATATATATATATATGTGTGTGTGTGTATACATATGAATAACCAAGTGGATGAAAAATTGCCTATTACCTAGACAACAATATATAGCTGGATGGACATTATCCAGAACTGGTCTATTCCTGTTGTTTGGTCATTTTAAATCTGATTCTTTTTTACCCCATTTGCCATTTTCTTGGCAAAAATATTGGAGTGGTTTGACATTTCCTTTTCTAGCTCTTTTTATGTGAGATAAACAGAATTAAATAACATAGCTAATAAGTATCTGAGGCCAGATTTGAACTCAGGAAAATGAGTCTTCTTAACTCCAGGCCTCTGTCCCCTTCATACAGCATGAACTTTGCTTGTGAATGTTTTATCAGAGGACCTAGATGAATTACAGACATTAAGAGTCCATAGATGAGTTCACAATTTATTCTTCTGGGAAAAGTACCAGTATCTGAAGAGATCACAGATACACCAAAGTACTGAAGAAGGCAATGGGTTGATGTTGGTCTTTCCACAGTCTCTCACTTTGGCCCTCTATGTCCATACATTTATAAGATAATGGCCCAGATCAGGGCTATATCTGGTATTCAGGGAGCACAGAAAAGGTAACTGGAATACATCACTGATTAGACCAATGTTCTTGACCTTAGCCATGGCTAAACAATTTTGCCATTAACAACTTGCTATCAAGAGTTAGACTCCCTATTACAGGACAGATATTCAGCAGCCCCATCTTCTGAACTTATAATAGGATGTTACCTTGAGAATATCAAGAATGACACATGAAAATGGCTGGAAATGAATTAGCATGCATATCATTAAGAGTGAGAAATCATTTCCACTGAACAAGGAAAAAATTCATGTACATATGAATGTAACAGGACTCTGGAGGCCAGTGCCTGATGGCAGGTAGAAAATCCCCAGTGAACCTATCTTCCATGCCCAGGAGAGTTTCACTGACACAGTCACACTGTGACTAAGAAACTAATCCTTCTATACTAAGAAAAAAAAAAAAGGGAGGGGAATGATAGAAGCCACAATCACTATGCAAGTTGAGGACAGGAATGTAAACTATAAGAAGAGAATGAGGTGCTGGTCCTGAGAACTGGGGGATGAATGCAAAAGGAACCACAGAGCAGGGAGGACCCTGGGAAGAAAATCCGACAAGATTGAGGAGACTAAGCTACAGGACTGCCATGGAAAAAGATGCAAAATGAGAGAGGTCAAAAGAATAAGAAGGGGTCAGGAAGTTTGTTTAGGAGGATCCTGTGTTTCTGAGCTTACCCAGTGGGGCACTCCAACGCTGATGTTTCCCTTCACTGTCCCTTGCCATCCTTTCCTGGGAGAAGTGTGTTAATCTAGGAGGAATGTTCCCTCTCTTTGTGTTTTAAGAATTCACTTTCTGTATTGTTTTATTTTAAAGCTAGTATTCCAATATAAATGTGGCTAACCATTGTACTGATCTGCAGGCATCCTTAGGAAAATGGAGCCCATACAAAAGACAACAGAGGGAATACCCAGAAGGACAAAAGAAGAGATGGATTTTACAATGCTGGTGAACATTTTACTGGAGATACTTTCCTTCTAGTTCCCAACTCACGCTAAAGAACATAGAATTATTGCCATGTTTTTTTCCTAACTTCCCAAAGCAGGAAAAAGAATTGCAGATCTGTTTAGCTAAGAATGAGTTGGTAACTGATTTTTGTTTGTTTGTTTTTTGGGGATGGGTTGGGTTTTTTGATTCATTTCTGAAGAGAGGGTACATTGAGAGGGGGAGAAAAGTTATGAACAAGTTGTAACTGATATGATAGTGACCTGGTCATTGTTATTTCCATTTTATTTCTAGCCTAGTTTGAAAGGAAAATCATTCCTGGGATGGATGGAGTTGAGGAAATCATTAAAGAGAAAGCCACACTCAAAGGAAAAGACAGAAGTAATTAGCCAGGAAGAAATAGTGCTTCACATACCAGGGTGGTGACCAGTGAGGAGATATGACATAACTCTAATCAATCCAGCCTAGGAACAACACTGCTGAACTATTACTTCAGTAAAATATTCACTGTGTAGGATTGGTAGTAGATAAGCTATGTAAATTTAAAAACTACAATGCAAAAGAGCTTTTCCCTTACTCAAAGCAAGGGCATGGACTTTGGACTTGAATTATCATGTATTTTCCTATCCTTTATTTTGTAAAAGCAGCTATTCAGCACAGTCAATCAATAAGCATTTATTAAACATCAGACAGTGCACTAAGCTCTAAGGACAGGAAAGAGGAAAAAGACAGTATTTGCCCTCCGGAAGTTTACAATCTAATGGGAGAGACAACATGCAAACAATTACATATAAAGTAAGATATGCACAGGATAAATAAGAAATTATTGTGATAGAGGAGAAAATAGAATTAAGAAGGGTTGGGAAAATCTTCCTCCAGAAGCTGGGATTTTAGTTGGGACCTGAAGGAAGTCAGAAAATAGAAATGAAGAAGGAGAGCATTCCAGTCAGGGAGAATGACCATAGTCAAGATCTTGTTAATGGAACAGTCAGGAGAGTCACTGGATTAAAGAATATGGCAGGTTGTGGGGGAGTGAGAGGTAAGCAGGCTAGAGAAGTGAGGCTTCTTAAAAGAATTTGAAACTCCAAAGAGAGGATTTTGTATTTGATTCTGAAGGTAAGAGGAGTCATAGGAATCTATTGTGTAGACAGGGAGGGTGATCTGATAAGACCTCTATCTTAAGAAAATCATTTTGGCAGCTGAATGGAGAATGGATGGAGGGAAAGAGATTTGAGACAAGCAAAACCAGAATAATGTATTGCAATAATCCAAGAATAAGGTGAAAGAGTCCACACTAGAGTGACAACAGTGTCAAAAGAGAAAAGGAGACAGACTTATTTGGAAGATGTAGCAAGGGTGGAGTCAATAGGCTTTGGTAACAGCTTAGATTTAGGAGGAAGATTTAGAGAAAAAGGAATCAAGGATGACTCCTAGATTATTACCCTGAGGGATTGGGAGGACAGCAGTGTCCTCCATAGCAGACAGTAATAGGAAAACTAGGGGGGACAAGGGAATGATTAGATGGAAAATAATGCATTCTGACTCGGACATGTTAAGTTTAAGGTGTCTATTGGACATCTAGTTTGAGATGTTTGAAAAGCAGCTGGAGATGTGGGATTGGAGTTTTAGGAAAGAATAGGTAGAATTCAGTATCATCACATTAGAGATGATACTTAAATCCATAGGAGCTGATGGTCACCAAGTGAAATAGTATAAATGGGAGAAGAAAAGAAAACCCAGATAGAACATTGTGGGACATCTATACTTAGAGAATATAACCTGAATGAAAAGCTAGTTAAGGAGAATGAGTAGTTGTGTGCTATGCAGAAGACAATGGTGTCCTGAGAATATTAGAGAGAGAGGAAAGTGTCAAGGGGAAGAGGATGATCAATATTGTCAAAGGATGCAAAAGGATCAAGTTTGAGGATTGGGTAAAGGCCACTGGATTAGACCATTAGCTGATCATTGGAGGGAGGATTTTTGGTGGAGTGATAGGGTTGGAAGTCAACTGTAGAGAGTAAGAAAAGAGTGAGAGGAAGTTGATGCACCAGTAGACATCCTTCTCAAAGAGTTTTACCACAACAGGCAAAAGAGATACAGGACAATAATTAGTGCCGATGGGAAGATAACATGATATTGTTGGTTTGTTGGAGGATGGAGAAGACATGAAAATGTTTGTAGGCAGTAGGGAGGGAGGCAGAAGACAGGGTGAGAGAGATTGAAGAGTGGGATGATAGAAGAGTGGGGGCAATCTAGTAGAAGAGACAGGGTGGATCTGGAATCAGGACGCTCTTAGGTTGAACCATCTTAGACACTTACTAGCTGGGCAAGTCACTTAACACTTTATAGATTGTTTTCTCATCTGAAAAGAAATGACAAAGTTGAACTTCATGCCCCCCCAGGCTTCTCCTTTGTAGTTTTGCCTCTACTCTGATGATAATTTTGCTTTCCAAAGTGGGTTTTGCTCATTGTAATTCTCCTCCAGCTAGAGGTTTTGTTATTTATTTAAGGGGTGTTCCTACAAAGGAACAGAAGAGAAAGAGGAAGAAATCTAACATAGTGCATTTTGATGCCAAGGAATGATTAAAAACAAAATCTCTTCCCTTGCCCCCTCTCCCATATCACTCTCCCTTTCAAAGGAGCCAATTCAGCAGGTTTTATTTGTATAAAGCATGCTAGAGGAGCATCCTACTGAGAAAACTTAGCATGATTCCTACCAGAAAAGGCAGCTCTAAGCTCACCTGGGGCTACTTCTCACCCAGTGGCACGAACTACCTAGAGACTACAAGGGCCCCTTTTGCTCCCTCTTTCTTTGAGCCAGCATGAAGACCAGCTCCACAGCGGGCTGTAGGGACACAGTTGGGAGACCCCAAACTAAGTGACCAGCTGAACCATCCTGCAACCCCCACCATCAATCTGGGTCTGCACACTTGCTTGAAGAAGCAATTCCAAAATGGAATGCCCCAAAGAGGTATGTCTGAGGAAGTCAATGACACTGGAATTTTATCCTCCGGCTCAGATGATGCTAACTCAGTGGAAAATAATTTTCACACTCTTAAATTCTGATTTCAAGTACTGGAAATAATTGTGTGATTTGCAATTGTTGCCATTACATTCAATTGATGCACCTGTTTATTGGTAGCTTAATTGTGTAATCTTAGGTTATATGATGAGGCTTAGCAATTGGGCAACTGAGCCTTCATGGAAAACAATTTCCTTCATTTCCAAGGTTCACTTCTCAGAGAAAATGGTTTCCGTTAGGGACAAATATTCTGGGGTTTCTGACATTGGCATTAGTATTTAGTAGCTTTCCTTTTCCTTTTTATTCCTACTTGCTTTTCAAGTCAACAGATTTCCCTAAGCAATACAGATGGTGATTACAGCCTGCGGAGGTCCATCCCCAAGTCTGGAAGCCCTTTTGCTTTATCCAACAAGCTGGGCTGTAGCTTAAAATATTTTAAAATATAATTTTAATATAAACCCTTTAACTCCTTAACAACATCTTTTTATTGTGTCCTATAGTTATGGCTGAACAGTCAGGCAGTCCTTTGGAATACTTCTGGCCTAAAAGCATACCAATGAGCTGAAAAAAGGAAGGGGAAAAAAGGCTCCTTTTTAGGAGAGTCGAGTCTGTGATTATGTTTATTTATGACCAAATATGCCAAATGGTTTTTTTTTCTCCAAACAGTCATCATTTTGTAGGAAACTTATGAATTTCATGACTTTTTAAAGACTCAGGATTGCTTCGCTTAACAAATGGGCATCTTTGTTCAAGTTCTAGTTGGTTTTGCAAATGGGTATCTCTTTGCTCCGGACATTCTTCTCTCCCTTTCTGTCATCTACCATATCCCTACTGTCCCATGTGTCTGGAGCAGTTTTGCTTACTGACCAGGTCAATGTTACCTTTTCTTTAAATACTTCTGAAAAACCTTTGAATAATAATTCCTCAAGAAAGATTTTTCCCCTATGAAACAAATCCCTCTGTCTTGTTCAAAACTTATAATATTATCACTTGAGTATCACCGCAACCATTATTATTTCTTGTAAAAAATAGTCAGTAATCATAATTGTAGTTATCAAATAATAAAAGGACTCAGATTTGCTAAAGGTTCTTAAGGTTTCAGAAACTAGTGTCTCAAATTCGCATGTAAATTGGAAGAAAACACCAGTTTAGTACACATTATTCTTTGCCAATGAAAAGAATATGTTTCTGGTACAGAATAGAACTTTATCCTAAAATTCCATACCCTTCCATATCCATTTCTCTACCTGTTCATCCATTAATTCAACACATTTATGGCACACGTATTATGCTCAAATTCACACTTCTTAAAACAACACAGATTCTTACATCTCTAAAAATACATTTCTGCATTCTAATCTTATGGAGTATGGCTAAAGTCTTGGAGATGAAATGTTGGTGGTATAGCAGATAGAATGTTAGACTTGTAATCAGAACAATTTTTGTTCAAACCCTGGCTTAGACTCTTACCATAGAAAAAATACATTTAGCTTCTCCCAATACTTAGTTTTCTTATCTGTAAAATGGGGATAAGGATCTCACCTACCTCTCAGAAAACATATGTAAATCACTTTGCAAATTTCAATATACTATATAAATGCTAGCTATCATAACCATCACTATTATCATTACTTCTGTATGGTTTATTGTTGGTATTCAGTCGTTTTCAGTTGTACCTAACTCTTTGTGATCCCATTCGGGTTTTTCTTGGCAAGATACTAGATTGATTTGCCATTTCCTTGTTCAGGTCATTTTACAGATGAGGAAACTGAGGCAGGGTTAAGTGACTTGCCCAGGATCATATAACTAGTGACTGTCTAAGACTAGATTTGAACTCAGGAAGATGACTTCAAACCCAGTGCTCTACCCACTGTATCGCCTAACCGCCCCACATCCTTTTATGGTTAGGAATAACAAGAAGAACAACAAAAAGAGAACATTTTGGATAGGGCTTGCCCTAGGAAATATTACGACATATGTGAAACTTGCCTTTATTTATCCACCTTTTCCTACCCTCTCCAGCATTCTCACTCTTTCCTCCCAATGACACCCTGGATAGCTCTATCTGTACACATTTTAGTCACATTTTCTAGATCTGTTACCACTATTCACATGAATTGGAGATGGCACATGTAGCGTGGTTCACACCAGCCTTGGCTTGTCAGAGGTATGGACTCTCAGACTGACAGTGATTTATTGAACTAATCTGATGTTATTAAAATCAAAGAGACACTATTATCCTAGATTCATCTAGGATAATCTTTTATTATTATTATTATTTTGGAAGATGTTTACATAGGTTAACTCAATGACATATTTATTAAAAATAAAAACAATAACAATAACAACCCAGGGAGTAGTTGACCAACTTCAAGTTCATCTGCCACAAAGTTTAATTTTTCTGACTATGCATATCCACAAGGTACCAGCCATGAGATATGTCATCCAGCTCTAAGTGAATCAGACACATATCTCATTTTCTATCAGCTGAGCTTGCTGATATATCATGGAACAGTCCAGGCTTGGTAACTATTATATGGTAACTATTATATATATATATATATATATATATATATATATATATATATATATATATATATATATATATATATAAACAATAGTCCTAGAACACTTACTTATATACTACTTATATACATTAACTTCAGCAATTGATGGTCCAGGGAGCTAAGTCATTATTGCCAAATTCAATGTCGAGGAGAAGAAACTCATGGACATTTCTTAGGCTTCCTTCTGGTTGATTCAAGCCTTAAGTTTCATGACTTAAGATGATAGCTACCATGGTTTTCAACCATCCAGATACCTTTTTGTGTAGAAAATTATAGCTTATAGAATAAAGCTCCTAATTCAAGTATTACCTTCTTTTCTCTTGATCAGTAAGTTTTTATTAAGTGCAGTTCCTACTCTCAAGGAGTCTGTATTCTATCAAAAGGAATAATGTCTGCATACATTCTATGAGGTGAAGGTGAGGAAAGACTATGGAGGATAGCAAGCAATAAGGTTGGAGAGGTCAGAGCATAGAGTTTGGAAAGGGGAGTGATTAAAATATATAGTGCAGTAGAACAATAAGCTTGGATCATGTTGTGAAGGATTGTACAAAGGATTGTACAAACCAAGAGTCTTTGATAAAAAGATACTCCCTATCTACAGCAAAGCAAAATATTTAGAGCAGCACTTTTTGTGATAGCAAAGAATCAGAACCAAAATAAATGTTGAGGAATAGCCAAACAAATTGTGGTCTATGAATGTAACAGAATGATACTGTGCTATAAGAAATGTGTGGGATGAATATAAGGAAGCATGAAAAATTGGTATGAACTGATGCAGAATAAAGTAGAACCTAAAAAAGTTCAATATAAATGAACTTATTTAGTATGGAGCATGATGAAGTAAGATCTATAGCTACGGATAATTTTTTTGACAAATATATAGATCATAAGTTGGAATGAGAAAAAACCTAAAGCCAGAAGACCAAGTAGGAAACTATTGGAGCAATTGCAATAGTGTTGGCCATGTGGGTAGAGGAATTTTTTTTAAAAAGCTTTTTATTTTCAAAACATATGCAAGAATAATTTTTCAACATTAACCCTTGCAAAACCTTGTGTTCCAATTTCCTATCCCTTTCCCCATTCCTTCCCCTAGATGGCAAGCAGTCTGATACATGTAATAGATGGTGGAAATATATGTTAAATCCAATATATGTATACATATTTATACAATTATCTTGCCACACAAGAAAAATCAAATCAAACAGAAAAAAATGAGAAAGAAAACAAAATGCAAGCAAACAACTACAAAAAGAGTGAGAATGCGATGTTATGTTCTATATTTAGTTCCCACAGTCCTCTCTCTGGGTGTGGATGTCTCTCTTCATCACAAGATCATTGGAATTGGCCTGAATTATCTCATTGTTGGAGAGGGCCACATCCATCAGAACTGATCATCACATAATCTTGTTGTTGCCGTGTACAATGATCTCCTGGTTCTGCTCATTTCACTCAGCATCAGTTCATGTAAGTCTCTCCAGGCCTCTCTGAAATCATCCTGCTGGTCATTTCTTACAGAACAATAATATTCCATAACATTCAGATACCACAATTTATTCAGTCATTCTCCAACTGATGAGCATCCACTCAGTTTCCAGTTCCTGGCCACTACAACAAGGGCTGCCACAAACAATTTTGCACATGTGGGTCCCTTTCCCTCCTTAAAGATCTCTTTGGGATATAAGCCCAGTAGTAACACTGCTGGATCAAAGGGATGCACAGTTTGATAACCCCTTTGGCATAGTTCCAAATAGCTCTCCAGAATGGTTGGATTCATTCACAATTCCACCAACAATGTATAAGTGTCCCAGTTTGGGTACAGAAATTTCAAGGAAGTTTTTGAGCTATACTTAATCTTCTAAGCTGAAAATTTAAAAATCTAAAATAATTCACATGATATGATTGTCAAATTTTCAGATGGCACATTTCTGGAAAGATATCTCATGTACTGGATAGAAAAAGGATTAAAAAATCTTGAAACTCTTAGAGAATGAGAGCTATATTTTCTTGATTCCAACAGTTCAGTCATAAATCAAATTCTTATAAGAAGAATAGTTGACATTGACCTCATCTCATGTATACAAGAGAGATCCTTTGGTAAATGGACCAACAATCATTACTTTTGGTCTCAGATGCACTTATATCATTGACATTTTAAATCTCAGACAAAGAACTTTGAAGACCTTAGTCCACCTAGTAAGTGACAGAGAAAAGGAAGTGAAATTTTCACTAGTAAACAATATTTTATTCATGTTATTCTCTCACACCCCCCTTCCTCATCCCATCCCACCCCTCATGAGTATTGGTTTCATTTATGTACTGATAGAAAGGTCAATATTTGAAATGATCTGAATGATTCAAACATAAGGCTTACTTTTCAGAGAGTTTTGGCCTTTTCAATATCCTGATTTGTGATTGGTTAGCTATTCCTATAGTTTTTGTCCTTGACTTATGAACTTTGCAGAAGGAAAAAGGAAAATAGAGTAGTCCCTTAATCAAACAGGAGGCTACTGAGGGTTAATCCTAACTAGACTATAGTATACTATATACTAAGCATATATACATATATATAGAGTTGGGAGAATGTAATTGGTGTAACAATCATGCTGATTACTATGTTTTTTTAAATAATTTTTCACAGAAAAGTGTGGAAAGGAAAGAAAACTAACCCCTTCCTGTCTCATGTTTTCCAATCTCATGGTCCCTTCTGTCTCTGAAATAGCAGATTGAAGCGTAATTTCACTAAGAATTTCAGATGTAATTTAACATGTATTAGACTACCTACCATCTAGAGAAGGAGGGGAAAATTTGGAACACAAGATTTTGCAAGGATCATGAAAAATTACCCATGCATATGTTTTGTAAATAAAAAGCTATAATTTAAAAAAAAGTGAAAAAAAGAGAACTGTAATAAGACAGTTTAAGTGGATGAGGTGGGAATGCTAATTACACCCTCAAAATTTAGTCGCAACTCCAAACATAAGCTCCAGAGAAAAATCATTGGCTGCTCTTGAGAAATGGTGTACCTGGTGATCATTTATCCAACTTTTCCATTTATTTGCACGCCAGAGGGCCAGGGAGGGAAATGCCATTTTTTGGATCCATTTTCTTCCTTTTCCAAGAGAAGCAGTCCAATCTCTTCTTTAGAAGGAAGACATGTGAGAATCGCCACACCTGAGCATCCTTATCTACCCAACAAGTCATTCTGTTCTTCGTGTAACCTCTTACTCCTCACTCCTGCCTCTGCCTATCTGCTGATACCAATCTACATGGCTTTCAGGCACAGCGAAGGTGGGACAGTTCACAATCACTGCATTGCTCGCCCTGAACCCACACATGGAAGCAGTCAGAGAAAATAAACGGATGAGGTTCCACCCTCCCCAATCATATATTAAAACAGCAACAACCAACAAACAAGTCACCAACACACTAAGGAACAAAAAAGACAAAGTACACTTCCCCCATCTGCTCAAACATCCCATCTAGGCTGGAGATGCATCCGAATGTAACTACAGGATTATTAACCTCTCACAAACAAATGGCATCGCTCAAATCCCGCGTGAGCCGGGGAGACAGAGGGTAGGTATCTGAGCAGGAACAGGTCTATATGGGAACAAAACAACATCAAGGATGGATGGACGGACGGGACGAAGTAGGAAACGGCACAGAATGAAGTCTGTCAGTGGATAACAGTTGGAAGGTCAAAGTAATACGTAATTGGCAATTCTCCATTAGACACCGATAGCATATGTTCTCTCTGCCTGCAGGTATGGCGGGATCAGGTGCACAAATGTGCGAAGAGAAAGATACTTGGGGGTGGGCTGTATTCTTGCGTTTGTTGATGTGAATGTGGGGATCTGAAGGCATGGGTCTTGAAGGTGTTGGAATACATGCTTCCATGCAAATGTGTGCCAGAAATTCTATTCCTGTAGGCACTGAGTGCCACTCGTATTTTCTTCCTCTCCTCCCCTTCCCCCCCAAAAAAAGGCACCGTTCCCCCTTCTCTGGGATATTTCCAAACTCTCTTGCTGCTTCTTCTGCTTCTTCCTTTAAAAAAAAATAAGGCCTCTGGCCTTACACCACTGTTTATCACCTAAGGCAAACTCCCTCTCTCTCTCCTTTTCCCTCTCTGTTCCTTTAAATCTCTGAACCACAAAGCAGCATGCGAGCAACACCGCAGGTCAAGATATCAAAAGAGGGAACTTTTATAGGTTTCCTTGATAACATGGACAATAAAAGAGGAAGGGTTCGCAAGCAGCCTTACTGACCTTATTTGATGCTGTGCTTAAAAGGGAGGACGATTCCGCGGCGTCTGCATGTGTGGGTCCAGGCCATTGGTGGGGGAAAAGGAAAGCTCTCTCCACACATAGTCTAGCTTTCCTACGCCTCTTACACGAAAGCTTTCCAAGTGTTTTCAGCAAATAATGCCCAAATAAACAGAAGGTTACTGAATATATTAAGCTCGCTGCAGCAAGAAATTGCTTCTTGACACCCTATATATATAGAAAAACTCTATACACATAAGTAACATACATATACACACACATAGATATGATTTATATTATATTTAATCATATAGATGTATCTGGACATCACAGAAATCCATACACTGTAGTGCAGACATATCTGTATTTATAGCTATCTCTCTCTATCAGTCTCTAACTCTATCCATCTATCTATTTCTCTCTATCTCTCTCTATATCTATTTATCTATCTCTTTATTTATCTCTATTTCTCTCTCTCTCTCTAGCAATCTTTAACTCTATCCATCTATCTATCTATTTCTTTCTCTCTCTCTTGATTTATCTCCTCTACTTATCTTTCTATATTTATTTCTCTCTTTCTCTTTCTCTCTCTCTCTCTCTACCATCTATCTATCTATCTATCTACCTACCTACCTACCTACCTACCTACCTATCTACCTACCTATCTATATCTCAATGCATTAAGGCAGGAATTATATTTCAAGATTTGTGTGGTGTCTGTCATCAGAATACCCCCCCCCCTCCTCATTTAGGCATTTTTGCCTACCTACCTATAACACGGATGTTTTGCAAGCTGAAAATTGTGATTACATTTTAAAGAGCTCATTGCTACTCCTTCAAATGAAACCATGTTACATGTTAAAACCATGCCCTTTTCCTTGGGGGTGATGTGGCTGCTAACATCCATGTGACATGGTCTCAGAATTCAAAAGCCTTCATTGGTTCTTAGGAGAAACAGTTTTTCCTGAGCTTCCCAAATACTGGGATTTAGTTCAAATATCAGATGAGCATCCAAAGAAATAGCAATATCTGGGGTTTTTATGATTGCTGATAATTTACAATCTAATTTTGGCCAATATTGATGTTTTGGTAATTTGAATAAAAGAATTGTTTGTAGCTACAATTTCCACTACAATTTCCCTTGTGATGAAATTCACAGTCTCATTTAGGTGACAAGTAGGGCCTTGTATGTAGCAGGTGCTTAATAAATAAATATCTGTTGAATTTAATTTGTTTCAGGATCTTGATTTTATTACATCACTCTAAGAATAGTGCCCCTTTCCTTTCCCTACTTCATTTTCATGGATGAAAGTCTCTACTCCCTTTCCCCCTCCCAATCTAACTCCCTGGAAGAAGGATAAGACATAGGAGATGATTTTCTCCACATCAAATGAAATGTCATTATTTGATTCCTGAGGTCACAAACGCAATTTTTTTTTCTTTCTTCTTCAAAGTATAATATCTATTTTGTTAAGGGTGTTTCTTTTTAAAATTTTGTTAAAATTTCCTAGACAATTTCATCCCTACCTTTATCTCTGCCTCAATGGATTCTCTGCTGAAATAATTCAATTAATTTTCACTTTAGTCACTTCCCAGAGTTGAATTGGAGAATACACACACCATATGTGTACATGGCGAGGGTGGGGGGGAGAGTAGTTTTTGCTTTTGTTTTGTTTTGGTTTTTTCCACTGTATAATGGACAATTTTCATTTCTGGCCCCTCTAACACATGATAAATCCCCAGATGTAATTCAAAATCTCTAAATGTGTAAATCCTACACAAAGTCCACTGCAAACGCCAACCAGCGTAAGCAAGTGGGCATGGATGAGTGCCCCTGCATTCGTTTCCTTGGGCCTCCTTTGTAAGGGAAAGGCTGTTTGCTCCTGCCTCAGAGTGGACGTGACGATGACTTTGAAGGCTACGGTTCCTGCTGGCACTGCCAGCTCAATGAATGGCACGGGACCCGAGTCCCGGCACAAAGCAGCCTGCTTCTCCCAGAAATGACAGCACTGCCCCCTACCCACTGGGCAGGAGCTCCAAGGTACTGCCAGGGCGGGCAGCGTGTACCTCTCCTTCCCAGCCTGCTTGCACATGAAACACATTCATATCTGCATGAATATTTATATCACACCCAGCCAAGATGTGTATTAACAGTTGCTGTGGCTTCCGCTCCTCCTCCGCCATACAGAGACTGTACACACGGGCAAACACATGTAAACAGAAAACTAATTCTTCTATTTATTTGGCCGACCGAATCAAGGCTAAACAATGAAAAACACACTCACACGCCCTCTGATACCCTGCCCAAGTTGGAGGGCTCTCCATGCTGAGCCTGAGGAACCGCGGGCTCCCTCTTTCTCTTCCCTCTCAAGAAGACACTTGGAAGCGAAGGGATTGCTCCCAATCCGCCCGAGTGATCCACATACATGAGTTGCAATATGCTTGCTCCGCTCTCCCTGCCTCTGCTTCCCTCCCCTCCCTCTCTGTGTCTCTTCTCATGTTCGGTGGTGATTTTAGCTTCATGCGGTGACATCACAGCTCCCTCCATGAGATCAAGTCCTGGACGATGAATTCTGAATCCATCTTCCCTGATCACTTTCAAATGATGGGATTTTAGTAAGCTAATATTTATTGCTCATCACTCTAATGCAAGGTGTAGTTGGGGGACGTGCATGTGCACGTGCTTTAGATGATCCGGCGTGGGCTGGGCAGTAATGTGTCGATGACAGCTTGGTCGGAGCGTTTGTAAACTGGGGGTGGGTGGGGACGTAGCGCTTTATTAAGTGTGCTCATTTTGATACAGCCAAGCTGAACGAACAGGCACCTGCCCATTGTAACCACTTGAATTGGGAGAGTTTATATGTCAAGACTGAATGAGATGGTTCTCGACAGAGCAGAGGTGTCTGCGAGCAATATGACATCTCATTTCTCAGTGTCATAGACCGGCCGAGAAGATCTGTGTAGAAAACACATGCAAGGATTATTATTATTATTTGCATTTAGGGACTTAAGATTGGCTGCTAATACTGTGGGAAGTGCCTTCTTTTATTATTTTTTTTAAGATGAATGTACAACCTACTATCCTGAAAATAAAATAAAATTCAATATGGCTAGCCTCTGTAATTTTTTTTTGGAGGGGGACGGTTTGGAATGCATCCGTGATCTTTAACCTCCTCCCTCTATTAGAAATACAGCTGCTCGAGAGCAACAATCAGACCATCAGATGTGCTTTGTAGTGTTGTTTTTATAGTTTTAGGTGCCCAGGGACTCCTGACAGGGAGAAGGGTTCCAAAAGCAATGCTGAATTACTAGGTGAGGAGGGGGGACAGCCTGGTGAGTGTGGGCAGGTATGTTTTTCAACATCATTCTCATAGAGCACACACACATGATTAACATTCCCCTGCCGAGGTTTATGGCTTCATTAGAATATTTCTCATCATAATTGAATAGGTAAAAATACCTGGCTATTAAATACAAGCCTATCCCTCAGGATGACCAGATTATCACTTGAATTTAAAATCTTTCTGAATTTTTAATAGTGCATAACAAATAAGATTATTTATGCACTTTCTTCCAATATTCTTCTTTCGGGGCCTACAATTACTCAGGGCTCCTTCTGTTTCAACAGAAGGGAGTAAATTAGGTTGTTGCTACTCTCTGTACATTTTCCCTTTCTTCCTCTAAAATATTTAGCCCGCAGGTTCCCACTTCCCTCTGAAGTGGATTAGGGAAGCCTGTCCAGCATGCTTTCCTGATACTGGCAGGGTCCTGGTTACCCTATTTGGTAAGCTGAGGTAATTAGCACTATGGAGGAGTTAGGAGGAGCAGCAGCAGAAAGGAAGCCGAAGAAACCATAAGGCTGGCTGATGAGAAAGTCAAGTGGAGGCCCGCCTGTCTCAAACCTCTTCAATAGATCTGTAGTCTGGACTTGAACCCTGCCCTCTCACCTCAGGGTCCGATATTTCTTTCTTTCTTTTTTTTTTTTTTTTTTCCCTTCCTAACTCCCCTGCCCCCACTCTCTCTTCTCCTAGCTTTTCTATCAAGCAGTGATGTACTCAGGCTGACTGTGAATAAATGTGAGTGACCCCCATCCACCCACCCCCACTTCCCGGAGCCTTCTGCTGGAGAGAGAGGGAGAGGGAGAGAGAGAGGGATAGAAGGAGAGAAGAGAGAGAGAGAGAGAGAGAGGAAGAAAAGAAAAGGAGAGAGAGAGAGAGAGAGAGAGAGAGAGAGAGAGAGAGAGAGAGAGAGAGAGAAGGAGAGAAGAGAGAGAGAGAGAGAGAGAGGGAGAGGGAGAGAGAGAGAGAGAGAGAGAGGAGAGAGAGAGAGAGAGGAGAGAGAGAGAGAGAGAGGAGAGAGAGAGAGAGAGAGAGAGGAGAGAGAGAGAGAGAGAGAGAGAGAGAGAGAAAGGGTCCCCGACTTCCTCACAGGTAATTAAAGGGACTGTTTTCAAGGTTGCATGGGCAAAAGACAATTCGGCCCTAATGAAGCATCGATCGCCTGGCAGTAAGGTAGAAAGAAGCTGACATTCATTCAAAGGTACCTTTAACTGATGTAAAACACTGGACCGGGAATTATTCTGACTCTGCTGTCATTGCCTATGACCTGGTTTAGAAAAAAAATGGGAGTTTGTTTTAAATTTATTTTATTTCAGTATTGCCACAAATGTGTGTTGGGCTTTGTTTTGAAAAAAAAAAATGATGTATCTGGGCACATCCTATTTGATTGTGGTGAGGGGTGGGAACCCTTCCCCCCCTTTAGGGTAAATTTTCTTCATTAGTCACGTTTAAAAGCCCACCAATCAGCCCTGCCGATTCGGAATTCATGAGGTCAGTTATGGAGATGCAGGAAATTATTGGGGATTGGTAGGGACGTTTCGGTGGTCTGTTTGCAAACCAAGCCCTGGGTGATTCCAATGGTTTGGTCTGTGTCTATTTTGTGTTGGTGCTTGTTATTTTAAGACAAAAACAAAACTCTTGCGTGGATGGGGGGGGGAGTGTTATTTGTTTTTGTGGGGGGAAATTGTGAGAATAAGATGGGAATGTGTGGTGGGGTGGGGAAGAAAAGGGCTAACTCTGTTTGTTGGAAAGAGGTTTGGGGAAACATAGACAGAAATGCCATTTTCATATTCCAAAAATGAAATCCAGACAAAATCTCACTAACAGACTAGAAGTAGAACGTGGTCCAGGCATCCCCTCTCTGGCTAAAACAGAAAGGGAAGCTGGAGTCCTGGCTATCTCAGGTCCTTACCCCGGCTCTCTTGCTTCTGTAGCTTCTGTTTTCTCCCATTCACCTTCTATGCTTGCATCCAGAAAAGAGGTGAATGATAATAATAATTAATAATAATAATACCAATAATAAAGAAGAAGGAAGGGCCAGTTGTGCCAAGTAAATCGGGGTGAATGATGGGGGAGGATAGCCAGTATTGATCCCGAAACAACTGGAGTTCTGTTTGCAGAGTCCGCACACACAGTCCAGCACTCCTGGATGTTACAAGAGGCCCCGCATTCAACAATAGCATGTCCCTTCCGAGGAAGGAACACAAAGGGAATTTGCTTGGATTCAATCCACAGAGTGAGGCCCCTCTGGGGCTAAACAGAGTCACTTTTTACCCTGACTAAAATAACGGAGAGAAAAGGAATTCTCTTGCACACACACACACACACACACACACACACACACACACACAGAGTCAGTGTGTTATAAACTGGAGAAATGAATACTTGACAGATTTCAAATCACCAGCTCTTTCTCACATTTCTCAGAATTTATTGTTGCTTCCTGAATTTTCTTTTAATTTTGGCTTGGCTGGGGAGGGTGGGGATGTTGGGAGGTGGTGGGGCATATTATTTAACTTGATAAGCATTACTACAGTGTCTATCTATCTCCCTCCCCCTGCCTCTCTCTTTTTCCTCTGCTATTTTTTTCATTTGTGTTTACATTTCTAAGACATCTCTTTAGCTGAAGGAGGATACTTCCCATATACTTGCCATTAATGCAAAAAGATCATTTCTTAGATGTACAGACTCTGAAACTGAATTTTAAAAGAAAATTTGGAATGCAGTTGCCTAGGTTCATTACATTCATATGTATTTGGTTTGTATTTTTCTTGCCTTTGTTTTTAAAACAGTTTACTACATTCTATTTATCAATTTGATGTTCCTTCCTTCCTTTCCTTTTTTCATTCTTCCTTCTTTTTTCATTCTTTCCTTCCTTCTCCTTTTTCCTTCTTCCCTCCAACTTCCTTCTTTCTTCTCTTCCTTCCTTCTTTCTTCCCTCCCTCCCTCTCTCCTTTTCTTCCTTCCTCCCTCCCTTCCTAAATTCCTCTCTACTTTCTTTCCTTCTTTCTTTCTTTTTCTTTTTCTCTTTTCCTTTTTTCTTATTGGGTATCTCTTCTTTCCTTCCTTTTCTTTCTTTTTCTCTTCTTTTTCCTTATTGTATATCTCTTCCTTTCTTTCTTTTTCCTCTTCTTTTTCCTTATTGTATTTATTTCTTCCTTGTTTCCTTCCTTTTTTCTTTTTCTTTTTCCTTATTGTGTTTATCTTTTCTTCTTTCCTTCCTTCCTTTCTTTTTCCTACTTTCCTTCTTTCTTCCTTTTTGTGCGCATCATTGTTTTTCTTTCTCTTTCTTCCTTTTTCTTTCTTTTCTTTCTTTTTTTTTCTTTCTCAATTATTGTTTTTCTTTCTCTTCCTTCCTTCCTTCTTTCCTTCCTTTTTCCTTTTCTTCCTTTCTTTCTTTCCAAAGAATAGGTCAGTAAACAGAGGCAAGGAATTGTAGGGAACACCTGCTGAAATTAAAAAAAAAAAAAAAAAAAAAAAACTTTTTCCTAAAAATGGCTAAACTGTAGCCCAGCAGATCCTATCTGCATTCATTTGGCTGAACAACAAGATATTGCTGGGGACAAACTCTGAATAAAGCAGTTCCGAGTTCCCAGAATT
This sequence comes from Antechinus flavipes, assembly GCF_016432865.1. NCBI lineage: Eukaryota > Metazoa > Chordata > Mammalia > Dasyuromorphia > Dasyuridae > Antechinus > Antechinus flavipes. Next base: position 46,653,028 of record NC_067399.1, read on the forward strand.
GGCACAGCTCAGCCTAAACAATGGCTGCTTCCTATTCACCTTAACCCTGCTTTTCAAAAGAACATCCCCAGAAACACAAAGCATCAGCGGGAAATGGCAATTTTATGAATCCTAATCAATCAAAGGGCTTATTAACTCAATGTGAAGCCAGATTAAAATCTTTAATTATAAATCGTGCTAAAAGGAAAAACAAAATGTACTTATGGTACATTGAAAATTCCGGATATTAACATAGTTGCTATTATCTCTTGCAATATTAAATTCCCCCTCCCTTTCCCCCAACAACCTCACCTTTTTCTCTTCCTAAAGAACAAGACTACAGAACCCAAATCATTTTTTTTTCTTTCTTCTAGGTTTATTAAAGTGTATTCTTCTTACCTCTTTCCCCCACCCCCCACTAGCCTCCTGCCTCACCATACACCCAATAGTTTGCTGGAAAGCTGGGATGGTGGGTATATTGGGGGGAAAAGAAACCCCATTATAGCAACACAGCAAGAGGCGAGGATCCGGAGTGGGGGAGGAACAGTAAGGATGGTTTGAACAGTTGTTTATTAAGGGGGAAGATTTGGACTTACAAGGATTTTTTTTTTTTTTTTTTTTTTTTTGGTGAGGGGGGCAGCAATCAAATGTGAAGCATTTTCGCTAATGAAAGCGGCATGCATGTCTGTGCAAGTGTGCGTGATTGACAGGATTGGAGATTGCTAGCCACAGGAAGGGCCCTCGCTTTAAGCCACGGTGTGAGAAAAGGCTATGGGTGCTTTTTTATCAGGCAGACATTTGGGAAATGACCACAGCAAATTTAATCACAGTTGGGGGGTGAGGGGGAGAGGGAGGTAGAGCAGGGACTGCGATTCACATGTTTTATTTATTTGTTCAGAGTCACGGTCATCCTATTGTGTGTCCCTCATTCTGTCATTTCAGGCCCCTCCGACCCACCCCCTACCCCGTCCCCATTGTTAATGTAAGAGGCAGAGAATATAACCACATTTTATAATAATAACATATACAACATCACAAAAGCAGGAGGTTCATCTAGAGAAGGGCCCTTTGCTTGCAAGGAAAATGATAAATGCATACATACATGCACACACATTTAATACACACATAGAACATATTTAACATCTCTATCTATATATTGATGTCTATATAGAGATCTATATTTATAGCAATATATGTGAATATGGACAGAAATAACTACATGTAGATGTAGATGTATATATTTAAATATATTGATAGATATAAATATGGATAGACGTGTATTTCTATAGAAATCAATATATACAAATATGGATATATAAATATAATTATGTCTCTCTGTTTTGATATAGGGGATATATGGATATAACTATATATTTAAATATATTGATAGATAAAAATATGGATATATGGATATGCCCCTCTAGAGATATCAATGTATAAAAATATGGCTATAGAGAAATACCTATATCCCTATCTGGGTATCAATATAGAAAAATATGTAGATAGACATAGATATCAATATATATAAATATGGATAAATCAATATATCTATGTTTAAATATATTGATGAATAAAAATATGAATATATGGATATACCCAAGCATTTATATATAGATATCACTATATAAAAATATGGATATAAAGATATAACTGTACATCTACATAGATATCAATATATATAAATGTGGATTATATATATATAGAGAGAGAGAGATCAATATGTACAAATATGGATAAATCAGTATACCTATGTTTAAATATATTGATAGATAAAAATATGAACATATGGATATACCCAAACATTTATATATAGATATCAATATATAAAAATATGGATATAAAGATATAACTGTATATCTATATAGATATCAATATATAAATGTGGATTTTATAGAGAGAAATATCAATATGTACAAATATGGATAAATCAATATATCTATGTTTAAATATATTGATGGCTAAAATATGAATATATGGATATACCCAAATATCTACATACAGATATCACCATATAAAAATATGGATATAAAGATATACCTATATATCTATAGAGATATCAATATTTATAAGTGTGGACTTTATAGAGAGAAATATCAAAATGTACAAATATGGATAAATCAATATATCTATGTTTAAATATATTGATGGATAAAAATATGAATATATGGATATACCCAAACATCTATATACAGATATCAATATATTAAAATATGGATATAGAAATATATCTATATATCTATGTAGAAATCAATAGGTATTAATGTGGGATTTTTCTATATAGAAAGAGAGATAGATATCAATATGTACAAATATGGATATATAGATATACCTAAATATGTTTTTTATCTATCTCAATATACAATATACAAATATGTGTTCTAATAATGAGGTAGAATGGATAGGGAGATTTGTCCCTATTGTGAAAATTAAGCAATCTGCTCAGCCCGGGTATGTGCCCTCATCTCTCCCCCTCATGTACATTGGTCATTGAACGATTCTATTTTTATATTTGCAGTGCAAGCCTCATGTCACTGAATTGAATTGGGGGTGGGGGGGGAGGAGAAAAGGAAAACCTATGCAGTTTCTTATGTACCATCCAAACTAATGAAAGAAGGTGACACTGTGACTTAAATGAAATTCTGCTTCTTTTGTTGTAGTAGTTTAAAGTTTGCTCGTACCTCTCTCTTTGCAACCCTCCCTCTGACACAATCTCCTCCTTTGGTTTTCTTCCTTCAGTCCTAATGATGAAGCTCTCTTCTTTCCAAAATTAGGTGTCTTAAGATCCACTACAAGCTTTCTAACTAACCCCAGGAATAGGTTTCAGCCAGAGAAAGAAGGGGGTAGGATAGGGTATGTGTATGGAAGGGGGAGGGGGAGTGGATGAGAAATAAAATAACTCCTGCCAATAATTTTGGTATTGTAGGAAGTCTGATTTTCATAACGCAAGGTCAACTTTGTTCTATTTTATCAGAATGCTGGGTCTAAAATGTCCCATTTAAGCCCAAATCATGGAAAGGATTGCCTTTGATGGACATTAACTAAGATAGCCTTGGCTGCTAATTCCTTGCCTTATTCTGGCTTTGTACTTTGTTCCATAGGCACTTGAGATCAATTCCATACTACTTCCCTACAGTTACTATTCTTGAAGTGGAAAAGAAATGTGGTTGGTTTCTGACCACTTTGGCCAGTTGCAATATGGGTAATAGTTAATATAATTTAAAAACAATTGATAAATGCCCCTCTCTGCTTTGTGCAAATACCAGATATATGCCATCGTAACATTATTTGTGAACTCCCAGGCACACTTTTTTTTTTTTTTTTTTTTTTTTTTTTTTTTTTTTTTTTTGTATACTTGCATATAAATAAACTTTTCTCTCTCTGGGTATACAGAAGAATCTAATTTGTCCTTTCCTAATATAAGGGTGCTCTTAAATAGAAACCCCATCCTCCCTGATTTTTATACCTTTACAGACTGATCTGTAATTACCTAAATTCACCAAAGACAGAGAACAAAAGGTGAATAAAAGTATCAAATCAATTTTCTATGGATAAACTGCACACAGCACCCATTTTGACCAAAAGCATTGAAATTCACAGAATTCTTCTAAATCCTTAAATGTCACACAACTGTGGTATTCCTTTGAAGACGATCATTGGACCTAATGAACTGAATACTGGAAGGACAGATCTTGTCCTCTTCGGTTCCTGCAAGAACCTTTCAGTATAGTCAGAAAAGACCTTTTGTGCCCAAGTGTGTTTTCATTTCATTTCTGTTAAATTGATTAAGCTTGACTTTTGACACTTTGAGAGTTTAGGCTTGTTTTTCAAAAAGTACAATTATGTAATAAATATTTGTGTTTCCAAAGAGGAAGACATTAATCTGTGATTGGTACTGGTGCATGAAGAATAAAGTACACTTCAAGCTTTTGTTATAAATAACCCATACAACTATGTACATTTTATAAACATAATCTTTAGGCAATCAAGACTATAAAACATTTTTCGAAACAACACTTAGAAATGTTATACATACAATGTATTTACTCCACTCCACTAGAAGCTGTAAACAAAATAGAAAAATGATGAATAAAGCAGAAAAAAAGTAAAGATAGCTTGTATAAATAGTTATGTTAATAAAATGTGTTTGGGGACTGTTATTTAAACAAATTAGGCTTGCATGACAAAAAAAAAGCCCTCTGATATCTATAAGCATCTGTTAGGAATAAAATTATTTGGTCCTTTTTCTTTAATTTCCATTTCTAGTAAATTAAAAGATAATAGGAGAACTACTTATTATTAGTCAAAACTTTAAAAATTAGAAAAGGCAAAATGCGGGTATTTTAGTAAATTGTACATGAAATTTTATTATTTTTCAAAAATTTCCAAGAACAACATTTAGAAACATGTTTTGAAAAACTGCTCAAAAGGTGAAGTCTTGAAATGCATTTTTCTTTTCAAACAATTTTTTTCCCCCTTTTAAATGTTACCTCCAGCGTGTAATCAAATTCCTAGATTAGGGAGTCAGATTTTCAATTCGAAGAAAATATGTTTTCACTTTCCTACTCAAAAGAAAGGCTTTAAAAATTATTCAGCAAAGAAATGCTACTTTGGAAATTAATATGAAAATAGTATTATGATTATAAAATGGAATATAATTGAAAAAGCATTTTTTATCCACAGATTTAGTTTTTATTTGCATTTTCTGTACATATTCCATACACATTTCACATTTCTTCTCATTTGGGAAATATTCAATGTTCTTTTCTTTTCAAGTATTTTTTTTTTTCAGCTAGGAATAAATTCTATGGATAGTGAACAGAATTCATGATGGGGAGAGACCCTTTCCATTTCTCCTCTTTTTTTTTGTTATTATTTTTTTTACAACCACAAATGAATAGGAATGTAAAATTGGTTAAATTGCTTATTTTAGGACCTCCCCATCCCAAAGCCTTTGTCAGCTACTTTAAATAGAAATAATGCCCCAAAGCCTGCCTCTGACTTCTTTTAGAGACTTATGTCTTTCTTTACATGGGCTGGTTTTTTTTTCCCCAAATATTTCATGAACTAAAATAATTCATTACATTTAGCCACCCCCTTTCTTTTATTCCTAATCACAAAAACAGGTAAAAGCTGCCCTTTCTCCTCCCAACACACAGAAACCTCGTATTTTGATACCATCAGAAAGCTGTGCAGTAATGTCCAAAGTGCTCAAACTTCAGCCAGTGTCTTTTGGATCAATTCATGTCTACATTTGCTCTACAGCCTGAAGTTTCTTTCTCTTTCCACAAGACTTAAAAAGGAGAAAGGGGGGAGTTTTCTAGGACTGGCAAAATGGAATGATTCCCTTCCCTCCTCCTTCTTTTCCTCAGTGTCAGTCTCCATGTTTAGATAAAACCATTTATCTTTATCATTTCCAAGCTGGGGAGAGGGGGGGAGGGAGGTGAAATAGGGTGGAGGGGTTGAGGGAAGAGGTGATTGTTTCACTTGTTGTCAGAGGCATTGATCAGCCCTTCTGTCTCCTGGTCTCAGAGGTGAGGGCAGGTCCCCCAGGAGCACTTGGGGGCTTGGCCATGTCAGGGCAAAGCCATATTGAGTCATGATCCAAATGACTGCTCATCGAGGGAAACGGGTATTGGCGTCCAAATCATTCTGAGACACCCTCAGTAACACTTAAACAAGTCCACTCTGTTAATGTCAGGTCACGGGGGACACATTTAGCCCTCTCTGCTGACCATTAGACCCTTTGATGGAGTGGACGATAAACTTGACAGGACAGGCTGGACACTGCTCTTGAATGTGCCTATGTTGACAGCATGCTATGGCCCGGAGTATGACTGCCTATTTGCCTTCAGGAGAATGTGACATAGCCCTATAGCCAATCTCCCCAGAGACTTAGTCCCTCTTAGGCCAAACAGGTTTTAACAGCTCAAACTATCTTTTAATGGTACAGCTTCATTAAAGAGAGAAAAACTAGCTACCCCAAACCTTCTAAAATTCTTTCAACAATGAGGTCAAACACAAATCGTGGATAAAGCGGGCCAGCCCAACCATTTTGTAATTTTGATTTCTTGCTTTGATTTTTTTCTTTCTTCTAAACACCATTGATATAGTGGAGGTATTTTGAAATCCATTTGTTATACCTTCTGTGGCAAAGAACAAAAAGAATTCTATATTGTTTCTGAGAAGGATTTCAGACAAATTCATAGTGCTTTCATTGCAATGCTGTCCAGGAATTTTTTTTTTTTTCTGGAAGGGATTTATTTTATTTTGTATTAACAAACTTCTAATATGTTGGGGGGGGGGGGAGGGAAGGGGACTGGGAAAAGCTAAAGTTAATTGCATTTCCCAGGGACAGAGGCCATTAGCCTAAAGCAAACTCAAGCTTGAGAATGAATCAAAAGCACAAACTAACAAAAAAAAAAAAAAAAAAAGAAGAAGAAGAAGAAGAAGAAAATCCTGCTCTTTGTTAGCATTCAAAGGGTGAATTAATAATCATTTTTGCTACTATTTAAACAAATTATATTTAAATCTTATACCAGAGATCAATCTTGTTTACTTTTTATGTTTTCTCACCAGCCAGAAGGGCCCGAGCTTTGACAGAGTAGATTTTCTGGTATTATGATGCCTTATACCAGTTTTAACACCTTGTCTCTAGTCCTCTAGAGAATTAAACTGTTATTACACGAGAAGGGAAAATTGAGAGGGACTTTTCAGTGGGTCCTACAATTGAAAATTGAACCCCAATAGCACCAATATTTGATACATAATTATCCAAAAGGTTCCATATCAAGGAACTAATTGATTTGATGAAATTTATGTTAGATTTCTTTTCAAATGTAAAAACTGAATTAAAAAGCAATTTCTTTACATAGCATCAGCTACTATATTCATAAGAAAATAGCTGTGGAATATTTCTAACAAAGAGTGACACAGCTATAACAAATAAAAATAAAAATAATCCCTTGAGTTTAATTTAGATTATTTAAGCCCAGTTTGGGACTGCATTCCCAACCTGAAAGCCTTTGTACAGATTGATATTTTCCCTTCACTAAATGCACTTTGGAATCTTTACAGCTTGCTACAATTTAAAATGATTTCTCTAAGAGAAGTGTTTTTTTTTTTTTTTCCTTCTTCAAGATGACACAGTTTCAGTCTCAAAATCTCACTGATTTAAGTAATGTTTCTTTGCAAAGAGATGGGGAAAAGACAGACAACCAGCCTGATTAATGAAATTCAAAAATGAATCTTTCATTGATTCATACCCTCGAAATATATGGACACAGAGTTGATCTCTTATATCTAACCTTCTTTCTGGAATAGGACTTACAATAACTGCACCATCTTCCGGGGTACAATCAATTCTATATGTCGAGCACATACCAATTACCACCATCAACTTTTACAAACTCCTTCCTGAATTTTCATGTTGAAAGAATATAAATAATCTCAATGCAGTGATGAGAGAGAGAAGGACAGGCAGACAGAAACAAAAAAAGGAGAAACAGAGGGGGGAGAGGCAGACAGACAGACTGACAGCATTTGTGTATTCTGTTATTCTTTTGTAGGTAATTTAGAATCGTTCCTCTTATCCAAAAAGTACCTTAAAACTAAAATCTCCACACGAATGATAAATTACCCCAATCTGGTATTTATCATGGGTACAATCATGTTTTCAGTGGGACAAAATACTGATAGAAAAGTACATTATTACCATGAACTTCCTTCGATGATTTTCTCCCTTACCTCTTCCCTTCAATTTGTAATATCAAAGAAATGCACAATTAAAAGAAATGCAAATTGATTTCAACATCTAGTAACCATGATCTTAGCACCTGAGATTAAGTCTCATAAATAACAATTGAGTTTGTTAACATTTATTTTACTTGGAATAATAGCAAGAAACCAAGTCTTAACATATGTCCCCAGTGCAGAGACACAGAGACACGGAGACATTCTCTTCCTACTACTAAACAATAAATTAAAGATATATAACTAAAATAGTTAAAAAAAAAAAAAAGAATTAGTAAGAACCAGTCCAATATTCAATTCAATGCAAAATTGCAGGATTTTACACACACACACACACACACACACACACACACACACACACACACACATCTGTATGCCTTTCTCTGGGAGCTGCTATTATTAATAATAAGCATAACTGGCATTTTGAATTGTGACTTCAAGGTTTGCAAAACACTTTATTATGCATCCTCAGAGCTCTGTGAGATACTATCACCATGATCATCTTCATTTAGCAAATAAGGAACCTGAGGCAGAGAGATTAAGTGACTTGCTTTGGGCAGCATAGTTTGTGAGTGTCAGAGACAAATATTTGAACCCAGGTCCTAAATCCAAGTCCAACAGTCTATTCTCTTTTCTGTACACTTCCCCACTGAAACCATTTTCTACCAGTTAGAGAGAGCCATTTGTTAAATTTTTAGTGTGAGCATTTAAGCCTCAAAAATCAGCAGATGCTACAAATCAGAGCTTGATCTATTATGTAGTTGATTATCTAATACATAAAAGAAAAAAAATGTTTATAATGCATGATTAAGCTTAAAAGCATATATGCATACATTTTCCACTTTTTTTGAGATCTGATTGTTAAACACTTAACAGCACACTTCTGACTATACACTAGGGTTTCAAGTCTTTGAGCCCTGGCTTTGGGTATAAATTAGGGAAAAAAATTTTTTTGATGAGTATCAAAGGAACGGAAAACTAGATCTCACAGTGGGTTGCTCAGTCTTCCTATGTGTCAGGGACTCAAATTTTCTTAACACAAACTGAGCCATCTCTTTACCAACAAGCAACAAGGAAGGCAACACCCTAGTCAACACTAACCCTTGAAGGCAGACAGCAATGTTTCAAGCTTTCTCTTTGTCACCTCCCCTTTTCCCCAAGTTCCATTCACAGCCACAATTCTGTAAATTCCAAGGAGATAAGAATCCTGGAGAAATCTCTGGCACACACAGCAATGTTCTGCTAACAATTCTTTTCCACACACAGTACATAGAGTAGATTGTACGGATGACAAGTGTATGATATTCTGTCCAATCTTTTAAAAATGCTATCAATCTTCACATGATGATTTGAATGCAGATTGCCATGCCTTTTCCCCAAAGCACTTCAGTTTTACAGGCTGATGAAAATATCCCTTTTGGATTAATTACAAATTTCTTTTAAAGTAACTGACTGCACATTTTGAATTAGCTTAGTGAGAGACCTCTCTGTATTTTCTTAAGTTGTATATATCTATTTCCAGTTTTTTAAATACTTTTTTCTAATTATTTTTTATACTAACCAACAAGGTCACTCACTGTGACACCTGTATTGATTTCTCCCTAAACATCTAAGTATACAACTATATCATTTACAAGTAATTGTGGAATTGTGATCAGAGGAAGTATGAGATGCAAAAGCCAACATGGACATTTCAGAACCTACAGAATAACAACTCATATTAAGGAGAGTGGGGCATTGAACCATGATCTTTTCATAATAACACAGTTAGCAACCCTCTCTTTGCTGACGGTCATTCACTGGCGTCATCAGATAGTCCCAGCACACAAGTTAGGAAACAGACTTCTGAACATGTGATCGGAAATTTAAGAAACAGACTTTCAATCTATTCTTTGAAACCATTTCCTGATACTGGCTTCAGTTTTTCCTTAAAATCTGAGGGCATCCCTACATCCCTAAAATTTCAGTCGATACTGTTAATTTTAATTTTCAAAACCTGATGTCTTAACTTGGAAGTCAATGAGTATCTAAAAGAATTCACTCTGCTTTAACTTGTACCAACTGCATTTGAATTGATGTCTTGAGGACCCCAAACAATGTAATATTGAGAATGTCCCAGATTCAAAGGATGAAGGGCTAGCAACAGGCTCAACTGTTTGACCTCAGTACTTTCCCTTGGCTAGATGGTAGGGCAGAGATCTAAAAACAAGTGGAGCATATTGCTAACCATTCACTTGAAATGGGATTGTTTTGGTTCAACCTTAGCACAGGTCTGAGGGAAGGGGTTCCCTAATATTGAGAAGCTCATATATAACCACATTTTCTTTTTCCCTTCACCGTGCTTATCATCTGGCCACTGAAATGCTTAATGTGGGTTTTCAAAAAAACTAGGACACATGATCAAAAAAAAGTGATAAATGAGGGCCCTGCGTCTCACACAGTTGTTTATAACAAACTAACCCCGAACTGCTTCACCAGGAGTCGCAGTACAAGGGGGGTTGGAAATGGGGGGGGGGTGCATGCAGGCAACAGGGAGTTAAGTAAATAAATTTTTTCTTTTCTTTGTCGATGTGTTTAGCTCTCTTCCTGCCAAGACTCATTTCACTCTGCTATCTTGTGAGAGACACATATGGTGCAGTGAAATTGCCATCCAAGAAAGCATGTCCCAGCCTGTTGAGACATCATCAAATAAGATTAAAGCAAAGTAAAAATAAAAAAGATAGAACGTTTTTTTTTCTTTCTCTTGTACAGAGAACATCTGATGAAAGTCACTGAGGTACTTGAATTGCTTCTAAAGGTTTTGCAACCATTTCTTTACTTTGGATGGTTAAGAAAAAGGCAAAAATAACAAGGCAATATCTTCTACTTCAAGTTAGTGAAAAAATGTGCTTTATAATAAACCTGATGTATATGAATATGATACAATATTGCCTCCTGTACTCCAGTGGCAAACAGCACTTAAATGTACCATAGAAAGATAGCTCTTAGATATTGCTCTCTCTATTTATATCTTTGGATTCTGGGAAAATTTTTAAAAATCTTGGTGTAACAAGGAACAAATTCTCTTCTAAATAAATATTTCATTTAAATTGATTTCCTCCTATGGAAGATTATTCCTACTTTTTAGGGATGCCAACCTAGGAAGGAATAACTTTTATTCCCATGAGAAAGTATCTTCCACCTTCTGGTGCTCACACATAATGTCAAGGGAATGTAGAAATTGGCTGCCTCTCTTGTCACTAGCACTAGCTCTTGGACAGCTCTGGGACAGACACCAATTGTGTCAAGTCCTAGCTTGTCTCCTCCATTCAGCTGACCTCCACTGGGCTACAGTGTTCCTGATGAAGTTGATTCTCGTGGGTATGGGCCTTAGGACCTGACAATACTGGGATGAGGAAGATGAGTTGGCTAGTTTGGAACTATTGCACCTACAGAGAAACATCTCAAAAGTCTAGAATAACTCTAGGTGGACAAATGTATTTCTAACTTCTTCAGTTCACTTGTATGGAGGTGGAAAGGTTGGCATTAAAAGGGAAAAATGCTTCCAAGCCTTCCCTTTATGTTCTGTCATGAAATTTCAAGAAATGGTTCAATTTTGTTAAACCAATATTGCCATAAGATAACTGGCAACTACAAAAACATTCTACATTTGTACTGAAGTTTCTTTTCTCCTCTCTCCCTCCCTCCCTCTCCTTTCTTCTTTCTTTTCTCTCTTTCTCCCTCCTGCCTTCTTTCTTTTCTTCCCTTCCTCCTCTTTTTTCCTTTATCCCTTTTTCTTCCTCCTTTCCTTCCCTCCTTTTCTTCTTCTCCTCCTTTCTACCTTCCTTCCTTCCTTCCCTCTTTCCTACCTTCTTCCTTTTATTATTTTCCTTCTTCTCTTTTTTCCTTCTTCCTTCCCTTCTTTCCTTCCTTCCTTCTTTTCTTCTTGTTTCCTTCCTTCCTTTTCTCTTTTCCTATCTCTCTCTTTTTAAAAAGAAGTTATTGTTGATCCAATGCAAGGAGGAAAAGGCAAATTTCAATCAATCAGCGATCACTCATTCAGTACCCCATCATGTCTGGCACTGTTTGAAGCACTAGAGATACAAAGAAAAACAAAATGGTACTGCCCTTCTTGAGCTTACATTCTACTGGGAAAGACATACTCCTCTGTAGAAGTAGTCCAAATTATAAAGAATACAAGGTGATATAAAGCAGAAGCACAAGCTCCTGGGGTACCAGGACAGGCTTCAGGTAGGACATAGCATTTGGACTGAACTTTGAAGGAAACCAGGATTCTAGCAAACACAGTCCTATTCCACATGCCAAAGCATAGGGTCCGGAGACATGAAGTCAACTTATGTTCTGATTCAGAAAGGAGAAAGCAGTTGGTGTCTTTGTTTGCAAACTGTCCTAGGTATGAGGCTGTGAGTTTCCAGGATCTGATTTCCGATGCACAGTCTTAATAGGACTTGGGGAAAGGAACAATGCATCAGACCCAGAGATTATCACTGGCCTTAATAAGCTGTTGTTGTCCGGCTTTCATACAACTGCAGCCTAAAATGAGTCACACCAAGTGCAGAGACAATCTCCCCAATAGCCTGAAGCAAGGATTAAAGAAACAAGGATCCAAAGGGAAAGAAAGAAGAATTTAGAAAACACACACACACACACACACACACACACACACACACACACACATGCACACACCACCACCACCACCAACAACAACAACCCAAGAAACAGGGGCTAATGTAAAATTGTTTCCATATTAACCTTCTTCCCTTCTGACAATGGTCAAGTTCTGATTCAAAATACAAATTATCTCCAATTACTTCAAAAGAGGCAGTCACAGAGCTGTCACTTAACCTTCACCATCTGTTTGCCTCAAAAGAAAGCTGTACAGCCAGCCACTTTGACCCCATCTTTCTCTCACCCTGTACTGGACAAGCACCAGAAGAGGAGAAAGCTTATTGTTCTCCAGAGAAAAAAGCCCAGCCCCCCTTTTTGGTGGGGGGGATGAAGGAGTTGGATATAGAGGGAGAGGAAAGGGAGGGTGAGAAGAGATGGGGAAGAGGATGAATAGGAATCAGAGGAAGTAATTTTGAGAAATGATGAATTCACATGGTTCTTGGTGTTTAATGTTGAAGAGGGTCAGTCTGGGAATCTCACTGACCACTCTTGCCAAATATCCTCCTCTGGAATATACTTATAATCAGAGTTTCTGTATGAAGTGTTCATTGGACAGAGGGACTTGTTAATGGAAAAGGATTCTATGGCATGTTAATAGTATTAAAATAGTAATAGTATTTATATAAATTTTTATGATTTATTTTACAAATGTTCATTCATTTTATCTTTGCAACCACCCTGGGAGGTAGGGTGCTAGTACTATACCCAGTTTATGGATAAGAAAACTGAATCTAGACTTCTCCAGGGTCACACAGCTAGGAAGTATAGGACCCCAAGATCTCCTGACTCCACAACCAGTGCTTTATTTACTATTCCATGTGAGGGAAAGTACCAAAAAGGTAGATGCTCATAACTGGCCTGCAAAAGTGTAGAATTCTAGCAGATAAGAGGGAACCTAGCTAAATCAGAGGAACACAGATTTGGAGTCAGAAGGAAATTTAACAGACATAGAATCTAACCTATTTATTTTACAGTTGTGGAAATTGAGGTTTTACAAGATTAAGTGACTCACCTGGGATTATGGAGCTGGAAGTCACTTACTTGGTTGTATGATTTTGACCAAGTCACTTATACTCTCTTAGTCTCAATTTCCTCATTTGTAATGGGGATAATAATAACATCTGTTTTCCAGAGATCTGAGGATGATATGTGATCATGGAGAAACATTTTGCTAGCTTTAAGGAACTCTAGAAAGGTACTTCTAGCCCTGAATTTCAAGTCTAGAGCTCAATTCATTATTTTACCTAGTTAATTCAATAAGGTGAATTTGCAGGACAATGAGAAAAAGGAATGCAGAAACAATCCACCTGTACCTTATTGTCCAATGACTCTACACTTGGATGAGTAGAGACATAGATTCATTATTGTATAAATTCAGAAATCACCACCCTTTTAAAGAGGCAGACTGAAACCCAAATTCCTGTTGCTATCTAGATTGGGACAATCCATTCAGTCTATTCTAACTACAATGACCAAGTGAATGTTTTTAATTTCTCTGTCAGTTTCTTTGTCAACCAAAGTGTCCTCAAAATTCTTTATGCTGGGAAGACTAGAAGAAGGGGGCACACTAGGCAAAAATCAGAAAGGGGGAAGGGGCAAAGTCATAAACAGCAAAGATATTCCAGAAGAAAAGGAAGAAGAAAAATAAAAAACTGATAGGGAAAGCGACTTCTTAAATAGCTATACTAGCATAATAGGGTGAAAACTTCTAAATACCTTGCATTTTATGGGAAGTTTCTAATGTTTCTGCTCAGGAACATTATAATATTTCCACTGGCTCTGATCTTTATTTTTGGTTTTATGACCCACAGAATAACAGGTTTCTTCAAGAGAGAAAGAAAGAAAGCAGATCCCCTATAAACAAGGACAATTTTAACTTATAAACAGTTCACGCACAGATTGCCAAGCCATCTGAAAGTTTCTAAATGAAAGGCCTCCTGAATTCCAGGCTCTCGGTGGCTGGATGTATATACACTGATACTTTCTGCCATAATTCGCCATGTGGAAGGAGGGTACTTTTTCCCTTGTCAAACGGTATTTAAGCTGAGGGTGCTACCACAATGCCCCGAACCGGCTGCCAGGGCAGCTTATTTCTCATTTCCATAGCAGATGGGAACAAGTCAATTAAATATACAAAGCTGCAGTGCTGTTAATAACAAGCAATCAGGATAACCTTGACAGGGCTTTCTCCTCTTTGGAAGGAGTGTGGGGATGAGTGGGTGACTGGAAAGAACATGGCTAAAAGGGTTACAGAAAACCTCCCAGGAACTGACTGACCCTCACTCATTCTTCAAATGGGAATTCCTTCACTTTTTTTTTTTTCTGCACCATACTCCCAAATCAATGTAATGGGTTCAGCTCTCAGCTGTGTACACAACTTTCAGCCTCTATTTCAGTTTGACCAAGTACAGCTGCATTCTATTGAATTTTAGTGGGATTTCCCACTCCACAATCTTTTCTCAGACCCTTATACCTCTGCCAAATTCACACACACACACACACACACACACACACACACACACACACACACACACACACACACACCAGGAACCGATAATAGGAATTCTCAGACTAGAGAGTCTCTTTTGCTATTAACAAAACTGAAGGATTAGCATTTTTTCTTCATGCCAGGTGTGAAAATTTAAACATCGGGTCCCAGGGGCATAAAGGGCCTGGTGTTATAATAGTGGAAACGAATTGTACTTCAGAATACCTGAGCTTGAATGCCCCTTAGACAATTACTATCTGTGTGACTCTAGGCAAACCCCTTTAAGCTTTCCCAGACTCAGTTTCCCATCTATCAAAAAGGGACAGCTTTGCCTCATATGGTTGTTGTGAAGAGCTAATGAAGTGGTGATAATGATGATGATGGTGATGATGAACATTTATGTAGTTCTTGGAGGTTTAAAAAGTGCTTTATACATGTCACTTCAGTGAATCTTCACAGCAATACTTAGCAAGAACCTAGTGCCATCTCCATTTATTCAAATGAGGAAACTGAGATCCAGTGACTTCTTCAAAGTTATATAGCTACTAAGTATCAGAGGTGGGATGTAAACTAATCTTCTCTCATTTTAAGTTAGGGTTCTATTTAGTGTGCTACGCTATACAAAATGGGTAAAGCATTTAACAATTTTTTAAATGTTGTGTATATCTCATTATTGATATAAATATATGTAGTAATACTTGATAGTAATGATACTTATATCATCAATTAATGATATATTTAGTTGAAATGTTTTTTTCAAACAAATGAAATTGTTTTTGTTCAGTTGTTGCAGTCGTATCTCACTCTTTATGACCTTATTTGGGGTTTTCTAGGCTGAGATACTGGAGGGGTTTACCATTTCCTTCTCCACCTCATTTTACAGATATGGAAACTGAGGTAAACTGAATTAAAAGACTTGTCTATGATCACTTACTGATGGTAAGTACCTGAGGATAGACTTGGACTCAGATTTTCCTGACTACAGACCAGGCTCTTTATCTAGTATGTCACCTAGCCACCCAGTATATTAGGATATTTAATATTAATATATTGTCATGATATATAATAAAATCAAAAGCCTGCAGAGTTGAACTAAGTTACTAGTTTAGCTTTGGGGTCCTCATCTATAAAAGAAGGGTAGGGATATACCCATGTCACAGAGCTTTTGTGAGAGTACAAATAGCAAATGTGCATCCAACCCTTTGTAACTATAAAAGTTCCATGTAACTCTAAGTTAATATTACCTGGCTGTGTGACTATGAGCAAGTAAGTAATCTCTCAGTGATCTATCTATGCAACTCTTTCTCTCCCTGCTCAGGCAATTGGGGTTAAGTGACTTGCCCAGAGTCACACAGCTGGAAGTGTTAAGTGTCTGAGATCAGAGTTGAACTCAGGTCCTCCTGACTTCAGGGCTGGTGCTCTGTCCACTGCACCACTTAGCTGCCCCATATGCAACTCTTTAAGATTACAAATTACACAGGAGATAGGGACCTACACTGATGGGGAGAGTTTTTTCTCTATGTTAAGGAAATTACTGGTTTAATTTCTATCCCAATCACTATTGTTGTTATGTTAAGGCATCTTGGTGGTGACAGAGTGCTAGATTTGGCACTTTGATTCAGCAAGATATGAGTTAAAAATCCTACTTATTGTAAAACTTCCTAGCTGTGTGATTCTGGGTAAGTCCTTTTATTTCTATCAATCTCAGTTTTCTTATCTGTAAAATGGATAATAATAGCATCTCCCTCACAGCTATTATGAGCATCAAATAAGATAATAAATGCCAAGTTCTGTGTAAATTTTGATTTACTATTTATCATTATTTACTATATGTACATTTTTATTCAATTTACTACATATCATATTATTTTATTTTAAAAATTATTATTAATAATATTATGCCTCTTTGCTCTCCATCCTCTCACAGCATCTTCGTGCAGTACAAACCTACCCAATGGCAGACCTAGAATTCAGATCACAGAAACACAATGGCTATTCTCAGGACTAAATAAAGGCATCTGGCCTACTCTTCCTGCTTTAAGGATGCAGGGACAGTGAGAAAGTTGCTTAGAAATCCATCTGTCTCTGATTATTAGCTAACAAGTTCAAGCCTCCGCAAACTTGTCAGGCCTAAACCTTGCACAAAATCCTAGGAGCTGAGCCGAGTTCAGAATAAGAACTGGCTGCTACGTCTGAGAAGACAAATATTATCTGTTCCTCTTCCATGGTGCCTTGTTATTAAAAGCTGGATGTAATAGAAGAAATTAAAAGGGTTTGTTTCACTTGACATTTCATCTCTTAAGGACCTGAGGAAAAAAAGCCCCACGCCATGACAGGATTTGGAGCTTGTCTATCAATGTTCTTTCATTTTCTTCTTTCTATTTGTTTTCTGCTTACTGATTCTCTGCTCTACTCCACCCCCAAAGTATATTAAATAAATTACAATATGCTGATGGCCATTTTCCAGTTACAGCCATATTTCAGGGGCTGCTTCAGGGATAAAGGGGTGCAAGGAAAGCTTTGAGGTCATGTAAGTGTTACACAGTTGCCAGATCACCTGGCTCCCTTTCAGGCTCCCTTACAGGGCTTTTTCTCTGGTTGTCAGTGCATCCCATCACCCAAAAATCCCTCCATAAATACATGGTATCCCCTATGTCTTAATGAAAGTTGCACTAAGACATTTGGGTCAAATAGCTTTCACTGAGATATTTGGGACTCACTGTATTTTGTCAGTCAGTTGATAAACATTTATTTAAGATCTACTATGTGCCCAGCACCATGTTAAGTGCTAGGGGGCTGAGAGGTACCTCAGAGTCAGGAACTTAAGCTGGGTGACCTGGAGCAAATGTTTGAACTTTTCAATATTTGAGGCAACTTGCAAAACCAGAGATTTTTATAGAGATCTGTGAATTTAAAAAATTAATTTACTAATTTTCTTTCAGTATGATTGGTATCTTTATAATCCTATGGTTTTTAATTGTTCAGCTGTATTCTACTCTTGGTGACTCCATTTGGAGTTTTCTTAGCAGAAACACTGGAATGTTTTATCATTTCCTTCTCCAGCTCATTTTATAGATAAGGAAACTGAGGCAGACAGGCTGAAGTGATTTGCTTAGAGTCATACAGCTAGTAAGTATCTGAGACTGAATTTGAACTCAAATCTTCCTTACACCAAGACAAGTGCCCTGGGCACTAGGTGTCACTTAGCAGCCCTGGCATTCAATACCCTCAAAAACATGACTCTGAGGAGCTCATAAGCTTCACCAGGGTTTTACCAAAGAGATCTATGGTGTAAGCAAAATTTTAACAAGTCTTGCTCTGGGACATAAATTTACAATAAAAGAGTTGGAGAAGAAAAAGTTTCTAACTGGGTCGCTCTCTTCCCCTATATCACTGTATTTATCTGTGCCCATGTTGTTTTCTATAGCAGCTACATGGTATCATAGTGCATTTACTTACTATGTGACCCCGGACAAGCACATACCCATGTCGGTCTCAGTTTCCTCATCTGTAAAATGAGTTGGAGAAGGAAATGGCAAAGTATTGTAATATCTTTGCCAAGAAAATCCCAAATGGGTTCATGAAGAGTCGAATATGCTTGAAAAACTACTGAATCACAACAAATGTTTTATCTTAATAGGAAAAGAAGTTTCTCAGTGACACAGATTATTTGTCATTGTATCCTCAGGGCCTGGCAAATCGTAGGTGTCTAATAAGTGCTTGTCAAATTGAATTGAAAATGAGCCTACCCTCTCTAACCACCCCTGCCTTCCTCCTCAAGTGCCACATGCATGCTCACATCAAGTTGGCAGAAGGAACAAAAGCACTATCGAAATTATAATGAGCTGCTGTACCTAGGCTAACATTCAGAATAAGATCCTTTGAGAAGCCAGGGTGACTTTATTCTAAAGAAATTGATATGGTCGATTTTTAACACTTTTCTTTCGACGTTGAGATTCTGACTCATTTCATGCTTGTTCTCTACGTTAATAGCCCTGTATTTCTCTCCCCATGTTATCATCCCATCAAGTCGGCACTTAATAAAGGCTAAATCATTACTGCCATCATCTTAATTGCTAAGCAGGTTTGGAGTGGGTCCAGGTTAGGATGACAAGACCTCTGGGGAAACTCCAGGTGACAAGGGAGGATAATGGTTGGTGATTCATGGGTTCATAGGGTCTAAAGCTGGGAGGGACCTTAGAGAAGTCTTGTCCATCTTCACTTTATAGATGAAAATACTGAATTTCAAAACATCAAAAGACTTATCTAAGGTCACACAACTGTTACCAGTAGCAGAGCCCAGATTTGAAAGTTGCTTTAAAAAAAAATTAAACACATGTAAAAAAACATTACTACCATTATCTTAATTATTAATTAGGTTTGGAGTGGATCTTGGTTAGGATAAGACCTCAAGAAACTTAGGATTAGAGTTAGTTAATTCACTATATGTCAATATGCTATTGTCATTATTGTTGGTACAGACAATTTTCTTCCTTGTTCCATACTTCCTCTCTCTGCATCTTTAGGTAGTACAAATGTTGAAAGACATCCTTCTGCTCCCTTTACAATAAATACTTATCAGAACCTCCATTTAGACCATCAAAGTGCAGAAAACTAATGGTAGTGTTAAATTTAAGTCAAAATTAGGAAGAAAGGTGCTTATAATTGAGAATTCAGGGTCTTATCAGGCTAATGATTCTGTATTTTGTACAAATTTGAAATAAGACATAGGTGACAGCAAATTAGAATGGGAAAAGCAAAACAAACAAACATCACACCAAAAACAAAACAAAAAACCCCACAAAAAAACAAAACTAAAACATGATCTGAAGTCAGAAGATTTAAGGTTTGAGCTCTGCTCTATTACTTATTATGTGAATTTGGGAAAACCATTTCAGATTTTTTTTTTTTTTTTTTTTTTATCTCCGATGTGAAGATACTGGGACAGTTCACCCTTCCAAAGTTTCCTACCAGATCCAAATACTATGATATTGTCTAGACCTCTGACATTTCATTTTGCATGTCTTTTGACTTCTGATTTGGTGGGAAGAGGGTAGGGCAAATTTGAATATTATCAAACAATAGCACCTTTCTTCCCTCAGAAGAGAATCTTCCATTTCTGATTTAAAGGTAAATACTTAGTTATAATGAATAGTGCTATGAAACCCTTGAAGGAAAAGCTAAAACAAAATATATCACTTGTTAACTCAATTCAACAAACATTTATTAAATGCTAACTATGGGCAAAGTGCTAGGCACAACAAAAGAAAAAGAGAAATAGTTCATGCCCTCAAGAAGCTTATATTATGTAAGATAATTGAAAGTCCACTAGACAAGGAGTTAGAAATTCTAGTCCTGGCTTCATTATGGACCTCATTGTGAGAGATTGGTCAAGTCAATATACCTTTTTGAGGTTCAGTTTCCTTTGCAAACCTCAAAGAGTTGATGAATAGGTGAGATGAGGTAATGACTTTAAATTGCTTTTTTAAACCATAAAACATTCCTCAAATTTTAGTAACTAAGAAGGGGAGTAAGAAATTAGCTAATAAGAAAAAGCCCATTTTAAATCTTATGTTATACCATCCCCTCAAGCTATAGTTCTTTATCTTTTCTTCTTTTTTCAAACACTTTGGGGGAAAAAAATTATCTGCACTTGTAGCTTTCGTCTCTCTCATTCAATTTCAGTTCTCGAGTTAGATTCCCAACTTCATCATTCAACTGAAACTGCTCTCTCCAAAAGGATCATTGAGCTCATACTTGCCAAATATAAAGATTTTCTCTCAGTCCTCATTCTCAGCCTCTCTACTGCATTTGACATTGTTAACCATTCTTTCTTCTAAACATTCTCTCTCCTTTGGGTGTGTATGACACTACTTTCTACTGGCTTTCTTCTTAATCATATTATTTATTCTCCCATCTCCTTTGTTGACTTATCATCCACATCATGTCCCCTAACTTTGGTTGTTTCTCAATCTTCTGTCATCTGTACTTCTGTTCTCCTTCTACAATTTATTCTTTCTGGGTAACCATAGATCTATATGGGTCTATAGATCCAATCTCAGTCTTGATATTTAATACTGAATCACCAACTGTCTAGTGTACATTTCCAATTGGATGTCCTCAAAAAAGTTCAAATTCAACATGTCCAAAACAGAGCTCATCATTTTCTCCCCCAGAATCCTCCACTCTACAAAAATTTGCTATTTTTGTCAAATATATCACCATCTTTCAAGTGTCTAGGTACATTATTCTTTGTTCTTCCATCTAATCTTCACAATATCTCTCATATCTGATCTCCTCCCTATAACTCATTCTCATGATATAAATTCATATCATCTCTCATCTAGATGACTTTAATAGTGTCCCACTTGATCTCCTTTCACCAAGTTTCTCTTCATTCTAGTCCATCTAGGACTTACAGCTAGGAAAATCTATACATTCACTGAAACAGAATATTTGGGATTTGGAGAATGTATTTCTGATCTGTGGGTTTCCTAGGGTCTACTTTGAAAGGGCAGGAATTTTTCAATCAGCGTAGTCTCTGAAGACATCATAAGATAATAAGAGATAACATATACTTCTTGTTCAATTGTTTTTCAACTCATTATGATCTCATTTGGGGTTTTCTTGGTAGAGATATTGGAGTGACTTGGCATTTCCTTTTCCATCATTTGACAGATAAGGAAACTGAGGCAAACAGAATTAAATGATATTCCCAAGGTCATACATTTAGAATCTAAGATCAAGTTTGAATTCAGGAAGATGAGTCTTTCTGACTCCAGATCTGGAGCTATCAACTATGCCATCTAGCTGCCCATATACCATATAGTACTACTTATAAAAGTAATAACAAACACTACTACTGCTACTACTACTATACTATAATTATTACTATGGCTGCTCCTGCTGTTACTACTACTATAACTACTACTACTACTACTACTAAACTACTACTACTACTACTACTACTACTACAAATTTAAGGTTTTGCTTTAAGGATTGCAAATTTGTATAAATATTATATTATTTGATTGTTACAACCCTGGCAGATAGGTGCCAACTATTCTCATTTTACAAATGAGGAAATAGCCTGAGAAAGGATAAGTGATATGCACAGGGATTCAAAATGAAGTCTTACTTGCTTGTTTTAAGTCCATCATCATGCACTATGTCACCTAATTGCATCTCCCAAAAATATAGAAAGTGATATGGTGAAGAGAGAGACCTAATAACTGGAAGTAGGGGTGTGTGTGTGTGTGTGTGTGTGTGTGTGTGTGTGTGTGTGTATGTGTGTGTGTGTGTGTGTGTGTGTGTGTGGTGTAAATTTGGAGAGGTTTCATTTAGCAAAAGCTTTTGAACATGGTCTTGAAGGAGGTTAAGGCATCCCAAGAGGTAAGGAGAGGATAATGATCCTCTGCAGCAGCTAATGCCCTTCTTGCACTAATTTGTATTAACTTACTTTATATTTATTTGTATTAATTAATTTTATATTTATTCTTTATATACTTAGATATAGTATCTTCCCTATTAGAATGAAGACGCTTCTAATGATTAGACACTGTTTCATTCTTTGTAGATTCTTTGTATCCTTGACAACTCACACAATTCTTGGCCCAAAGTAGTTACTTAAATGTTTATTAATTGATTACCTGAGAAATATCTATAGATACATTGGAAAGAGACTTTCCCAGAATTTATTTCCATATCACAAAAGTACCTGAATTTCTAATAAGATATTTTCCCATCAAGTTATTTAGAAAAGATTGGGCAGAAAATAGTTACAATAACATGTTGCTATTGTTGCTCCTCCTTTGTTCTCGAATCAGGGAGTTGACATATATTTGCACATAAAAGTGAATGAGCTCAAAGTCTTTTAAAAAGTTTGTTATGATTCCAAAGTATCTGATGCAACCTTATTTATTCTTTGAAATTATTTAACAGAAATATAAACTGGATTAATTTTTTTTAATTGAAACTAAAATAATGACACTTTATACTCTGATTTTACTCCGCCCCCATTTTCTACAATTACCAGAAGTAATTGTGCTTATTAACATGCATTTATTTTAGAAAAGGAAATGCACTGAGCTGTTACATTTGTTTTTCAAATAGAAGAAAGCATTTATTTTAATTGTTCAAGGCCATCCAGATAGATATTTGATCCATCTTTGTGGATATCATAATGATTGAGCTGTATTTGGTCTACCTTCTCTGTACCCTGGAGCAGATTTGAGCTTCCACTTTGAAAAATGAAAAACAGGATTCCAGACCTCACCAGGTTTACTTGTCCATTGCCTGACATGGTAGCAGAGCTTACAAAGAAAATACCTAGCTTAAAAAAAAATTAAGCCAAAAATCTGTACAAGTCCTTTAAAAATAATAAGAGCGGGGATGTTTTTAACTGTCCAAAGGGGAAATGGTCATTAACTTCTTCCTTCATAGCCGTTTGGGAAAATTTATACATTCACTGAAACAGAATGTTTGGGATTTGGGGAATGTATTTCTGATCTGTGGGTTTCCTAGGATCTGCTTTGAAAGGGCAGGAATTTTTCAATCAGTGTAGTCTCTGAAGACATTCTCAGCACGAGGTCTTGCCCTGCCCAGAGAACAGTGCTTCACTGCCAACTCTGAATGGTCTTCTATAGGTCTAGGTGCTGAAGAACAGAAAACACCTAAGAATGAAGAGGTTAGAAGAGGCTTCCTCTTTCACTCATCCTGGACCCCTGGGCAAAGTAGACAGGCCCCTTTTCTTACAAAGCAATATTTTAAAATGACAACCACAGGGTCAAGGAACTAGGAGAAGTAGTTCAGGCAAATCCTATGGTTCCCTCCACCCTTTTTTTTTTAAGCCTTGCTATGAAACCAGGCCTGTTTATTACTGCTGAAATACCAAACCAAGTCATCTTATCAAGCATTTCAAGGAAATGGATTGATGTTAAGTGATACTCCAGAATCTACCCCCTAGCAAAGATCCTGAACCATTATAGAAAGATAAGCAGAAAATCCTTCCTGCAAATAAAGGAGACTCTTGGCTGAGATGCAGTAAAGCATACAGTTCCCATTCTAATGCTCAGGACTCAAAAATCCCGCCATGGAAGATTTCTGTTAAATTGCTATAACCTGGAATCTTTAACAATGAATAGAAAAGCCAATAATGGAGACATGGGAGAGACACTCTTCAATGGGGTAATTGGGGTCTGAATTTATTGACTCAAAATTCCCATTTTTCCATGCATTAATCACCCAAATGTAAATCTCAAGGATGAGGGCTTGTGATTGGCCACTGCCCAGATTCCATGTTGAGTCAAATGACAATGAATTAATGTACATTATAAGTATGAGCAGACCACATCCAGCTGACAAGGAAGGCAGCCCACTGGGGGGCCCAGGGTTAGAAGGCCAGTGATTGCTGCATGTTACTGATTGTCCTTTTAATATTATCTGTGCTTAAGAAACGAGGCTCTTTATTGTGGGGAAGAGAATCAGTCCTTGAGGATCTATTGAGCACTTGCTATATGTCAAGTAGGAAAGAAGAAAGGAGGGGAAATGGAGAAAGAAAGCATAGATAGAAAGAAGAAAGGAAGGTAGAAAAAAAAAGGAAGAAGGTCAGTAGAGAAATCAGTTATTCTGTCCTCAGGTTAGCTTATAGTGTATATGGAATCATGAAGAACCAGATGTGACCCCCCCCAAAACAACTTATATACTACTTAATATAAATGATGTTACTTTCGGAGCTGAGCAGTAGACAGGGCACTAGGCTTGGAAACAGGAAAACTTGAGTTCAAATAGTAGTTGTACCACCCTGTGCAAATGCACTTAACCTTTTTGCCTCAGTTTCCCCAACTGTAAAATGAATATCATAATAGCATCTATCTCACAGGGTCATAGGATTGTCGTGAAGATCATATGAAATAAAATTTGTAAAGTATTTAGCGCTATGCCTGGCACAAAGTAGGCACTACATACATGATTATTACCTTCTCTTCCTTTCTTCATTCAAAGGACAAATACTGAGGATTCTCTTGGGGTATAAGTTGGACTATATGGCTCCTGAGGACCCTGAATGTATCTCAGATTCTGTCATTCTGTGAAATACTCTGCCACAATATGCATGCCAGTGCTTGTTTATGTTTTTAGGTACCTTCTGGTCTTACTTTTGGATAGTATCAGGCCTCAAAGATGACCTTAGAGAATAGATTCTTAACCTTTTTTTTTTTTTTTTTTTTTTTTTTTTTTTGTGGCTGTGGGGAGTGACATGCTCACCTCACCTATCAGTCCAGTCTGGTGAATCCAATGGGATCCTCGTCCAAAAAAAAAAAAAAAAAAAATGTTTTTAAGTGCTTGAAATTAAAGGCATCAAAATACAAAGGAAAGCTAGTATACTGAAACAGTTATCAAATATTTTCTTTTATAAAAAGTTCATGGAGCCCAGGTTAAGAAAGTATACCTAGAGTACAAGTGTAGAATGCACAGTCTCAGAGCAGCTTTTAAGGCATGAGAACAATTTCATGACAAAACTTCCTAGGAGTGGTAGACACCGGAATCAGCGTGGAACTGGATGTAAAAGCTACCTAAATAAACCTCCTGAATCTGAAATAGTTCTAATCTCCTAAAGTTCACTGGCATAAGGCAAACCTGGGGCTTACTTTACTAACTATCTAACAGAATTGGGATAGAGTACTAGGACTTGGAGTCAGGAAGACCTTGATTTCAAACTCAGCTCCAGACACATACTAACTATGTGATCTTGGACAAATGATTAACCTCTGTTTATCTCAATTGCCCCAACTATCAAATAGGAATAATAATCCCTTCCAGAGTTGTTGTGAAGATCGAAGATGATCATATTTTTAAAGCTTTTAGCACAGTGTCTGATACATAGTATTTAATAAATGCTTGTTTTCTTCATTCTTTCCCTCTTTCTGTTTCTCCCTTCTTCATTCCTTTCTTCTTTTTTTCTTCTCTCTCCCTCCTTTCTTTCCTTCCCTCTTTCCTCTTTTCCTCATTCCTTTCTATTCTCTTTCCCTTGCTCCTTTCTTCTTTCATTCCTTTCTTCTTTTTCACTTCTTCCTTCCTTTTTCACCTATCTTTCTCTCTTCCCTCCCTCCTTCATTTCATCTTTTTCTCTTTTCCTTCTTCCTCTTCTTCCCTCCCTCCTTATCTTTCTTCTTTCCTTTATTCCTTCTTTCTCTCCCTCCTTCTTTCCTCTCTCTTTCCCTCTCTCCTTCCCTCCCCCTTTCCTTTCTTCCTTCCCTCCTTCCTCTTTGCCTCATTCCTCCCTACTCTCTTTCCCCCCTCCCTCCCTTCTTCCTTCCTTCTTTCTTTCCTCAATTCCTCTGACACATCTTTGTTTCTCTCCACCCCAGTACCTAAATCTGGGAGGTCATGCCCTGGTAGTACCTTTCAGAAAACCATGAGGTCTTTGTATGCTCAAGGAATTATGTAATAGGCAGGTCAAAGGGCTTAGAGATATATAATGTAGCATCTGCAAAAATTAAAAAATATATAATTTTTCTCTTGGTATGTTCAACATAAAATAATTTACTCAATGCTCAACAGTCTTTTTTATAAGGATTTTTCACCCGTTCTAAATTATCCTTCATGATACAATTTAAACCTACTTTCTTTGCTTCTGATATTAAAGATGGCAGACAGCTAGCCATCCCTTTCCATATAATTCTAGTTCACATGTATATTCTCAATGCTTTAAGTTTATGTCCATCATCTCATTTGATCCTCAACACAGCCCTGAGAGAGAAATATTCCAAGTAGCATTATTCTCAGATGGAAAAACAAAAACAAAAACAAACAAAACAAAACAAAAAACAAAACCGAAGGCTGAACTTTCTCAGGCTCCCAGTTGAGCAACTCCAATATCCTCTATTTCTAGTTTAGGGATTCCTAGAGACTATCATATACTTTGAGACCTTTCCAGATTATCCTGAAGCCTCATCTTAAAGCCCAGCCAGGTGAAAACTCCAAACAGTGCCCTCTGGTTTGTCAGGGTCATGGAGCTGCCTTAGCACCCACTGTCCTCTCAGTGGCTATCCTATCAGATGCATTCGATAGCATATGAAGGCTGAAAATGCCTTCTAATTTAGAGGGGCCATTTGTAGTCTCTATTCATTTGTTTTTCTCCTGTTGTAAGCCAGACTTTGCTTGAATATTTTCTGGCCTAAGTGCCCCCTTAATTAAGACTTGACTCACAAATCATTTTCATGGCAATACACTGGGTGTTATATGCCTTAGAATTTTGCACTAACAGGACTAGAAGAGAAAAAAAAAATTCTTTGTTTCAGTGAGAAATGCTAATTGAACTTTTTTTTTAAGGAACATTAAATATAAACCAATCAACTGAGTAAAATGCAAAAGAATGCATTTTTTTCCCCTTCCTTTTATCTGCTGCTCCCAGGAACAAGGGAGGAGAAAATATCTAAGTGCTATTTTGGTGTAGGAAAAAATGAGATGTAATATTGATACCTCCTCCCTTCCTCCCCAATAAAGTTAGCATTTGAAAAAAAAATGGCAAAGACTGTGAATATCATTCAAAGTAACACAGAAAATAGCTGGTCTTGTTTCTGTCAGCAGCTGGAGGGAAATGTCTCAGCAGCCTTTTTTTCTCCTGTTACCAAATTCCTTTATGTTCCTTTTCTTAGAAAACCTACTTTATAGGTCATTTAGCAACTATTAAAAACAGAAGCGAACAAAAACCAAAAGCCTTGGTCTTTTCCCTTTGATATTTCCCCACTTTTTAGAAAAGGATTTGGGGAGTTAGAAAAAAAAATTTTTTAAGTCTTAACTTTGGTTTTGTGGGCATTAAAAAAAAAAAATCTTTCAATAAATAAGTAAGTAACATCCCTTAAACAGGGCAGGCTGCGAGAAACCTGTCTTGCATCAGCACACCTGCTGGCCAGAAAAGAAACCGTAAACCTGAATGTCCCCAAATGGAACACCTCATTTAGCAAACAAATCTATACTCACAATTTCCTACAAAATGGGCATGGAATTCTACTCTGGCTGTGTGCCCACGCCACCCCCCCATTCTCACACCCCCAATTTGTAGCATATCAGAAGAAGTGAGTGGTGGGAGAACTGTTTAAATCCGGGTAAGTAAATAAATGGAAGGTCCCAATTCATAATGGCCAGTGTCTTGGATGTCCATTCATTAAAGATGCCTGCTGAGGAATCATAGAGCCCACCATGAGACACAGAATTGGCTTGACTTACAGGTTTCAAGGGTCCTGTTCTCTTGAAGGATTCTTCGGTTTTAAAATCTATCAAAGGAATCTCAAAACAAATTACATGGTAAATTATTATCTCTGTTCTGGCCTCCTCTCTATACCCTACTGTTCCCGTGGAACAGCCATGGTGAGCTGCATGTGAAAGCCTACTAGATAAGCAGATTACAGAATGTCATGTGCCGGGGGCTACTCAGAATTTCACAGCCAAACTTCTCTGGCCAAATCAGTTTATCTGATTCTTATGGGTCACAGGCTGTTTCAATTAACGCACCCTCTAATGACTAAAGTTGGCTTCTTAATGTGGAAGGCATAAGCTGAGAGGGCTGGAATTCAGGGATCTGGAGCAAACTGGCCTGGCCCTTCATCCCTCCACTCCTGGATTTCTCTTCCTCAAACTGACTCTTACTGGGATACAGGAAATGGGCTTGGAAGGAAGACAGAATTCCATTCAGCCAGAAACCCTTTCTGTCACTTTTCTATCTTTACCAAGGCATTTCTGTAAGCCTTTAGTGGACTGTGGATCCCAAGGTACTGAATAACAAGACTGGATATGAAAACAGAATGCAGAAAATAAATTAGCATTTTGAAAATAAAAAGCCTGGCTTTTAATCCTATTAAGATCCTGGCTGCTTCCCCCCACCCCCCACCCCCCACCCCCCTCTCTCTCTCTCTCTCCTAAGTTCTCTGAAAGAGATACTGATGTTCTATTAACATAAATGCTGAAATCAGCATTTCCTTTGAAAGAAGTTGTTAATATTTGGAAATGGTCGGATTTCCAATCCAAGCTTTGATTGTTATTCTATACTAGCCGGCAAGTGCCAAGGTCACGGGGAGATTCACCTGCAGACTGAGCTAAATGAATCCACTCGGCCACAATGCATGTATAATTTAACATTCTCCTCTCGAGTACTCCCATGCATTCCTAAAAAAATATTTTATTACAATAACAAATTGGTTTCAAAATCATGCATTATGTATTCTGAAATTAGGTCTGCCAACAAAACCTGTATATACAAACACACAAGCAGCCATGCAGTTCTGGGAGAGCCCACAAATGTTAGAGGGACCTTGGACAATGTTTGAGAACAACGTTAATTCCCCCAGGGATCCCTCTCCCTCACCCCTTCTCTTATTTTATTATCCCAATCTGCATATTTGGAAAGGGAGGGGGGAAGGATCAAACTGCTCATTTGCTATAATATATTGTTAGAAAGCAATTACTTCTTCCTCTTTTCTTACTTTACAGCCTGCTAGTTCTTCGTAGAAAATACTACTGGACTGAGGTACCTGATACCCTAAAAAGATGCCGCCAGCCCTACCCCACCCCCACTTTTTTTTAAACTGAGCTTTCATAGGAAAACAAATATTCTCTGAATATTTAAAAGTCTCTCTCCCCCTCCACCCTCTGTGATCTGACACTTCCCAAGTACACATTTTTTAGAAAAACTGGACTTTTAACAAAGCTTCTTTGAAACATGAAAGATAACGTTATCAAAGCCCTCCTTGCAAATTCTTGGTAAGAAATACTGTTCCTTGGCCATAAGCTTTCATCGCTGAGTTTTCCAAAAAGTTAACATATGCAGAAAATCTTTCAGTTTCTCCATCACAAACACTGTCTATTCAATGCAGTTTTAAGTTAAACATACATTGATTTATTTAGCATCCTTTTACAGCACAAACAGTTCCCCTCCACCCCTGCACAATGAGCCTTGGTAAGCTGGCCTTTTAAAAATGGACTTAAGGTACCTATTTATTAATAATTAAGGTTTAAATGTTTTTTTTCTTAATCCCTTAATGATTTTATATTTTAAAAATTTATATCATGTCAAAAAAAAGTTTTAACTATACCAGGTTCAGGGTTTCCATTAAAAATAATGCATAGCAAATTGCATTTCTAATTTATATACTGGCCAGCACTTTGCAAAAAAAAAAAAAAAAAAAAAAGCCCCTTGGTAGATATTTTTGGGACCATTCCTTGACACTGACTCATATAAACTTTACAAAAAATAAAATCGCGAGGAAATTTAGCTAAATTTTTATCTTTGAAGAGTTTCTTAATCACAGTGGAAAGCTCTGAGCTCTCCAGTTTTAATGAAAATAGTTAATTTACCTCAACAAGAAATTTGTTTTTTATAAATGCACAAGCTGAACTATGGGGGTACCCATCCATTAATCAATTGACTTTGTGACTAAAACATTTCTGGAAGAATCATTTGTAAATCACTTTAATAAGTGAAAAGCAGAATTTTTTTTTTTTTGATTCTTGTACATGTGTTCATGACAAACAGCATTGTAGAGAGCTTTGTACTTTAAAAACTATGTCCAGACCTAAAAAAGTTTAATTTCCTAACATGAGCTTTTAATAAAGGCAAATCATGAGTAAAATTAGATGCTGGAACCTTTCATTCTCTAAAAAGTCTGCAAACACTGTGCTAAGAAATTATTTCTCTATAATTTCGTTTAGATGTACTGATATGACTAGACATATAGCTTTTTCTGTAGTGAAATTATAAAGAATAATTGTCTCTAATCTAATCAGTGGTATCTGAAAATGGTAAATGTTAACAGCATAATTTCTGATTTCTTAAGAAGCCTTTTGTATTGTAATTTAGGCTGACACATTAAAGCTTTGCTTTTAAAAAAAGAACAATTAACAAATTTGTTGATAGAAATTAAATATTCCCGACAATTGTAAATGCACTTTTCTTCTTGTCTTCTATCTTGAGAAATACAAAAAGGAGGGGGGAATCATTCAAAGTGAGATTTTGTATGAATTTTTAGAAAAATAATTAAAAGAACATGGGGTCTTAATGCCAACAAAAATGTGATTTCTACAAGTAATAAGAAAATTCCCCATATATGTGTGTGTATATAAATATACATATATACACACACACATTACATGCACATATATGTATACTACACAGGTGATTTATACATACAACTTTTTCTTAATGCTTTAAATTGTAACTTATAAACTAAATGATGAAACTCTTTCCAAGTTCAATTTGGTTACAAAAGTATTTACTTCATTTTTAGCTGTGGGCTATTTTAAGCTGAATATAAACTGCTTTTTTTATTTGTATTAAAATCAGTTCACATCTTGCATAACCTTCTATGTATTATGTACCGTTCAACATACACAATTTGGGAAAGTATTAAAATAGAGAGGAAAAAATATAAAAAAAGAAATATAAAGGTTTTGGAAAATTATAACATTTCATTTCCATGGAGCTCAAAGCTGACAATCACCTAGTCTCCTTTCCTTGCCCTATTTGTTCATCCTTAAAATCCTAAATGCTCATTTCTGTCAAAGTTGAACATTTGATTCAGGTTTTCTCTTTTGTTGTGGAGGCAACAGGATTCCAGATTGAATTGAAACAACCTTTCTAACAACCATGATTAATTTCCATTTAAAAATACACATATAAAGCAAATTCAGAATACATAAGACTTCAAGTAAGAGACCTATGTAGATGCCCTAGGGGTCAGTGAGAGGGGGCCAGTGCTTCAGGATTCAACTAATGCAGAGAATAAGCAACCATATGGGAACCTCTTATTATCTACCCAGATAGAAGTCAAAAAGCATCCTTCTTCAACCTCATTTCCTAATGCCACTTTAAAAAAAAAAATGGCCATGAAAAGCATCGAATGTGAGTTGAATCTAAATGTTTCCAAAGAAACTTTCCCCTCACCTAGCAGTTCCAAAGATCAGACAGAAAGCAATGCTTGTCCCATTAGGTTTATCCATTATTCGGTGACTGGAGACCTGCAAACGATTTGATTTGGGGCTATTTGATTAAGGATGGTCAAGGCATTACAATAGACTTTGGGGTTGGCACACAGGAATCCAGAGCCCAGACCCCGACCTGGCTACCTGCCAAAGAATGACACGTTTGGATGGAACAGCACTGGTTTTGTGTACACTACTCAGACAATTCCAGCTCCTGGCTTCAGGCAGAAATCTCGCAAGAGTTTTAAAATTGGTCACTGTTAAAACTTGGTCACTGTTAAAACTCGGTCACTGTTAGCCAGTCAGCTTTGGAAAAGGGAGAAGACAAACAGAAGACAACAAACACTCCTGTCTGTCTGCTGTCTTCTCAAGTCAGATGTGGTTTGCCCTTAGAACAATCATGAGCGATAGGATGATGCTTCTCAGAGGCTCATGTGAAAGAGGAAAGCTGGGGGTCTGTGTGCTGGCCTGCCTGCTGAGCTAGGGGCTGGTACCATTGATCCCATTGCCGGGTAGCCGGCAGCATCCACAAATAGTCTGCGACAGAGGCAAGATGGGGACATTTCAAAAATAGACTCTTCTGAGTTACCTAGTAGCCTTCCTTCCTTCCCAGAGATCCCAAAGCACTATATCAATCTAAATTGAAATCCTGCCTTACAAAACTGCCTTCAATGCAGCCACTCCAGCATAAATTGGATCAAATGCTTTCAGATTAATTCCTGGAAACCTATATTCATCTTTGTATATCTTTATTACAGAACTAGCCACAAGACTGCTCTACAATTTTCATTACCACAGCAGCTTCTGAGTTGGATTACTCTATGCTTTATCCCTTCATGACCCCAAACCATCCCCATTAGCCCCATTATTGCATATTCAAGCTACACACCTGAGCCCAAGATAATGCCGAGAGTTGTGGAGAAAAAGAGGAGGGGGTCTTTATGGCTGAATTTTCAATATTGCTCTCCTGTTCAGATTATTTAGCCAACTGCAGGAATACAGCCTCTGACTGCATATGAAGCTGCTGCCAACTGGCCATGGATAGCCTAGACTCTCATCCAAACAGAATCTCATATTTCTAGAGAGGGTTACAGTTAGCAAAGCATTTCCCACCCAGCAAATTCTCACCAAGATCTGACTAGACCTAATATAATTAGACCCATTTTACAGATGAGTAAACTGAAATTCTGAGAGGTTACTTATTGGTGGCTAATTATCATTTCTAGGTGAAAATAGAATTTCATTTAGAAGAGGTTATGGCAGATTAACCTCATTTTCCATAAAAAAAAAATTTTAGACAAGACTGTTGTTATTGCTGTTGTTCAGTTCTGACTCTTCCTCGTGACCCCATTTGGGGTTTTCTTGGCAAAGACACTGGGATAGTTTGCCATTTCCTTCTCCAGTTCAATTTACAGATGAGGAAACTGAGGCAAACAGGGTGAAGTGACTTACCCAGCTAGTAAGTGTCTGATGCCAGATTGGAACTCAGGAAGAGGAATCTTCTTGCTTCCAAGTCCAGTGCTCTATCCACTGTGTCATCTAACTGCCAACAGAAGGAATACTATTAATCCAATTTTGAACAGCATTACAAGGTGTCCCAAAATTCTTGTATAACAAAGCCTTCCATGTTATTCTTATGGCAAAGATGGGCAGATATGAGCTAAACAATAATATAGTAGGTGAATTCAGAGCTTGTTGAGCGTCTGGATATAAAGAGGAATCTAGTCATTGGATATCATTTTGGAATGAGGTGTAGTGGAGTGCTCCGGGGATCTGTGTTCGGCCCTTTATTGCTTAACATTTTATTCAATGATTTAGATAAAGGCATAGATGGCATGCTCATGAAAAATGAAGGTGGCACAAACCTAGAGGGAATAGTTAAGTCACTGGATGGAAAAATCAGAATTTTTTTTAAAAAACATGATAGGGCAGAACATTGGGCCAAATCTAATTCAATAGACTAATACAATAAATCTAATTCAATAAACTCAATGCCTGGATTACACTTGGGTGAAAAAAAAAATCAGCTTCACAGATGCAAGATGGGTGAAACCTAGGCTAGAGAGCAGTCCATTTGGGAAAGAAAAAACCAGAGGGATTTAGAAGAAGGCAAGGTGTCAGCAGCATGAGATAGCAAGCAAAAGGCTAATCAAACTTTAGACACCATTCATTGATTCATAATATCCAGAACTAGAAACCCGGGCTAATACCATGTCACAAAAGTCGTGTTCGTTTCTAGATATCACAAGGCAGGAAGGGCATCGATAGGATAGGAAGCACCCAAAGAGAGGTGCCTAGGGCAAGGAAGGTACTAGGTGATCCTGTAGGGCTGTGTTGCAGCCAGGTTAAACTGGTTTTCATCAGCTCTTCCTGTTTGCACCTGGAAATTGGCAAACACACACCAGCACTTGATTTATTATAGTGTTAAATGTCTTCTTAGGGCTTCTTAGATTTTTTTTCCCCATTCTACAAGCCTTTTTAGCCCAAGAAATTTTTATGTGACTTCAAGAATTATTTATGTGATATATATAGGTATAGAGATCAAACATTTCCTGATAAATCAAAATTTTGCAACTTCTGCATTCAGTTACAAGCCCCGATATGGGGTTGTGAACTACAGTTTAAGGAGCTGGGGTCTAGACTTAACAAGTGATGCAGAAAATGTTATCAATGAAGATTAAGCTGATTGTTAAATATTTCCTAACACATGCATCATTCGAAGAAGAGTAGCAGGAAAGATATGAGCAGATATGAGCAGAGGGGAAATCAGTAAGGCATGCAGAATGCAGCATTATAGGTTGGTTCTGGTACCAGAGAGATTGCGTCAACATAGCCTGCACTACAAAAGAAGATGGAAACCAAGGGAGAGCTTCTGGGCTAGCAGTGGGGTCACTCAATAGCCCCAAAGAGAAAAGCTTTGTTATATACGGGGTAGAGTAAATGAAGATGAACTACCCTTGTCCCTCGTGTCTCTCTAGCCTCCTACTATTACTTTTGACTCTAAACAAGACAATTTTCTCCCCACTCCTCTCTCATGCCTTCTAATTTCCATTGGCTATGACTTTTATTCTCCTTCATACACTACTTCCCTCCTTTCCGCCATTCCTATCCATCACCTCCTTCAAAGCCCATTTCAGAATCCATCTCCTCCATGTAAATCTCCTTGATTACCAGACCTTACTTGGATCACTCTCCATTTCTCCAAATATTTACTTTACCTCCTACTACTTTACAGCCATTGATACAATGTTAAAGTGGTTTTAAATTATCTTAAGCTTGTGTTTTCTCTCTTCAACTAGTTGACCCACTTGTGTCTTTCTTATGAATTCACTCTCCCTGCCACACATCCTCCCACCACCATTTTAAACAAACGGCCATGTATAATGACGCACCCATAGGAGGCAACACACTCAGTAAATATTAGGTTAACCAGCTTTCTGGAAGCTGTGCCAATGGAAGGGAAGGCAGCATCAGACTTTCAGGGGCAGTCAAAGTTCCAACTCATTCGTCCCTGGAGGAGCCCGGGGGGACCCATGGATGCCCCAAACCAGCATTTCAAAATCAGAGCTTTGGTTACTGAAGCTGCTTAGAGCATTTCAGCCAAAGTCTCAGCTCTCCCATAGCTCTAGGCACCAGATGATTTGTGTACCCTTTTATTGTTTCTTTCCTATGCTGATTGGCTTTGATTCATTATACAACATAGAGTCTATGAGAACACCTCATTTTTCAAGTTAACAGGTGCACAATGAAATTAGATTAAAGTTTTGTAAATTTGCAGGTGCAAATTTGTAGGAGGGGAGGCGGGAATCAAAATGTGCCTGGGATATTGAGACCTGCAGATGAGAGATGAAGAGGATTACCTAGAGTCAGATTTTCCTCATTTCAGAAAGCACATATTTTCAGAATACTATTTGCCATTAACATTGTCCCAAGGGACTCTGGAGGGGAAATCATTATCACCGGTAATCTGTGTTCTTCCTTCCTCTCCTCCTTCCACTCCTCCTACCTACCTGCCTACACACACACACACATACACACACACATACACATACTCATACACTTCATACTTGTCCCTTTACCTCTTCCTATCTAGCTCTTTCTATGTCTTCTTCTTTAGGACTAGACATGACTTTGAAACTTGTCACATTTCACTCATGTAGATAGTTCTCTTGGATTATACATACAGAGGTTTGTGTGACTCTCTCTCTCTCTCTCTCTCTCTCTCTCTCTCTCTCTCTCTCTCTCTCTCTCTCTCTTTTTCTCTTTCTCTCTCTTGCTGTGTTGTGGTACTCAACTCCTCCAAGCTTTGACTAGCCTAGACTCCAATGATCTTGCTCCTTTCCTGTACCCTGAGTTAAATATCCAAGGCCCTGCCATGGGAGATGTTCTCATCAAGAACATATTTTCAGGTTGAATAGAAAACAAGCTTCTTTTTTGTACCCCCACAATTCTTTCTTCCTCTGCTCTCCCTTTCTTTCCCTCTTTATACATCACCCCTTTTCTTGATTTTCCTCTATCTTTTTTTCTTTTATACAGCACACAAACAGGCACAAAGATGTACCTATGTACCCCTAGACCCACAGAAATGACCATACCACATGTTTGTCAAAAACACAAACACTTCCCCCCTTTTTTTAGCTTTGTTAAAAAAAAATCCCCATTTAAGCTGAGCTGGCTAGGACTCTGTAATCTGTACATACAATTTAATCCTGTAAAGAATCAGCAGGATCCACCTCAATCAAAAGCCTTCATCAACTTGTAAAAACAATATTTTGATTCAATCAGATTCAAAGCTCTGAAATTCCCACCTAATTAATGCAAGGTCACTCGGGGGCTGTGCAGTGGTAGCAAGAACAGTGGTCAAATATTTACCCTCAACACACTACACATTTGGACCACCATGGACCAGAGGAGTGGGGGAGAATAGATAATGCACCTTGGGCTGGAGCAGATTTCGTTCTGCCCCAGTATTTGGATAAATAATTATTACAGAGGAAAAAGAGAAAAGAAAAGCCTCTTCATTATCCATATATGCACACACATCCCAACCCTGGTCTGTTAATGTTACACCACGAGGGAGCTGGCCAGTATCCTGCTAATAGTTCTCTTTTAACAGGCGCATCTGTCCCAAGCTTTGGCAAGCCTTTCTTAGGGTCTTTTCCTGCAATATTCAAAATAAATAACTGGTTTCAAATAGACAGCTAAGAATTACTGAGAAATCTAATCCACTTAAAGCTTGGGGTTTATTTTCATTTTTTTACTTTTTTGCTTTGGGTTCATTATAGATTCTTATAAACTGATGTTGGTTTGAATTTCCTTCTTTAGATATCCTATAAACCAGTAATTGGATGCAAGGGATTTTTCTATCCTGATGTAGGGACATACTCTATGAAAACATAACCTGCATAGACATATGCGTGGACTGCATTCACATTATGTGATGTTTTAACACCATAAGTCATATATATGCACATACACATGTGCATATATATAATAAAATATATATGTTTATATATGATAGATATATTTATTTACCATATATAAAATATAGGATATATTTATATACATGATATAATCATATATTGTATATATTATATATTTGTATATATCATATATGTGTGATATATACATATAAATATATATATGATATATATGCACTTATGTGTGTATATATGTATATACCCCTACATAGAGGTGGTAGTAGTGATTTATCCTTTGTTCTCAAAGAGATATCAGGGAGGTGACACCATGACATGCAAGTGAGTTGGATTTATGTGAAGAAGGACAGTACAAAGTCACCAACCTCAGTTTGTCCTCCAGAGCTGTCTCGGTCCAATGGCAATATCTAGATCAGGACGACTGGAGATGGTCCCAGATGCAGTAGGAGATATTGACCTTTTGAAGCTAAGGTCTTTAACAGGTTTCACTTTGACCCAGGCAACACCTATCCAGTGAGTAAGGCTAAGTATTTCTTTGTTTTGTTTAAGTCCACTTATGCTAGCAACCGCTTTATACTGACTGCTTTATGCCAGTGAAAATTTTAGTTCCATTTTTGGCTTACTGATGCCTCGTATACTTCCTAAATGCCAAACAGGGAGAGTGTAGTTACTGCCTAGATGGGTATCATACAACTATCTACATAATCACAGAAAGGGAAAGTAGAGAGAGACAGAGAGAGAGAGAGAGACAGAGACAGAGAGACACAGAAAGAGAACTAACTTCTCTACAAACTAGTTCTTCAAAATACTTCATTATTCACAGGTAAATCTTAGGTTTTTCTTTGTCAAGTTATGGGAATATGGGATAAATTTTGAAGTATAGTTTACCAAGAAGTTCTGTTCTTTTCTGTTTATTATCCTACTACTAAATCTTGTAAATTTTCAGAAGTTGTACTTTGCATGTTTCCAAAGTGTAAAACTGAGTTAAATTTTGGAGGGAAGATGTGGAGGTCATTGGTATCCCCCCACAAACACAATGATAGGATATTCCTGAGATGCTCAAAGAAACTGAAACAGGAAGAGACCATGGAGGATTGCTTTCTCTTTCCTTAAGGCATTCTTTGAGCAGTAAAATTTTATTTTTTTTTATTTTAATATTTAATTTTAATTTTAATTTAATTTAATTTTAATTTTTTAAATTTTTTATTTTATTTTAATATTTTTGCATTTGCATTTTAGAATCACACAAAGACAGAACATGGGTATCTTTTACAGCAAATGACTGTATCTATATAAAAGTTGGCCAGGGTACATTTTCCCTTCTAAACTGCACATACACATACATATCCTCTCCAGGGGATTATAATGACTAGAAAAAGCATTCTACATATGAATGGAAACTTGTATGTTTAAATGGAATCTTAGATATTTAAATATGAATGCATGGACATATGTGTAAAACTACATTTATATTAAAATTTCTGAGGATCTAGTATATAATTAATGAAAGAAACTTTCTTTTACAACCTTCATTTCATTTGACCTTTATAACAGGTTAAATAACTTGCCCAGGTTCACAAAGCTAACTGTTGATGCAGATGGATGATCTTCCTACAACTTACATTTTAGAGAAGCACCTGCAATGAAGGACCGTAAGTCAAGTGGTTTGCCCATGGTCAGACAACTAATATGGGTCTAAGACAGGATGAATCCAGATCTTACAAACTCCAAGAACACTTGAAGTTTACTGTGCACATATTGGTATATGTGCATACATGCATACATAACACATATGTACATATGTATGCATAGGCATGGATGGGGCACAAAATATGTGTGTGTGTAGAGTGCAAATACATGCTTATGCACATATATACACACATACATGCATGAATAAATATACTTCCTGGAATCAGAAGACTTTGGTTCAAATCTGCTCAGAGAGATTTCTCTCTCTCTCTCTCTCTCTCTCTCTCTCTCTCTCTCTCTCTCTCTCTCTCTCTCTCTCTCTCTCTCTCTCTCTCTCTCTCTCTCTCTCTCCCTGTCTACTTTCCCTTTCTGTGACTATGTAGATAGTTGTATGATACCCATCTAGGCAGTCACAAGATATGTGTGTGAATTTGGGCAAGTCACTGAAGCTCTGTTTGTCTTAATCCACTTGAGAAGGAAATGGCAAATCATTCCAGTATCTTTGTCAAATAAACCACATGGACAGGGATGGTTTCACAATGAGTTGGACATGACTGAACAATAAATATGATATAATAGAAATAAAAACTCATATGTATATATTATGCAAATTTAACTCTAATAATCAGTTTCAATTTAATAGGGATACATGCAAATTCTTATGCTTGGATTAAAAAAATACTTTTACAAATAAAAGATGGAAGAGGTATAGCTAGAGAGAAATTGATATGGCAAAGAGTTGGGGATCTGAATGGCCCATGTGCTGAATGTGAGTGAATGTGTGATATGACTGGCAGAAAAAATAATGTAGTCATAAAGTTTACTAAGAGAGGAATGGTACTGAGGCCTAGGGAGCTGAGAACAATACTATTCTATGCATTTGCCTGACCAACCATATCTTGGAATAGAATCTTGGAAGACTGTGCTTAGCTCTGGGCACCATATTTTAGGAAGGACGGATGAATGTGTTCATATGAAAGCAATGAGGCTAGTGAGGGCTATTGAAGTAAATTTAGTCATAAGAATTAAAAGTTTAGGGGATGAAAAGGGGAGAAATGAAACTTGTCTTCAAATTTTTTTGAAGAAAGAACAGATTATCATATGGAAGAAAGAATAGATTTGCTCTGATTGGTCTCAGAAGGCGGCCCTTGGATGGAAATTGGATGGAAGCAAATTTAGGCTTAATCTATGTTTTTAAAAAACCTTCCTAAAATATGAGTGTTACCCCAAAATGGAAAGGGATCATTCAAGGGTAGAGAGTTGCCCCTCCTTAAGTGGATAGAGTGCAAATGACCTAGGACCAGGAAGATGAGTTCAAATCCAGCTTTAGACAGTTAGCTTTGTGTACCTGGGCAAGTTATTTAACCTGTTATAAAGGTCAAATGAAATGAAGGTTGTAAAATGTTTGCTCCCTCTCACTCCACTCACTGGAGAGCTGTAACAAAGGTTAGATTCATTTCTTATAAATTATTAATTCTTTTTTAGATATGGTTGGGATTATATGTATTCAGATTCCTGAGATTTCTTTGACTGGTCAGTTATTTTGGCATTGGGTAGACACATATTTTCCAGACTTGACCTTTTGGCATTTTTTTCCAGAAATAACATCCAAAAACAACTTCGGGTACAAGCACAATTATTCATTAACCACAAACAATTCCCCAGAAGCCATATCTGTACTGGGCATTTATGGTATGGGCTTTTGAAATCCAACTGAATTATTTCCACCTTCCTGCCAACATAAAAATGATTCTGAATTCCCTGACTTTATCTGAAACCCACTAATATATTTTCAGAAACTAATCAACAGCTTTGTGTGAAGACTTATTTTTTTCAGCTGATTTGGGGGTTCCAGGGTCCTGAATAAATGAAAGATTCTCAGGGATCAGCCTGAGGTTTATAAGTATATGCATTGTACATTGGGTACAAGTATTGTTTTTATATAAACATCAGTTTCCACTGCCAAGACCTGTCCCACTTGGACCTTATATACCCAGCAGCTAACCAGTCATGAAGCCCACACAAGAGCCGAGGTTTGGAAAGAGAAATGTTCCGATCAGCTTAGTTTTCTTGGTAGGACTGAATCCCATCCCTCTTTTCTACCCAAAAAAGCATCACGTATTTGACATTTAAAAATATCTCTATATATCATTCCACTTTCAAAATATTTGGGAATTTTCTTTTTAGTTGTATAGGCTTTTAGTAGTGGCAAGAGATATTTGCTCTAAGGAAGGCTTGGTCCTCTTTGTCATAGCTATAGCCTTTAAAAAAAAAATCTATATTGGCCCTGACAAAGTGATGGATATTGGACTTGGGGTAAGGGGAAAGAGGTCATTTAAAGAGTTCTTGGCAATTGTGGAGTGAAAAAGGAAGAGTCCAAGAATCAGTCTTTGTTTAAAAAATAAATAACCTACCACAAAAGCTAAGGATTAACATGTGAATCTGTTAAGATTTGGAAACTGGATAATGAGCTGATTGGCTTAAGCTATGAATAAATGGATAATCTATATTTTATGCTATAGTAAATTGTAGATATACAATGATCAAGCCTATTTTGGGGGGAGAAGGACTGAATGATCATAGGTCTTACGGCTTAGAACTGGAAAGGATTTTAGAGATCCTGTAGTCCTACTCTCTCACTTGAAAGAGGAGAATGAGTCCTTAAAAGATTAGAGATAAATGTCTTGTGATGAAGAGAGCCATCTACACCCAGAGAGAGGATTGAGGGAACTGAGTGTGGAATACAACATAGCATTTTCTTTTCTTTTCTTTTCTTTTCTTTTCTTTTCTTTTTTTTTAATAACTTTTTATTGATAGTACCCGTGCCAGGGTAATTTTTTACAGCATTATCCCTTGCATTCACTTCTGTTCTGATTTTTCCCCTCCCTCCCTCCACCCCCTCCCCTAGATGGCAAGCAGTCCTTTACATGTTGAATAGGTTACAGTATATCCTAGATACAATATATGTGTGCAGAACCGAACAGTTTTCTTGTTGCACAGGGAGAATTGAATTCAGAAGGTATAAATAACCCGGGAAGAAAAACAAAAATGCAAGCAGTTTACATTCATCTCCCAATGTTCTTTCTTTGGGTGTAGCTGCTTCTGTCCATGTTTGATCAATTAAAGCTCTCTTTATCGAAGAGATCCCCTTCCATCAGAATATATCCTCAAACAGGAGTTAATGATCTCCTGGTTCTGCTCGTTTCACTTAGCATCAGTTCAACAACATAGCATTTTCACTCTTTTTGTTGTTTGCTTGTATTTTGTTTTCTCTCTTTTTTTTTCCTTTTGGATTTGATTTTTCTTGTGCATCAAGATAATTGTATAAATGTGTATGCATATGTTGGATTTAACATATATATTTTGACATATTTAACATATATTAAATTACTTGTCATCTAGGGAAGGGGGTGGAAGGAAAAGAGGGAAAAATTTGGAACACAAGGTTTTACAAGGATCAATGTTTAAAAAAAAAATTAGCCATGCATTTTTTTTTCAGTTTATTTATTTATATATTTGTTTGTTTATTTATTTGTTTGTTTGTATTGCTGAGGCAATTGGGGTTAAGTGATTTGCCCCAGGTCATACAGCAGGGGAGTGTTTAATGTCTGAGGTCACATTTGAACTCAGCTCTTCCTGACTTCAGGGCTGGTGCTCTATCCACTGTACTACCTAGCTGCCCTTATACATATGTTTTGAAAATAAAAATCTGTAATTTAAAAAAATTGAAAAAAAAACAAAAAGAGATTAGGGAAAAGGCCAGGTCATATGAAGTAAATTCCATAGTCAGATTACTCCAGTAGAATACTCCTACTCCAAACCAATGTTCTTTTTTACTATGCTAGGTTAAAGCTTTTTATAGCTCTCAGAAATCTCAGAGCTGGATCCTTTAGTTTAGCATTTCTCAAACTCATGTCCTATAGAATTCTTGTATCACATAACGTGGAATCAAGGGCACCAAAGGAAAAAAACTGTTCATCACATTTTCCTATGTAGCTACAGGCATATCATGGAAACAATTCCAAGGGCAGACTGAACCAGAAGAAAATGTAATTGAAAAACATTTAACAAAATAAATTAAAATATAATAGAACATGGATAATGTTAGTTAATTATGGGCAGCTAAGTGGTATATAGGTAGAGTGCTGGGCCTAAAAATCAGGAAAATTCATCTTTCTGAATTCAAATATGGCCTTGGACATGGACTAGCTGTGTGGCCCTGGATGTGTCACTTCACCCTGTTTTCCTCAGTTTCCTCATCTATTAAATGAACATATCAGACAACTCTAGTATATCTGTCAAGAAAACTCCACAAGGGATCCGCAAAGAGTCTGATGTGAATGAAATTACTAAATAACAACAAAAAGTCACTTTGTAGCCTACAGGAATACTTATGAATGGTTTAGTATCCATCCCACTCCCCTTTTCTTTTTGAGTTTGACAACACTGACTTATACTATTAAAACTGAAATAGTATAAATCCTCAATACTTCATAAGACCCATGATTTCATTGGCTTGTGTTTTTTCCTTCGCCAACCCAGATGGCAATCCACATCTTCATGCATTTATTTATTGCCTATTTGTTTCTGTTCCATCTTCTAAACTTTCTCAACCAGATGTTACTCCATTGGTATTATTTTAGAGAATAATATAGGGCCATCACCTTCATGGCATGATAAGACATCAATGAAGAATTTTAGTAGGGGATAAAATTCTAGATGTATTAGCATATTAATTATACATGACAGTTCTTTTGTCCCCAAGCCATTATACTATGCTACACTATAGTACTACTCTACTCTACTTTATTCTACTCTACTCTACTATATTATATTTGCTGTGCTGAACTATACTGTATTATTTATGTGGTATATTATACACTATCTTATGTAATATATATATAGTA
This sequence comes from Antechinus flavipes, assembly GCF_016432865.1. Classification (NCBI taxonomy): domain Eukaryota; kingdom Metazoa; phylum Chordata; class Mammalia; order Dasyuromorphia; family Dasyuridae; genus Antechinus; species Antechinus flavipes. Next base: position 46,696,920 of record NC_067399.1, read on the forward strand.
TATAATATACCATATATAGTATAGTACGCTATTGTATGACTATATTACATTATACAATATTATTATACATATTTATACTACTCTACTATTCTATAGTATAGCATATTATACTATATATCTTATAGCTCTACTGTATTATAGTATATTATGCTGTAATATTATAAAGTTATAGTATATAACATATATAATACATTATTACAATATTATTTACTATAGTATTTTATAGCATATTTTATACATATACACACATGCATATACCAGTCTTATGATGGTGATGGGAGGAAGTGTTCTATTACCAAATTAATTTGGAAAATGATCACTTTGCCATCTGCTCCACCCTATTTTGTAGACAAAAGAATGGAAGCCTGTGGCTTCCCCAAAATCACACAACAAATCGGCAGCAGTGCTGAAACCAGAATTCCTTCTTCCTCTCTTTTACACCAAGGGGGATTCTGCTCTCCCAACTGGCCCTTTGCTTTAGTCATACTTTGTTGCCTTGGCGACCTATGAAGGAAAAGGCCAGGTGCAGAAGATGTACATTGGAGAGAGAAAACTTTCTTGTGGCCCTTCCCTAGAGGTAATGACCCAAATGAAAAGAAGGGAGAAGGAAAGAGATTTATAAATGCAGTGTGACCCTGAGATTCCTATCAGTCACACTGAATGACAAAGGTCATTCCTTATACTTCCTCCCAGCTTTTACTAAAATAGACAAAATACTACTCATGGAGTTGGGACCTTCAGGCCTTTCACTTCCTAGTCACTTGGCTGGTGCTGTCAGTTCACTTATCCTTTTTTTCCTTCATTTTCAATGGGAATGTTAGATGTATATAATGGGAAATATCTAATGACAAGAAGTTATCATTGTACTTTGAAATAAAATTTTTATCTTACTATCTTCACTGTATGAAAATGCATCATGTCAAATGATGCATTCTTAAATTTCGAACCATCTGTCAGTAAATGTTTATTGATTAACAGAGAGTATTCTATGCTTGTTTTTATTCTGTGGTATATTGAGTTCTCTCCAAGGCCCTTCCATAGATCAGATTATGACAAAAGATTCAACTTCAATCTTCTGTGTTAAGATTATTCCTGGAAGATAACAGATCCTTCACTACCTAGCCCAAGAAGTCATGAGATAAGTGCCTGATAAGTTATAAACAATTATGTAATGTTGGTTATTATTAAGTTTTAAATTTTAAAAATAATTTTATTATAATTTATGATGATAATTTAATATAATGTTCAATAATAATATTGTTATATTGCTCCTGAAAGCAGCTGGAATGGGTCAGGCCTTGGACTATGTTGGAACCAGCTCATACTTTGCAATTGCTAAATTCTCATTCTTATCATTCAGCCCTTAGAAATCAGCAAATGTCATAAATCTGGACTCTAATGAATGGTTTTGTTGATTGGATATACTTAAGCAAGTGAAAGTGTATCATACATAAGCTTTCTCTCCCTCCCCCTAAGAGCCAGGTGTGAAGCATTTACCAGCATACCTGTGGCTCTGCCTCAGGTAGACCTTGGGAAATGATTATTGATTGAACAATGGCCTGAAAGAGGCAGTTTGCAAGATGAGATTTCTCCTGTAGCAGAATACAACTGTAATAATAGGCTCACACTTTATGTTCTAATTCGGGGAATAGTTTGCTGAGTATTTCTATGGCCAGATTTAGAATTATACATAGCATATACATATATGATTAGAATCCGAGATATCGCAACCATGGAATTATTGAATTGGAAAAGAAATGAAGACATGAAGGTTAGAACAAAGTGTCCATTAACATCCTTTCTAATTTGAAGATTACAGACTGGAGTACTCTCACTTTAGCAACAAAGAAGCTAAAGATTTTGTAAGGAAGAACAATCAGAATCAAGTTTTCTGATTCTGAAGACAATGTTCTTTTTGTTACAGCAGTAACTCAGCTTAGTCTAGAATGCAGAAGGATGATTAGTAGCTAAATTCTATTTTTTTTTTACTTTAAAACTAACTACAAAAATAAGAAAAGAAATAGAAAAAGTAAGACAGAAAAGGAAAATTAAAAACAGCAACAACAACATGTGCCCAGCAGAACATCAGGGAGGATTCAAAATATGTAACAAGAAATTTCCATTTCAAGAAAGCATATATAATAATAGAAGAGATTATATATTTGTGACTGTCCAAGTGGCTGAACTTAATTTTTTTTGTTCAGTTATTTTCAGTTTTGTTTCCAATTCAGCTTTTCTTGGCAGAGATACTGGAGTAGTTTGCGATTTTCTTCTCTAGCTCATTTTACCCATAAGGAAACTGAGGCAAACAAGGATAAGTAACTTGCTCAAAATCACACAGCTAGTAGGCTGGATTTCAACTCAGATTTTCCTGACTCCAGATCTGGCATTTTTTCTGCTGTGCCACCTAGCTGCTTCTATAGTCAGAGAACCTGATTTCAAATTCAGCTTCAGTCATTTACTAGCTATGAGTCATTCACTCTCAGCCTCAGTTTCCTCATCTGCAAAATGGAGATAATAACAGCAATCATTTCTCAGAGCTGTTAGGTCAATAAAATGAGATCATATTTGTAATATAGCACTGTATAAAAGCTAGTGGTCATGGTGGTGATGGTTATTACTTGATAAGGAAATGGTCTCTGGGTCCCCTATTCACTCTGTAGGTAGGTTCTATGAAAATAAATGAGTAGGCAAAAAAAATTACAGTGTTTTCCAGAGCCATATTGAAAGGGAAAAATTTATTTCATTCATTCATTTATTCTTTCATTAGTTTATTCCCTCAATCATTCAACAAATACTCATTAAGCATGTGTTAGGTGCTCTGTAAGCACTTAATTGTAAGGATCTAGAAAACAAAAAACAAAACAAAACAAAACAAAATCCTAAATCTGCCCTCAAGGAGTTTACATTTTAATCAATCTGTTGTTTGGATTAAACATAGCTTTGAATTATAAATGTTACTGCCTCTTCATTGATACAGTAAAAAAAAAATCTCTATTTTCCTAAAAGTACATTCAAATAGTTTAGGAATGACTGTAGGCCCTAGAGTAAACTGATAGTATTTTTACTGATAAAAAAAAATTAATCTTTAATATGCTGCAGGTAAATAAACTCCTATTTGGTAAATGTGACCTACATGTCAGGATAGAGGATGGTGGATTCTTTCTTTGGGACTTAGAATTTTTGGTTTACAGGACTGTAGGGTTGGAGCCATTAAGAATTCTCTCTGCCTTGTGGCTGGGCAAATCCTGACTTTTGTCAACTAATACCTGAATTCTTGACAGTTTTATCACCCTGGTTTTGTTTCCAAAGCTAAGCTAACAACAAATCTTTCATTGTGATCCCAACCTAATTTGGGGGTAAGCTTTGTACAAAATTTCTTATTTAAGAGAATTGAAAAGGCTACTCTCTTTAGAGGGGCTGTCTTAAAATCATTATAATCATAATGAACATGAAATAATTTCCAACAGCGAAAATTGGAATCTCCATGAAGAATTTAAAAAATTAATTTCGGGGGCAATATGATAATTTTTAGGAAGCTAAGTAGTGAAGTGGAGAAAGCTCTGGATCTAGAATGAGGAGGAGCTGAGTTCTAATTTAGCCTCAGACACTAATTGGGTGACTATGAGCAAGTCTTTCAATTTCTGACTGCCTCAGTTTCCTAAATGAGAATAATAATAGCATCTACTTTCCAAGGTATTTAAGATCAAGTAAGATAATACTTTTAAAGAGTTATATAAATGGTAGCTATTATAATTAATGTTATTATCAGCAATTTCGAAGGCTGATTCCCACTAGCTTTTATGCTTTTCCTCAGTCCAAATTACTTTGAATATACTTTTTATATATTTCATGTATACTTATATATTTGAATGGATGGATGGATGGATACTTATATGAGGGAAGCGTGTAATTTTATAAGGTCCTTAAAGACAGGCCTTCTCTTTGTATCTTCAGCATCTTCTTGCCCAGTGCTCAGCATATGGATACAAAGACATATTTGTATATATCTCAGATATAGATAGATATACAGAGGTGTGTGTGTGTGTGTGTGTGTGTGTGTGTGTGTGTGTGTGTGTCAGGCTCTATATATGTAGATAGATTGATAAATAAATGTGCATATATATGTATACGTGTATATCTCTTATCATTTATTTTGCCAATTTGGTGGAGGTAGTGTCACACCAGGAGTTTCTCACTCTAATAAATCATGGCTCTGGAACAAAATACATTTGCAATTTATGTGCTTCATACATATATGTATATACACATATGTATAGTCCAAATCTGTCTATCTATCCATCTATCTACAAATCAGTCTGTAAGAATGTGTATGTAAATAGATAGCTGCAATATAATATATATGTGTGTGTGCCCATATATACATGTGTTTCAATCTCTCGATACATAAACACATATATAGATATATACCAGATTACATATATACATGTATGTATATGTATATATCTGCCTATATATGTATATATGCACATACAGAAACAAAAGTATACATATATATCTATCAATATCTATTGGAAATAGACATATCCATACATGCAGATATATAGATATATACATATACATACATATTTATATGTACACATATATTTTCTGTGTTTATATAGCTAGATCAATAGACATGTACATATATACATATATAGATACACACATATATTATATCACTAATATCAGTATCTATGGATACATAGAGAGAGAGATACATACATATAGATATATCATTATACATGTGCGTCTCTCTTTCTATATATGTACATAGATAGGTAGATACATAGATGCATAGATACAAAGAATTATTCCAGAGGTTTAGAGAAATGTTGCTCATTGAGAAATCTGACAATATTCCTTAAAACAGTCTTTTCAAGCTATTTAAAAGCAAGGCAAAAGAACAAGGACCTTCTTGCCACTGAAATGTATCTGTTGTCCAGTTGTTTTAGTCATGTTCAACTTTTCATTGATCCTATTTGGAGTTTTCTTGGCTTTTGCTTTTCTTGGCTTGTTTGCCATTTCCTTTTCTAGTTCATTTTACAGATGAGGAAATTGAGGCAAACTTAGTTAAGTGACTAACCCAGGATCACACAGTAAATATCTGAAGTCAGATTTCAGTTCAGTTCTTCCTGACTCCAGATCTGGCACTCTACTTGCTGTACTACCTTTGGTAATCAAGAGATCACTGATAACTTTGGAAAGCATAATTTATTGTTACAATAAGCACACCCTCTTCTAACAACAATTCACTGATTTTCTTTTGAGGGATGAGTACAATTGTCTCGTCTTTCTTACTGAGGATGCTTCTTGGTATGGCTTATTATCCCAAAGATGGTTCCTTACTTCTCATTCTCCACTTCTTCCCTCATTTCTTATCCTGTGAGTGACTGTCTCCTATTTCTCTATGTACTCTATTTGACCACCATGCTTCATATTTTTGCTCAATCTATGTCTGTATGCAAATGATGGTTTTTCTTCTGCCTACAAAGTAGTTCTCTAAAAAAGAAGATTCATTAGCTTATTTATCTCTCCTGGGAAAATCTTTCATCCCTTAGAGTTTGGCAACACTCCCTTGTGTAACTCATTTTATTATACTTACTGCATCCATTCTTTACAGGATCTATAGAAGATATGTGTTTAAATCTTCTCATTTCATAAATAAGAAAAACCAGCATTTACTAACAAGCATTTATTAAACACTTACCTGTTTAAAGCACTGGGGATAAAAAAAAAGAAGCAAAAGATAGCTCTTGTTCTCAAGGAGCTTACAATCTAATGGAGGAGACAATAAGCAAACAAACTTCTGTAAACAAACTACATACAAGATAAATAGGAAATGATTAAAAAAGAAAAGGTGCTAGAATTAAGAGAGGTCAGGAAAGACTTCTTGGAGAAGATGGGCTTTTAGTTGGGAAGCTTGATCAGTAATCAGAGCAGAGCAGGGAGAACAGAGCAGGAATTGGAGAGAGCCAGAGAAAATGTCAAGAGCCAAGAGATGGAGTGAAACAGCAAGGAGCATTGTGCCACATGATCTGAGGTGAGTTTTAGGAAAATCACTTGAGTGGCTGAATGGAGAATGGACTGAATTGGGAAGAGACTGGAAGTAGGCAGGTTCCTAGTAGTTATGGCAGTAGAACAGGTGTGAGATGATGAGGGCTTGCCACTAGCATGATGGATTTATTAGAAGAGGAAAGAAGGCTTGTTTGAGAAATGCTGCAAAGGTAAAATCAACAAGCCTTGGCAATAGATTAGATATGACAATAGGGGTGAGAAATAGAGGTGAGAAGTAGTGAAGAGTCAAGGATGATTCTTAGGTTGTGAGTCTACGGGATTGGGAGGATGTTGATGCCCCCGATAGTAATACAGAAATTAGGAAGGAGGAAAGGGTTTAGGGGGAAATATAATTAGCTCAGTTTTTAAATGTTCAGTTCAAGATACTTAAAAGAAAGGCAGTTGGAGATACCAACCTGGAGGCCAGCAGATTATGATAGAATTCATAGATCTGAGAATAATCACCATAGAAATGGTAATTAAATCCATGGGAACTGATGAGAGCATCAAGTAATGCAGTACAAAGGGAGAAGAGAAGAAGGTCCAGGATAGGATCTTATAAGACACTTATGGATTAGAAGGTATGGATGGTCAGACTAGTAATAGAAGGAGAACTAGGTGATGTTCTAAATACTTAATGGAAAAAATATTGAGGTGTGGAAGGTTAATCGATAGTATCAAAGGAAAGACAAGATAAATGAAGATTGAGAAAAATCCACTGGATTCGACAATCAAGAGATCATTGGTAACTTTGGAAAGCAGAATTTGTTGGAATGATGTGATCATAGAGTAGATTGTAAAGGATTTTTAAAAAGAATAAAAGAATAAGTAGAGTCAGATTTTAAGTAATTTGCTCAAAATGACACAGGTAGTCAGGAGATTTGAATCCGATTCTTCATTCATTCTATGATATCACAGCTCTCTAGGAATGTGTGTGTGTGTGTATGTGTGTGTGTGTGTGTGTGTGTATGTGTATATGTGTGTATACATACACATATATACATACATACACACACACATATATATATATATATTAATACAATACATACATACATGCCTCCAAAGGAAAACATACTCTCCAAAGAATAAAGACTTCCTTAGTGATCAGTTATCACCAAATATGGGAAGAAATCCTAGACTGGCTGGGAAAATTCTAGGTTTTGGCTGGCTGAATGACTCTTGACAGAAGTACAAGTCCCAAAGTACTAACTTCACTGGCTAATTGAAGAATTACATTCAAGAAGTAGAAGGAGAAGGAGGACAAGGAGGAGAAGGAGGAGGAGGAGGAGGAAGAGGAGGAAGAAGAAACAGCAAACTGCTATAATATCTTTGCCAAAAAAATCCCAAATGGGGGTCACAAAGAATCCAACATAAATGAAAACAACTGAAATGTATTGTATTTTTTTATTATTTTGTTAAACTTTTCTTAATTATACTTGATTTAACCCAATAGAGATTGACAAGTTGAGGATTTGATATCTCCACTTTATGGTTTGCATAGTGGTTTAATGCATATATTAGCTCATTTGATCTTCACAATTCTGGAAAACGGGTGTTATTATTAGCCTCATTTTACAGATGCTCAGGGTCACATAATTAGTAATAATAATATCTGAGGCAAGTTTTGAACTCAGATTTTTCAGCCTCCAAGTCCTGAGTTCTATCCAATGCACTACCTAGCTGCTCCAATGCCATCTTGCAACATCTGGCTACTTTTTGCACATCCAGGGAATGAGAACTCACATTTATATAGTACTCTATAGTTTCCAGAGTAGTTTATGTATATTAATTACTTCACAACAATTCCGAGAGGAGGAAGGTATTTAGAGCCAACTCTTCATTATTTATATGGCTGAGGACAAGGTCTGTGTGTACTTGACCCAGGTGCCTGCCTTTCCCTTTCACTGATGCTATATACCTCTTGATCATTTGCCTGCCTTTTTGTATTGCTACCACAGATAAGGAATGCACACAGAGAATAGGATGAATTTTAATCAATTCATTTGGCAATTTTTATTTTTTTATCTATCTATCTATTTGTTTATTCATTTTTTTGCTTATTCATTCATTCATTTATGTATTTATGTATTTGTTTGTTTGTTTGTTTGCTGAGGCAATTGGGGTTAAGTGACTTTTCTAGAGTCACACAGCTAGGAAAGTGTTAAGTGTCTGAGACCAGATTTGAACTCAGGTCCTCTAGCTCCTACCCCACCCAGCTGCCTCATTTGGCAAATTTGTGAGCAGCTTTGGTAAAGGTTTGATAGAGAAAGTGGCTGAAAAGAGGTTTGATAATAATTCAGGGATTTTGATTAACCATCTTGCCCTTTTCTCCTAATTATCACATTTTTATGAGTTGAGAGTAGAGGCAGGGATGGTACCTCATCCTCTTAAGAAAGGGAAGAACCCTGTGATTTAAAAAAAAAAAGTAATGAAGGAAAAGTTAGAATCACAGCATTTTCCATTTAGAGGGAACCTTGGTTCCTCCACTTTCAAATTCACCTCCTTCTATCAAAAAAGAGAAGCAAAGTTTAGAGAAAAGAGATGCCTCATTCTAATAACTTGGGATCACAAAGCCTGAACCAGAAACAAGGTTTCCTGATTCTCTTTCACCATATTTCAATATCTCTCAATATTTAAAAAATAGTTTGGGGGTTCATCATTCAGAAATAATGTTACAAAGTAGCCCAGACCCCAAAGAAATATTGAAGGCACTTAATAAAATGCCTTGCCAATACCAAACACTCAAATATTTGATGAATAAAAAAATTGTTGGATGAATCAATAAATTCATGAAAGACACTGAAACCTCATTGCCATTCTTGATGGCTTTCTAAGTTATGGAATGACCATGGTACTTTACTAGTCACTTGGTACTTGATCCTAGACTATGTCTTAGGTTGTTTCCTATGGTTGGCAATTACTTCCTATCATCAAGCTTTTCTCATGTTCGTTCCTCTACCTCATCTCCCATCCCAACTAAATTATAGAGCTCCCTGGATTTCATTGCAACTCCCCAGTCTGCTCCCAATGCCTTCACACAGTCAAACAAACAGTGACCTTGAGAGTTTGGACAACTCCCAGATGGCACCATTTTCTCTCCCTTTCTCATGGAATGGTATGTTCAAAAGAGGACCCTCTTACAAGTCAAAAAACATGGGTTCAAACCACAAGGCTCCTATAAACCATGACCTTGGACAAGTCACATAGTCTCTCTCAGCCTCACTTGCTTCATCTATAAAATGAAGCATTCAGTCAAATGGGCTCTAGGGTCAATGATGCTAAAGCCTTTTTTTAAAAGTTAAGCCTCTGTTTTCTTTTCTGTAAATAGAGAAAAACATAGTTGTCAGACCTAGCTTGAGAAACTGCTCTCTAAATCTCTAAAGGACAATGTTAATGGGAGGTGTTTATCATGTGATAAAAACCAAGTAGAATTTTAAATTGTTTAACTCTTCAAGGTATCTTAAAACTAGGATTAGGAATCACTGTTTTAAGCACAAAGAAAAATATCTCCATTGGATCTGTTCTGCTGTACATGGCAACACAAGGAATACTAATTTCCACAGCAGTTGATTCATGAAATTTTAAGTTTTATAAAGATATGTATCTATATATACACATATATACATATACATATGTACATATATGCTATTTATCTTATGCATATCTATTTATCTATAAATACAAATTTGTATACATATACTTTATATACATATCATATGCATATACATATATATGTATACACATTATATATACTTTTATATAAATATCATTTCTATGTAAATAAGTATATATCAGCATACTATGTCTACATATATATGTATACACATGTATATGCCATTTTAGTGCCTTCAACACAGTATATCATGGCTAGGTATATATATATATATATATATATGTGTGTGTGTGTGTGTGTGTGTGTGTGTGTGCATATATGTCATATATGCCTAAATGTGGACATGCATGTGCTTATGTGTATATACATGTATATATTTATATAATCTATAGATATGTATGTCCACACACTCACACACACATCCCTTGATTTAGCCTCAAATTCATCATAGAGTAAATGCTGCAGATTTCATTCTGCCCAATTCACAGATGATGAAACTGAAATCCCAAAGAGATTAAATGACTTGGTGACTTGTCCAGGATGACACGGACAATAAATGCTAAAGGTATGATTTGAATATAGTTCCTTTCTATTGAATGCCCCTCTTTCACACCACAGTGTATTTGTTAACTAAAAAATACTATATGTAAGTGAATTACTATTATAAACAACAACACACTAATAACAAGTTGAACAATAACATTAATACACAGAAACCAGTCATTTTAGTCTGACCTCTGATGATGATAGGGCTACAGTGAGACTTTCCTCCTGTGAGCCTTTCTATTCAGTAAGAGACAACCATCCCACTCCATAAACTTGGGTCCACATTATGAATTAAAAGAGCTTTTTAAAAGTTGAAATCATTTACACTAACTTAAATACTCATCTAAGCAGCACTATGGGTTGATAGAATTTCTAATTCTGATGCATTCTAGCTGGTTTCATTCACTTTGCCTAGGGAGAGATAGATAGATAGATAGATGGATAGATAGATAGATAGATAGATAGATAGATAGATAGATAAATGATAGATGATAGATAATAGATAAATGATAGATAGATAATAGATAGATAAATGATAGATGATAGATGATCACTAGATAGATAAATGATAAGATAGATAGATGATAGGTAAATGATAGGTAGATGATAGATAGATAAATGATAGGTAGATAGATGCTAGACAGATAGATAAATGATAGATAGATGATCGCTAGATAAATAATAAGATCGATGATAGATAATAGATAGATAAATGATAGATAGATAGATAGATGATAGATAAATGATAGGTAGATGATAGATAGATAAATGATAGATAGATAGAGGCTAGACAGATAGATAAATGATAGATAGATGATAGATAGATAGATATCTGAAAGAAGCCTCTATATATGTATTTTAGAAGCAAAATAGGAAAAAACTCTCCCTTCTCCCAAAAACCTCACCCACCAAATAATCCTAATTCCTAATCATTACAAAGTTTACTCAATTGGCAAGATCCATGTATCCCAATCATTTGCATAGTTAAAATCCCTCGTACCCAATCTCTCCTATCCAACTCTTCCCAGGCAATCTTGGAATCTTGACAGAATTGGCTGCCATTACCCAATGGTTTTAAAATCTTTGCCAGTATAGACCGAGCCAAAAAAAAAAAATCTATTTTTAACCTAATTGTATCCGTTTCCTCTGCAGTCCAATGCGCTGCTCTGTCTTTAGACCCACCCTTCCCACATACTGCCAAGCCAAGGGGAGCTTCATTCTCCTACCCAAACCATGATTACACCAAAGGGCCTGACACAGCTACTCCAGCTGATTTGTCTCCAGAGTAGCCAGACTAAAAACTGATCCTCTACACTTGTGCCTTTTTTTCTTTGGAAACATCTTCTGGTATTATACCTTACAATGTGAGCAAACACTGAATAATTTTCAAGAGGTTCCTCTTGAACTAAGAATTGTAAGATTTGTTTCTTCCATTTTTATTTGAGAAAGAGCATGGGGGGGGGAAGGGGAAACACAGAATGTTTGTATAAACTAAGTGGGATGGATAATAAAATGAAATGAAAGAGACCCTCTCTCTTCTTTGGAGAAAGGCTATAACGAAAATATGCAAAAGAAAATTCTACTCCTGGAATCATCAGTTTGACTGAAACCAATTTTACATCGGAAATTAGATGCTGTAGCTGAAGCCATTGGATCTTTTGAGATTCCAACCCCATTCCTATTTTTAACCTTGGCCCCAAATTAAATGAGAATTCTCAGCATAGCTGACATACTTGGATTTATTTCAGTGAGTCAGATGGTCAACAAGAGCTGACTGCATGCCCACAGGGTGCACCACACCAGGTGTTTAGAGAACATCTGGAAACAGGTGCTTATGGTTCATGTGAAAAACAGATTTAGTCTCTGCCCTCAAGGAGATTTTAATCTAATAGGCAGAGGAGAGGATATAGATAGAAGTACTGAGGAATCACGAGGCAATAGATATAAAAGTGTTATGAGAAAAGGCAACAAAGGGATATAGATGCAAAATATTATCATTGTTAAAAGTAGAATAAGAATGATGATGATGACAGAAAATAAAGCTGTGATTTCATTAACTTAAGAAATGCCAGTTAAAAATCTTTGCCCCTCTCCCATGCAAGGTAGCACCTATTCTACCACTTAGAACCTTAAAGAACTGCCTAGGTGTTTACTCACCTAGACACCCATTCTCCAGAAAGTAGGGAAAGAACGGCTCTGTACTAGATAGAAAGAAAAGGAATTTAAAAGCAGTGTGTGTGTTTGTGCGTAGGTGAGAGTCTGGTTTTGTCTACTATGTTTCTCTCCATCAGCTGAATTACAGAGGAAAAGATCTGGCCATTTGGGGATTTAAAAGCACATGTTTGGTATCTCTGTTTTAAGACACTATTTGCCTGTTAGGTATCTTGATGTAAACTAACCTGAATTTTTCTTAAGCTTTCAAGCTTCTCTTCCTAGAGATGACTAGGGAATGGCCAGGGCCATTGCTTGTGGACTTATGTCCAGTCCAGCCTCTCCAAAGGACGGTAGGCTCCACCCAAACCCCATAAGTCTCAGTTTCTCTCTAGTTGTGTCTCCAAGTCCCCCAACTCTCCCAGAGCCCCAAAACTCTTCTCAGGGGACTCTGTTTTCTGTAAAAGGGTGTGGTCTATCTCCACATGGCTTGGGGAAATCTAGGGAAATCCACTTTACACTTTGGGGTGAGATTGGAGCCATTGCTAGTTTGTTCCCAGGAGCCTGTGTCTCCATCTCAGGTCTTAAATAGTGTATTTCAAAGAAATTGGAGCAATGAAACTTAAATTAGAAAATTGAAACCCACAAGGACATCAAAGAATAATCAAGGGTGGAGTTTATTGTTCTCCAAAAGAATCTAAGCTCCTTTGGGGACAGGGACTGACTTTTGTAATCAGGGATCATGACCTGAGATTTGAAAAGAATCTTTTATTCTTTGTCTTTAGCCTTCCTCTATTATCTTCTCCCCTTTTAAGCTTCATTGGGGCTGGGATTGACTATGTAATGAGGGTAATATCCAATAAATGGGGAATCAGGGGAGGGGCTTATGCTTTTGGCGTTTCAAAGGTGTGTCTACTCACCTAGATATTCATTCTTGCAAGAAAGTAGAATAAATCTTTCCTGAATTAAAAATAATAATAATTGCCTAGGAGGATATTAATTGATCTGCTCAGGGTCATACAAGCCACTTTGATTCATAGATGGGACTTCAACAGAATTCTTCCTTTTTCAAAGCCAACTCTCCACCCATTTTTTCTCATTGCCTCTCTGCAACAATGATAATGAAGCAGCTGGGCATGGAGTCAGAAAACCTAAATTCAAATCCAGCTTCAGATACTTATTAACTGTGTGATCCTGGCCAAATCACTTCCACTTGTTTACCTGAGTTTCCTCATGTATAAAATGGAGAAAATAATAGAACCTATCTCACAAGGTCATTGTGAATATTAAATGAAATAGTACTTGTGACTCTTTTAGCAGTGGCTGACACAGAGTAAGTCTTTTAAAATGCTTATTTAACTCAACCATAATGATGAGGATGATGACGGCATCTCCTAAAGGGAAGCTAAACATTTTAACTCATCATCCCTTCTTCACTCTTCCTGCTCTCCAACCCATCTATAATATTGCCGCCAGACTATCCTGACCACGATATTCCTCTGTTTGTAAAACTCTTCAACAGCTTATCTCCTCTTGAATTAAGCTTAATCTTTTAATCTTGGCATTCAAAGCCTTCCATCACCTCACATCACTTTGCCTTCTAGGCTTATCTCAGACCATCCCCTTACATATATGCTATGCTCCTAGAAAATAAGGATATTTACTATTTCTTTTCCATGCCCCACATTTTGCTCCCTCCTTGCCTTTGCTGACATTTCATCCCACGTGTGGACTACTTAATTTTACTCTCCCTCCTCACTTAATGGAAGTCACAGCCTGTCTTTAAAGTCCAGCTCAGATTCTATCACCTCTATGAAGCCATCTTTGAGCCTCCCAATCAGTAATGAGTCCCATTAAAATTTTACAGAGTATCTCTTTTATGTGTGTATCTTAATTTTTGTTCATAGAAATTCATGTACCCCATGCCACAGGAGTGTGTGTGTTTATCTGTGTATTTGATATTTCTGTATTAGATTGCATCCTTTATGAAGGGAAAGACGTGTCTAATTTCTATTAGCACCAGCAAGATGATATGAAAACCCTAGTTGCCTTTCCTGCGACTTTCCTGGAAATAGTCTCAAAAACTTGACAGAAATGGAAGCTGTCATTACAGAGTGTTAACATCATGGATGCAATTGTTCTATAGGAAATACATCATCTTTCTCTTAGAAACTCAGTAAGAGTGATTGCGGAAACTAAATGAGGTGACTGTATATGGAGGGTTCTTGGGCTCAGACAGCTTCCATTTGAATGTCTTGTAATTTGACTTTACTTTCCTGAAGTTACCTAAAAGGTGACCAGTCTGTGAGTCATCCATGAATCTTAACTCAGTCAAAACATATTTTTATAAAGGAACTTAGTGAGACTATTTCCAGGAAGGAAGACGGGGTATTCATAACCTTAGTGAAATAGTACTAGATTTCAGGTTCAAATCCTCATTATATTATGTACTGTCTATGTGACATTTGAACAACTTTCAGGTCCTCTGAGCACCTCTGCTTCCTCTTCTCTAAAGAAAGGCAATTAGATTAGAATCTTTCCAGTCCTCAATTTATGATTTCATGTTTCCATGAGACCCAGAGGCTTCCCCTCTATTTTGATGGAAAGAAGAATTTGCCAATCTAGACCAAATGAGGATATTTTCTGTAGCTCACTTTCAAGGACTATTGAAAAGAAAGAATCAGTGATTTCATTTTGATGAAACACACATTCAAAGCTAAATGCGTGTTAACAATATTACAATAATTACCCTTGTAATTATAACATTATAAAATTTAAAATTATTCCATGTTAACTGTTCCCCCAGAACTATAGAAAATGTGTTTCTTTTTTTTACCTTTTTTCTTTTTCAAATGACACTAATTTAATTAATTGCTAAATAGTCAAAGGACAACCCTCCTCCTCTTTTAAAGCTAGTTGATTAGCTAGTTAATATGTCTT
The DNA here is from genome assembly GCF_016432865.1 of Antechinus flavipes. Classification (NCBI taxonomy): domain Eukaryota; kingdom Metazoa; phylum Chordata; class Mammalia; order Dasyuromorphia; family Dasyuridae; genus Antechinus; species Antechinus flavipes. Next base: position 46,712,227 of record NC_067399.1, read on the forward strand.
AAAGATGATGGGATGCCTACTCGATGAATAAGTTGACAAACACAGGAAGTAGAAGCTAATTGCTTACTTCATGGAAGCTTTTGGCTCCCCTTCTTCAATGCAAATTTTCAAAGCAGGCTATGTTGCCTCTCTATCTCCTTCTTTCTTTCTCTCTCCTTCTGTTTTTCCCTTTCCCTCTTATCTCTCCCTCTCTCCTTTCCTCCCTCATTCTCTCAGTCTTTCTGTCTCTGTCTCCATATCTATAATAGACACACACATATACATATATGTAATATATATACAATTTTCTTGAATATACATATACATTATATAGATGTGTAGTATGTATAGAAGCATATTATATAGTATCTATCTATATATATTATCTATATCTCTATAATATGTATCTATATATAAATATCATCTATTAATATGTAGTATATGTAGATATAAGTTTATTAACATAGAATACACATACATATATATATAATATGACATAAATATGTATATAGCATGTAAAGATATATATTCAGAACAAAATGCTGAGATAACAATTACTCAAGAAAAATAGATTATTTTCCTGGAGTGCTTTAGAGTAGTATGGATGTTAGTATAACATTCAACATTAGCCTAGCTTAATTGTGGTTTCTGTGTTTGCTTTATTTCCCCTTCTGACGCTATAACCGATCAAACATCATAGGCTAGAAAAGATTCTTAGCAAGTTTATAATACCTGTAAACTTTACAAGAAGTAGATTTCTGCCCGCCTGCCTCCCCCTACCCCTTTCCCTCAGCAAATGGGCAGGAAACCTGCTTTTTTATTCTGATTCATCTGGCCTGAAAGTTTTATTCATGCCCAAAGAACAGCCATTTGGAATCGTTTTTGTAAAATTTCCTGACTTAACGCCATTTCAAAAGTGAGAGGACATGAAAAGACATTTGATTTGCCCACCATCATCACAACTCCATCACTTGATTTCTGTATCATACACCCAATTTATTCAGAGTGCGCTCATCATGACCACCTAAAGTACGTGTCTGTCTCTTAGCTCGGTATTTACTTCCCACTAGTTGAAAATAAATGATCAAGATGAATCTGGATATTTGACACTTCTTCCATTGCGAAAAATAAAAGGATCAATTTAAAACCCTTCATTACTGTCCCTAAGAGGAGTGGAAGGAAAATTGAAGATGCTGTCATCAATGAAAAGGAATTTTCTTCCAGAATATTGGGATTTAAATCAGCAAACACAGACCAAAAATTGTGGCAGTTATTGTTGTTTTTGAAATTAAAAGTTGTTGTAGGCTATGAATTTCATCCTTAATTGGGGATGGATGATAGGAAGAAAGACATCATAGGTAATTATTTTTTCTTTTAAAAAATCTTCAGACAATAGAGCTGCCACAAGTCACAGAGACCCCGAAGCCATAATCAAAAATTTATTAAACACCTACTATGTGTCAAATACTAAGATAAAAAGATGAAAATGAAACAATCCTTGCCCCTAAGAAATTTATATTCTTTTTAGAGAAAAATACACATGAATATAAGTATATAATTCATAAATATAAACAGAATAACTTGAAAATAAATTCAAGGTGGTTAAACACTGGATGTTGCAAACATCTTAATACAGTTATAAACTACTAAAGCTTAGAATAGAACTGAAATTTTTGATATACTCTTGTGAAAATGTCTAGACAATGGAAGGGGGGAAGGAAGGGAGATATTGCCTACAGACATATGTGAAGGAAACCAATTGTTTCAATAATTCCAAGATTAAGCAAGTCCAATCCTGCATACATTACAACCCAAAGTGTAAAAGAAGAGATGTACTACTACTAAGATGCTCATTATTTACCTAATAGATCACAAAAGGTTTCTGGGGACTCATTACATTCAATTGGGTCAATTTGAAATGTGCAAATATGTATTTAAAATTTGTAAATATATATTGAGACTAGGTATGGAAAAACTGTTAGGAAAAGTAGTTATGTGTATTTCTTGCCTATGTACATATTCATTTCCCCCCCTTGAAAAAAAAATCAAAGTACCTGAAACAATCTTCATATTCTCAGATACAAAGGTACATGTCATACTCCATATTTAAAGAAAAATTAAATATCATTCTGCTAGGCAACAAAGCAAGTATTTCCAGGGCCCCACTGCATATAATTCAATAATACTAACTTTGGGGTAGAGGAGGAAAACCTACGGAGGGATCAGTAAGATAAAGTGAGGGTTGCAGTGGTCAATTCATTTTCCCCTCAAACAGGAGATGATTTCACACGGCCAACATTATCATCTCTTTCTTGCTGGTTTCAGACATGTGTGACTGTGAAAAGGAGAAACACATAGGTTTATGTGGGCACATCTATAGCCATATATAAAACGTTATGTATTTGTTTCCTTTCCTTGTCTTGCCCTGAAAATGCTTCACTTTACCAGGAGTAAAAGCACTCAGAGGCTTTTTTTGTTTACCCATAGGAAAAACAAACACTTAGTCCTATCAGTTTGCTAACTGAAATACCTGATAGAAGAATAAACCTGTTAGTACTAAATTTACCAAATGATAGTCCTCATTCCTCTATAGATGTTGAATTTATAGTGCATCTGAGTTAAAGATACCCTTTATATATATATATAATATATATATATATATATATATATATATATATATATATATATATATATATATATATATATATATATATATAAAGTTAACCTACTCTCTAAACACAACCACCTGCCTGAGATATAAGGAATGTTAGCTATCCCAGTAGAATAGCACCTTCTGGAATTTTTTAAAATTCTTTTTACAATATTAATTTAGTCCCATGATTCTTGTCTTTTAGCAAAGGAGATTCTTACTTAGATAAATTCTAAGCAAAAAAAGATTTCTTAAAATGGGGCTAGAGCAATGTTCTTGTGTATGAAGGACCTCTTTGATGGTCCTGGTAAAGTTTACAGACCCTTAGAATAATGGTTAAAATAATAGAAGCCAATGCTAAAATTTACTTCGAAAACAATGGATTTAAAGATCTCTCTTTGCCTCTCTATTTTTCCTCTATCTAAGCTCATGGACTTCCTGAAATCTATCCATAGATCCCTTTGGGGGTCCATGAACTCTAGGTTAAAAACCTCTGGGCTTAGAAGGTTGGAGAGCCAAGCCAACCCTTAAGTCATTCAGAAAGATCTGGATGGAAGTTTTGCTTAAACCATTTTCTCATTGCTCTTTGTCAGCAGCTGGGCACAAATATAACAAAAAAGCATAAAGTCAGGATTGTTCCTTGCCTGTTTATAGTATTAATCTGAACAAATTAAAATTATTTTTGGTTACTGTTGCTGTTTATTATTTATTCTACCATTACCTCACACACACACACACACACACACACACACACACACACACACACACACACAAGCTTATGGGGAAGAAGATTATTTTGTTTCTTCATGCTGTTGAAATGAGGGCTACCAATGACCATTGCCCACCCTAGCTCTGTCTAGCCAAGTAATGCATTAATTCAACAAACACTTATTAAGCCCCTGTTTTGAGTGAGGCATTGTATAGGTGCTATTAGGGATACAAATATTCTAGGTAAAACCTCTTCCCTGACTACAAAGAGTCCATGATCCGTTTTTTTAATAAATTAAAATGAATTTGTTTGGAAAACACTGCAAAAGAAAGAAATAAGCTATTTCTAGATGGATCAAAGACTTTAAAACATAAAATCCATTAATAACATTTTGCATTTGATTTCCTTCTTTTCACAGAAAATATCAAATGAAAAAAATAAGCCATTTTTAATTACATGTTACAAAAATAAAAACCAAAGCACAAAATATAACTTGATATTATTAAGGTAACTATGTTCTACTCTACAAACTAATTGTAAAACACAGCTTAAAATTATCCTGAAAAAATATTGGTACAATTAGGCAATTTAAACATAACTAAAATAGTTTCTTTACATTTTATGTTTTATTTTAAATGGATTCCTTAATTTTATATTTTAATAACGATTCTTATTTAATAATTCAAACCAGTTTTGTATGCACTTATTTTTCCTTTGAAGAAGGCAAAGCAAGCCCATAATGTTTATGTTTTTCCCTAAAAAAAATCTTTCACTACTACTCAGGAATGTATTCCCTTAAAATAGTCATATTCATAACCATTCTCAAGGTTCAGCAGTTTCTGATTTTGTTATCTTGTTGACCATATTTAGGCAAGATTTTTCATAGTAAGAAAATCTTTCTTTTAATAATTCTTCATCAAATATAAAAAATAAAATATTTAGGTTTGGATTTGCAAACTAACCAAAGCAATTAGAATTCACTGTGAACTGAATGTGAGACAAATTTCTTTGTAAACTGAAGACAATTTTAAAAAATGAAATAAATATTTTAAAAGTTGTTCTGGGGAAATTCCTCCATCTGTTTTGGACACCTGCAATAATGTCTTAAAAGGGCAAGGTGGTGTTTAAAATTTTTAATTTCGTTAAAGGATACTCAGTCCCCCAAAAGCTGTTCTCTTGAATTGAAACCTCGTGAGGCAAGCTTCAGTCCTGAGCAAACAAAAGCAGCTGCATTATAAACCCTTGAAAAAAGGGTTTATAATGCAAACGCAGCCGTGACCTTAACTCTAGAGGTGCAAACATGCGGCTGTAATAGGAAAATTATGCATTAAAACAGAATGGGGTTCGCCGAATGTTTTAAGATTTCTATTTGATCACGTTTAGTAGCTTTTCTAGTTTCAAATAACAAATGAACATAAGGGAAGCTTCTGCATCCTTTCCCAAAAAAGGAATGCATTTCTGTTTGGGGGCAGAAGGGGTGCAAAGGGTGATGAAAGATTAGAACGTCCATTAGTAAAATAAGAACCTCCAAGCTAAGGAGAATCCTTGCCCCACAATCTGACTTAGAAAATAATGTTAACATTTTAAAATGTTAAATGCAATTAAATGACATGAAGAAAAAGCACGATACTCATTTTGAACCTTGTGTTGAATTTTGCTTTGCAATTTCACCAGAAAAAATAGAAAGAAAGAAAGAAAGAAAGAAAGAAAGAAAGAAAGAAAGAAAGAAAGAAAGAAAGAAAGAAAGAAAGAAAGAAAGAAAGAAAGAAAGAGAGAGAGAGAAAGTGAGAGAGAGAGAGAGAGAACAGAAAAAGAGAGGGAGAGAGGGAAAGGAAGAGGAAGAGAGAGAGAGGGAAGGAGGAAGGAAGGAAGGAAAAAAGGAAGGAAAGAAGGAAGGAAGTATTGAAGGAAGGAAGGAGAGAAGGAGGGAAAAAGGGAGGCAGGAAGGAAGAAAGAAAAGAAGAGAAAGAGGAAACAACAAATATAGAGTGAGAAAGAAGAAAATGCTAAGGAAAAGAGCTAAAATATATAAAATAAATATAACCAAGCAGAGTCATGATTAAGGGGAGCAGAGGAAAAGGAAATTAAGAATATTTTCAATAAGATCCTTAATGTATTAAAGAGAGGAAAAGAGAATAAAAGTTGCAAAAATGAAAGTCTAATAAGACTATGAATGAAAGAAGGAAAAATAGAATTTATATTCAGATAAATAAAAAGCAAAATTTATATTTATTCCTGATATGTATTATCATTGTAATTTTAAAAACCCACAGCTAAATTGTCAACATTTTCTGCCTTTCCAAGGAAGACTCAGGTAAGGCTACAATCTCCTGTATAAAAGATTCTCCCTTTTGGGGCTGTCAATCAAATAGAACTAAGTGGACCAGAACCCAGACAGATCCTGTTTCCCAAGTACTGAACAAATGGAAGCCACTAATCAGGGGCTCATATCCAGAGAGTCAAGAACTTGATTTTAAGAAAAAAAAATACTGTTATAACTATTTCAACATAATTACTTTCCTCTGTAATCCTATTTTCTATTTTATTCATTAAAAAAAAAAAACATGATTCTAAGAAGGTGCCCAAAGGCTTTACCAGATTGCCAAAGGGTTCTAGGTTAAGAACTCCTTTTTTTTTTTTAAGTGACAGAATAATTTGAGAATTTTCAGTTCTCTTTCTTTCTTTTTCATATTCAAAAGTAAAACAAACTTGGGTGGTTGGGTAGAGAAAACAGTGACACTTTATCTTTTTTGATTAAAATATGAAAAATGAAATAAGCAAAAGGAGAGAAAGCTGAGATAACAGAAAAAGAAGGCTGGATCTTGAGAGACAGTTATCTGGGTCCAGGGATAACTCAGGTGTGAATAAGAAGCAAAGAGCAATTATTAGCAAAAGAGTCCAACTCTCAAGCATATGATATCCAATTTGGAGAAATAAAAAGAGCAGCCTTTTTTCTTTTTTATGTAAGTTTTTCCAGTAATTATTTTGGAACAAGCCTTGGGATGACTTTTGTTCTCCAGAATGACAGTGTCACATTTCCATGGCTATACTGAAGGTTGAAAATCTTGGATTGAATGCTAGTTGCTCTTTGAGTAATTTAATTTACTTTTATGTTATTTATTTATTCATTCATTTATTTTTTGTTTTTTAACAGAGCTCATCCTGTCCATTTTTCCACATTCCAATTTGGCTAAATGCGGCATCCATGATTAACGCCTTCATTTGGCACAACTTGGACCTGGCACTGTGTAAATAATGCCTTACCCATTAATCTTGCCGAAACATTACAGGACTGTGTGTGTGTCAGTGTGGCAGGGGGAGGGTTCGGTCACGGCACCACTAATGTCCTAATAAAATCAGCCTCTGGGATCTGACCCTAACCTTTCTGACGCCCTCAGCACATGGGCTGTTTCTCATTAGAACTTTTTCTTAGATCCAAAGATCAAGCATTGGTTCTCAGTGCCTCCATTTTGTAAGCTGAAGACAAATAGCATTTGGGGTTTGATATAGTGTCTTAAGGTGTGCTTGTGTCCAGAAAGCAAAGTTATTTGTACTATGTCATGGGGGAGAAGGGGGGGAAAGAGTAATAGAAACAAAAGATTTTAAAACCAGTTTTGCATTTTCAACAAGTCTGTTAATAAACAAATAGGACTATTTCTCATCTTAAAAAAAAATAGTTTTCAGGAATAAAAAGTAGCATGTCAAATTAGCCAATGGTATCTTTGGCCAAGCTTCAAATGGCAGAGTTTGAGTCAAATTATTATTATTTTTTAAACAAGGTAACAGTAATTCCCTGTTTTATATCCAAAGATGATCTAGAATCAAACTGGATTTTTGAGCTGGGGTCAGATTTCCAGCTCTGAAATGCAATTCTTTGCCAAGGTTCCAGCTCTGTTCCATGTTTCCCCCTTCTCTACTCTCCACTATATAATATCACACACCTTTTTGAAAGATGTAAACACCATTTGGGCCTCTTTTCTTCCTTTTTAATTTGAGTGAAGGCTAAAAGAAGAGCCTAAATATGACTCTACAGGCACCATATATCTCAAAGAAAAGCTACCACTGGAGGGAAATAGACATTTCCACTTTTATTGCTGTCTACGACTTAAAGCAGACTCGATCTTAAAAGATCTATTTTAGCTGTTTTTTTTTCTTCTTAGATCTGCTACCTTCAATTATCAATAGCCCAGAAAAATAAAAAAAGGACCTGGGATTAGGGGAAGGAAGGTGGGAAAACACTTCCTTACCTGATAAGAAAGGGAAAGAAATCTGGTATGTTTTAATAACCAAACTAAAGGTTCAGCTTTACTTCTGGCCTGAAATGGGATTGCTTTCTAAAGTAACCCAAAATAAATGATTCAGCCCCTTTTGGTAAGTTTTGAGAAGGGGTGGGATGGGATGAGAGGGCACATGGAGGGGAAGACATAGATGATTGCGGACAGAGAAATGAGGATTGAAGTTTGTGTGACTTGAGAGTTATTAGGGGACAGTCATGCTGTGTGTTAGAGATCTCTATGAGGGAGAATGATGAGATTGGGACAAAAGAAGTGATCCCAGAGTCAGAAATAGCCAAGAATGTCACCGGTCAGCTCAAAGTGACCATTTATTTCACAAAGAGCTCATGAACCCCAGGAATCCATCTTATCACTATGATAAAAATTAAAAGTTTCTAAAATGAAAATTTTAAATTCCTCCTTTATATTGTCAGTACCAGTCTAAAAGAGGCCAGTTAGCTGGTGAGAAGACGGCTTCAAATCTATTAGCCAGCAAGTCTTCAAGGAGCTGGAGATACAATGCCAGAAATGTGATAAATTCTCTATCTGCTTAATCGCACATGTCAATTACAGTAGTCTCTTCCACTGCACAAACTGTGAATAGCAGCTCAGAAAATACAGCTAAAAGACAGTGTTATAATTCTGAATACTCAACAGATGATTCAAAACCCAACGTCAGAGCCAAATCCTGGATCAACGACGCTGCCTAAGCAAAGAAAAATTTTTATGCTGCTCTGCTTGAGTACGGGGAGTACAGGGACGTGGCACAATGATATGGAGACAGAAGGGCAAATGAAATCTGCAAAAATAGATACTGAACATTTTGAGACAAATAAAAGAAGTGTGGAAAAGACTTATTCAGAAAGGGAGCAAAACAGCAAAACAAATTTGTGGCTTTTCACTCGAGCTTCAGGGTTGTTGTTGTTTTAAAAATCATTTTCATATCCTTTTTTATTTGTACAAGGGGATTTCTTTGTGGATACTATTAAAAATCTAAAGCTTAGAAATGAATAAAGACAATTGTATTTTTCACATAAGAATAGTTCAAGGGAGAAAAACAACACATAAAAGCTACATGAAAATTTTAAATGCAATTATTTTAGATTAGAATATTTGGATTGAAAGATCTTGAGGGTATTGTTTTTGATAAGACAGCCCCACTTGACAAGGGCTGTCACCACTCCAGGTTTCTCTGTTGTCAACTAAAGATGAAAGGACATCAGAAAGAATTAACTTCAGCTTTTAAACATTTTGAAAATGTCAGAAGGGTCAGAGATAATATATTTCTGTGTATGGCATATTTACTTGATGAAATTTGTGCTAACAATGTGTTTTTACTTTTCATTTAAGTTGGTCCAAAATCTTGGTAATTGATCACAGGCTAATGACAGCTGACAAGGAAACAATATGATCGGATAAATTCTGTATCAATCACAGCTGTTTCAGGTATAGTCAATGCATATTGCACTTTCTAATGCCAGTAATTGGCAACTCTGGAAAAAACCAGCTAGATTTCCTTGTGTATTTTCCATAGTCATTTATTTGGTTTCCAGTTACATGGAAGCCAATTTAAAGCTCTTTACAACTCACACCTCACCATCAGACCTATTGTTCTTGTGTTCTCCTGAGTGCCTCTGCAAAATTCACTGATTCATTTGAGTATGCATGTCAAAACAAAATGTAAATAAATTCTAGTTCTTTCATAACTTACTTTGATGACTGCCTTAATTAAAAAATTATTTTTAGAAAGACACATTATATTTAATATCATGATGAAGCCTAAAGTTTGTAAACAACTCATGAATAGGAGATGATTTTCCATTTCTAAGGTGCATTCCTGCCTCCAAAAGGGGAAAGCAGTCAGTTAAAAGAAGTTCAGGTACTATTACATCAAGCTAATTCCCCCTTTCCACATGAGATTCAGAGAGAAAGGTCAAGTCTGCTGTCATTTCTTTCTCTAACTGATGCTCAGAGCCTGTGTGCACTGAGCATGATATATTTAAAAGAAGCCAAGCAATCGGCCATTTTCTGCATCAACTGTATTAATCATAAACCCTCCATCTTGAGCTGAAACGAGAGATTAGGTGAAGGGAGTGGGAGGGCTGTTGTAAATAGCAAATGCACACAGAGCAACTCCTTGCTGCTGAAAAACCAAACTCATCTTTTCCTTCCATCTTAGCCAAAAAAAAAAAAAGAAAAAAAAAGAAAAAAAGAAAGAAAAAGAAAAGTATCCCTCGCAACTGAGAGAAGGGCCATAGCTTCCTTCAGTTGTAATTCATAAGATAGGCTGCCTACCAAATGGGAAACTAGCAAGAGACCATTCAGGCAGCTGACTCCCGCATCCAGCACTGACAAAAAGCCAAGGTGCATAAAATACCCTGAAACTTTAAGTGAAGTAAAGCAAAAAATTCTGAATATTAAGAGACACACCAGCAAATGCACATCATGTGGGTATTCGCTATATACTAATTAACTATACAATATATAGTAATTAGCTCTATACTAAATGAAAGAGCAGAGTGACAATAGACTTTTCAGACATGGAGTTCTCTAAGTCTATAGCACAGATACATCATGTAAGAAATCATAACGGAACACTCATCCACCATGGCAAAGTCTATTAGGAAGTACGGTGATGCAGTTTGCTTAAGGATTATATGTGAGATCTAGATGCCCAAACAAACAATGCTTTTGTGTAAAATTGCTGACAAAAAAGTGGAGACAATCAGTTAGGCCATTATTAGTTAAACACATTGTCTTGGCCAGCATTGTTTTGGAAGGGAAAAACAATTGAGCGTGGTTCATTTTTAGGAAATCTTATTATAAGAATCCACTAAAAGTCTTGTCCTGCTTTAAAAAGAAAACAAAATCTTATGGCAATCATTAAAAATGAAATATTTTCTGGGCAAGGGGACGGCAGAGACCTCCTCTGACTATGCAGATGCTCCCCTCTTCCATTCACACTGGCCCACTTGGGTGTCTTAAATAATGTCCTTGTCATACTTCTTTGACACTCAAGGCTGCACTGCCCGTGAACTTCTCAGGGCTCCACACATTAGACTATGAGACAATAGAGCCACTTCTTTTAAAGTAACCATTAACTAATGCTCAGATACTGTCAGATCACTCATATCTGAAAATCCACAGAACCCATAGGGCTCCTTCTGGCTACCAAATGAATTTATTACAAGCAGGCACCTATTGTACCTTCTGAATTCTATTCTTCAATGGATAATGATTGTCATTATAGCACTCTGCATTTAGGGCAGCTCCTTTTATCTGAAGCTCTCCCCAGACCCCAAGGTTGTTAGGACTATGATCATCATTGTTATCGATTAATATTCTGGAGTGCCTACTGCTTTCACAGCATGATGCAGGGTGCTGTATTCAATTAAGGCAGATCCCCACTGCATTCCGTGATTAGTCACTAGATCTGACCACATATGCAAAAGGCATATGCTAAAACAGACATATTACACAAGATGAAATACAAAGTCCAAAATAGAATGAGTTGGATGGGCTTTTTATTTCATAACTGGGTTAGGTTCCACAGCCTTTATCTGCCCACCTCTTGTTTAATATTCATAGATGTTATAGGGTTACCAAGAAATCTACATCCAACCATAGATTCCCATTCCCATCGCCAACCAGGACCTCCCTCTACATCACTGACGAGTGGTTGTCCAGAGTCCCATCTGAAAATATCCAGGGAAGAACAAACTAATATCTTATGCAATAGCTCCTTTTTTGGCTTTCAGAGAGCAATAATTGTTATTCCTCATGTCAAGCCCCAAATCTATGTCCTCTGGAACTTCTATTCATTGTGTTTTCCCTAGCTCTGTCAAACAAAATGAATAGCTCCCATTTATACAGTGATTTACCATTTATGAAGTGTTTTGTAAATATGATCTCATTTGATAACTAACCCAACAACTCTTTGGATGCTTGGAGAAATCCATAACATCCATGTGTCTTGCAAGTCTTTCTCTGATCTAAACCTGCCCAATCCCTTCAACTCATCCTTGGATTTCATTTTCCTTACTCTCTTAGCCTCTAAATAATTTTAGAACTTGCTAGCATTGTCCCCTTTATAGGGTGCATTTCAAATGGAAGAAAGTACAAAGCTTTAACTTCCCTAGTGGAGGAAGGAAAGGGGAAAAATGTATATAACACCGACTGCATATTAGATATTGTGCTAAGGATTTTTATTTTCTTTAAATATGAAATAATATCTCATTTTACAACAATCCTGAGAGGCATCCCTATTTATAATGGAGATTTATCTCCATTTTACAGTTGAAGAAACTGAGACAAGCATATGTTAAGTGACTTGCCTGGAATCACATAGCTAATAAGTCCAGATTAGAATTCAAATCTTTCTGACTCTGAGATCAGCACTTTATTCACTGTGCTACCACCTTCAGAAAAAAAAAATGTACAATAAATCAGAGCTAGCTTTAAGAAAGTAACCATATTTACATATAATACTATATTCATCTCTTTTCATCCCTGGATCAGCATTGCTTTTAATCCTACCTCTATGAAAGCATTCTGATAAATTAGTTCACACATGACTCCACTTTGTAACATGTTACTCTCCTAAGTCTATTTACATATTAAATGAAGATATAGGAGAAGGCAATGTTTAACCCAATGAAATGAAGTTATAATGGCAGAATTTCCAATGCTGTGGCATGTGGATGGGGAAATAATTAATTCTTCTAGGGTAAAGTGTCCTTTTATTCTCCTCTCAAATCACAGCTTTGGTAACTGCTGACTCTATTCCTTTGCATAAAGATAGCCATGATAATAATGAGTATGTATGGAGGAGAGGTCAAGAGAAGAAAGAAATTATGAAAGGATTAAGAATGAAGACCCAAACTTTTCCCATTCCACGTGAGCTACATTCTCGTTGCTTTGTTTTAAATGGAATAGATAAAAATCAGTAATAGATGAAATTTTAAAAGAAGGATTGTCCAAAGAATGGCTAAGGTCTCTTTGTCACAGTCAGCCTTTTTCCTTTTTAGGGAATGATGTTATTGCTATGATTTTTCCTTGTATCACACCAGGTCCAAAGCCCACTTGCCTGATTCTATGTTTGCTTCAATTTCCTCAGTTGTAAAATGGGGATAATATAGCACTCATTATCCAATAACCATCCATTATATTTGTCTCTTTTTCTGCTTCCTATTGGGCATCCTTCACTGAGCCAGTGGTCTCCTTGTTCTCCCACAAACATAACGTAGTCAATCACACCTCTTCATATCTGTTCTGTTATTCTTGTCATTAGGAATGACCTCTCTTATCTTTGCCTCTCTAAACCTAGGAAACTTTCAGGGCTACCTTTTCTGACTACCCCATACAATTTATGGTATGTTGTCTTATTGTTTCATTTTTTATCTTGACTAGCTAGTATGTTTCTAGAGGATAGATACTTCTGGTTCTACCCAGTGCGTGGATATAGGACTGAACATTTGGCTAGTACTCAACAGTTCTTGATTAACTGACTATATAAGCAACCTTTGTTTTCCTATGACTGCAACTATATTCTTTAAATTGCTCTTTTGAGTCTGTGTGAGCTTTGCTGAATCTCACCCAGGAAAAACACAATGAAACATGTTATAGCAAAATGTCTTTGTTTCCATCCATAGAATCAAAGAAATTGAGACTCGGAAATAACCAAGTTAGTTATCTATCCTGACCAATAAACAAAAGGAAGTCCCATTCCAGCATACCCAATAAGTGATCATCCAGCCTTTCCTTGAAGACTCTACTCAAACATCTGTTTGACTGGCCCCAATGTATAAATAAAAGCCTCCACTTCAAATATCACAGGAAGGAAAAATTTTGCTCTGAGGCAGAAAACAATAATTTTAAAGAGCCAACAGCCAACCAAAAGGCTTTCCACTGAATGAATGCTACCCACAAATGCCCAGTCTTCCTCTATTTCACAGAATTTTCAGTTGCTTCAGGACAGTCATGAGACTTTAGCTACTTACCTGTGAGGTTATAGTGGCAAAGATATTGAAATAGTCAAGACAGATCATGCATTTCTAAAGCATTTTGTATGAATAAAGATTCTCTGGTTTGAATACATTTGCATGTCCCCACAGTGCTTGACTTCCCAATACTGATGGAGCTCATGGACCATTTCTACTGCCAGACATTCTTGAGACTTTCTCTTCCTTCTCTCAGAAGGTGATTTTCTCATTAAAAGAAGGCAATGCCTGAAGGACCAAAGATGTTTTGGCTTCATCTTTATTTATTATTTGTTATTTATTGGATTTTTAAAAATAGTATCTGTTCTCCAAAGAGCACAAAACACTATGTACATGACACTCAAAGTGACCAAATAACTTTTGGCAATAAGTCTTTCAAGGCATCTTAACTCTCAAAATTATAAAAGAAGGGGAGATAAATTGGAAGAGGAATAGAAAAGAAAGAAAAATGAAAAACTCTGTTTTCAACATATCTCCTGACTTTCTCTTAGTCTGTCTCATATCCTCACTTAGGTGAATTCATGATAAGAGGGTTCAACCATGCAAAACCTTCATTTACTCTCAGACCTTGCAAACTTTTAGGCCATGACAAAAATACTGGGGGGAAGTGAAGGGGGTGGAAATCATTAACAATCTGTCTTCAACTACTACAAGTGTTCTACCTTAAATGAAGGTCGAAATTCATATGGTCTCCCCCTCTAGCAATAATTTTGTTCTCTGGCAAAATACAGTTTTAATTAAGGTCAGGCTTGCCGAGACTTAGAAAAAGGTAACAATTATCCAGTGAATTTGGGTCAGTTGAGACAGTCATTCTAGCTAATTCAATCCAAATGGTTGTCAATTAAAAAAAAAGAAGAAAGAGAAAGAAAAAGAGGAACCTTTTATAATTGATGACTGGTTGGTGAGAGAATGGAGGAAGATGTGGAAAAGACCATCCAAAGCTTGAGACCTTTTGAGTTATATGGTTTCCTAAATAGCAGTTGAAATCAGCAAAGCTCAAGAAAGACTCATATAGTCTTTAACCCCATGTTTGAAAATCCACAATGGGGAATTGGTTTGGGATCAAAGGCTTGGAGTTTTTTTGTTTGTTTGTCTTTGACAGGGATGACTAAGAAGCTTTACCAATGCAAAAGACTCTAGTTCTCCAATTGGAGTTGAACTGGAGCTTTTCCTTGAAGAATTTAGTGACTTGAGAAACAAGTAGGTAGTCATGGAAAATAAAACTGAATGGATGGGAAAGTGTTTCAGAGATTTAAATGGACAAGAATTCTACATATGAAACAAAATGAGATAAGTACATAGCTTCTTTTAAAGTTCATACTCTCACTAATTTATTTTTTATCTTTAATCTTCCTTCTTGTTTCCTAGGTGGACATTGCTCCTCAGACCCTCTCTCTGTTTATATGACTTCTATAACAGCCCTCCTTTCAGAAACTACTCCAATGGGAAAAATCTAAACCTATATCTGGAGACAAGGATCTGGATTTGAATCTCAATTCTGCTATGTACCACCATGCAAGCTTGAACCAGCTGCTTCACCACTATGGGTCCCATTTTCATCATCATACACAGCTAAAGTAGCATGATGGATAATGGTCATGATTAACCTGGAGCTAGGAACACCTGAGTTTAAATATGACTTAGAGCCTAACTAGCTGTGTGACACTGGGCAAGTCCTAACATCTGTCTGCCTTAGTTTTTTCATCTATAAAGTGGGAATACTAATACCATGTAGGATTGTGAGAATCAGCTGAGATAACTCAAAATAGTGCTTAGCAAACTTTAAAGTACTATATAAATGCAAGGTTGTATTAGATCTCCCCTAAGCTAAAGTTGAGGTCCGTAACGTGTGTGTGTGTGTGTGTGTGTTGTCCTGGATCTCCTTAACCATCTGGTGACTTTCTGGTCCTCTTATCAAAATAATATTTCTAAATGCTTTAAATAAAATACATGAGATGACTAAGGAAACAATTTCTTTTTTTTAATTATAGCTTTTTATTTACAAGTTATATGCATGGGTAATTTTACAGCATTGACAATCACCAAACCTTTTGTTCCAATTTTTCCCCTCCTTCCCCCCATCCCCTCCCCAAGATGGCAAGTTGACCAATACATGTTAAAGATGTTAAAGTATAAATTAAATACAATATAAGTATACATGTCCAAACAGTTATTTTGCTGTGCAAAAAGAATCAGACTTTGAAATAGTGTACAATTAGCCTGTGAAGGAAATCAAAAATGCAGGCAGATAAAAATAGAGGGATTGGGAATTCTATGTAGTGGTTCATAGTCATCTCCCAGAGTTCTTTCGTTGGGTGTAGCTTGTTCAATTCATTACTGCTCTATTGAAACTGATAGCCATGATAAGGAAACAATTTCTATTAAAATAAAGATGTATTTTTTTTCCATTCAAATTTATAGACTTCCTGAAATCTGTGATCTATAAACCCTGAACCCAAGTTAACAATCTCTAATCTGAGGTCTCTTCAAATTAAATCTATAGCCCTTTCTGGAACTCAGTTTCCTCAACTTAAAAATACAGAATTGAGCTAAATAAGCTCAAAGGTATCATCAGCTAATCTATGATCTTATGTTCCAAAGAATGGTTAATTTCTCCTCTAAGCCTGACATTTGCTTTCTCCCCTTGATTTTCAAAATCAATCCTATTTTTTTATTTCAAAATCAAAATCCTATTCAGGAAAGCTGTCCTTGGGCTGTGGCTCACAGAGGAAGAAGAGTATATTCATTTCCCTAAAATAAACATCCAAGGAGCCAGAGAAGATCTAAGTTCCTGCCCCAAGAGATCACTTCCTGCCCGGCCCCTTTCACATCCAAAGTCAATGTCCGTTATTGGAAGTGGGTGGTGACCGTGATGATGCTTTCCATCTATCCCAATCCATAAAGTGAGAGGTTCGATTGCAAAACAAGTTACCTGATTGTAAAATTCCAAAGGGCACATTACCTCTTAAAAGGGAGACACAGCCTTTTCTCTAATTCAAAACTGTGAATGTTAAACTTAAAGACTGTTCCGGCTCCTGTTAGTGACAGATGGAGCTCCCAAAGGGGTGGCTGCCTTCAAAGACAGGTAAATGAGGGCCCCGTATAAAACAGCCAAGTATTGATGTTGTAGTAAAATTCCAGAAAAATACATTGGCAGACAAGTAAATTTGTCACTAATAATTTAATGTAATTTCCCTAAAATGGAGGTAATAGGTACTCAGGGAATACACCTCCAGGGTTTACATCAAATGTGCATGTGGAAAATCGTGAAATAATATTTTTTAAAAATGTAGATGCTTTGTCTGACATGTTGGTTTATGATGAAAATTATTCTTCCAAAATGAAAATGGGGAGGGGGTCGGTGGGTGGGAAATAGAAGCTTCCTAATACACACATCCTCCAACTCCCAAACCTTTCCTAGTGGAGGCAGTTTTAGAAACAGTGACTGACTGGATGCTGGAAACATTTGTTTACGTTTTATTTCCCCCTTAAAATGATGGACTGCAATTACCAAATATTAATGAACCAATCATGTTGCAAATAGTATTTCCCATGTCACTCTGAGTTATAGAATCTAATATTGGGCTCATTTGAAACATTCCAAAGTTGCATATTTTTTCCCCCATTGCAAAGTGACAGTTCAAATTGTGTTTGGTTGCATCCGTCCAACCATGAGCAAATCAAGTATAAAAATTTCATTTTGTCTAACTGTTAATGCAATTTTTTTAAGCTCATATCCTAGGACAGCTCACTTTGCACAATGCGAGATGATATTAGGTGCTGCTTAAACACTATTATCAATTATAACATGCTGCCAGAAAAATTTGAAAACATCACTTCTGGGGAACTCAGGTCAAGAGGTTTGGAAAAGGAAAAATACAGACAGGGGAAAATATCCCCCCCAGCTTCTTCTAACTGTTCTGCTGTTTATGTTTCATATTACAAATAGGTCGATTTCCAGCTATAAATCTGAATTTCATTGTTGATAGTGTAGATTTAATAGGAAAGAAAAAAGACCTGCTGTTTTCGAAGGAGAGAAGGAATGAGTCAGCTGTCACAAGGCAACTGGAAAGATCAAGAAGGGACCTCAAACAGGGAGGAAGCTTCCAGGGAAATGTGTGTGTAGGGAAACAGAGCTTTTGGTAACATAATCAAAATTAGGAATCGATGTGAAAGTCAAAATTATAGACTGCCCATCGTTTCCCTATAGATTATCGACAGAGTGAAATGAGTTCAGCAGACAAAAAAGAACTATACCTTTAAAGGAAAAAAAAAGGAAAGAAAGAGAAGGCAGTATTCAAATATGTCTGCTATGAGTGCACGTTTCATCAGAGGTGTCAGTTTAATCCAGCTGCCTGAGAAAAGTAGGATCCAATTTTGCAGCAGGTCACAATAAGGAGTCCCCAGCCACTAATGTGGCTCAGGTTTTTCTGGACTCCTATTTAGGGTACTTGGGCTAAATAATGATTGGTCATATGGTACTCTTAGAGTCTCTTCTCCCTTTCTTGTTTCAGATGTAACCTAAAAGGCACAAGGTGGGAAGTAGAGATTGTGGTAATGAATGTTAACAGAGGAAATTCCAAAATGTAGTTTTATTACTCCCCTCATTTTCATGAGCTCAGGATTTGGGAAATTGTTTCTTCCCATTGCCATATTTCAATCCAATTCAATCTGAAAAGGGACAAGACTCTCTATCTCTCTGTCTCTCTGTTTCTCTCTCTCTTCTGTCTCTATATGTGTCTCTATATGTGTCTCTGTCTCTCTCTGTGTGTCTCTTGTCTGTGTCTCTCTGTCTCTGTGTGGGTCCCGCCCCCTCCATCTCTCTCTGTCTCTGATTCTGTCTGTATCTATTTCTGTCTCTTTATCTCTTTCTGTCTCTCTGTGTGTCTCTTATCCCTGTCTCTTTTGTGTTTCTCTGTCTCTGTGTGTCCCTCCTCTTCCCCTCTGTCTCTGTGTCCCTCTCTGTCTCTCTCTTCTCTATCTCTGTCTCTCTCTGTGTCATAAACATTCAGAAAGAAACCTGTCTTTGTTTCTTTGGAATTATGTTAAATGTAATAAAAAATTCTTCTTGCTAATATTTTTTTTGCTACATTTCTATTTATTCCATTTATCCAACCACTATCTGCTCTTTTATGGCTCTGTTTTATAATTAATGAATTCAAGATCTACTAAATTTTTAGAACTCATGTCTATATTAAGCAGGTTCTAGGGACTGATTCAATTTAATTTAATTAAACAAGCATTTAAACACTTTCTGAGGGCAGAGTTCCTTGTTAAGCCTAGTTGCTGCTGTTGTCGTTACAGTTCTGTCTGACTCTTCATGACCCCCATGTGGGATTTTCTTGGCAAAGATACTAGAGTGTAAACTTTGCTATTTCCTTCTCCAGCTCATTTGGCAGATGATGAAACTGAGACAGAGTTAAGTGACTTGCCTAGAGGCTGGATTTGAATTCAGGTCTTTTTTATTTCAGACCCTAAGTTATATTTTCTATGCCACCTAGATACCCAGAGGATACTCCAAAGACAAGACAAAATAGTCTCTGAGTTCAAGAGAAAAGAGAAGGAAGGAAGGGAGGAAGGAAGGAAGGAAGGAAGAAAGGAAGGAGGGAAGGAAGGAAGGAAAGAAGGAAGGAAAGAAGAAAAGAAGAAAGAAAGAAAAAATGGGAAGAAGGAAAAGAGGAAGAGAAGGAGGGAGAAAGGGAGGGAGAAGGGGGAGAAGAAAGGAGAGAGGAAGAAGGGAAGGGAAGGATAGAGTAAGGGAGTGAGGAAGTAGGAAAGAAGGAAGAAGGAAGGAAGAAGGAAGGAAGGAAGGAAGGAAGGAGGAAGGAAGGAAGGAAGGAAAGAAGGAAGGGAAGAAGGGAGAAAGGGAGGAAAATGGGAAGAAGGAAAGGAGGGAGAGAGGCAGTGAGGAAGGAGGGAGGGATAGAGTAAAGGAGTGAGGAAGGGGAGAAGAAGGAAGGGAGGGAGAGAGAAAAGAAGGTAGGAAGGAAGGAAGAAAGAAGGAAGAAGGAAGGAAGGAAAAAAGGAAAGAAGGAAGGAAGGAAGGAAGGAAGGAAGGAAAGAGGGAGGGAGGAAAGAAGGCATGGATGAAGCAAGAGAGGGAGGCAGGGAGGAAGGAAGGAACAAGGAAGGGAAGAAAGAAGGAAGAAGGGAAAAAAGAAGGAAAGAAGGAAAGGATGGAAGAAGGAAAAAAAAAGAAAAGAAGAGTACCTGCCTTTAAGTAGCTTCCATTCTACCTGGGATATAACTTCTATATAAATAAGTAAACACAAGAATTTTGGAGAGAGAGCATTAAGGATAAGAAAAGGCTTCTCCTAAAGGGAATTTAGAATTCTACTAGGTGATGGTGATTGGGAAATGTATTCCCTCCACAGCCTATACCTAGTCAATAACTTAGAAAGATTTATTAAGCAACCACTCTGCGCCAGGCTCTAAACTAAGCACTGGAAGTACAAAAAGAAAGCATGAGACAAGCCCTGCCTTCATGGAGCTCATGTTCTGCTGGAGGAGACAACAGCTAGAAAGAAATTGAAAAAGAGGAGGGGAGAAGGGACCCCAGAGCCAGTACCAGCCTGGGGTATGATGGAGTTCTGCAGGCCAAGTAGGATGTCATCTATGAGCTATAGATAGAATTCAACTTGCAGATTGATAAGTTTCCAGGGATATTGAAATCTAGGATGCTAGCTCCAATCCCATCCAATGCAATAAAAATTTATTTAATGCCTACTGGGGAAACAGTTAATAAAAGGAAAGAAAATGCCTTCCCTCAAGGAACTTACAATCAAAAGGGAAGAAAAAACACCCAGAAGGATGCAGGAAATGAGGGTGAGGTGAGGTGAAACATAACACCTGGTGATGAGAGCATCTTGTTCCATGCAATTGAGCCCAGGTAAGCAGCAGATGTAAAAATAGAGTGACTCCAACTGAGTGGAAAATGATACTTACAATGGGACATGTCTGCTTTTAGAGGGAGTAGACGAAGCTGTGTTTGATGAAACAGCAAAAAGACCACTTTGGCTTCAAAAGAAGGAGTGATGTCTGGGCATAACATAAAACTAAGAATGGTTCTAAATGCCAAGTCAAAGAATTGTAATTTTTCTAAAAGACAATAGGAAATTATTGAAGGTAGTTGAGTGGAGTAGTCATATGATTAAAACTGCACTTTAGATACTTTTAGCAGCTTTATAATAAATGAAGAGGGGAAGAGACTAGAAGCAAAGATTCTAATTAGACAGGCATTATAGTAGTCCAGCTAAGAAAGAATGAGGATTTGAATTAGGATATTGGTCAAATGAATGGAGGAAAGAACACCAGGGAGACAAAAAGGTTGAAAAGTAGAATGAACAAAATTAGATCCTTGAGGGCAGGAACTGGTGGGGGATTTGGGGATTTTTTTTGTATCCCCATGCTTAGTATTGGACCTGGCACAGAATAGGTGCTTAACTGACATTTACTGACGTATCAATTGATTATATATTGAGTGAAAGAGAAGGAAGGATTGAAAATTATCCATTTGTGAACCTAGAGGATCATGGGATCATGTTAGTACCCCAAAAAGCCAGAATTGAGGTGTTTTGAGAAAGGAAGGATTTAAGGAGAAATATAATGACTTAATTTTTGGAAACCCTAAATTTAAGATGCTTAGGGAAACATCTAGCTGATAGTGCAGAAATGTTGTTCAGTACAGAGATTAGGACTAGATTCATAAATTTGAAAGTCATCTGTTAGGTATGATAATCAAATTCACAGAAGTCAGAGAGATCACAATACAAAGGATATAATATTAATGCTGTCAAGATTCTTCTTGTATTCAGATAATTGTTTTAAAAAACCCACCACATTTCAGTTGGAAGTGAGTAGAAATAAAGATGTATTTTTTTTTTTCTTGATCAAGTATATAAACCCCTTGAAATCTATCTAAGGACTTCCAATTAAGACCTTTATGTAAACAGAAGCAAGAAGAAATACCAGATGATGAACATACTATTAGGGGATGGGTTAAGATCCAGGAGAGAAAACAAAATAGAAGTAGTCATTGAGGTAAGAGAAGCAGTAGGAGGCAGCAATGTCCTGGAAGCTGAGGGAGAAGCAGGTATCTAGTACAGGGAGGTTTAAAGGTAATAAAGACATCTAGAATAAAGGGATAAAATACTCTAGGGCTTAACACTTAATGATTGTTGGCTGCCTTGGCAAGAGCTGTTTCAATGAGTACTCTGATGTATCAATAATATGCATTATTATTAACAATAATAATAATTTATTGTTAATTAAAAATGGTACCAAGAAAAGGTCACCTATCTTACTAGAATACGTTTATCTGGTTTGTGTGTACTGAGCTGGAAGCCCTCTGTGATGCTGTCTTTTACTGATACACTAAGGTTTTCTGCCCTCTTTTTAAATCATGGGGGGAAAATTTAGCATTTAACACAACACTGATATCAAGCAATTTTAATGGCCTGCCTGGTATCAAAAATATTTTTGCAGGCAAGAGAGGTGGGGACAGAGGCAAAATTCAAAGCAAACTAAAATGGAGGAAACTTTCAGGTCATAGTCCTCCTGGACATCATATGAAACTTTTTAACAAACAGATTAAATCAGTATGGATCCTCTTTACACCATCACATGCCATAACATCTACATGACTAATTCTTAAATGACCTTTAATATGGTCTTTAATTGACCCAAGACTGGAAGTCTTTCTGGGTTTCAGCAACCTAGACCTTATGTTTTACTAGAATAGATTATAAGAAACCAAAAGTATCTCCAATTCCACAATATGGCACCAGAATAAAACATTAGCACAGATATCTCCTTCTAATCAATGATTTTTAAACCTGGGTTGGAGTAGGGGTCTATAGATAGATATAAATGGGGTTTCAAACTTGGATGGGGAAATAATTACATCTTTACTTCTTTTCCCCAAATTTTCTTCTTTTTACTTATTTTTAGCACACATTGCTTTATGAATCATGTTAGGAGAGAAAAGATGAGAGCAAAAGGGAAAAACCATGGGAGAGAGAAAAAAACAACAGAAAAGAAGTGAACATAGCATGTGTTAATTTACATTCAGTCTCCTTAGTTCTTTTTCTGGATGTAGATGTCATTTTCTGTCCAAAGTCTATTTTAGGATTGCTTTGGATAACTGAAGCATTGAGAAGAACAAAATCTTTCATAGTTGATCATCACACATTCTTGCTGTTATTATATACAATGTATTCCTAGTTCTGCTTGTTTCACTCAGCATCGGTTCATATAAATCTTTCCAGGCCTTTCTAAAATCAGCTTGCTCATCATTCCATTACCTTCAACATCTTTATTTCAATATAATTAGTTTCCCTTGTAATCCTATGTATTTTATTTTATAC
Organism: Antechinus flavipes; assembly: GCF_016432865.1. Lineage (NCBI taxonomy): Eukaryota > Metazoa > Chordata > Mammalia > Dasyuromorphia > Dasyuridae > Antechinus > Antechinus flavipes. The sequence goes on from NC_067399.1 coordinate 46,735,203, forward strand.
ATTTAAAAATATTATTCTGAGAAAGGACACATCAATTTCACCCAACTGTTAGTGGGATCCAGGACACAAAAAAGGTTAAAGAGCTCCTGCTCTAAGTAATACAAAATGCTCAGTTAATTTTTATATGTTTAAGCTCTTCATGTAATACTTTCCCTTCTTTTTCCTTCCATCTAAATCTTCTCCATTTCTCAAGGTTCAATAAGTCTCAGCGGCTCCATAAAGCCTCTCCTGACCCTTCCAAGTTGATCTTTCTTTTCCAAGAGTTATTCCATGGTTAGGCATGTGATGGAGAGTCTGTACCCTACCATTCAATGCTACAATAATCAATCTCTAGAATGATTCTCTATCTACCCCCAGCAAGACTCTAAATTCTCTGAGGTTAAGGACCATTCCTGATACCTCTTCAGTTAACACTGAGATCAATACTAGATACATAAGTAATGCTGAATAAATAAATACCTGTTGATTCATCTTCATAAAGAATACTAATACTAATATAGGCTTTTTATTTTGGATGAGGGTTCTTTACAATGAATTAACCTGTAGGCATTTTTCTGCATGGAAGATTTTTTAATGCAGTTTTTAATGATTAATACATTTGTGGCATATTTAGGGAATTTGATGATAAAAAGGAGAAAGAGAAGAAAGAATGAGAGAGGAAAAAAGAGAGGGAGAGAAAGAGATAAAAGAGGAAGAGAAGATAGGAATGTTCCTATTTTAAAAACTTGATAAACCAGACTTGAAGCAAGGGTAAGTTGAAGTCAAATGAGTTTGTATTTCAAAATAAGGCAAGCTCATCTCTTGACCAAGTCATCAGTAAAGTCAAGTAGAGGCAGATAGAATTCAGACCTGAGCTATTAGAGCTGGTCATTTCTAAGGTCCTTTAAGGACCAGTTTCTTAAACTGTGGGTCTTGACCCCATATGGGGTCTCATAACTGAATGTGGGGGTCATGAAATTATAATTTGTTATGTGTAAATATTTAATTTCTATACCCATTCTATATAACTATATATCCAGAGTAATGTAAAAGTTTCCTGGACAAAATAGCGTCACAAATAGGAAGATTAAGAAATCTTGGTTCTAAGGTGGGAATCATCCTTCCCCCCTCATAGTCTTCACAAAACCATCAATAATTCTGGGCCCAATAGTAGTTGCTCAATAAATCTCTGCCTTGATTGAAACAGAGGGAAAGAATACTGGCCTTGGAACCAGGAAGAACTGTGTTCAAATTCCAACTTGGGAAGGCAAATATTTAATATCAGTGAGTTAGGCAGCTTTCCAAGATGCTAAATTGCAGAATAAAATTCACCTGAATTGATAAAAAGGAATTGTCTCATTCGAGGGGTCCCAAGAACAATAAAATCACAGATTTCTGTCCTAATTTGCCTTAGAAAATGATCTCACTAGTGTTTCCCAATGACAGTGGTAAGAGTGTGAATTTTCTGTTTTACAGGCATTTACATTGTCTATATCTTAGGTTATAAGCAATTATTAATTTTTAAAAATACTCAAATTCAACACTTATTAAGGACCTACAACTATATGAGTTTTTGTGTTTATGGCTAATTTTTGCAGCATCAACCCCTACTGGGGGCTTTAAGCGAAGTAAGATTTTATTTATTTTATTTTATTTTATTTTTTTAAGATTTGTTCACATCCTCAGGAGTGTGCGCATGCCAAGTAAGCCTACTGCTGAGACTGGGGGTGGGTAGCCATATAAATCCTGATACGTGATGACAGAGAAGCAAAAATTCATACACAGACACACACTTGCTGTCACACACAATAATAACCCCCCGCCGTATTCCTGTGACAGAGCTGATCCCATAGGATAGCAAGCAGTGATGGAAAATATAAATCTATATCGATAGCTAGCTATTTGGCATTCCCACCTCCCACCCCCAGCATATACTTTCTCAATGTGTGCATGCACAAACAAAATCACAGATACATAAATATTGAGAAAGACACAATCTATCTTCTGTTACACATTTTTAGTTCTGGCTTAGACTCCGCTCTTTGGGTGGAATTTCATGCAGTTTTCAAAAAGATTGCAAAAACCCAGACCTTTGTTCCATGTGAGCAAGCTTGAAGTTTGGAGGCCCCCCCCACTTTCTTATATGGAAAAATCTGCTTTTTAAAAATTGTATTTCTGCGCTTATGATTCATATTACAAATAGGGCATCTTTCATATATAAATCTGAATTTCATTTATAATATTATGAGTTTAATATGAAAATAAAACAGCCTACTGTTTTCCAAGGCAATAAAGAAAGATGCACCTGCCAAGGGTCTAAGCGTGGCACCAAAAAAAAAGGGAAGTAAGATCTGGGTGACAGGAGAAAAACAGAAAAGAAAAATTAATATGAAAGGGAAAAACCCCATCCTGCAGCATGTCCATCACCTAGGACTGGGAGACAGACATAACAGGATGAATTTAAAACACGCTGAAAATCCTGCTTTTCCTTCCCCTCACTCAGAAATCGTAATAACAGAATGATATAGGAAAGTCGGGAGTAAGAGACAATAAAGTGTGGATCTCTGTGGAAGATGGATTATACAATAAGGTTAGGCTGGAGGTGTGAGTGTAAAATCCAGTCTTTCAGCTCCGTAAGAGTGGGATAGCTTAAAACATATTTTTGATGGGAAGGTTTCCCTCCTTCCTTCCTTCCCCTTTCCAGATCTATGAATTTATCAGCAGGGGAACCTCCCATGCAGCTAGTGAAACAGCAGATAGAGTGGTTGGGCCAGGAAGATCCGGGTTCAAGTCTGGCCTTGGACACATGCTTGCCTCACTTTCCTCAGGTGTAAAGTGGGGATAATCATAGCACCTACCTCACAGGGTTATTGTGAAGATTAAATGAAACGATAATTGTAAAAACACTTGGCACATAGTAGGGGTGATAGATGTGTATTCCTTCCCTTACCCTGTCCCAGTATGAAAAATCCATTCACCAATAAAGATTGGATATTTGTCTGTTTCTTATCATTAAAGAATTTCTTGGGGACACTGAGAGTTTAAGTGGCTTGTTCATGGTAAGCAATTATCATATGCCAGAGGCAGGGCTTGAACAGACCTTCTTCATACCCAAATCCAGAACTTGATCCATTAAGCATGGATAATCAGTGTAGATTGGAAGTCTCTAGAAAGAACAGGCTATCATCTATCTTTCTGTCTGTCTGTCTATCTATCTATCTACTTTTCTTTCTTTATTTTCTTTCTCCCTCCCTCCTTCTTTCTTTTTCTCCCTCCCTCCCTCCCTTCCTTCCTTCCTTCTTTCTCTCCTTCCCTCCCTTCTTTTCTTCCTCCCTTCCTTTCTTCTTCCCTCCCTACTTCCTTCTCTCCCTCTTTCCTTGCCTTCTTCTTCCCTTCCTTTCTTTTTCTTCTTTCTTTCTTTGTTTTCTTCTTTCTTTCTTTCTTTCTTTCCTTCCTTTCTTTTTCTTCCTTCCTTCCTTCCTTCTTTCTCTCCCTCCCTTCCTTCCTTCCTTTCTTCTTCTTTCCCTACTTCTTTCTCTCCCTTCCTCCTTTCCTTCTTCTTCCTTCCTTCCTTCCTTCCTTCCTTCCTTCCTTCCTTCCTTCCTTCCTTCCTTCCTTCCTTCCTTCCTTCCTTCCTTCCTTCCTTCCTTCCTTTCCTTCCTTCCTTCCTTCCTTCCTTCCTTCCTTCCTTCCTTCCTTCCTTCCTTCCTTCCTTCCTTCCATGTATTTATGTGTATATGTATGTATGGTAAACTCAACATAAATGCTGCCCTTGATACAAACAATAATTTGGAAAGCAACCAACCCATAGTTACAGCATCTCAGGGGTCCTCAAACTACAGCCCGCAGGTCAGATGCTGCAGCTGAGGACGATTATCCCCCTAACCCAGGACTATGAAGTTTCTTTATTTAAAGGCCCACAAAACAATGGGTTTGTTTTCACTATAGTCCGGCCCTCCAACAGTCTGAGAGACAGTGAACTGGCCCCCTATTTTAAAAGTTTGAGGACCTCTGATAGATAATGAGTCACTGAAGCCACTCACGTCAAGACAAGCCAAAATTAATTCCTTGCTGACTACCAGGGCTGGGGATACAAAGTAAGGGGGAAATAGTTCTGCCCTCATAGAGCTCTCAATCTAATGGGGAAAATAATATATAAACAAATAAGTACAAACAAGATTTACACAGGATAAACTGAAGATAATACCAGAGGGAAGACACTAACTGTAAGAGGAATTCAGAAAGTCTTCCATGGAAGGCAAGATTTTAGTAGAGATGTGAAGGAAACCAGGGGAGTTAGGAGACAGGCATTCACACAAATCCATCACCTGCACAGTATACATCTGTAATTCTTACTCCCTTAACCTAGATCAAAGTCAGGGTGCTTCAGCAACACTGACATGTTTCAGGGATTTCTTCTGCAGAACCAAGGACCCTCAAAAAGTACTAGAGACTATTTCAATTAGCATGAAACAAGTTAAAATGTAAATCAAAATAAATCAAAACCTTCTGCTTTCTCTGCATAATCATTTATTTATGTGAAGATTGCTAAATAATTATTCTGATGATTTAAAGGAGGGAAATAAAAAATAGCATTGCTTTTGAGGAAAGATCAGTTGATCCTGAATTATTCTATGTCTTTCTCTTCTGAATTAATCTATCAGAGTCTTCCTCAAATCTTTATTTCATCATGCCTATGTAGACAAAGAAGTCTTTGGGAAATGACACAGAAAGCATTTAGGAGGCTAGATTGTTAAATGACTCAGTGGACCATACATGAAATTTTCCTCCAACTTCCTTACTGTTAGACACGAAAAATGAATCAGACAGAAACGGGGGGAAAGGGTGAGAGATAGAAACAGACTGATAGATACATGGAGACAAAGATGAAGAGACAGAAAGTGGGAGAGGCACAGAGAGAAATAAAAGAGAGAGACAGACAAAGAGAAAGGAATAACAGACACACATATATGCACAAAGAGAAAGAAACAGAGACAGGGAAAGAGAAAATTTCAGAGAGACACAGAAATATAGAAAGAAAGACACAGAGAGAAAGATAAAGGAAAGAGACAGAGACAGAAAGAAAGGAGGGACAGAGAGACAAACATAGAGAGATAAAGCAAGGAGAGGGAGAGATAGAGAGACAGATAAAGACAGAGAAACAGAGTGAGAGAGACAGAGAAAGACAGAAAGAGAGAAAGAGAAAGGAGGGAGAGACAGACAGAGAAGGAGACAGAGGTGGGGAGGGGGAGAAGGAGAAGGAGACAGAGAAAGATATTTGAACATTTCAAGTCTCCCTTCTTTCCTATCTTCCCAGATACCAATGGAGTATTCCTAAGTCTTTTTTTTAATTGCATAACACCAAAATTTCAGCATCAATAAAAGAGCCACCAGGTAATTGTAGTTTAAGCAGCTGTTTTATCTATAAACTCACAAAGGAATAGAGAAAAGGCAGATCAAGTGAAGGACAAAGTGTCAGACTTAACTTTTAATTTTCTGCTTTTTATCACTTAGTATCACAGCCTTCCTTTTATTTAAGTATATATTGGGAGGACTATTTGGTTTAAGAGGGGGTTAGAATTATATCAAAAAGGAATTTGGTCATTTTAAGAATTAGAGATTGGATTGAATATGAATTCTAGTCCTTACCTTGGGGTCCATGAATTTGCTTGACTAAATAATTTGATAACTGTATTTCAAAACATTTGGTTTCCTTTATACCCTAGATATTTTATTTTCAGTCAAGGAATATTGGGTAAGTGCCAACTCTGTGCCAGGCACTGTGCTAAGGCTAGGAATACAAAAAGAAGCAAATGACAGTCCCTGTCTTCAAGAAGCTCACAATCTAATGACGATGACTACAATAATGAAAATAATAATAAACTTTTATATAGTACTTACTGTGAGTCAGACAGTGTGCCAAGTACTTTCTATTATTATTTCCTTTGATCCTTACATCAACTCTGAAAGGTAGGTGCTATCATTTATCTCCCTTTTACAGATATGGAAACTGAGGCAAACAGGCTAAGTGATTTGCCCAGGGTTATATCACTTATAAGTACCTGAGGAAGAATTTGAATTTAGGACTTCTTGACTTTACCATGTAGCTTCCCCCAATATATCAAACAATACAAATGCATACCAAAAAAGCTATATATAGGTTAGACAAGAAATAATTAAGAGAGGAGAGGCATTAGAATTAAAAAATATTTGGGAAATTCTTCTTGTAGAAGATGGGAATTCAGTTGGGAAAACATGAAAAACATGATTTTGAGAAGGGGTCTAGAAAAAATTGGATTTGAAGTTCAATTCCATGTGTCCAATACCCTCTCTCCTTAACTTTGACTTTTGGAATCCCTTGCTTCTCCCAAAGTTCAGTTTAAGTGGCAATTCATATGAGTGAATTTTTTTAATGTTTCCAATAATTAGTGCCCCTCTCCCTCCATACCCCCCATTAGGCTGTATTTATTTCCTATCCATTTTGTAGCAGAACACAAGCTCCTTCTGAAGAGTGACTATCATTTTTTGCCTTGTATTCCCAATATTTAATTTGAGTGTTAGCCCACTGTAAGTGTTTAGTAAGTAAAGCAAAGAATTACTGAATGGGTGTTGCTTCAGTCAAACTGAAACCTGTGGAAGATCTTAGCTTAAAAGTCCAAGTTCTCCCCTTGCATCCAGAGCCATCTGCAGCTTCCTGATTTCTTTCTGGTCACTAAATCCAGATGGCTCTAGAGAGGAAAGTGAGGCAGGTGACCTTGCCCAGCCCTCTCTCACTTAAATCCAATTCACTTGCATGTCAGGATATCATCTCCTGATGTCATGGTCCTCTTCAAAAACAAAGGACAAACAATAACAGATTAGTAAGTACTTGTCATGAATTATAGTGTTATAGTAATTCTGAAATACAATGTTTAGGACAAGGCAGATACATTATAGACATCTATATTATCTAGTCCTCTTTTCTTTTCTGAGGAATTCAACTTGTTTTAGTTTTGCATAGAAGATAGGAAAAAAAATGAATGGATAGAAAAAGAGCGAAATGAGTACATATTACAGGGAGATAGATTTAGGTTCAATATAAGGACAAACAATGTCTAATATCCATAGGGTATTATGAATGTCTTATGATAGGGGCTGGTGTTAACTTTAGAAAACAAGATAAAAATAATAACAAAATTAATCTGAAGGAAAATAGGTCAATAATATCAAATGGAATAATAAAAAAGCAGGAATAAAGGGAATTAATTTTACCAGATCTCAAATTATACTATAAAGCAGTATTTGTCTAAACTATTTGTAACAGTTAAAAATAGAAAAGTTGATTAATAGAACAAATTAGATAAAGTAGACCCAGAAGCAATTAGAAAGGAAACAGTTAAATGAGAAGAAATTTTTACAACAATTTTCTCTGTGTCAAATATCCCAATATATAGGAAATGTATAAAAATATGTAAGAACAAGAACCATTTTTTCAGTAAACAAGTGACTAAAGTATAGAAAATGGCAGTTTTAAAAATCAGAAATCCAAACTATCTATAACCAAATAAAAGTGTTCCAAATCAATAATGAATAAGAGAAATGAAAATTAAAAGAACTCAGGTTCTACTTCATACCAACCTGTATCACAAAGACAATAGAAGATAATGTTGTGATTTGGAGATCAGGGATGTTGATGGGTGGTATGAAAGAATAGGCAGACAAATGCACTGTTAGTGAAACTATGAATTGATGCAACCATTCAAGAAAGTAGTTTGGATCCATTTCCCCAGAATTCATAAACTGCATAATATTTCACCCAGCAATAATTCTACTAGATATATATTCCCCAAAGTGTTAAAGAATTAGGGATAAGATCTATATTTTCAAAAAAGAGAGAAAGGAAGGAAGGAAGGATGGAAGAGAGAGAGGAAGGAAGAAAGAAAGGAAGAGAGAGAGAGAAAGAAATAGAGAGAAAGAAAGAAAGAAAGAAAGAAAGAAAGAAAGAAAGAAAGAAAGAAAGAAAGAAAGAAAGAAAGAAAGAAAGAAAGAAAGAAAGAGAAAGAAAGAAATGAAGGAAGGAAGGAATGGAGAAAGGAAGGGAGAAAGGAAGAAAGAAAGAAAGAGAAAGAAAGAGAGAGAAAGGAAGGGAGGGAGGAAGGAAAAAAGGAAGGAAGGAAGGAAGGGAGAGAGGGAGGGAAGGAGGGAAGAAGAAAGGGAGGGGAAGGAAGGAAGAAAGAGAGAAAGAAAGAGAGAGACAGAGAAAGAAAGAAAGAGAGAGAGAAAGAAAGAAAGAGAAAGAAAGAGGGATGGAGGGATGGAGGGAGGGAGGGGGAGAAAGGAAGGAAAAAGAAAGTGGTATACATTTTGATGTAGCCTTGCTGTTTCTCTGAGCTCTAGGCCCACACCACCAACTTCCTTTGGGACCTTTTGGACTGGATATGTTCCATAGGCATGTAAAATACAACATGATCAAAATAGAATTCATTCTCTTTCCCCTCAACACAACGCCAGACCTCATATTTCTGTTGATGGTACCACCATGTTCACCATGCTCTCAGACATCCATATTTTAACCTTTGTGTCCCCAATTTTTCAATCTTGCCCCAAATATTTAATCTGATTTCAAACCTTTTTTTTTTCACTTTCACATCTAAGACTTCTTTTCACTTCCCGATGTAGTACAAGTCCTCTTCACCTCTTGCTTTCCCCTCTTTTAATAAAAGAACTTTTCAGAGATACAAGCAAGATTAAGTTGTGTAGTTCACAAGCACAGGAAAAAAGTGAAAGAAGGGATTTTACATTTAGCCAAAGATTAACTTTAAGCAAGGTTGGACTTGCTATTATGTGGATTTCCTCTCAGTGTTGCTGGTGCTGATGCAACTGGCCTGGGAATGGATGCAGCTAGTACCAGTTTCTCAGTACAGTTGTTAGATAAATCTGCCTTCATGTTCTCATGAAAATTATCTTCTCTCTTTAGGTCTACCATATCTGCAGATTTTATATAGGAACACTTTCTTCTTTTGAGAGCCAAAATCATCTTTCTATAATGAGCTCCTCTTGACTCAGTTCAAGGAAGATGGATTTTCTTTAGGTGTTCCAAAAATGTTCAATTCCATTTTTTCTTCTCAATGGTTGTTTTGAATTTTTAGTTGTTTTTTTTAAGGATCATTATCATTTCTGTTATTGAGCTCAATGCTCTGGAAAGTGCCACTGGTTATGATCATGGTGAAGCAGGAGCCTTGTTGATTTGAGGGTAAGTTAGGGGAGGAATGGAAGATCAGGGAATACAAAGTAGAATTGCCCTTTAATTGGTTGTTTTCTTACTACCTTCTCCTTACCACCACCTCTGAACTACATCAGCTTGTTTTAAGATTCAACTTATTTATTTATTTAGATAAATGTTTTTTTTTTAAATTAAAGCTATCTATTTTCAAAACACATGCATGAATAATTTTCAATATTCACTCTTTCAAAACCTTATATTCTAAAAATTTCCCTCCCTTCTCCCCACTCCCTCCTCTAGTTGGCAAGTAATCCAATATATGTTAAACAAATGCAATTCTTCCATACATAGTTTTACAATTATCGTGCTGCACAAGAAAAATCAGATCAAAAAGGAAAAAATGAGAAAGAAAATAAAATTCAAGCAAACAACAACAAGAGTGAAAATGCTATGTTGTGTTCCACGCTCAGTTCCCACAAAGCTCTCTCTGGGTGCAGATGGCTCTCTTCACCACAAGATCACTGGAACTGGTTTGAATCATCTCATTGCTGAAGAGAGCCACGTCCATCAGAATTGATCATCATATAGTCTTCTTGTTGCCATGTACAATGATCTCCTGGTTCTACTCACTTCACTTAGCATAAGATTCAATTTAAATCCTATTTTCTATGGCACTTAGCACTGTGCCTGGCACATAAGGAGCCTTAATAAATACTAGTTCATAGACTGACCAATCGTGAATCGTGCTAATAATAAAGCATGCCTTCTGTGTGCTGGTACAAAGATGGCGCATTAGTAGAATAATATGGCAACATAACCCCACACAAAGCCAATATGTTGATTAATTTTGTTTGACTCTAATTATTTCTACAAAATAGATTAAATAAGTAGGTAAAGATGAAGCTTAAGAACAATATATTAATGTATACAAAGAAGAGGAAAACAAACTTCTATAAATATTTTTTGTAGATATGGATCTTTTCCTGTCTTTGGGATGTTAGATCCATGATTATTTGTATTTTCTTAATCAAAAATACCCAGAAGAGTGTAGACAGTTAATTTTATGATCATGTTTAATTTAATATCTACTTAAAAAAAAACAGCAAACCATGTAACCGAAGTTTACAACTATATATCTTTCTCTTTTGATCTTTGTATATCGAAATGTTTGTAAATTTATAATAAAGAATTAGTGATCAAAAATCAGACTATGTGAATAGGAGTAACTATTCTAGAATACTCTGAAGCTCTGAAAGAAAGAGTCACATTGGGAGGAAGTAAAATGTAGGGGAGATCCTAAGTGTGAGGTTCTTTATATTAGGGAAGATGACATAACAAACAAACTTGACAAAGTTAAGAGGTGAATGAATTTTTTAAAGTACATCATTTCCAAAATATATAATGAAGATTTTAATATTAATGGATTAAGGATCATCGGTCATAGGTTAATCGATCTAGGGAGACACCCAAGAGGCCAGCAAATCCAACCTCAACATTTTATAGATAATGAAACTGAAGCTCAGGGAACTAACTCCCAAGAATCACACAGTTAGATGACTGAGCTTGGATTTTAATTTTCATCATTTGCCAATGTTTTTCCCCCTATACTGCTCATTCTGCTATAAGAGACAACATGCTCCATACCCTGATGAGTTCTGCCATTGTTCTACTGGGAAAACTGAGGCATATATTCTTCCATACTCCCCTTCTTCTTCCAAGTAATTAGATGAGTTGGAAGTTGACATCATAGCTAGAATATGAACCATTTCCAATTTTTTGGATATCATGGAGTCAAGAGGGATATTGATCTCATGGACATAAAATAAGGTATTGCTTACTAGGCCTGAATCAAGGAATTGGGACAGGAATGGGGAATAGAATAAGAATGTGGAAATTTATGTTTCTTTGCATTTTTACTAAAAAAGTCACCCAATGGTCCATGTGACCAAAACATTCTTTTGTTGAATAAAAAAATTGAAGTAAGTGAAAGTGAAAGATCATCCTATGTCTTCAAAGAATTAATATACAAGAATTCTAATTTCATCCCCTCCAAAAAGAAAGCTAATCCTGCTTCCTTCCCTTAGGAAGATTCAACTTCCTACTTCTAAAGCCCTAGAAATGGTTGAAATTTACAAACTCTCCCTGGGGCCATTTTGCACTGGTGATGGAGTTGGTGAAAAGAATATGCAATGGTGTGCTGATAAATGTTTAACAATCTACATAAGTGTGTATGTAAGTATATTGCATGTATACATTTATATATGTGTATAATACACATATATACATACATCAATGTGTGTGTATATATACACATACATTAATGTACATACATATATTCAAACATGGATACATATCTATATACAGATTTATACTCATGACATACTTGTAAGTATAATTTGCATTATTAATATTTTATAAGAAATATATACTTTTAAATTATACTTACATATATAAATATGTAAATATAATCTTCATTATATTTTCTTTTTCAAGTTCTTAAGTCTAGACAATCAGCAAAATGATGAATCAAGCCCTAATTTGTAGCAGTTGCCAATTTCCAAGGTGTAACAGCTCATACCACAAATTTAACAATTGCCTTTCTAGAACTAGTTTAAGCTGGCTCCAGCAAAGCCCTATGTGGAGGTTTCTGGGAGATGAGAAGTAAATGATAGGCCAAAAATTTGTTCTTTTGGACTAGCTGCTGGAGAGATCTGATCATAGGTACCACAAACCATTTGGAAGTCCTGCTCACATTGAGCTATATAGGTATCCAAAGACAAGATAGAGAGAAGGGGTTCTATACATATGGCACTCCAACCTCAAAGTTGTCAAAGATATTTGAAAGATATTATTTCATTTGATCCTCATAAAATCCCTGTGAGCTATGTGGTATAGACATTATTGCCTGTCTTTTACAGAAAATGAAGTGGAGACTTATGGAGTTAAGGAAATTGTCCATGGTTGTGCAGCATATTGAAGACATGATTTGAATCCAGGTCTCTGTGCCTCAAAATTCAGTGTTATTTCCCTCTATGTCATGGCTGCTTCAAAGATGAAATACTGAGGACAAATTAATGAAAAGAAAGAAATCAAGCCCATGAAACTATGAATAATAGAAATGAATAAAATAGTCAAAAAATGTAAATAAGAGGCAGCTAGGTGGCACAGTGGATAAAGCACCAGTCCTGAAGTCAAGAGGACCTGAGTTCAAATCTGACCTTAGGCAATTAACACTTTCTAGCTGTATGACCCTGGGCAAGCCACTTAACCACAATTGCCTCAGCAAAAATAAATTAAAATAAATAATAAATAAAAATAAACAAAAATGTAAAGAAAATGGTCACTGTAAAAATATATCTTTATAAGGAGATATGCTAGAGACCCATTAAAATATATCAGATATGTTCATATTATCTGGTCACTTGTAGAATACATATAGGTGTGTGTTTGGGAGTGATTCATTAAAAAATTAATCTCTTCTAAGTATACTTAAAAGAAGGGAACTTCAGTTCTGCCAAGATTACCCCCCAAAAAAACCATAGTTATTTTCAAAACAGGGAGGGTATATGTGTGGGAAGGGGCAGTGAAGAAAAATTCACACAGCAGACTGTTAACTTTTTTCCTCTTCTGAGAAAGAGAGAGAGAGAAAGAAAGGAAGGAAGGAAGGAAGAAAGGAAGGAAGGGAGGGAGGGAGGAAGGGAGAGAGGGAGAGAGGAAGGAAGGAAGGAAGGAAGGAAGGAAGGAAGGAAGGAAAGAAGGAAGGAAGGAAGGGAGGGAAGGAGGGAGGAAGGGAGGGAGGAAGGAGGGAAGGAGGAAGGGAGGGAGGGAGGGAGGAAGGAAGGAAGAAAGAAAGAAAGAAAAAAGAAAGAAAGAAAGAAAGAAAAAAGAAAGAAAGAGAGAGAGAGAAAGAAAAAAGACAGCAAGAAAGAGAGAGAGAAAGGAAGGAAGGAAGGAAGAAAGAAAGAAAGGAAGAAAGGAAGGAAGGAGTGAAGGAGGGAGAGAAGGAGGGAAGGAAGGAGGGAAGGAAGGAAGGAAGAATAGAGAAAGTTTCCTTGCTTAAAAAAATTCAGTAAATTCAGGCAATGGCTTTATGTGGGATAATTACAAAAAGAAGGAAGAGAGTTCCCAACTATTTTTTAACTAGTAAAAAGAAGCATATATTGTTATTTAAAAAGGGAAACAAACCACTAACCTTATTATATAATTCATGACCTTTCTTCTTTCTAGAAGGGAGAAGTGAAGGTTCTTCAATATGAGCCAACTATTATAATTATTTAGCAACTGATGAACTTTCTTTCCTTTTAGGGCATGGGGAGGGGGGCATCTTTTAAAAAATATTTATTTTGTTTTTAATTTATGAAATAAAACCAGCATTTCTATATCAGGAAGTTCCGAGAGGTAACTGAATGTTTAAATCCACAATACATACTAGGTTTGAGACTCTCCTCAATCTTCTGATTGTGACAGTACAAGGATACAGTTTGTACCAAAAAAGGCCTAGTGATTAATGGATTAAAGTTCAAGGTTCTCAAGTAGAATCAAATGGTTTTATTTTTCCTTCTAAATAACCTTATTGTTATCTTTAGTTTTTATCAACTTTATTTCCCTCTATCTCTCTTTCCTTCTTCCTTACATACATATAGCCAACCCTTAATTACAAAGAATAAAAAGGAAGAGAAAAAATATATAATTCAACAAAACTTATCAATATATCCAAAACACTTGACATTATATGTAGTACGCCCTATTCATAGTCCTTCACCTCTGCAAGGAAGTTGGGGAGAGTCTTTCTCATATTTTTTTCCTTGAAGTCAAGTTCAATCATTATAATTTTATGACATTCAGTTTCAATTATTTTGCTATTCTATCCATTTATATTGTTGTAGTCATTGTGTGTATTGTTTTCCTAGCTTTGCTTACTTCATTTTATATCAATCCATGTTTTCCCATATTTCCCTGTATTTATCATATTCATTGTTTTCTATGGCTCAACATTATTCCATTCTATCCATAGATTACAGCTCATTTAGTCATTCTCCAATTGATAAGCACCTACTTTAGAACACCTAAATTTTTGATCCTGTAATGTTCCCCTCTCAGTCATCATTTCTCAAACATCAATCTGTAAGAAAAGGTTCTTCCTCTGAATTAGGCTACTGATAATTCAGTAGGACCTGTGGAGATAGGACCAATCTTTCCCAGGAGATGATTTAGTGAAACAAATACAAGAATTCTTACCTCCCAACTCTCCTCTCCCTAAATCATGATCTGTTCTTTCAGAGAAAGACAATATAGGAAAACACAGAAAGTGAGAGGCCAAGGAGGAAAAGACTGGAATGTTTTCTGTCCATAGAGAATGTGCAGTTGAAAATGAGCCAGGGCAAATTTTAACAAAATGATGACTTTGGGGAAGACAGAGGGGCCTAGTTATTTTATTTCTATTCCCCTCCCTCTTTATGAGTCTACCATAAATCATCTTCCATCCTCTATCAATAAGCCTAATAAATATCCCCACCTTCCCAAAACTTCTGGAAAAGATGATGTATGGTACAGAGGATTCAGTAATAAATAGCCATGTTAGAACCCAGGGCTTTTTTCAAGTAAATGATGATAGTCAATCTCATTCCTAATTACAAAGGACATGGGAATCAGTCCTTTACTTTTTTGTCAGTCCTCCAGAATCAGATAGATAATTTTTGAATTTTTGAATGCCCCTTTCTTTGAGACTATAGTCTATGTCTAGGAGCAGACATAGAATACCCTACTCTATTACAGTCTTCCTCTGTACTGTTAGCTTAATGTTCTATATTCAACTGTGATTCATTCTTTTTCCTCTGCATTTAATGCACACTTTGCTATTAATGGGCTGACCACATGTTATTGATGTCCTGATGTTTTCAAATAGACAACAGGTATATAATCACACTTCTCTTTGCTGATGTGTTTCTGTGCACATAGACATCAATGCCCTTGAATCATGGTTGTCTAGAATCATAGAACAAGAGCTGGAAAGGATCTCAG
Organism: Antechinus flavipes; assembly: GCF_016432865.1. NCBI lineage: Eukaryota > Metazoa > Chordata > Mammalia > Dasyuromorphia > Dasyuridae > Antechinus > Antechinus flavipes. Next base: position 46,750,405 of record NC_067399.1, read on the forward strand.
AGGCCATTAGCTCAACTCTTCATTTTAACAGATGAAGAAACTGATTCACTTGTCCAAGGTCATACAAATAATAAGCATCAAAAGTGAGTTTTTAACCAAGGTCTGCTGAATGCTGAGCGAGTGCTGTATTCTCCATAGAACATAAATAGGTACACAATCATCATCTTTTAAAGAAGATATAGATCCATTATTTATAGACACAAATAATTACATACCTGGGCAACTGGTGGTTCAGTGGAGAGAATTCTGAGCCTAGACACAAACAGACAAGTTCAAGACTAGTGTAAGATACTTACTAGCTATGTAATCTTTGGCAAATCATTAAAAACTTAAGCAGCTTCAGTTTCAATTGCAAAATGGGGTTAATAACATCTATTGTACAGGATTGTTTTGAAGATCAAACAAGATAATATTTGTAAAGTGCCTAGTAACAGTTGACATTATATAAATGTCTATTTTCTTTCCTTTTTCCTTCATCTTTCATGATATATATTTGTTTGGTCTACATGGAGGAAGCCCAATGTAGTGAATTGAGTACAAACTTTGGAGTCAAGAAAATCCAGATTCAAGTCCTATTTCTCAGATATTAGCTGTGTAATCATAGACAAAACAAATCAAGTAATATTTCAATAATCCTAGGTTGCTCTCTAAGACTCTAAGTTGAATTTGAGGGGGTAGATTTGAATGAGTGGATGGCATTTCCACACTAGGAGCTCCCCAACAATGAAATCACAAGCCTGAATTCCCCTTAGTGCATACACACACACACACACTCCAAACACCGCCCCAAAGCACAGAAAACCTGCACATGCATAGTCTTGTGGCATATATACATATGATATATAAGATGTTTTATATATGTGTATATGTGTGTGTGTATATATATATATATATACATATATATATATATATACATACATGATACATGGACATCTTTATTGCTATTGCTTCAGGAAACTAGAACCCATATATGCATAGCTATGTGAAATACACTTCTATGTAGGCACCCTACAATGAAAAGCTTGGAGTAGCCTGAACAGACGTTGTTTTTCCTTCCTGACAAACGGGCATGAAATAACAGGCTGACATCTGCCTCTGCAGGTCATTCAAGTCAGGCTGCTGCATGTCAGAATTCAAACTGCTCCATCCATCAATGGCAAACCAAAAATTAACGTAGCCTGGAAACTCTGCAGCAAGACAGTAACAGCCCAATTTAAAATCTGACCTTCGAGGGATGGTGGGGTAAGATGGAAAAAAAATTATTTCATGCCCTACACCAAAGCCAACAATACAATTTGAAGAGATTTTCAGTTAAATTAATTTTTAAAGAAAAATCCCCCTGTGTGCCAAGGTTTAACTCTTAGGGTCAGATAAAAGGGGTGTTAAGCATAGAGATTTTGAATCCCCAAGATATTGCCAGCACCTTTTATGGACAAGTTGAAACACACCCATATGCATGTATGTATATATGTATAAATATCCATATATTTGTATGCATATGTATACTTGTATAGGTATATATTTTAGACAAAATAATTTTGAAGTCATTTCCCCTGTAGCATATTCTAATAGAAATTTGTGATAAAATGAAATTCCCCTACCCTAGCAAATACATTTTTAAAAGGTTCAGATCTTTAGAGAATATTTTAGAAATTTCTGTGAAACCGGTTATAATATAATTAGAAATGTGGAAATGGAAGGCTACCCTGCAAATCTATTGTCATCTCTCTGTCTCTCTGTCTCTCGATCTTTTCTTTCTCATACACACAATATACCTTCCTACCACCATCTCTCTGTCTCTGTCTCTTCTGTCTGTCTGTCTGTCTGTCTCTCTCACACATACACACACACACACACACACACACACACACACACACACACACACCACTTCATTTTGGGAAAGTTTTTTAAGGTCATGCTTATCCTCTATTCACACTTTATACATACAATAAATCTAATGATTTCACATGGATATCAAGTCAAATCATGAGTTTACTCAGAGGGCTACCAACTATCTTAACTGGTGCTTTGGCTAAATTATAGGCAAAAACCTATCTACTTTGCCATTAGAATGTGAAGAATGGGAGCTGGATCCCATCATTTAAAAAGCGAAGGAATAATGCCGGTGTTTCTTCAGGGTGCCATATCCAGGAAAGGCTTAGATGATTTGGAGAACAGCCAGAAGGAGCTAAGATGGTGAAGGGGCCCCAGTTCATACCATATTAATACCAGTTGAAAAAGTGGAGCATATTTAAGCCTATAGGAGAAATGACTCAGGGGGGACTTTAGGAATAGCCTTCATTATATTAAGGACTTTTATGTGTAAGAGGGATTAAGTTTGTTATATTTGAACCCAGAGTACAGGACCAGGAAAATTGGATGTTTTTTTGAAAATAGAAAAGTTTAAATTTGCTGAAAATAATTTGAACTAGCCAGGAGAAGACCAAGCTATCTCAGGAGTTTACAATATTCCCCTTATTTTTGAAGTTGTCAAGGAGAAAGTATATGACCATATTGTCATCAGAATTCTCCTTAAGGCTTGGCCAGCCTTGAAGACTACTAAATTGTCTTCCAAATCTCAGAGTCTATGTTTCTGTTGAAGACAACATAAAATTATAACCAATCTCAAATGGATTTATTAAATGCCTACTATGGTAGACATTTCATCCTGTCCTACAGTGCAAAAGGTCTTATGCAAGGACAGACTCTAAATCCTCTGGAGAGTTGATCATTTTACTCGAGAGTTAAAGGGTATATTAGCAAAACATTTAAACATATACAATGATCTTTAGCAATCAACTTTTCATCTAAACTGCTGTTGATCTTTTACCAAAGGTACACAGTAGGCACTGAACAAATATTTTGATGATTGATTAGACTAGGGTGTGAACATATGTCATGTTTAGCCCTTTATAAAGAATAATGAAGGTGCAGGGAACTAATATAAAAAGTCTCATTTATTAATGCCCTGAAAACATTAACTATGTTTAACATAGTGACATAGTCATAGAAGGAAAGGAAACATAAAAGAAAGGGAGGAGTATAAAGGGGGACAATTAAAAAAAACAGAAAGGAAAAAGGAAAGAAGGAAGTGTTAATTCATCTATAAAGTAAGGAGCTTTCGCCAGATTATTTTAAAATAAAATTTTGTATTCATTGTTTTTATAACACCAACATTTGTCCCTATATCCCTTCCTTTTCACTTCCCAGACAACGATTCATTAATTAATTAATTACACACACACACACACACACACACACACACACACACACAGAGAAAACAAAAAATTATTCATCAAAACAAATCAACACATTAACAAAATCTGATGTTTTATGTCCCATTCTTATGAACCCTTGCCTCTGCAAAGGAGTGGGGCACCATATTCTCTCCTATACATATATCTTATATAAGAATAAGCTTATTTATAATTTTATATCATCCTGTTTCCATTGTTTTGTGGTGGTCATTCTTCCCATAAAGTAACTGTGTATATTGCTTCCCTAACTCTGTTTATGTCACTTTACATCAGGTCATCTAAGTCTTTCCATGCTATCCTGAATCCATCACATTCATCGTTTCTTCCAGCACAGTAATATTCTGTTCTATTCCCATACCACAATCTGTACCATTCCCCAATCGATGAACTACACTCATTTTAAGATCCCTTCCAGTTTGAAATTCCATGATCGTTTTTTCTCATCTCTCTTCCATAACTATTCCTCCATCTCTCCCATGTGAAAACCATGAATGAGATAGTTAGGATAGAAGGAGACAGGTGGTGGCTCACAATACACATAATAATGTCTTCTGCCCTCTAAGCAATTCAACCCATTCCCCTGGCAATGAAATATAGGTATTTAGCCTAAAATGAGGACAGCTGAGACTATCATGATTGTTCTTTTCCTTTTTGGTCTCGACCCGTGATTTCATCAATCATCAATCTGTAACTTAAAGTTTTAGAAAATTGCCTTTGCAACTGTAAAGTGAACTAGCTCATAGACACACAACTAGTCCTTGGGTCAGAGGCAAGAATTCAGGCCATGTGTTCCAGTTGCCTGTTAGACATTTCAAGATGGAGAAATTCAATATGTCCCAAACTAAATTTGTTATCTTCCCTCCCCACCCCTCCTTTTCCCCTAACTTTTCTATTAATTGGAGGGAACTTAAATCCAATTTTTATCATCATGAAATGATTAGTTTGGGGTTTGTTTGAGTTTTGGGGGGATTTCTTTTACCTCTTTTTCCTTTTAATCTTCTGATTTCTTCTCAATCCCATATTCTTGGACTATTGGACTGGCCAGTTTCCCCTACAACAGGTGTCTCCCCTAACTGGTTTGTCTTCTAGTCAGTTGTCAAAGTATTCGTCCAAAACTGCAGATTTGAACATATCACCCTCTATTCAGTAAACTCCAGTGGTTCTCTATCACCTCCAGAACCAAATGTAAATTCCTCTGTTAAGCATTCAAAGCTCTTTATAACCTGCTCCCCGCCACCAGTTTTCTTAGCTTTCTAGGTCATACCACAACTTTGACCCAATGATACTGACTTCATTGCTGATCCTCACAAGAGACATTCAATCTCCCAGCTTCAGGATTTTCATTGGCCTGGAATACTCTCCTTTTTCATCTCTATTTCCTGGCCTCCCTGGTGTCCAAGCTAAAATCCCTCTTACAAGAAAGCTTTCCTGATCTCCCTTAATTTGAGTGTCTTCCCTCCATTGAATATCTACAATTTATCCTGCATTTTTCTTGTCTGTAAATATTTAATGGTTGTCTCCTCCTTTAGACTGTAAAAGGAAGGTCTTTTACCTTTCTTTGAATCCCAGGCACTTAACAGAGGGCCTGGAATATAAAAAGTACTTAACAAGTGTTTATTCGCTAACAGATTATGGACAAACATATCACCTAAAATATATATATTTTTAAACATAGTTTTCCATAGTTTGATTTTCTCTTTATTTGGGCCTATAAGATCACCTCCTTTCCATATATAAATAGAATTATAATGCAAACACACAGATATGTTTGAATTGTGATTAAAGAATTGAATCATAAACAAGACAAATTATACCAGTTTTATTTTTAAAGTGTTTGTTGCATGAACTATACTTTTATTTTTTTAAATTCAAGTTTATTACCTTATTATTTAAAAATATGTATGCATTTTAGTCCTTAGATCCAAGCTCATTCGTAGGTCACACAATTAACATAGCAATTATTTTTCTGACCCTATAATTAAACTTGTTCTAACAGAACAGATAAACCTTAGGAAATACTAGTCCCTCATATTCATGGAAAATTTCTGTAAATACTGTCTATTAATAGAGAATTTTCCAGGACTAACAGGAAAAGTATCTAAGTCTTCTCTGGTAAAACTTAGGACCCTTCTCTTCTTCCCAGAGGCTTTCAGAGCTCTTAATTTTAATTACTTCAAAATGTATACAACAGCATTTTGTTTCTACTGAGATTTTTAAAAAGTGATTATTTAAAAGTATTCAGTTAAGAGAAGAGGTTCTTAAATTTTAATGTGCATCATAGATCTCTTTGGTAATCTATTGAAGATTATGACCATTTAGCAAAAATCATTCTACACCCTTTCTAAGCATTGGCACTCAAGACTTTAATTTTTTTTTCTTAAACAATAAAAGGAGAAAGGAAAAAAAGGAAGTTTTAATTAAATCTCATTGCCTACAAGAAATATATTTTCTAGTTCATATTTCCATGGTTAGTAACCTCTCTAGATATCTTGTTAATGGTCAAGACTTAATCAAATGATCAACAAGTATTTGTTAAAGTCTACACTATAACAGACGCTGTCCTAGGTGCTGAGGATGCAGGTACAAGTCCTCACAAGGACCTGATATTTTAATGGAGGAGTCAATAAGTAACTAGAAAAATCTAGACAGCATCAATATAAAATAAATCAACATACATACATACTAAGTAAGTAAATACATAGTTGTTTGGAAAGGAGGAAAATTGCATGGGGTGGACAGTCAGGAAAGGTTTCATGAGATTATGCTCAAGATGTGACATTTTACGAAGATGAAGGTATCTGAAATGGAATTGAGGAAGAAGACACAGATTGTAGGCATGTAGAAAGTATGACAAGAACCACAGTTAGGAAACTGGAATTCAGAGTCTAAAACCAGGATTTCAAATGCTTTCTTGAGTACCATCTTCTTTTGTTCTCTGCATGAGCATGCACCCGTGTGTGGTATTAAATAGAGTCATGTGTTCAGGAGAAGGTAATGGGTGTCTCTGAAGCAGTGTCAAGTGAAATCAACCTTCCCCATTTTAATTAAAACCTATTTTCACTTCATTTCTATAAGGGTGTCAGGGAAGATTAGAGGCTGAGCAGGGATGGGCTAGACAATAGTATATGCTGCACTTTATGAAGAAAAAGAGGGGCAAAGAAGTAATCTGTTATTGTTAACCTCAGAGGCTCTCAGGGCATTTGTGCCTACTTAGGCGATCGTTAACTTCCCTAGGGAGGGGCTAAAGTGCCTACCAGCTGTAACAAGTAGAGTGATTTCAAGCTCACCCTGAAATAGAAATATACTACTGTCAATTTTGTCTCTACACCTCTTGGATCCATTCCCTTCTGTCCATGCACATGTTATATGCCCTCATTCAGTCCATTTCCTCTCACCTGGTTCATTGCAATCCTCCCAAATGTCACTTTTACTTTCAGCCTGTCCTCTTTCCAGTTCACTCATCATAAAGCTGTCAAATTGTTATTGTTAAAGCATAGGTATGATCATGCCGTTCACCTACTCAAGAAAATTCAATGGCTCCTAATTATCTCTAGAACAAACAAAACAACAATAACAACAACAACAAATCCAGTTTTTGGTTTGGTTTTTCAAGCCCTTCACAAGCTGGTCCTAACTCCTCCTCCTCTTCCTCCTCCTCCTCCTCTTCCTCCTCCTCCTCTTCTTCCTCCTCCTCTTCTTCTTCTTCTTCTTCTTCTTCTCTTCTTCTTCTTCTTCTTCTTCTTCTTCTTCTTCTTCTTCTTCTTCTTCTTCTTCTTCTTCTTCTTTCTTTTTCTCCCTCCTCCTTCTCCATTTTTTTTTCTGGATAATTTCACATCACTTCTCATACATTTGCCTACTAGACCAGAAAGTGGCCTCCTTGCCATTCTCCATAGATGGCAAACCATATTAGTTAATGATTCTCCTATGTAAAATCTAGGTATTAATTTTTAAATATTTATTTTATTTTGAGTTCATGAAACAAAGTAAGCATTTCCTTAATACAGTACAATAAAAAAGATGATTGCATATGAAACTACCAATCTATCATGTACAATTTGTTATTTCTTCCAAATATACACAGTTATCACATAAATGTCTTTCTTTTTCTTTTTTTCTTCTCCTCAACTTAAGTATGGTTATCATCAGACACAAATAAGTATGTGGTCATACATATATACACATATGTGTACATGTACATATATATGCATAAGCATAATTATATTATTATATACATATGGATATAACACATATGCATATATACAAATAAGTATATATGTATATTTATAGGCTTATATAAATAAGCATATATAAAATAAGTATATACAATTATCCTATATATTTATTAATTTTGTATTTATTTTTAAGTATATACAACGTGTTGTTCCCCACCCCAATAGAATATAAGCTCATCAAGAGGAGGAACTGATTATTTTTTTCCTTTTAATCCCAGAACTTCAATAGTATGATCCATAGTAGGTGCACACACACAATGGCTATTTAATTTAACTAAGTACTATTATGGTTAGCTCACTGTCCAAGTTAATTAGTTTTACAAATAAAAAAATCAGGGAAGACTCTTTGTTTTATGCTTAGAACTAGATTCTACTATATATTTTTGTTGTTCATTTATTAATGGAAATCATAGCTAAGAGGACAGAAATAATACATTTTTAAAGTTTGTTTCAATTTTGTATATAATTTGTGTTTATCTGTTTATATTCATTGTGTTTACATCGTGAACCTTGCATTCTAATTCTCCACGATTGGAATAGCTCCTCGAGGCTTCCTGGGAATGAGTAGGTCTACTAAAGGATAAGCAAATTCACTTAATAAAAATAAAGCAACTCCAAATTAACAGAAATTGAAAAGGAAAAACAAAACAAAACATGTTAGATTGATGGAAGTGGGTTGGTCACCATAATTAGGGAAGGTGTATCATTTCCTAAACTCCTTTTGCATTAAATGTATGCCATACATTTATCAGACATAATTAGCACTTTAGGTGACAATGATTTGATTTCTTCCTAGTAATAAAAGCTCTCCATGTTGGCATATACATTCAGGATGGGAAATTGAACATTACCTATTGTGGCTGTTTATCCCCCTGAGGCAGAATTTAGGACAAACTAAGGGAAAATATGAAGAGGATTTAGAGGAGAGCCTTTTGTGAATTTCATGAACAGAAAAGAAAATAGTTCAATAAAAGCTTTTAAGAAAGATCATAGTCACAAGTGTGCTTTTTGAAAGCAAAGGATATCATCCATGGTACAGCTTTCTCTTTTCAAAATCAGCATTTTACTGTCCTTTGGCTAGGAACAAACCCTCACTAAATGGATTGTGAGTACCACTGTGAAACTGGACAAATGTAAATGACAATGCCTAAACCAGACACTGGGCTGGCTTGTGGCATCGAGGAAAAGGGGAATGGGTAATGGAGAGCTGTTTTTCTGGATGGAGGTGGGGGGGAAGGAGTTGGACTACAGTTTCAAAGGGGACACATTATCCCACATTGTCCCTTTCAATATTGATAATTTGTTTCTCTTCTATTACTATTTAGAAGCTTACCAATCTAGTATTCCATAGATCAAAACAGTTGTATAAGTGGAGAGAGACAGACACACATACACACACACACACACACACACACACACACACACACACACCAAAAGACAGAGAAAGACAGAGAGAGAGAGACAGAGACAAAGAGACAGAGAAAGAGAGAGAGAGAGAAAGAGAGAGAGAGAGAGAGAGAGACAGAAAGAGACACAGAGACAGAGACACAGAGACAGAGACACAGAGACAGAGAGAGACAGAGACACAGAGACAGATAATCAGAGACAGAAAAACAAAGAAAAAGAAAGAGAATTAGAGGGAAAGGGAGAAGTAGAGAGGGAGGTAGAGATGGAGGGAAGGAAGGAAGGAAGGAAGGAAGGAAGGAAGGAAGGAAGAAAGGAAGGAAGGAAGGAAGGAAAGAAAACGAGAGAGAGAGAGTATGTATTTTAATGGAAAGGAAGGAACGAAAACAAGAGAGAGAGAGTATGTATTTTAATGGAAAGGACAACCCCCCCAAAAAAAATACTTCTTGATATGTTTTGTGACCTGAGAAAGGATGTAGCAGTCTCTCAAAATCCATAGGAAACACTATGGAAACTTTTGCCTTTGCGTTTGTGGTTCCAGAGATCACATTGTTCTCTTGTCTCACAATGGATGGATGGACCATTGTTTGCTTTTGTTATGTGTGTTAAACAGGGATTGAGTTAACAATATTCCCATTCATTAAATATAAAATAAGTATATACAATTATCCTATATATTTATTAATTTTGTATTTATTTTTAAGTATATACAAAGTACCCCCCCCCAATAGAATATAAGCTCATCAAGAGGAGGAATTGACTTTAGACCCTTGTTTTCCCAACCTGTGAAGTCTCCCCCAATGTGTCTGAGGGTTAAGATGTATTAGGGTGCTTAACAATAATTCAAGTTAACCATTAAGACTTTAGAATGAATAAAATACATGGCAGTATTTTAAAAATGAAGCCTTACTCACTTTTATTGAAAGAATTTTATTTTTTTTTTTAATTTTAAGGGCCCTTGTCTCAGTGCTCCAAATTAAAATAGTTCCAAGGAAGGCGTTTTGCCTCTTAAATAAATTCCTATGAAATACTTTAAGCAGCACATTCAATACATATGTTGAAAAGCTTTGGAAATTAGTATTAATAAAGGACAATGGGGCACATATTTGTTAGAAACCAAACCCTTCCCACTGAAAGCCTTCGTTATTTTTTAAAAGGGATTAGAAAAATCTGAAATAATGATTTATAACATTTCATAATTTATTCATTGTATTTGGGGAATTTATAGGCACAAAAAAGGACTTTAAGGGTATGTAAAACAATATATTTTCCTGAATATTTACATAACTAAAGGATGGGTAAGGCATTTATTGATGATTTTTTTAAAAATTAATTTCTTCCAGCTAATTTTAACTTTAGCCTGAGGCTAAGACTGTGTGCAAAAGATACCAGTGGATATTGTCATTGATACCCATGTTTTATTTAGGATTATTGTGAGGGAAGTGCTTTGCCACCTTACCGCCCTCTATAAATGTGAGTTATTATTAGTAATAATTTGATTTGCTTAAAATAGGCAAGATTTGGCTTTGTAATGGAAGTCTGCTTTAGGTAGGTGTGCACCTGCAGCTTGAGTTTTCTCTGGATAAACCTGAGGGACAGGAAATATAAAAGGAAAGATGGGTAAGGTTTCAAGAGCTCTGAGGGGTAGATGCTACCCAAAGCTAGACTGGATTGAATGAAGGTGCATATGACAGGCTGAGTTTAATCTTTGATCACAGAATATCTGATGCAATAGACCCTCTCCTATTTCAAAATAAAAATAAAAATAAAAAAGATGATCAATCACTTCTTTTAGAATACAAAAGACTCCCTCCACATGTGGTAAAAAAAAAAAAAACCCACAAAATCCCTGACAATATCATTCAGAATAATTACTAAATGGATTTACTATCAATGATTTTTATTAGTATTTCTGTCAATAGGCAACTATATATATATGTATGTACATATATATATATAAATATATTATATATCTAAAACCTTTTCCCTGAACACTCTCTTTATACACATAATTAAGTAGAGTAACATGAATTTGGCTGACCTCTCATGAGAAAGCATCAGGCTAAATACCACAGAGCTATGATGAGGAAGTTCATTTTATCATACTTCAACTTATGGACATCTTCCACAAGTCTACATGTGTCTGTATGTACGCAGCCACATATATGAAGGCAGGAAACACTCACCAATTTTCCCCCCTAAACTCCCCTAGGATAATGTGGGGACCTCATGTCAAAAACCCTCACTTTAGAACAATAAATAAATAAAACAGCTCCAGCCTTCCCGAGGCTGGCCAACTCTAGCATAAGTAATTCAAGACGCTGAGAGATGCCAGATAAATTTGATTACTATAAAAGATGGGAATATGTTTCTTTCCTTTGAGAATTCACAAAAAGGGGTCAAAAACAAAGCAGAGCTGAAAGCGAACAATTTCATTTCGCCTGCAATTCAAGGCGAAAATTCAAAGGCAATTTTGCAGGAACATTTTATCACAATTTTATAGACCCTCATTTCCTGCACACATCACAATCTCTAATTCCTGAAAGAGGAAAAGAAAAAAAAGGGGAAGTGGGGGAGGGAAAGGAGGGCGAGGAGGCTGAGACCAACAGTGAGGGGCTTTTTCTTCTTCTTTTTTAAGATATAAATGCAGATATTTATAAAGCAGTGAGAGATTTGTAAATCTTTCTTCAAAGCTGAGACTACTGCTGGGATTGTGATTTGCTAAAAGCTGCTGCAGGCGTACTCCAAAACTCAGCGGGGTCACCCCTCCCCTTCCAAAAAAAAAAAAAAAAGCTTCTCTGATTAGCGGCTCCGCAGAAGGGGACTTGGAGGGGACGGCGCTTTTTTAACACCTGCTCCGGGAACCGTATACTTACCCCTTCATCACACGCCAGATAGGACCCCAAACACAGAGGGAGGGGGAGAAAGAGAAGGGAGAGAGACACAGAGAGAGACAGACAGAGACAGACAGAGAGAAACAGAGAGAAAAAGAGACAGACAGAGACAAAGACTGAGACAGAGAGAAAGAGGAGAGACAGAAAGAGTCAGAGACAAAGAGATAGCGAGACAGACAGAAACAGAGATAGAGACACAGAGAGAGACAGACAGAGACAGAGAGAAACAGAGAGAAAAAGAGACAGAGGCAGAGACAAAGACTGAGACAGAGAGAAAGAGGAGAGACAGAAAGAGTCAGAGACAAAGAGATAGCGAGACAGACAGAAACAGAGATAGAAACAGAGAGAGAGAGAAGGGGGAGGGAGATAGAGACAGACAGAGACACAGAGAGAAAAACAGAGGCAGAGAAGCAGAAAGGAGAGAGACAAAGATAGAGACACAGAAAGAGACAGGGACAGATAGAAACAGAGAGAGAACAAAACAATCTGGTGTTCACCACCTTACACATTTTTATTCACCCTCATTTTGATCTACACTCCTGTCACTTGCCTTGATGTCAATTTGAAAACCCTATAAGGTTAGATTTGATAGGATGTCCTTTACCTAAAGGTCACAAATCTAGGCCAGAATTCACACTTGACAAGGCCTAAATATACCCTACCCACTGCTGGCTTCCAGCCTCAGTCCTGCTTATTTTCAGTGTGACCTTAGAAAAGTCCCTTGAATTATGTTTCAGTTTTTTGATCTCTAAAAAGAGTCTACTGGTAATTATTCTGTCTGGCTCACAGAATCATTAGGAAGATAAAATAAGATAATAGGGTAAGCACTTGTAAGAGAACTGTTATCAATGGCCTACCCCCCAGAGGTAATCACAGACTCACACCTTGCCAGTATAGCAGATGTATCAGTTTTTCACTTAAGTCATATAGCTTAATGTTTCATGGAATCATAACTAGCTCCTAAAAGCCCTAAACAATAGATTTGCATTATATTAGAAAATATTCCAGACAGGAAACATGGCCTATTAAGCAAAAGATAGAAGTAGTCAAAAAAATTTTCTCGAAACTGGAAAATGGTTAACCATGGAACGATGGGTAATGTTGTTTAGTGTTCAGTTAGATAGCTGAGTTTCACAGAGGATGAAGAAAGGGAAAGGAAAAAAAAAGAAAAAAAAATATGTTATTATGACCCCTTTCCCCCACTCTCTTCTCTGTTAAATTCCTTGAAAAACCCTACACTCAGTGCCTCCAGTTCTTCTCTCACTATCTCCTAAATCCTCTATGATATAGCCTCCAAAATAATTTTCCCACTCTCTCAAAAGCTGACAATGGTCTCTTAATGTTCAAATCTAATGTCCTTTTCCTCACTCTTCCTGCTTCTTAATCTCTCTTCATCATTTGACCCTAGTGACTACCTTCTCTCCAATACTCATTCCTTTCTAGATTTATGAGTCTAAATCTCCCTTAGTTCTTCTATTATAAGGAGTGGGACTGTTCCTTTTCTAATTTTTTTATCTGGATCTCCATCTATGTTACACCCACTAACTATGGGGATCCTTCAAGATTCTGTTCTTGGTACTATTCAACCTGATCCCCTTCCTATGTTCTGAGTTTTCTTATACCTCCATCCCCTCCAAGCACTCTACAATCCAGCAACCTTGGTCTAATGTGACACGCTTGGTTTTTCCTCATCCCTGGAATATATTCTTTCCCCACCTTTACCTATCAGTTTCCATGACTTCCTTCAAGACAGCTCCATTTTGGTATGCATGGAACTTTTCCTGGTTCTCCACACTCACCCTATCTGCTAGTGTCTTCCACCCTGAGATTACAATTCACCTGCTCTCTATATGTCTTGCACGTTTATAGTGATTTACATTTTATCTTCCCCTTTTAGAATATAAGTTTCTTGAGAACAGAGACAAATTTTGCCTTTCTTTGGATCCTTATCACTTAGCATGGTATTACCGTGTAATAAGTGCTTAACAAATATTAAATATGAACTGACATTTCTCCAAATGGAATCTAGACTCTGGTGTCAACAGGGAAGGATGGAATTTTGCTAAACTTATCTATTAACCCTCATCTACATACCTAGAACCTTCTTATTTTGGGGGGACAAATCACTGGGTTGCCCTCACATTGTAGAGCATCAACTTCAAAGAACCATAGTAAATTATAAGATTATACTTGGAAAGCAAAAAACATCTAATAAAGAATAGAGAGGGCAGCTAGTTGGTGAAGTGAATAGAACATCATATGTGAAGTCAGAAGAACCGAGTTCAAATATAGCCTCAGACACTTCCTAGCTGTGTGATCCTGAGCAAGTCACTTAACCCCAATTGCCTCAGGAAAAAAAAGAATGGAGGATATAAGATCAAATGAAATAAAATTTGTAAAGTACTTAGCACACAGTAGGTGTTTAATAAATGCTTATCCCCCCCCTAATTTAGTGGGAGCCTAAGGCAATATTAAAGCAAGAAATTTCTTATTAAGTCCAACATGAGAAAAAGCTCTGTAAAAATATTAAGTTCTCTTTAACAGATAAACATTATCTAGCTTCCGCCCTAAGCCTTGAGCTAAGATCTTAGAGTTGGCTATTAATCAGTAAATACCAGCAAATAGGGCCAATCCACACCTTCATTTATGCTAAGGTTGAAATTCTATCCTCTCTTCCATTTTGGTCTCTCTAGCCTAAGGGACAAACTTACTTTATTTATGAATGTGCCATGAGCTTACCAAAAGAGATCAGGATATTGTTTGAACATGAATTTAAAGGTACTGCAAAAACCCCACAAATTAGTCACTAAAAATAGAACTGCAACCTATGTTTTAGCCTAAAAAAATTAAGACACAAATTAATGCACTAGTGGCCAATAGGAATCCCTAGCAATCCAATAACAAAGTACTTGAATATCCCAAGAGCAGAAATAACCTTGATGAAAATAATCTGCCTTTGTCTTACCCTCTTTGCTTTTGTTAAATAGGTATGTACATGATTTACTTATTAAAATAAATATTCATAAAATAGTCATAATTCAAAATATTCATGAAATAAATATTAACATAGCTCACTACAATTCAAGTGCTGTTTGTTATTATTATTATTAGCTAGCATTTTATGTTGCTTTGAGGTTTGCAAAGCATCTTATAAGCACATATTTATAGTGTTTACAATGTGTGTGGTGTTCTGCTTAGGGACCAAAGTCATAGATATGAAAATCACTACCCCCAATAAGTTTATAATTTACAGCTTGGAAGAGGATTCAAGGTGGAGTGCAATGGGAACAAAAGTATCCTCGGGAAATTTGGGGCAGGGAAGATCCCCTTAGAGGAAACTAAGGAAATCATAGAAGTTTTCATAGATGAAGTGGCACATGAACAAAGTCTTGAAAGAAAAGAATAATTTCAACAGGTTGGGATCTGTGAAAATGTATGGTGATGGGTCAACACAAAACGAAGTAGGAAAATAGTTATTATGGACCAGGTAGGGAACAGTGAGTAGCGATCTTAGCTGAACATGAAGCAGGGAAAGGGAAATAGTATTAAATAAGACCAGGATATGTTGAACTAGATTGTGGGAGGTTTTAAATGCTATTGTGTTGTTTTTGTTTTTTTTTATTTTATGCTCTAAACATTAGGAAGCTGTTGAAGTTTTTGGAAAAGGGAAATAATATGGCTTCATTTATAAATTAATGTTATTTTGCATTTTGGTTAAGTGTGTGGAAGAAATATTGGAAAGGAGACAGACTGGAAGCAGGTAGATGAATTATAAGGCTACCTACAGTCAAGAAAAGAAGTAATGAAAGTCTACAATATGGTGGGAGGCAGATAATTGTGAGAAACCAGCAGATATATGAACTATAAGACTCTGTAAGGCTTGATAGTAAATTAGATATGGGGAATAAAAAAGATGAAAAAGCTTTTTAAAATTACTCTAAGGTTTCAAGTCCTCTTGATATGTGGGTAATCTATTTGGGGTGCCTCTGGTTTAGACTCATATTCTCTGGTTGCTTTATTCACCACAGCTAGCTCTCACATTAGCAGGTTTAGGTTTCCAGAAATGGACCACATTGTATGGCTACAGTAGGACTCTCTCAGGGCTCCAGAAGTAACATTGCTATGAGGGACTATTTTGTGTTCAATAGTTTTCAATAGTGGGTGATTCTTCCCGACCCCTTTGGGGTTTTCTTGGCAAAGATACTGGAACGGTTTGCCATTGTGTCCAGTCAGTGTCTGAAGTCAGATTCGAACTCAGGAAGATGAGTGTTCTGTCCATTGTACCACCTAGTTGCCTTCTATTGCCCCTACTCATAACTATAGCTCTTAAGCCCCAATCAGTGTATCTCCATTTATAAAACTGACCGTTTCCAATACATTTGATCTTAAACATAACTATTTAAATTACGATAAGGTGAAAAGCATTTGTAGCACCTCAGGTGTGTTTTAAGTCAGATATATGAATAATGGATGCATCATGGGTCAGACATAAACACAGGCTACACTTTCCCATCAATGCATCAGTGTCTATGGAAGAGAATGGGTACACACTTAGAGAAATCTGTCAGGGATGCACATAAGTGAGAAAATCCTGTGCCCTCGGGGTAACTCATAAATTAGACTGCAGGCTTCATTGTCAGGGGTCCACTCATGAATATATGTACTTTATAAAAGCACTTCTCTGCTTTTATCTATCCTCTTTACTCTCCTGCCATGAAGATTTGATAATCATTTTTAAAAGGGCAATGAGAATGACATACTATTGAATTGACTAGAAATTTCCTTTAACAACTCTGAGGTACCACTTTATACCTCTCAAATTAGTTAAGATGACAGGAAAAGATAATGATAAGTGAGTAAACTGGGGACGTGGGAAAACTGGGACACTAATACATTGTTGGTGGAACTGTGAAATGTCCAATCATTCTGGAGAACAATTTGGAATATGCCCAAAAGGCTATAAAACTGTGCATACTCTTTGACCCAGCTATATACTATTGGGTCTCTTTCCAAAGGAAATCTTAAAAAAGGGAAAAGAACCCACACGTGCAAAAATATTTGTAGAAGCTCTTTTTGTGGTGGCAAAGAATTAGAAAATGAGTAGATGTAAATTGGGGAATGGTTGAATAAAGTTGTCATATATAAAGATAATGGAATATTTTTGTCCTATAAAAATGATGAACAAGCTGATTTTAGAAAGGACTGAAAAGATTTACACGAACTGATGATGAGCAAAACAAGCAGAACCAGGAATACATTGTACACAGTAACAGCAAGATTGTGTGATGACAACTATGAGAGACTTGGTTCTTCTCAGTGGTTCAGTGATCCAAAGAAATTCCAATAAACTTTGGGGAGAAAATGCCATTCGCATCCAGAAAGAGAATTAAAGAGAATGAATATAAATCAACACATGCTAAGTTCACTTTTTTCCTGTTTTTTTTTTCCTCTCTCATGGTTCTTCCCTTTTGTTCTTATTTTTTTTCTCCTAACATGATTCTTAAAGAAACATATATTTTAAAAGTTAATATAAATGTATAAGCAGAAAAATAAAACAAACAAAACTTCATTTAAGTCAGAAAATTACAAAGCTCATCAGACTAGTTCTTTGGACAATACAGACAAGCCCAGACATCTTTACTAATTAGGATTTGGTGATGTTCAAACAACTCTTGATAAACCAATGTAATGGCAAAAAACACTAATAACAATGTAGACGATCCAGCCAGCTCTTCACTCACCAAAATTATGCATCTTCCAACTATATCTCAACATCCTTTCCAATATAGTAAAGCAGCCACAAAGTCTGTCAATTCCCTTTCTGCTTTTCCCTATCAAACTAGATAGGACAGCCGAGATCAATAGGTCCTTCTGAGAGCCTTCACCTCTTTCATACTGTAAATGGCACACTACAGGGCAATTACTGAAACTGAAACTCTCTTCCAATGACCTTGAGCCTTTACCCAGTCAATCAAGAATCTAGTAGCTGAAACCTTCTTGTTAGCAGATTACTTCTGCTGCTGAGCTCTTCTGTCCCCTGATGATTCTTCAGCTTCCATGTTCTTCACCCTTCACTCTACTGTGGTCACTTTCTTCATTTTACTTTCAATTGCTATAATCAAAACCTCCTGATACTCAGTGACTCACTTTTCCCTTAAGAGATTAGGAACTCACAAAATTTCCCTTATCAAAGCAACACTACCTATTTAATAATGCCATCGTTTTTAAACATTCGATTTTTGTTTTTTAAGTTTTAAACTCTTACGCCTTAAAAACATTACATGTAAATAAGCCGAGGGACAAAAATTCCCTGGAGCCTCAGTCATTCTACAAAGCAGTCCTGAAGAACAGTTGAAGAATAGTCTTTGTCTGAAAACTGTACTTCTTAACTCTTGTATGCTAAATTCCCATTTCAAATAATCACCATGTCGTTAAATATTAGTCCCTTGTACTCTTTAAATTTCCTCTGAGTAATTCCTAGAATTTAGGGACAAAATTTATTAGAAATAGAAAAAATGACTATACAGAAAGCTAACTGGGAATTCTGGAACCTGAGGTAAAATGAGTTTAAAAATGACAGATGGAGAGCAAGAACTCCTAATCTGAGGAAGGTTTTCCTTTCATCCCCCAATGGTGATACTCTGGAGCAAAGCCCTGGTCAGCCTTTGTTACTTGTGATTCCAATAGTATATGTACTGAATTAACTGAATAGTTACCATACCAAGCCCCTTCCAGAAGCTTCTTACTCAGACTGCTAATAAACTGAAAAGCAAGCAAGAGTTTAAAATGCTTAATAAAAGTATATGGCATGAACATTCAGAAGTGTATGAACTATAGATTAATTATTTGATCAGGAGGGCTTTAACCACAAAAGGAAAAAGGGAGATAAATTGGCTATATGTATCCACTAAGCTTAATAGTACATAAATTAGCAAATATGAAGTAGGAAAAGGGATAACAAACAGTGGGAAAGACTAGTAAATCCCAGGAAATTATACTTAAGAATAAAATTCATGGGCTCAGACATCCATGCCTGGGAGAGGCGTTGTTCTATATTGATCAATAGAGGGAGAAACAGAAGTGATATTATGGTGGGAATATACTACTGACCACCTGGCCAAAAAGAAGATACAGATGATGAGTTTTAGAAATAGCACAAATCTTATAAGGAGCCATGGTATTGCAGAGGAAAAATATGATAAATTTAGACCATTCTTTCAAAATCAAACTAGTTCCTAAGTTCCTTATTTGGCTAATGATAATATTGTTTTCTCAGCATAGTAGTAGAAATGATAAGCAGAAACTTCTTTTAGACAGGATTATTACTAACAAAGACATAGTAACTTCTGAAGAAGAAATTATGAAAAATGTTAGAAATGGTCTTAAAATATTATTTTGATAAGTAATGTAGGAATAATTAGATATATTCAGGATCCCATGATTTAATAAGGCTTTGTTATCAGTTACTACACGTGGCTTCAATCACTCAAACATTATACTTTCCCCAAAATATGTTTATCACCAGAAATTTCCTCAGTTTGGAGAATGCTTCAGCTTTGGTGCTCAATGTCTTATCTGTACTTTCAGTTGCCTCTCCCCTCTATTTGGAGACCTAAAGGGCAGAGTGAAAGTATTCCCAAGTCTCCCTTTATCCAGGCTCAGAATTTCTAGCCAGTTCTTCATTTCCTACCAGCTACTTTACTTGGTTTCAACTCCACAACTATTCTGTACCCAAACCAGATACCCTCTGGTGTTCCTTGCCTTTTCAATTTCTTATGTCTTGTCTTACCTCATAAGATAATAAGCTTCTTGAGAACTTATTGTCTGTTTTTCTTATTTTTGTCCTTAGCACTTAACACATTCTGTGGCATATTGTAAATGATTAATAAATGTTTATAGATTGACTCTGAGTGTGATATTATTCTATTGTTCAAATCAGAATAAAAATAGGAAGTTCTCAAAAATGGAATTCTCATGATACAAATTATTGCAGTGAAAAAGGAAAAGAAAATCTATTAAAAGAAATAAATTTGAATGTAAACATAGGACTTACAAGTTTTAAAAGAGTATATACAGAAGATGGCTACTAGAAAAGGCCATAAGAAGAGAACCACAATAGTATAATAGATAAGGGATTGGTCTTTGAATTAGAAAGACCCAGATTCTTGTCTCTAACACATTCTAGCTGTGTGACTCAATCTCTCAATGCTCCAACACTAATTTATAGATTTTTAGCTTACATTTTGCAAACTGGAGTTAACTACATCAATAATATAATTCTTTTCCTCCCTTTCCTCCCCCTTCTCCCAGTCTTCTCCTTTTCTTTATCCTTCTCCCCCTCTTCTTCTTCCTTCTCCTTCTACTGCTTCTTTTTCTGCTTCTTTCCATCTCCTCCTCTTCCTCCTCCGTTTAATCTTTCTTCTTCTTTTCTTTGTTTCTTTTTTTTGTAATTAAAATGTCAAGAAACTATAGTTTAAAATAATTTGGCGTTAGTAATATGTGTTACAGGGGGAGGATTTCAAAAAAGGGTGAATGAGTTCCCGGAAATAGATAAAACTACTCCACTCTTATTTTGTTTCTGTTCTCTACCACAGAAAATGATCTTCAGACTGGAAAAAAAAAAAGTGGAATAAAAGTTGCTAATAAGAATTGGAAAAACAGGACAAAGAGATGGTAAGAGTTCATATAGTTGCCTTCCATGAAGGACTCACTAGTCCTAAATTAACTATACCCAAAGCTACTGAAAAAAGTGACATATTTGTTTGTTAAACTGTTGTCAGTGAAAAGTTCTGGAAAGTGGAAAAGGTGCCTCAGAACCAGACAGAAAAATATGTTGATTTTTTTCTAAAAAAAAAGACAAATTCTTGAAACTACAAACTTGGAAACCTGACTTTGATTCCTGGTTAAAAAAAAAATGGGGCTTTTATTAAAGGAATGTTTTATATCTATTTAGGAAGGATGATATCACTAAGAGCCAGAGTGGGTTTATTAAGAACAGGTCTTTTCATACTAAACATTAAATAGGTTTACTAAGCTGGAAGATCAGGGATATTCCAAAAACAACATATACCCGATTTTAAGTTAACCATCTTGTAAACAGGAAGCTAAGGCTTGTGGATTACTTGGCTCAGAAATTCTGCTCTGCTATAGGGTTAATGTTGAGAAGGAATTTAAGAAGCACTTAGGAGTAGGTAGTTACCAGGATAAGTTGGGGGAGAAATATCATTGAAGATATGAATCAGCTCAGGTTGAAAATAGAATAGATTGAAATTTCAATGATAATCTGGCAGTTATAGAACATAGGGCCTGGAGTAGGGAAGATCTGAGTTCAAATTCTGCTTTACACTTGATAGCTGTGTGACCCTAAGCAAGTCTTTCTGAGTTTCCTAACTATAAAAGGAAGGGTATAATAGCAACAATCTTCCAAAGTCAAACAAGAAATACAATTAGCACAATGCCCGACACATAATAGGTACTTAAAAATATATTCTCTTTCCCCTTTCTCAGTGGACCACACTTTTAAGTGGCTGCTGCACTTCCAAACTGGATCACATAGGGAGACAAGAAAATGAGTGAATGAACATACTAATATATATATAGATATAGACATACATCCATATCTATATATAGATAGATAGATAATGAAATATAAATATACTGATAAATAAAGAGATAAATGAATAAACGAGTGAATTAATGTCTTCAAGGCTATAAAACAAAGCAAAAAAGTCTACAGGTATGTAGCAAGTCCAAGCTCATCAAGATGGCAAATTCATACAAATTATGCAAAACACATTTTGAAGGGGAAAAAAGCACCCATTTTAAAGAATCTGCTTCTATCTGAATTTTCTTCTGTTAGTCTATGGAGCTTGTGTATTCACTGCATAACTGGGCAAATTTGGCTCTACATGACTCTCATTGTACAATCCCAGTATAGATATTGAGAGAAGAGGTCATCATTCATTTTCTATTAAGTCTACTCATCTAACTAAAGGACTTGAGAACACTCACCCATCCTGAGAAAAAGATAAGAAATGTCATCTAATAAGGATTGGAGTTCAGGGAGAGGGAAAAAATGTGGCTGAAAATGACAATCCAAGCTAAGAGGTTGACCTGACAGGCTAGATTTTAAGAACTTAAAAAAAAAAATCACTCACCATTTTTTAAAAAAATCACCCACCATTTTTATCTGATTTTTCCCTTTGAAGTTATAAAGAATGCAAATATGCTAATTACTTTCAGTTTAGTTTCAAATTATTTTGCTTGTTGGGCCATTGGGTTCCCATTCAGTGTTTCTGAGCCTGTTGGGATTACTGTAGGATAAATCCTATAGTCCAGCAATGTTGTTTGGAGTTTGATTAGTTTAAAAAAAAACTCCCCAAATCATATTTTATACTTTTTATTCCAAATGGTAATCGGGCTAAGCTGCTGTACTTCACAATGTCCCTTTAACCTAGGAACTCTCCGCCAAAGGATATTATTGAGGCCAACAGCTTAATAAGTTTTATAGAAGATTAAATATTTATATGAATAAAAATAGCACCTGCAGCGACACTAGCAAGGATAAAATTACAAGGGCTATGAAATCTTCATGCTTCAGGGCATAAATTGCTTACCAGCTGGATGAGGTGATTTCCCTCATGGTACAATATGGCTAAGCAAAATGCATCTTCCTGTGAAGTACCGAGGCACTGACCACTGTTAGGAACCAAAGACCGGGCCAATCGGGCCACTGGTCTCTCATGAATGGGTCACACAACTATGGCTGAATTAAGGAGAGGAGCTGGTTGCAAAGTCAATGTATTCAGTTAAAGCATAAGAACGATGACAGAGGAGAGATGGGAATGCATTGAGGTCATTCACTGGGAAAATGGATGCTCTCTGGGGCCACATAAAATGTCTGCTCCTTTTGCCATTTGGAAGTTCTTCAAGTATTTAAAAGCAGATCCCTGTCCCTCTCCCCACTCCAATCTTCTCTTCACCAGAATCACCATCCCATCCCTAGTTTCTCCATCCATATGGTATGACCTTGATGCCCTTCACTATCTTGATTGACCTTTAGATGTTTTCCAAATTATCAAAACTCTTTTTAAATGTGATCCCAATAACTGAATGAAAATTTCTAAATGTGGTCTGCACAAAGCAGAGTATAGCACACTAGGGAAAAATCTGAAAAGGAGAATAAAATAAAAAAAAATAGTAGGGGGGAAATCATCCTGAAATGTAGAGCACATCATGGGATACTAACAAAATGAATTCTTTTTTTTTTTTCAAAAGCCAGCTCTAATTTCTCTCTTCTGATAAACCAAACAGCAGTATTTATGAACAACTCCCTCACATCGGGTTATTGATTTGGGTATTATTTTAAAATGTGGAAAGATGATCAATTAATCAACAAAAAGTTCAACATTGTGAATGGCTACATCCAAGCAAATACAAAGTACTTTAATAGGGTTAACTCTGTGTCTTCTTTCATTGAGAAATTGCTTAACTGGGCAACTTTGGAGAATTCCATGTGTGGAAAATCTTCTAATGTTATTAATATTCCTTGATTTTTGGAAGCATAATTAGTTGCTTTCCATGGAGGGATTATTTAACAAACAGCTACAGCCTCCAGAAGGATGCTCTGGTACAAAGCCGTGGTCTACATGTGAATGATGGGCAGCTCTTTGAGTAACTAAATGAACAAAGGGCTCCTGTGGATTTTAATAAGACTGATCCACTTATGAATCATAAATCAAATGGAAACCCTCTTGCAGGCCTGAGATTTTCCAGATTTCTGGGGAGAATGCTTCCAAGCAGCAGCATGTTATCTACTAGGATTAACAACATTTGCTCAGATACTAGTCGACAGGCTCTTTGCCTGAAGATGACTCCAGGTAAAGGGTGTGATCTTGGAGAAGAGTCAGGAGGAGAAAGGATGGGTGGTGTTTAAGTCCTTGATGGCTTGGATTTGGGGGGGGGATCTAGAACTCAGGACCCTTAAATTTCTCTGTCAGCATGTTCAAGACAAGATGATGGGGGGCCCTTAATAGATTAAGAAACAAAAGGGGAAAGGGGGGAGGAATGGACAACAAATGGTCAATATCAGATGGAACTGTTTCTTCTTATTTTAAACAACCTTTAATTTAATGCATATTTTCATTTCTGCAAAGGAAATAGTGATATTAACAAATTGGTTTTATTTCTAACCTGGCAGGCTGCCTGCAGTGAAATGTAAATATATGTACATGGGAGCCGGGATTAGCATTTACTGAAGAAAAAGAGTAGTCAATATTTTAATGAGGAAGTCTAAGAAGCAATTGCACTAAACACTCAGATGTCACAGGGGAGCTTTTTAAGTTAAGCCAACTAGTTCCAAATTACTACTTTTCTCAGCTTTCCTTTAAGGGAAGTTTAGACTTACTTAAAAACACAACAGTAGCATTAGTCTTACATATCGCAAAATAGCTGTAATATTCATCTCTATAAATACATACATTAACCTATATACATCTCTCTCATTATATATGGAGAGAAAGAATGTTTGACACACCATTCTTCAGTTAAATGGCCCATTTAACAGTGTCATCTTTCTGCTTATTTCCAAGACAGAAATACTGGGGGAAGAAAATTGCCATTACCTGAAAGTATGGGGGTGGACTTAAGAAAGGAAGCTATAACAAGGAACAGAGATGGCCAGGCCCCCAAATACTATTAGGTGACTTAACAGATCCATAGTGCTTTATATAGCCCAAGTCCTGATGAAATGACTTTAAAATAGGTATAGTTACAGATGTATCAATCAATAAACATTTCTTGAGAACTTATTATGTTCCAGGAATTGTGCTAAGTCCTGGGGATCCAAAAAGAAGCAAAAGACAGTCTCTGATTTCAAGGAACTTACTTTAAAGGATATGAACATAAAAATAGAGATAGGAATAGAGCAATCAATTTGTTAACCTCCTACTATGTGCCAGATACTATGCTAAGTCATAGGAATAAAAAAAGGTAATAGATAGTCCCAGATTCAGGGAACTCACAAGATAGATGGATCAATAGATAGATGGATATAGAAACATAAATGCATTATGACATATATACATACATAGATGCATATATACTATACACATATACACATCTGTGTATAGATGCATATATGTAAAAAAAGAAAAATAAATATACAAATATATGTATATATGTATTGGGTATGTTACATATTTTAAAATTTAAAATAAAAGTAAAATTTAAAAATCATATATATGTCTATATAGGTATATATATAGAGAGAGACATATATATGATGTTTAAAATTTGCTTATCTGTATATACATTGTTTCCCCTGCCGAATATAAGTCCCTTGCAAACAGGACTGTCTTCATTCTTGACCTTATATTCTCATAGTTTAACATGCTTCCTGCTTTTTGAATTAAATAACTACTTATTGAATCAAATTGAACTGATATATTGGTTGTTGAAATAAAACAAATCCTAGAAGTATTCAGCCTAATGTTTTCTACTCTTATATTGTGGAATATTTTTTAAATTAATCATAAAATCATAGGATGTACAACTGAAAGAATGTTTAGAGGCCATGTAGTCCAATCCCTTCACTGAGCGACAGAGAATACTTTCCCAAATCATATCCCAAGTCCAGCTTTTGTCATGGGCCTAGATGTCAAGGGCATCCAGGCACAAGAAAACACTTTGGGGACAAGGCATTCAACCTTATGATATGATCAGAGAAGCCCATTAAGGGCATCATTGAACACCCAGAAATGATCAGTGACCCTCCCTGAACATCAAAAGATCCAGAAGTCTCTCAGATTTCTCAGGAGATTGATTCATAGTATAACCTGTAATCCCCTGGGAATAAGATTTTTTGGGAAAATAAACCAACGATAATATTTGTCATTTTCTGATGGGCACCAGAGAAAAATCTTGGTTAACATCAAGGGTATCACATGTCCCATAAGCATTCTGTTTTCTTGGATTTATGAAAGATAATAATCCTCCCCTTAGATATGGTTCTCAGCTTCCTCTCTTGATTATATTATGGGATTAAAAATAAAAACAAAATTCCTTTCAAAATCCATTATACTGTCACACCCAGAGATTCATCTTAAACACAAAAAATATGGCATTCTTTTGCACATTGATGGCAAGTATTTCAATGTGGGGACTTACCAAAAAGAAGCAGTCTCTGACTGAGGAAATATTAAAACAAATAGGCCAGCACCGCTGCAATCGCAGACAACCGTATATATTCTCTCTGTGCACTGGACAGGAATTTTTCATTTCATACATCATTTACAACTTGCTGCAGTGATTCCACAAAATCAGTTCATACCATTTATACACACAAAGAGAGACGCCCGATGTACTCGGTAGAAAAATTCAGTTCTTTTGGGTTGTACCAGCATTCTCATCACAAGCATCAGGCCTCCCTTTAAGAGGGTCACTTGACCTGAAGTGATGAGGTAGTAGAAGAAGAACAGGAGGTTGGCTTTCAAGCTCAAGCTATGGATTCAGCCAATGTCTTCTGGCGTCTTTAACTTCAAATGATAATTTTATGATGAAAGAAAAAATTACAGGGTGGAAGCAAGGAAAAGAAAATAGGGATAGGGACAAGACCAGGCATTTTTTTCAGGGAATGTAATATTTTCTGTCAATTCAGACCAGCGTTGGTTTTAGTCAGTTGCCTAAAACTTTGAGAGATTAAATATTTTGTCCAGCATCACAACCAATATGCGTAAAGATAAAATTTGAACTTAGATCTTCTTAATTTCATGATCAACTTTATATCCATACCATGTTTCCTCTTAGAAATGAAGAATAAGCCAGGAATTGTGGTTAAATATGTTAATTTGTTTATTTGCTCTTTCCTTTGAGGTGGAAAGAAGAAGCTCTTCATATAAACATTTTATCCAAAGGTTTTCTTTCAGACACTGTCATTTAAGGCCTACAAAACAATTTCTGTACATCATCTAGTTGCTGCCCACCATAATTCTATGAAGTACAACAAGGGCACATGGGATAAATGAGGACCATAGAGTTATAGTCTTAAGTCTTAAGATTGAGAGGAAACTAAGAGATCACCTTGGCCAAATACCTCGTTTTATGGACCAGTAAAATGAGGAGCTAATAAGTATCTTAACCCAGTTCTTTGAGTTCAAATCCAGCCTGCTTTCTACTATGGAGCTATGATCCAAAAGATGAGGTGACTTGTTCAGGCTTACCCAGATAAGACATGTCAGACGCAGAGTTCCAAGCCTGACTTTCCTAATTACAAGTCTAACACTATCCACTATGTTGCTTCTCAAGCCATTTAATCAACAAACGTAAGTGAAAATTATCATATTTATAGAGCTATCATAGTATATCAAACATTTCATCCAAATGTACCCAGTATGGCGTGCCTTCATCAGAACAAAGCAGAATTGAATTAGCCCAGAAGGAACATGAGATGCGCAAAATTAGGGAGTCCACCCCAAATGTTCCTAGAGACTATTTGTGTCCTTGTGGCAGAGCATTCTGAGCTCCTATTGAGCTGATCAGCCACAGTTGGACACACTATAACTTGGCCCTAATATAGTGATGTCATTTTGGTCCTCTTCGAGAATGAAGAACACTCAGCTATCAATGAAATGTACCTATCCAGGATCTTTCTCCATTCTTATATTAACCAGCCCTCATTCTACATCTAATGGTCATGAAGAATCAAACACTACTGAAGAACAACTGAATGACAATAACAATTATACATCCAATACCGAAATAAAAAAATAAAATATAGAAGAAAAATAATTGTGGTTCAAGATATTTGCCTTGTGGAGACAAGGACAGAAGAGGAGATACCAGTCTAGTTGAACATTTGTTTGTTTTTGAGGTAAATTATTGATCCATTTCCTATTGAGTGGTACATTTCTTTGCCACCGTGCCTCATAGATTTATTTCTAAAAATAACAGGTTTCGTGTTCTGCTCAACCTTATCAAGCAAGAGCTTTGGTCAGGAGAAAAACACAATATGTAAATAAATTCTATTGAATTGAAATTCAATTGAATTGAAATTTCTATTGAAATTGAAATGAAAGCTCATTTGATTCAGAAAGATTTGATTTCATGTCCCACCTCTGATACATACTAGCTGTGTGATTTGGGGCAAATAATTTGACTTCTCCTTGCTGTAGGCAACCCTCCAATACTCTGAGTTACAAAGAAGATGTTGACTGTCATTGGTAGAAGGAGTTTCTACTACAACCAGAAATTGCCTTCACCAATGCAATCATACATTGTCTACTCCCTTCTTTCTTTCCAGTGCAGCGAAATCATAAAATAAAATCAAGGCAGTAGTCTTTGATGTGCAATGCTTAAAGTCAGCCTCAACAAAGGATATCAAAAGAGAGCTTTCAGTGGTTTGCTGAGTGGAAAGTTTCATAGGATCAGAGAAATTTGGGGTGGATGGAGGCATCCAATCCAACTCTCTCATTTTACGCATGGGGAAACTGAGATCCAGAATAGGTATGTGACTTTCACAAGAACACATGAGTGAAAAGTGACAAAGCTGAGATTTGAACTCAGATCTTGTGATCAGGCTGCTCAATATTTGTCTTGAATTTGTCCATACATTTTACTTAAGGGACAAAAAGGAAATCTCAGGGATGATATTCTCCCTGATGACATGTACCTGTCAGGAAAGGGGATGATATAGAAAAATGTTTAGAGAAGGCCTCTTTCAAAGAAGATGAATTTAATTCCTAAGCTAGCCTAACTGGATTCTCCATCTACATACCATTAAAAGAGCTCTTCCTGTTGTATTTGGTTTTCTCTTTCTGGTCTCAGAAGAACCCCAGGAATCCAAAGGCCTGCAAGTGTGAAAAGAAGAGAAAAGAAAAGAAAAGTTAACAGAACTTTTGAACCTCTAATTATGTTTGGTTCAAGAAAAGGTCCAGAATGGCAAATAAAAGGATCAAGAGGATGGAGGGACTTACATGTGAGAACAGACTAAAAAAAAAAAAATCAGGATTTCAGTCTGATAAGATGAAGGCTGAGAAAAGATGATCAAAGTCGCTAGTAAGGAAAGGGATGGAGAGAAAGGACGAACACTGGCCTCTTCACAAATCCCAGAATACTAGGACTAGGGGGCAAACCTTGAAATTTGAAAGAAGAAGTTTTAAGAGAAATAAAAAAATACCCTTTTTCACAGTAGGTAGTAAACTTTGGAACTCGTTACCTCAAGAAGCATAGGTAGAAAATATCTGTAAAGTTCAATGAGAGCTTGGATACCAATTCATGAAAGATAGATCAATAATAGAGATTTAATGATATTTTTGATCAAGACTGCAAGAAATTTGGACTCACGTCTCTAGAAGAGACCCCAAATTCAAATTCCTCATTTGACAAATGAGGGAACTGAGGTACAGAGAAGTGACAATTCATTTAATTTTATCCCCCCAACCTTAGCCCAAGTAATTTGTGAATCAAATGTCCAATTTATAGACATGTTCCTATTGCCTTAGAAAGATGAATTTTGCTCAGTTACTTGGATAGATTAGGTTTCTCAATAGAAAAGGGATCTTCATTATGATATGGAAATTAGCATGTCCTAGAATCCCTCCATGGGCATTATAAGAACAGATAGATACTAGCATAATAAAAGTAAAATACATTTTAAAGGAATAACATAGTAGATATGGAGTTTCATGTGTAATCATCTTTTTTATTGTACTATGTTATAAAAATTCTTGTTTTATTCCATAAATTAAAAATAAAATATTTTTTTAAAAGTAAAATAATGAGCTGCTAGGAAAAATCAAAGTGAACTTATAACAAAGAAGGCCAAATCAACAAAGAATCTTAAAAAAACCAGAGGTACCAAAAAGTCATTCTAACAGATGGTTTTATTTATGTTCCTAATCAGTAATCATTACAAATCTTTAATAGAATTAAAGTGTAATCAATTATTTATTTTCTATGTAGAATGTTTTATATGAGAAAATGGAAATTAATAGATAAGTTGAAGATGACTCTAAACATAGTCTGAAATGATTCCCCAAGGCAAACACTGAGCAAAAAAAGGATAGCAAAAGAAAATGTGAAGAATCTAATAAAATTAGCATTTTAGTTAGAGTTTGTAAATGTTTATTCAACTCTAAATATCACCAAATGTCCAAATCTAGAGATAATCTTGCTACCAAATGTACAAAAGCAGCTCTAAAGTAAATTCTCAAGTTAACACAGAATTCATAAAAAGATAACTTTAAAAGTATCAATACTAAGAACATGGGGGATATGATAACAGAAAGGGTGGGGCCAATAAAAAAAATATGGAACTATGGAGTATTAGGAGGAACAGGAAATGTAATTTAGAAAAATCAGGACTTGGTTGAAGCAAATTGAGTCTTGAGCCTCTGGTTAGTGTTTCTAAAGCATTTTCAAGATGAAAACATCTAGATAAGTGCTAAGCATAATTATTATCATCTAATGTAATTACATTTTTTTTAAAAAATGGAAGTGCTCTAAGGTAGGTAACTGTACACAGCCACATGTTTTCCAGGGTTACAACTTAATCTCAGAAGCTTCCCACCATGTCAAAATTGCATTTGAAAATTAAGTTTTTTAATCATGGGGCATTTGGGCATACTGCTTAAAAGAAAGATTATTTTAGTCATCATAACATTGGAAAGAGGCTTAAATTCATCAGATTTTCTACAACTTGGAAAGAAAATTAGCACCTCCACATTTTCAGTTTTTACTTTCTGATTTAAAAAGGAGGTAAAGAAGAATAGAAAGCAATTTATTGGAGATCATGGTCTATACAATCAGGGGAAGAAAATAGGTAATTACCTCGCAATTTGTAGTTATCTAGACCAGAGTTTTCAAACTCCCTGCCTGGGGACCAAATGTGACCAGCAAAACTACCAAGTGCTGCCTGAACCAGATAAAAAAATATAATTGGGAAATGTTGTATGAAATAAAAATAAATATAATACAACATTTCTAATGTTAATTTGTGATTTTCTGAGTCAATATGAGGCCAACAGGGATCCACTTCTATTTGAGTGATTCCACTAGTCTAGACAACCTGACCTTTAATGATAAAATAAAATCTTGTTTCTAATGATTCTCTAGATCATTTTGCAACTCTTTTTCTAGCAGGGACAATTTGGTGTTGGTGATAGAAGGCTGACTTTGGAGTTAGGAAGACTTGGTTTAGAATTAGGAATCCCCCAACTGGATTTTATTCACTGAAGAACTACAGGCAAGTCAATCTTTACCTCTCTTGTTTGTCCTTTGTTCTGAAAGAGGTCCCATAATTTCAGCAAGGTATTGTCTTGACTTGCAAATGAATTGGACTAAGTGAGGCAGGGCTATGCAAAGTCAGCAGCCTCCCTTCCTCCTCCTTATGGGTCCAGTGGTAATCAGGATGACTAGAGATGGGCATTAATGCAATAAGAGACCCTAACCTTTTTAGGCTAAGATCTTTCCCAGTGCTCAGTTTGTCTGAGGCAATGTTCATCCAATGATTAAGGCAAGATAAGAAACAGGCAAAGGATGGTCTCCTTTAGTTACTCAAAAAAAAATTCAATTTTGGGGGGAAAGACAAAATTCAAACATTTCTCTAAGTAAATCTCTAATACATAAAGTCAAAAAAGTTGCAAAAAAGGTATTGACATTTGTAGAGATAGCTTCCTCCCCTGGGAGCTCCTTGTGCCCATGAAATCATAGATCCAGTCCTAGTGCCCCATCCCAATCATGGTTTACTTGGGACATAAAGACATATTTAGAGATGCCATCAAGCCTCTGAAAGACCCAAGTCATCTAAGGACAGGGTAAATAAAAACCTTACTCTATATTATATAAGTCAATTGGGATTAATGTTACTATTTTTAATTGCATTAGTATTTCCAAGTATGCAGTGATGGAAAGCTGCCCACTAAGCATCCTCTAGGAGGAACAAAGTGATCCATTACTTCTTGTGTCCATTAGGCATCCTCTCTACAGCACTTACAGGCTCTTAAGGGACCCAGGACACTGAAGAATAGCATAAAAATTCTTTTTTTTTAAATCTGTCTCTGTGATATCATTGGTCCAGGGAACTCCAAGTGATAAACTCCCTCCATCAATATAGATTGCCAATTGCTCTGCAGTTTCTAATGTTAAAGATTGCCTGGAGACTGAAAAGTTCAAAGAAACATATAGATATTAAATGTCGGTAACATGACTTGAACCCGTGGCTCTAAGACTGAGGCCACATTTTTATTTGCTTTGTTCTATGGCCTTGCATTTGAAATCATAGCATTTTTAAAGTTGGAAGGGATCTTGTGGATTATCTAATTCAGCTACTGACTTTGGGTACAGACCAAGGCAGACAGGGAAATATGGTCAACATGACATCTGCTTTGTCTGGGATTTATCCCCTCTGCCTACCTAGTGAGGGGGAAAGCAGCTTTGGCTTTTCCCCTTGGACATTCAGAACTGGTCCAGAGGCTTTTAATGAAATCCAGTTTTAGGTCCATGTGGGAATTAATAAAATCCCTGCAAGAAATAGTAGACTAGGTCTACTCTGGTGGCAAACACAGCTAGATAGCACAGTGGATAGAGCACTGGGGTTGGAATCAGGAAATTTCTATCTTCATGAGTTCAAATCTGACTTCAGACACTTTCTAGCTGTGTAATCCAGGGTAATCTGTTTATTCCTATTTGACTCAATTCTTCATCTATAAAATGAGCTGGAGAAGGAAAGCATCCAAGGATCTTCGCCAAAATAAATGAATAAATAGATAGGATAATAAGAGTCAGACATGACTAACCAACATCAACATGCATGAAGGAAGTGGCTCAAGAGGTACAAAATGACAAGCCTCTACCCACTTGTCTGGGAACTCTAACTCAGCTTTGATTTCCTGCTAAATGTTTACAGTGAATAGAGCACTGGGCTTTCTGATTTCCATTCAGTCACTCTTAACTTTATGATCCTGAGCAAGTCACAAATTCTCTTGGTCTGTTTTCTCATCTGTAAAATTAGGGGGTTGGACTCAAAGAACTCAAATCTCCTTTCCAGATCTAAATCCTTGATCTTAAGATCTCTTAGATACCTTCTAATTCTGAAATCCTATGGTCCGTGGTGATATGTGGAAGAAAAAGTAGTGGCTGTAAGTTCAGAGGAAAGTTTGAACTATCTAGATTTTGATTTAATCTCTACATGACCAATCATGATTTGAGATATAGAACAATAGTTGATATGATTTGGGTTTTTGGATTAGGAAAATCTTACCTCAAACTCTGCTCAGATCCTCATTTCCAATTTTTATCTTCTTTCCCATTTTTGATGGATATATCAGCTTTTCTAATCTGACTTTCTCTTGTTATTAGTAATCAGGAACTCTTTTTACATGGTTGTTTAGAGTTTGTATTTCCCTTTTTTGAAAACTTTAAATTTCCATTAGAGAATGGATCTTAGCATTCTATATTTATGTCAATTCACTAAATATTTTATATTATCAGGCTCCTATCAGTTCCTTGATTGGTCACCAGCATCTTTTATTTTAGCTACACTGATTTTATTGTATGCAAAGGTGTTTTTTTTTTCATTAAATTAAAGAATAGAACAATTGGATAAAATACACAACTCACTTAAAAAATAAAAACATGATGGATATGCATACATATATTGTATTTAACATATACTTTATGCCATCTAGTTGAGGGGGTGGAGGGAAGGAAGGGAAAAGTTGAAAAAGAGGGTTTTACAAGGGTCAATGATGAAAAATTACCCATGCATATATCTTGTAAATAAAAAGCTATAATAAATTAAATAAATAAATATAATATAAAAGATAAAAACATGGATGTAGAAGGATTTTTAAAAATATAATCAAAAGTATATTTCTAAAATCAAGCATAAGCATTATTTTACAATGGAGAAATTTTAGAAGCTTTTCCTGTACAAATAGGAAAAAAGCACAGATGAACCACCTTCCACTTTATTATTTGCATAGAGAAATGTCAGCTTTAGCAATAAGAGAAAGAGCAAAATTAAAGGCATAAAACTGATATAGAAGGGCCAAAATTATTCTGAATTGCAAATTATGCCATTAGAAAATCCCAGAGAATAAAGGGAGAAACAAGTTAAGGTGATTAATAAGATAAAGTGAATAACAAGATAGCTGTAGTAAAATATCAGGATACAAATTAAATCTACAAAAATTATTTAGCATTCTTATATAGTACTAACAAAAACTAGGAAGAAACAATTAAAGAAATTCCATTCAAAGTAAAGCAAGAAGTATTCAAAATTATTTGGGAATTACCCTACAAAAATGTGTGTAAGATTTATGTAAATACAAGCACAAAATACTCTTCATATAAATAAAGAAAGACAAAAGATTGGAGAGATATTGAGGATTTGTGGTTGGATTGTGACAGCATAATAAACATGGACATTACCAAAGTTAGGCTTTTTTTTTTTTATTTAGCATTATACCATTCAAATTACCAAGGAAATGCTATATAGAAGTAGACAAAATAATAACAAATTCATTTTGAGGAACAAAAGAATCTCAGGAGGAAATGAAAAATTTACAATATAGATAATAGATCATAGGACAATAGATGGAGGGTACCTCAGGGGTCATCTGCAGTGTCCAATCTCATCATTTCAGATATGAGAAACCAAGAGGTTGAATAACTTTTTAAAGGATAGACAACAAATTAGTGGCATTTCCACAATCTGAGACCTAGTCCCAAGTCTTCCCTTCATCAGTGTTTATTCTATTACTTTCTTATCTTATCTTTATCTTATTAGCTATTAGTAATAGCTAATGTTTTTAGTTCTATGCAAAAAAAAAAGTGAAGAAAGAACTTGAGAGAGTTTTCAATTTTTCTTTACTGCCAATAAGACGATATCTTAGCTTTAGATAAACTTTTGGACATATTAAAGAAAGCCTTGTTCATATCTATGGTTTTTGTTTACTTTTTTAGAAAAACGTAAATGAATGTGACATTTTTTAATCCATTGTTAAAATCATGATTTTTTTGTAATAGTTGTTATTTACATAATTAAATATGCTAACGTACAAATCTAACTTGGTTCAAATGACTTTTTAAATGTATTACCTTTTATTTAACATTTTTACATCAACATTCATTAATAATACTCAATATTTATCATTCTTTATATTATCTTTCCCAGATTTGGGTATCAGCACTATATTTATCTCATAAAATTAAAACTTTGATGGAGTATTTTCTTTCTCTATTACTGAAAACAATGTGTGAAAAATTAGTATTAATTATTCATTTTTGAGTGAATTTATTTGTAAGTACAACTGAACCCAGTTTTAATTTTGCATTTTGCTTTGTTCTTTCTTTTTTAAACATGTGGATGTGCCTTCTTTGATAGTTCAACAATCTCTTACATGAATTTTTTCTATGACTGAATGCTTGAGAATGTATATTCTGAGATCTCTATTTTGTACAATTTATATATTTTAGATATTAATCATTTTTGTTGTGTCAATTTTCCTATGATATAATTAGGATTAATTATTTCTGAAATTTTACTTCTTCGTTTTTTGTAAATTCTCAGTTTTTAAAAAATTGGCTACTGTATTTTCTCTCTTTTTTAAATAAAATTCACTAATAGTTATCTGATTCAGCTACTATTTTAACATAATTTTTTCTTCTTTTTTTTAATTGTTCAATACTGTTTTGTTGACACAAAAAACTTTTGTGTCAGTTTATGATTGTTAATTTGTTGATTTTTAAGTCATTTAAAAATTACATTTTTTCATTAATCCTTTTTCTTTATATAGATATGTATGTGTATATATACATATACATATTATATATATATACTTATGTCAGAAATAGTTTCCCACCTCTACCCCTTTTCCCCCTGGTTGGAGGACTGCTTCTGGCATAGTATCCTCTTATTAGCTTTCTCCTTAAAATAGATTTTTTCCCCTTTGAATTGTTCTTTGATTCCCTCATTATACAGAAACCAGTTTCTTTGGCCCATGGCTTGTCACTCATAGAATTATCATATCAACAAGCACATATCAATCCCATGAAGTCATAAATGATCATATAATTTCCTTTGCTAAAATAGAACATGATTCAAAAAAGCATATTCCTTATTCAGGGAAGCAAGTTTATTCTCCCCCTTAAGGGAACACACACTGACACCCAGGAAACATTCTCTCTTCCCAGGTGGATATAAATTCTGATTTCTTTGCCTTCCCTTTGTGTGTTTCTACTTCCCCAAATGTAACTTCCCTAATGTTAATTCAGTTCTTTGCCCTTCCTCTCTTTTAGTTCTTTTGACATTCATTGATGATTTCATAGGTGATCTTGATTTGATTTCTAAATGGAACTCTATGAAAGTGAGAATTTAAAAACAATAAAATAATTTTGTCTATATCTAGATCAGACAAACTGGCAGTACAACAGCAGCCAAATTTAGGTGTCAAGCTATAGTTTGCCAACCCCTGATCTAGAGGCAAGTAAGCTTTGATTTTTTTCTTGCTATCTATCTATCTATCTATTTATTTTATGAGTTTCTATTTCAAAAATGCCCTGTTCAGTTCTACCCACTTTCTTTTGAAGGACAACACACATTATTCCCTTTTGCTAAAAAAGGAGATGTTTCCAATTAAATATTTTGAGTGGTAAACCAGTAGGTCAAATCAAATAGAAATGGGGACTACTAATTCATACATAATGATCCATGTGGGCTATATATTGATTCAGTTTTAAAATCTAAATTAATTTTTATTTTACTCTATTTTGTTTACTTTGTTATATATTCTCCAATTATATTTTAGTCTGGACTTTAATGCAGACTAAGAGTATTACAGAGTATGTTTATCACCTCTGGTGTGAAATAATCTTTATCAAATTCCAAAATTTCCTTTGGTATCTCATGAATGAAGAATATTTTTGGCAAAATCAGGTTGTTTGTTCCTGGAATGTGAAAAGCTGCTTCTTGGCTACCCACAAAATTTGTTGTTTAATATTAAACTGAAATTTGGTGATGGCATTTCTTGATGCATTAAATTTGGGGATTTTTCTAAGCATCTCATGACTTCTACTGCTCTATATTTGGTCCTCCAATAAAAATGTTTTAGAGAATTATATTATTTCCTGATGTGCTTTTATTTCATTATGGGTATATATTTTAACCTATGAAGCTTAGAATATCTGAGTAAATTCCCTTTTTAAGTTCACTTGCCTTGATTAGAAAAGATCTCTTACATCATTGCAACCTTGTCTTTTGATTTTACTCTTCAATTTTCCTGACACTCCTGCATTTTTTATTTCCAAATGTATCATTTGCTTTTCAAAGAATCATATTTTGAAGAAATTCTCCATTATTCATCCTAAATTTTCTGCTCTATTTTGTGTTTGTGATTTATTCATGAAGTGCTCTAATTTCTGTTTTAATTTCCATCTTTATTTGCTTTAAATTCTTTCATTATTTTTCTGAATCTTTCTGAAGGTTATTGCCATTCTTCAGTCACTTCTATGGGCCTCGAGATATTTGCTGTAATGGGAGGGGTTTCTATTTCATTTCATTATCTCTATATTATTTAGTCATTATAACCTTTTTTTCATTGTTTACTCACTCTTTGGGGGTTTTTTCAGTCTTGCTGTTTGCTTTTCTATAATACTTTT
Source organism: Antechinus flavipes (assembly GCF_016432865.1). Classification (NCBI taxonomy): domain Eukaryota; kingdom Metazoa; phylum Chordata; class Mammalia; order Dasyuromorphia; family Dasyuridae; genus Antechinus; species Antechinus flavipes. The sequence goes on from NC_067399.1 coordinate 46,787,848, forward strand.
CATGTTTCCTAATCACTTTCTTAATTGCTCCTTATCTTTGTGGTTCCCCATTTTACTCCATTTGGGTGTATCATATATGTGGTGGTCAGGACAAGACTGGGTTGTAGGTATGATCTCTTGAACTTTACCTCTTACCTCCCATTCTAGATAATATTAGACCTTTTCCTCTATCAAGACTATACATTCTTTCCTACCCAGCTTGCCAGATTTGGACAGATTCATGAACCTCTACCAGATGAGGGGTGATAAAATATGGCTATATCATTTACAGGGGAAGAATACAAGAGGCAACAAAAGATACTATCAGTTTTGTAGAACTTAGGACACAGTATATGGGGCTTCGAAAATTAACATTAAGTGGAAGACTGAGGAGGACAAATAGAATCAGTGGTCCAGTAATGAGTCTTTTTTTTTTGGTATATTTTATCTTCTGTAATAATTATTCTATGTGAAATTACTACCTTTCTCCTCTTTGTGTAGTTTTTATTTTTTTTATTTGCATGTATTTCTTGCTCTTTTGAAGAAACAAGAGGAGGACATCATCTCTTTCTCAATCATCTTGTGAGGACACAATGAAAAGAGTGCTGAACCAGAAGACCTGGATTCAATTCCTTCTTTTATTCCATTCTAATTGACTTTGGACAAGTCACAATCTCCCAAGGACACAGTTTCCTCTTCTATAGAATATGAGGGTTCAATTAGTTGTCTTCTAAATCTATAATCCTAAATCCTCTCTCTTTTATATTTCCAGCAACATTCCTCCTACTGAGCTTTATCTGCAAATAATCTGGGATAGAAATCTAAATGTCTAAAATAGAAGATAAAACTACATAAGGGTCCTACAGGTTTATTTTCTGCCCCAGGCATCTCCCATGAATGGCATTATTGTTATTAGAATCCTCTTAAAGATTTAGTGAATATTAATATATTCAGAATCACTTTGTTTTTTCTTTCCCAGGAAAAATCCCAGAGTATCTCAGTTTTATGATGTTAGAACAATGAGGTTTTTGTTTAATTTAAATACTATAACCTCAATAGAATTTGACCATTTCAGCAGATGTATAGCATCATACCAAACACAAGTTAATGAAGCACACTAATCAATAGCTTGGAAACCTAGTGATCCATCACCTAGCTTCTTTTCTCAACTCTTAAAACTTGAAGTATTGCTGAGTAGATTCATTTAAGTATATTCCATCCAAAGCCAAGTTACATTTAAGTAGGATCCTTTTAAAACTTCCCACCCAGTATTTACCAATTCTGCTGATCTAGGTCACTTACAAATTCTGAGTAGCTGAAAAGGAGCCTTAAAGGTCTTAGTTATTTGATCCCAAATCAACAAAATTAATCTAGATCTATGAAATCACAGTCAAGAAAACCTTCAGGGTCCTGGCTTACATTTATTAAACATGCTATCTTGAGTGTGTGCCACATGAGAGAGACTAACTGACCTTAGCTTATTCATCTACAAAGGAAGATTGAATACCTTCTAAGGTCTAAATCAATAGTCTGATGAGTAAAGGAAATAAATTTTTTCTAAAACTAACTTAAAACTTTCAAATCATATCAATGTTTACCTCTGGCCCAGGATGATTTCTTTGAGGCAGCTATGCAAAACAGTCACTAGAGAGCTGAACCTGAAGTCAGAAAGCCTGGATTCAAATCCTGCCTTAGAAGAAGAAGAAAAGAAGAAGAAGAAGAAAGAAGAAGAAGAGAAAAGAAGAAGAAGAAAAGAAGAAGAAGAAGGAAGAAGAAGAAGAAGAGAGAAGAAGAAGAAGAAGAAGAGAAAAGAAGAAGAAGAAGAAGAAGAAGAAGAAGAAGAAGAAAGAGAAGAAGAAAGAGAAGAAGAAGAAGAAGAAGAAGAAAGAAGAAGAAGAAGAAGAAGAGAAGAAGAAGAAGAAGAAGAAGAAGAAGAAGAAAAGAAGAAGAAGAAAAGAAGAAGAGAAGAAGAAGAAGAAGAAGAAGAAGAAGAGAAGAAGAAGAAGAGAAGAAGAAGAAGAAGAAGAAGAAGAGAAGAAGAAGAAGAGAAGAAGAAGAAGAAGAAGAAGAAGAAGAAGAAAAGAAGAAGGAGAAGGAGGAGGAGGAGGAGGAGGAGGAGGAGGAGGAGGAGGAGGAGGAGGAGGAGGAGGAGGAGGAGGAGGAGGAGGAGGAGGAGGAGGAGGAGGAGGAGACACTTCAGTATTACAAGTGAAAGTCAAGGTTGGGTATTAGTGGCACTGCCAGAATCTCTGATCTAAGAGCTAAAAGAACAAATAGATTCCTGCTCAAATAATTAGTGTTCTATCTTAGGAAGCAGGGTTAGGTTCCTAGACTGCCACTTATAGTACTGCTAGAGCAGTGAGAAAGTATCAGAAAGGGGCTAGACAGGATAATATAGTTCTCCTCTTGAGTTCACAAAACATGAAATTTCTAAAATATGGCAAAGATTAGATGAACCTGGATAAACTTGAAAAAAACTATCGGGGAAGGAAGAAGTAAAAGAAGAAGGAAGAGAAGGAGAAGGAGGGGAGGAATTAAGGAGAAAATGACTGATATTAGATTTCATTCCCCAAACTTGCTCTAATGACACGGTAGTTAAGGAGCAGAAATAAGGCTGTTGCAGCCACTTTAACAGCTTACAGATAACTTTGAGGATTATCAATCTGTCTGCAGTTCAACAGCTGTGTGTGTGTTGGGGAGAGGGGGAGGAGGTAGTAGAGAGAATGGGTTCCAAGGTTCTCATTATGATCAAGTGCAACTAAATGGTCACTTTATAGCATGATTAAAGCAGTTATGGTGACTATACATATTGGTAAGATGTTGGTCCCCAAAGGAAATGCTCTGTTAAGTTACTCAAAGAAGTTCAGGATTTGTTTTGCAACCTCCAGAACCAAACTTGCAAAAATCTTGCACACCTATGTTATTTTGTTCTCCCCTCTCCCCTATATTCTCACACCCAAGAAAGCTACAAATGAAAATGATGACTATAAGCACTGGGAGACTTCTTAATTGCATACAAACATAGATTTCATGGAGATGCCTCAGTTTACCTAACATAAATTGCTGCTGTTCTTGCTATTTTTCTACCACACATTTATTACCAGGATTACTATAATAATATTGCCATTATTAACTTAGGGTTGTCTATGAACTGGAGTTTAAAAAATTATTTTTGAAAACTGTATATCAATCTAATTTCTTTTGTAATTCTGTGTATTTTATTTTATGCATTTAAAACCATTACTCTAAGAAGAAGCTACTGATTTTTTCATAGTGCCAAAGGGTTCTATCACACCAAAAAAAGGTTTAGAATCCCAACTTTTATAGAATGGACTTGAGCCCACTTGCTGCTACTAGGTGCAATCAGGTTTACAACCTTCCAAAGAGTTCATACATCAGCAACTAAATAACCTAGAACTTCATATAATATCAATTCTTTTATTTATCTGGACGAAAGGATCTGAAATAAATACTACCAGTCTTCAGGATACCAGAACCTTAATTCAATTCCCTGTAATTTTATAAGTGGGAGAATTTCCAGTTACTTGCAGCCTTACAGGGGAATAGAATAGTCCTGGAACCAAATTCAAACTTGTCTTTGACACAAGTCAAGTCACTTAACCTCTGCTTATCTCTATTTCCTCAACTGTAAATTGAGGATAATTATAGCACCCATCTCCCACAGTTGTCATGAAGATTAAATGAGATAATATTTGCAAAGTACTTTGTAAACCAAATATGCTACATGCTTTTATTATTCATTCAACAAATATTTATTGCAATCAAATATTGTAGTGGGTACTAGAGATATGAAAACAAAACAAAATTGTCCCTAACTTCAAGAAGCTTACATTCTACAAAGGGGAAACAATACTCATCCCATCAGCTTTTTTTCTCCATTATTTTTAATTTAATTTTTTTGAAATTATTTGCCTAGAAGAACATTGAGAGAATTAAAAATATGTAATGGTAGATCTTCATTTCAAAAAAGCATATGTAACAATAGAAAAGATCCTATACTGACAATTGTCCATGTTTGCTTCCTTGTTGGGTATTGTTTTGTTCTCTGCTCTCATCACCTTTTAACACAGGAAGTGACTTAGAAGTGGTGGCTTTGTATATGGAAATTTTTCAAGTAACTATTCAAACCATTGTTATGAAAGTGATCTCCGTGTATAATAGTAAAGATTGTCCTTCTCATGGAAAAAGTACATCACATCTAATTGGCTTCCATTGCTTTATCTTATTCCAAATGCAGAGTTGAAAGAGTAAAGTGAAGAATTAAGATCAAAGAACTAAAACTAGAAAGAGCTTTGGAAGTCACTCGTTCAAGCTTCTCAATGTTACATATGAAAAATTGTAGAGGACTGAAACGCTGAAAAGGTGTACTAGAATCTGAGACTTAGAGCACTTAAGGCTAGTTACCTATTCCATGTGAGATAATGGCTCTATAAGTATATATTTAGATGATGGTTCTCCTCATGATTGGGGATTGCTTAATGTTTGGTAGTGAGGTAATCATAGACAAGGATTGGAGAGTGGGAGGAGAGAAGTCAGGGTTACTTGGCAGCAGGACAAGGAGGAGAGATGCTAGAGACACCGGACTCCAGAATCCAGGATACATCTTTGGCAAGCCATGTGGCAGTTTGCCTACTTCCTTCACCCTAAAGACCAAGGACTTTGATTTATCCTGACTGACTGATCCCTGAGGCCCTCTAGGGAGATAGTGTCAATTTACATATTGACACCCAGTGTCAGCTAAGGATTTCAGTGAAAAAGTCTCTATGACCAGGAAATAGGTCATATTTCCCCTCCCACCCCCCACCCCCATCCTGAGGGGGCACTATAGAAAGCATACTTAGGTTAATAAAGAGGCAAGGCTAGCTTGTAACTTGGGAGCAGATTAGTGGACTCTAGAAACATCAGAAGATATTTTATACCACTGGCATACCCTTTAATCCTCAAGGACAAGCAATAGTAGAGAGGAGAAACAGAGACATTAAGACGCTCCTTCAAAAACAAAAGAAAGGGGGAGCCACAGGTAATCTTAGAGAACTTCTAAATCTAGCTCTTTATACAATTAACTTCTTGATTTTTGACAAAGATGCACTGGCTCTGGCAGACAAGTTTTATAACCCATGGGAAGGGCAGTGTCCAGTGCAAGCAGCTCCACTATCTTTAGATAATCGCCAGGTGATGTGGAGAGACCCAGAAAGTGGAAGGGACCAGATAGGTTAACTGCTTGGGGGAGAGGGTTTGCTTGTATCTCCACAAATGGAGAAGGAATCAGATAGGTGCCAACAAGCCGTATTCACCTGGTCCATCAGAGAGAGATTAAGCAGACCCTTGAAATGAAGGAGAAGACCCAAGAAACACTCCATCACTGACTGTGCCTACCACTGAAAGACCCTGGTAGTTATGGCATTTGACTTATAGATATCAAAAATTGTTAATGAGACTTATGCAGGACTTTAAAACCCTCAGGAATCATTGATTCTCTGAGACATGCTAAGACAGTTGTGGGATTTGAAAACCCTAAGGAATCATTGGATTCCCTAATACATGATAAGACTATTGCAGGACTTCAAAATCTGCAAGAATCATTAGATTCCCTAACACATAATAAGACTATTGTAGGACTTCAAAAACTTGCAGGGATCATTGGATTCCCTGACACATGAAGCAATGGACAATAGATTGGTTTTGGCTGCTAAAGGAGGCATATGTATGATTGTTTTTTACACACCCTCCTTCCAGGACTTTTGGAAATCTTTTACAACACCATGTTGATTCATATTGTTATATCACTACTTGCATGTACAATTCATATTTGTTACACCACATCGAGTCTGTACTGACTGTGGGGAGAGTCATCACTAATAGCCTGTGCTTTATTGCTATGTGCTTGGGTAATATCTCCCATACTGATGGATTTATGCATACCTGTTTCTGGTAAGATCCTTCAGCCCAGAAACCTGCTAACAATATCTGTCTTGACTCCCCACTTCCCTTTGGTGTTTTTCATCTCTCTTCCTGAGAAGTCAGGGAGGGCATGATCACCTGTGTTCTAAAACAAAAGAAAGTGGGAGATGTAGAGAGCTGGAACTCCAAAAAGGTGTGCTGGAATCTGAGACCAGAGTACTTAAAACTAGTTACCTATTTGATGTGAGATAATGGCTCTATAAGCTTATATTTAGATAATGGCTCTCCTCATGATTGGGGCTTGCTGAATATTAGGTGGTGAGTAATCATAGGCAAAGATCGGAATGGGGAGGAAGAGAAGTCAGGGTCACTTGGTGGCAGGATGGAGGCAGAGAGGGGCTGGAGACTCCAGACTCCAGAATCCAGGATACGTCTTTGGTAAGCCATGTGGCAGTTTGCCTGTCTCTTTCACTTCTCCCCCTAAAGACCAAGGACTTTGATTTAATCTGCCTCTGACTGATCTCTGAGGCCTGCCAGGGAACTAGCCCATATGTTATAGAAAACTAAGTGGTTAAATGATTTACATAAAGTCATACAGATAGAAACAGAGATATATGGAACTTTGAACTTAGGTCCTGTGATTTCAAGATCAGTCTTCATTCCACTGTACTCCACAGAGTTCACTTTATAATATGTAGGCATCAGTCATTAAAGACTTAAATCTAATAACTTAGTATATGGAATGAACTGTGTTCTAGGAACCAAGAGGGTACAAAGGTGGATAAAGAATGATTCTTCTTCTCTTCAGAGAGCTTACAAAATTTGCATAAATGATACAAAAATAGAAAATAACAAACAAAATAGAGTAATGCTCTATACAAATTTAAGAGGGTTTTTTTTTTGTTTGTTTGTTTGTTTTTTAAGGAGGGATGTAGACTGGAGAAAGTTTCATGTTAGAGATAGCAGGTGAGCTGAGCCTTGAAGAATGAAGCAGAATTCCAATGAAGGAGGAAAAAAATTCAAAGGCAATTGGACTTTAATCTGAGACATGTAGCAAAAAATATATGTATACATATATATAATTTTACAGGATCCAAAAGGAAGAGAGGAAGCAAATGTCAAATTCTGGGAGATGGCCTGGCATTGTCAGAATTTTCCTGATCCATGGACGTGGTCCAAAACCCTTCCTCTTTCTTTAAAGTAAATGAAATCATATAGTGAAGGGCAAATACATAACGAATCATCCATAACTATAGTTTCCAATTGGCCAATATTGACCAAAGAAATCAGTAAGGGCAGTTCCTATGTGATGGGGGCAGGGGAAGAGAAAAGAAGAGGAGGAGGAGAAGGAGGAGGAGAGAGAGAGAGAGAGAGAGAGAGAGAGAGAGAGAGAGAGAGAGAGGAGAAGGAGAGGAGGAGGAGGAAAAGGAGGAGGAGGAGGAGGAAAAGGAGGAAGAGGAGGAAGGAAGAAAGAAAGAGGGAGGAAGGGAGAGGAAAGGAGGGAGGGAGAGGGAGAGGAAAGGAGGGAGGGAGAGAGAGAGAAGAGAGGGGGGGAGAGAGAGAGAGAGAGGGAGGGAGAGAGAGAGAGAAGAGAAACAGAAAGTCAAAGATAGAGAGGGAGGGTGAGGAAGGGTGGGGAGAGAGATAGAAAGATACAGAAAGAGAGATACAGAGATAGAAATAGAGAAAGGAGAAACAGAGAGACAGATAGAGAGCGAGAGTGAGGAAGAGACAGAGACAGAGAAATAACGAGAAAGAAAGGAGAGAGAAAATAGAGAAAGAAGAGAGATAAAGAGAAAGGAGAGAGAAAAGAGAGACAGAGAGACAAAGAAAGAAAGGAGAGAGAGAGACAGAAAAAAAGATTACAGAGACAAATAGAGGAGAAACAGAAAGAGACAGACAGAGAGCAAGAATGAGGGGAAAGGAAGAGAGAGAGGAAGAGAGAGAGAAGAAAGAGAAAGGAAGAGAGGAAAAACAAAGAGGGAGAGAAAGAGGAAAAATAGAGGGGGGGAGAGAGAGAGAGAAGAAAAATAGGAGACAGAGAGAGAAGAAAAATAGAGATTGATAGAAAGAAAGAGGGAGGGGAGATGGAGGGAAGGAAAGAGAAATCATTATTATAAAAAAAATTTTAAATAGCTTTACAACAGCAATCACATGATTTGGAGTCTTATTCATTTCTTTTTTTCATAGAATCTGCTGTGGCAAACTTAAAAAAGGACCAGGACAAAAATTACATAGAAAAGACAGGCATGAATGATCTGTGTTCTGCAATAGTAAAGGGACTACCGGCATCAGATAATTCCTTAAATAAGGAAGAGCTGACTTTATACAACTTCCAAGGAGTAGCTAGCTTAGCCTAGAAGACTTCTACAAGAGTCCCTTCTTGGGTAGCCAGATGATACAGCAGACAGAGCACTGCATGGGATATGGAGGGAAGCAAGTTATAAGATTGGAAAAATAGGAGGAAGTCAGGTTATGAAGGGCTTTAAAGTCAAACAGAAGATTTTATGTTTTATTCTGGAGCAAATAGGGAATAGCAGAGTTTATTGCAGGGGGGAGTAGGCAGGATTGATGTGATCATGCATTTTAGGAAGATGTCTTAGATGACTAAATGGAGGAGGAGTCAGAGGCAGAGAGACCAACCCAGAGTATCTTGCAATAGTCCAGGAATGGGGCGATGAGGGTGTGCACCAGAGTGGTGGGAATGCCTGAGAGAAGTGAAGAGTGGGGATCAATTTTAGCTCCAGAAAGACCTTAAAAGCCATTAGATCTGGCTTCTTCATTTTACAAGTGAGAATATGGAGACCCTGTGAGATTAAAAACCATACCCCAGATCAGGCAGATTAAGGTGGAGAACTAGGCTTTAAACTCAGGGATGGTGATTCCTATGGACAGTTATGTGATGCAGCGAATAGAGTGCTGGACTTAGAATCGGGAAAACTCATGCTCCTGGTTTAAATCTGTTTTCAAGACTTCTGAGTTCTATGATCCTGAATGAGTCACTTCTCTCCATTTGCCCCAGTTTTCTCATCTGTAAAATGAGCTGGGAGAGGACCCCACAAACCATTTCCGTATCTTTGCCAAGAAAACCCCAGATAAGTTCATGGAGTGTAAGACAAGATTAAAATGGCTGAACCAATGATTCTAAATTCATCATTCCTCTCACTATTCCACAATGTTCACTTTTTAATAGGGACTGAACTGAGATCTTTGTATATGAGAATTTCCTTAGAAAATGTCATCTCATTTCTAGAGCTTCAGCATTTAATTTATCTAATTAATCTCAATGTGAAAGAAATGAAGTAAACTTGGGATAGAAAGAAGCAGGATCGCAAGTCAACCACACACCAAGTACAAATATGTTTTGAATCATATAAATAGTTTTGAAAAGTGCTGTCATTTTTTGGCTGGCAAACAATGAAACTCTCAGCATCTGAAATGAGAACAATTGAAGAAATTCAAGAAGATTCCAGAAGAATGCCAAGTTATTTAGTAAGAAGTCTCACACACACACACACACACACACACACACACACACACACACAGTTGGCAATGGCAACAAGACTTCTCTTCCACTTTTAAGGACGCCATGGATCTCTCAGAACACAGGTTAAGCCTCAGTAAGCAAACACTACGGAGCAATAAAGAAAAAAGAGAGACACTTAGATTCATACAAGGAGCCCTTGAGTAAAACTGACATGTAATAAACAGTATTTCAAAAGTAGCACTTTTAAAATATCTAAATATTTAAAACAAGAAGATATAGGGTGTTAGCCCTTTCCTTCCCCCCTCATCCCCACCAGTCCTCCCAAGGACTATGTCCAAAAAATGTTCACAAACACATCAAATGTACTATCCGGGGAATCCACTTTATTGTTGGGTTTGCATTTTTAAGTGTTGTACCTGACCTATTTGGGGGTTAATATAACTAAATGGAATCTATTTGCTGTTTATTATTTATGGAAGATTCACTTCAGATTAGGGTTTCTACAAGCATACGTGTTCGAGTGGCAGTACTGAGTCTTTACCAGTTAACCTCCACGACCGAAACTGAAGACCAAATGACAAATTCTTCTCTACAAGTCAGTATAACATTATATTCACAACAAAAGGAAAGATTAAAGGCTTCTTTTTGCATTTCCCCTCCATCTCCAAAGGCCACCTGAAAGAGGAAGGGGGAGAATAACTAATATATTGACCTAAGTAAAATGAAGAGACTAAGTTCTTAAGTTTCCAGCCAGGAAAAAAAAATTGGGGAGTCCAGCACATTCAAACAAGTTCTTATCCATGTGTGTCCTAATCGTGATGCTCAGAGTAATCTCTCATTGCCCAAAGAAATCTATTTGTTTTACTGTTATCCAGAGATGCCTTCTTTGAATTTTCCCACTTGAGAGAGGATTAGAAAACACCCACAAATGGCTTCAAATTTAAGGAGGGAAAAGAAAAAGGGAAATTAGGATTGAGGTATTGTCAAAATGAACACAAATGTTAATCCCATCCATATAATGGACCAATTCTGTTGGAAACTTCTTATGTGCAATCCCCATTAACTCCAATAATCAGTTGTTTTCTTCTTCTAAAATATCATTTACAGTTTTTCTCCATTGAGTGGGGGAAAAGGAGGGTGACAGAGATAGAATGTCCCCTTTGAATATCTTCACAGAAAGTCATGTCAATAGATTTTAAGCCCTCATGTTGAACATATGGACTTTTCTTAAAGGCAACAGCTTCTGAGCTCTCCTCAGCCACTACAGACCTCTTCATTTTTTTTCTCATTATGGTAATGAACATTGGAGGCTTTCCAAAATATAAAGCCAAGTCGACAGTGACAAATATGAAATGAAAGGCCACATTATGATTAAGCCATTTACTGACCAGTTGAAAAAAGAGGCACGATTGACCCAAGCCCTCGAAAGGCCAAACACTTCACTAAGAGGGTCCAGACGGTCCAGCTCCATAGAGTGTGGCTAAGGCCAGAAGCAGAAAGTACCTCAAACCCACTGCAGATTTTTACACAAGGCTTCTAAGAGCACCAGATATTGAAGCTCAAAGATTTTTTTTCCTCATGTGGATTCTACCCAGTGAGCAAACAAACAGTTTACACAAATAGCTAAAAGATGCACAGAGGTCTGGGGGTTTCCCAGGCCCTCAGCAGGACATCAGCACGCCCCCTTAATCAATAGGTATTCCACGACTTTGGATGACTTGCTTTGTACCAGGGGTTTCATAGTTTTCCAAGAGTTTTCTTATATCAGGATCTCAATTGATTCTCACAATAGCTTCTGTGAGAGTAGATGGAGCAAGTATTATCATTTAAAGGTAAAGGAGGATGGGTCACTGGTGGCCTAGGTCTTGGTATTTGGTGACTGTCAGGCTTCCCGAGCAGTGACGAAAAACCTTTTAATTGGCTCCTGAGCCGGTCTGAGGGCATGCACAAATGGACAGAACTTCAGCTGCCTCATATCCCCACTCAGAGCCTTCAAATGGCTCCTCATCCTCACTCAAAAGCCACCAGGGAGAGAGCAAGCCAGCTTTTGTCTGACTTGACCTCTTGTGTGCTTGCTCAATTCTGGTTCAGCAGCTTATCAAAAGGTTACTACTGTTGTTTTTGTCATTGTCCAGTAAGCCAATAAGGAGTAGTCAACAAATACCTGCATATGTTCTGAATCTCGGGGGACCCCCATCTTCACATTACATGTTTCCAGAAGCAGGCTCACCCATCTTCTGGGCAGAGTGCCAGTGGGCAGCCCATACTGGGACATGCTCCAGAGGATGCCCAATCACCCATTACACTCACACAACAAAGACACGAAAGCCTCCTACACTCTTCTCCTCCGCCTCTTCTTTTTCTTCTTCTCTTTCTCCTTCTCCTCCTCTTTCTCCTCCTTTTTCTCCTACTTTTCTTCCTCTCCTCCTTTCTTCTCCTCCTCCCTCTTTCTCCTCCTTTTTTCCCTCTTCTTCTCCTTCTCCTCCTTTCCTCTTCTCCTCCTCTTGCTTTTCTTCTCCTTCTCTTTCTCCTTTTCCTTTGCCTTCTTCTTTTTCTTCCTCTCCTTCTCCTCCTCCTCCTTCTCCTCTTCTTCTTCCTCCTCCTGCTCCTCCTTCTCCTCCTCCTTCTCCTTCTGCTCCTCCTTCTCCTCCTCCTCTTCCTTCTGCTCCTCCTCTCCTCCTCCTCCTTCTGCTCTTCCTTCTCCTCCTCCTCCTCCTCCTCCTCCTCCTCTCCTCCTCCTCTTCCTTCTTCTTTTTCTTCTCTTCTTCCTCCTTCTTCTGCTTCTCCTTTTTCTCCTCTTCCTCCTTCTTCTCTTTCTTTTCCTTTTTTTTCTTCACTTCTCCTTCTGTCCATCTCTCCTGCATCACCCCATGTCCCTTATATAAAGGAAACCAATCAAATGAGTCCTAAAGGGCCTCTGGGATATAATGTGATCTTGCAAGCAACTTTACAACAGCTAATTATTTACTCAATAGAAAATAGATTTCAATTCTCAAAGAAAAAGTATTTAAAGAATTTGTAAAAACACATGTGGTTTACTTAATATACCCAAAAGTCATTATGTAAATAGATAGAACATTTTATTTTTTGAAACACATATTATTTATCCAACAGATTAGGTATTTCATGAAGAAGCTATTACACGATAGTGAATAAATAGATATTTAGACCATTTTAATCAATTATTTAAAGTACATGCCATTATAAGTTTATTAGTGTGATTATTTTAAAGATCCTATACCAAGCCCATTAAGACAATCAAGATCTACTGAGACAAATAAAATATAACAAGTGGAAAAATGTGAATCACAACATGTCCAGATATGAAACTACTTGGGGAGTCTCTGCTCAGCTAGCTCAAATCATTCAGTTGTCTCAAATTTTCTGGTCAGAGTATAAAGCAGAATTGACCTTATCAAGGACCAATCATTTGCCTAAATTTAGTTTGTAAAAGTTGCTGACTTTTACATGAAGAGTTTTGGTAATAACAATAATTTTAAAAGGCCTTAGAAAATGAAAGCTCTTCTGTTTGTAAAATATTTTTTCGTGTCATTCTTAGACTAGAGTGCTTAACATGGGTTCGATTACCCGCTTTTAAAAATGGATAACTCTTTCAAAATAACTGGTATCTTTTGTAGTCTTATTTTATTTTATTTTATGCATTCAAAAACATGATTCTGAAAAGAGGTACATAGGCTTGCTTACATTTCCCAAGATTTACAAGACACAGTAAAGATTAAGGCAACACTGGTGTTCACATAGGATACCATTGGGGGTTACTGCTTTATAGGGGCCATCATCAAGAATATATAAGCTTTGGTTTCTGACCTCACAGGAGCCCAATGCACTCTTTTCACTTGCTCCCAAAGATGACCCAGTTTCAGATAAGAAGGAAAAGTTCAGGCACACAAAAGGACAGAGATCAAATTTTATGCACATGAGTGCCCCTGATAAAGAACAAAGGAGGGAGAAAAATGCCAGAGAAATCCAGTTGTTTCTACTATACAACAGTCTTTTGTTACAGGAATGGGTGTGGGTGGGTGGGTAAAAATGTCTCCTTAATTCAAACAAACAATAAAATCACAAAAATTCATGTTTCTAAAATCATTTGTAGGGTTAAAAAAAAAGGCAGAAACTACATTAATGATATTTTCCCTATAATGGTATTCTTTTGTATCGTGTGCTGAAGGTCTAAGATGTCCCAAGTCAAGTTTCAGTCTAAAAAAAAAATTATGACCATATTAGAAGCCCTTGAAAAACAGGGTTTATAATGGAAAATTCTGAAAGAGCACTAGCTACAATATGTGTCTCCACTATAATACAATCTATTCCAGAATAATTTTTCTTTTTATTATTTCATTAAGTTGTATCTCACTAAAGTTCCTCCTAGGATCTCTCGGCAGCACCAAATTTTTCATTGAGAAAACGATAAATCATGGACCTAAATTACAATTTAATTATAAACGCCTTTGCCTACTAATGCTGCCTGGGACCTTTTACCCTGCTACATAATTCTAAAAAATGACCCCTGTCATAATTTCCTTCACTAGAATAATATGGAGAGATCTAATCCTGAATCCTGCTGTCTTATAATTTAATATAAGAGGTAATTATTATTCAAAAGATAATGTTGCAGATATTGAAAATATTCTGAAGTTTGAGTAAAAAAAAATCTTGGGTAGGTGGGAGCTTCTCATCATTTGCACGTATCGAAATAAGTGAAAAGAAAAAAAGAGGGCTTTTTTAATGAAAAAAAAAAAGAGAGCTCATACATTCATAGCTGGTATTTTGTATAGTTAAAAATGAACTCCCTTACATCTAAAATCAAGCAGTGTTACATTGAGTGACAGTCTCTGAGCTCAGTCTAGGTCCAAGATGAAGGTGAAAGAGACCACAATCTCTTATTTGTGTTTAAAATGAGGGGGCCTGGTCAGATAGGAGAATTCTTAGGAAGAGATTTCAGTACATCTGATAGACTGAAATCTCCATCTGTGAAGAAGGGTATTAGGTTAGACACAAGATAAAAGCTTCTTCTTAAATTTATTTTTACTCAAAAGCATCCCACTGAAATGTGGGAGGTATCTGCTGAAGCAAAACAGAAACCAAAATGTCCACTTACTTTTCAAAGCTGTGGAGTGTAGTGGAATGGTTCAGATCCATCAAACAAACAGGTGATCAATAAGCAAAGCACAGAATATTTTGGTTTGGGGAGTCTGCTTCAATATTATTCTGCTTTTTAAATATTCCTAATAACAAGAATCAAAATCATTTTGGGTTCATGCCCAGCCACGAACTTGAGGATAGAAAGAACTTTTGAAAACCATCATTTGGCATTACTCATTCCTGTGGTTACTGGTTTTCTTTTTAAGAAGGTTCAATAACAGATAAAAATTGATGGGAAATGAGATGTTGTATATACTAGGCAAAGTTGAATGGAGGGAAATGTTTCTAAGAAATGAATTAAAGTAGAACTAGAATTAGCCAGAACAGGTCGTGATTGCCTACTATACACTATGTTCTATGTTAAGGGATAGAGATACAAAAAAAGTCCAAAAGCCCTCAAGAAGCTAATATTCTAGTATAGAAAACAATGTAAAGGCAAGATATATATTTACATATATATGTATGCATGTTATATACATATCTATTATGATTAATGATAGATATACGTGTCTATATGTGTATGTTATATATATATTATACCTAATTATATGTACATATAATTAGACTATATATAGAGAGATATAATAGACATAATAGATCAACAATAATATATATATGTAACAATATGCTAATAATAGCTATGTAAAACATATCTATATGTATATATAATTAGAGATAATCAGCAGAGGAAAGACATAAAGATTAAGGAATCAGGAGGAAGCAATAGAAGCTTTCTACTAAGTTTAAAAGGAACCTTAATCCATAGAATCTGAAAGTGGATATAGAGCCTAAATTTGGGGGTTGATGAACTTGGATGGGGGAAAAATACATCTTTATTTCCACTAACTTCTAACTGAAAAACATGATTCTGAGAAGTGGTTCCTAAGTTTCACTGACATGAAACGAGAATAATTATGAGCCTTCATTCTAAAGATTATGTATCTGAGAAACATCCCACTAGTCCAAAGCCTATGAAATAAAGAAATTTCTCCTCTCTTTTCCATGGCCAACCCACCATTGAACTGAAACATCTTAACTGGCTAGCTAGCTCACTAGAAGAAGAGCTAGGGTTATCAGGAGATCATTATAACTCCTACTTACCAATCTTACAACAGTCAGCAAACCTTTATATAGCTCAATAAACTTCAAACTAAACAGGACATCAGCACAGGTTTGCTGCCCTTTTCTGTTTTTGCTTGGGGAGCAGTTCATTTAAGATGTAATAAATTGGATGGGGTGTGTGTGTGTGTGTGTGTGTGTGTGTGTGTGTGTGTGTTTCCCTGTCCCTTCATAAATCTTGGACCAGTGCAAATGAGAAGTATCTCATTATAAAAGGCAGGAAGGGACTCCCCAGACAGGGACATGCACCTCAAGCTTCCAAGTCATCATTAACATTAACAATGGTGACAAACGGGACTATTCTTACAAAATGGGCATGGGTGTCATCAAATACTCTGAGACAGAGGCTCTCTGTTATTTAAGAAAGCCAAAACACAGAAGTCAGGAGCAAGTGGGGAGCACTGAGGTGGGAAAGGAGGCTGTGGGAGGAAGGTCTATAATTTCCAGCAGCACTGGCAGAGAGAGACATGAAATTGTATCCATAACGAACTAGTAATAAAGAGAGGTGCAGAGATTGGTGTTCTGTGCCTACCTCAATCGTTTCATGAGTAAGAAAGATTTAAGAGTCCTGGGAGGTTCATGGCAGACACTGGACTGGACTTTCCAATAACCAAACAAAAGCACATTAAGATGGATACCTGGGTAGGCGGGTAGAAAACTACAGGCAGGCAGTCATCAGGTTTAAGATGCACTAAAATTCTATACCCAAGGTGGTGGGTTTCCAAGGTTCCCCAGTAGCAACAAAGAAAACATGGGTCCATTACAAGCAAAAAAATTAACAAAGGGAAGGGAATAGAGTGAAGCCATATCAACACACTGTTCTTGTCTACATTTCTAACTTCCTTTAAAAGGTTATTGTCTATTTTTTCAAATAAGAAAAGATTCCATGGTGGAAAATTGGAAGAGGGGAGTTTGTCACCTATCATCTGCTAAAAGAAGTCATTTAAAAATGTCTTTTTTGAAAAAAATTAATGTAAAAATAATAAATAATCATAATATAAGACTATAAAATATAGGGACTAAAACTGTTATTTGACTGATGTGGGGAGCTCTTAATCTAATGCAGGTCAAAATTTTCTCTACACTTATAGTCACAGAAAATCCTGAAATGTTAAGGGACCCATTCAAGGTAGTACAGCTATTGTGACATGATAGGTATATAGATATATGATAGTCAATAATAAAGAGATAATAGATAATTAGACATAATAGATCAATAATAATGTATAATATATGACTACAGTTGAAACCTATCAGATATTTCTGGGTTTGAGAACAACTCTCCCCTCTCCACCACTCCCTAATGACTCTCAAAGCTCCAGATTAGACACAATAAAAAATGCAGAATTTAATAATGAACAAACGGACATCTTTGAAGCCAGCAAATTCCCTATTCCTGATATTTCCAAAAAGGTACTATTAGAAAAAAATTTTTAAAAGTAACTGAATGACTTTTGCCCTCCTTCAGGGCAAATTGGATGGACTAGAGTTCACAGTTACTGTGAAGCAGATAGCCATATATTCACCACACTGCTCTTCCTCCAGGTACACTAAAGAAATTCTGTTTTCAAAGGGCTCCCTAAGGTAGGGGAAGAAAGAAAACACAAGATTAAAAAATAAAGGGTAGTGGGAAGACAACAGTTCTGTGAAGTGTAATGACTAACAATTGTGACTGAGCTTCAGTGTGAGAAGAAACTTCACTATTTGCATTTATCCCAAGTGGGTCATCCAGACAGGAATTAATCCTACATATTAGGATGCTGCTACTACTTCTCTCTTTAGTCTGAATCATGACTAAAACTTATCTCTTTTTTTCCCTCTTGTCACTTTCGCATCAGGTAGGCACGGTTCCTGTTTATTGAATCACTGACTACACATCTTTCTTAAAATGCCTTGAGATATTCCCTCACCATCAAACTTAGTGTTTGGTGAGTTATTTATGTGGGTTTCTATAACACCTCTCCTTTCTGCAGCAGCTGCTTCTCTTTTTATCTTCTCGTTTTTAATCCTTGGCTGGAAACTTTCTACCATGTTAAACTATCATGTCCATCACTGGCTGGTACTGTCTTGAGAGGCTGCCAACTTTTTAGGAGACCTATACTTTTGCTTCCCTTCTCATACTGAACCCCGCAATAACTGAAGGGGAAATAAAATCAGACTATGTGAAGTTTTCAGTCTCCTTAATTTTTTTTTAAATAACTGAGAGATTTCATCAGAAAACTGTTTTTCCTCACCCCTAACACCAAATGTTTCATAGGCATTTTTCTCAAAGCCAATGCAAACAGGAGTTCAGCTGTTTTCTGGAATAGGAAAGAATGACAATGAATTTACTTGAGAAATCGTTCTGTACTTGGGGAGTTTCAGTTTCCAAATAGTTGTATGTGGAATATGTAATATAACAAAGAACTCTTGTGTTATGGACATGGCCCCAAAACAAGCAATGGTTGCTATAGAGGTTATTAATTTTTGAGAAGAAGCAATTGCTTCTTTGATCCTTTAATTGAATTTAATTCATTCCAAATTACATATATTTTGTTGAACTATATCCTACACTTCTCCATTTAAAGCTTATTGTCTAGTTCAAGTAGCTCTAGAGAAAAGAACTAAGCAGTGAGCATGGTGGTTATGTGGCAGGTTTTGTTTTGTCTTTTAGTCACCCACTTCAAATTATGATTATGTTATAACTTCCCTCTAACACAGTGAATACAGAATTTTGCAGAATGAAGTTCTATGTCACTTACCTTAAAGCTGGACACCAGCCGACAGAGATCTGCTAGGAAAAGAACCAGAAAGATCCCTTAATATCATCACCCCTAGAACACGTCTGAGGGAGAGTATTATAGCAAGGACTTAGTGGATGTCATTCCTACTTAGTGTAACTATTAATTGTCATCATTGTTGACAGTCTTCAAATGGAAACCAGAAACAATCCCTTCTACAGTTAATATCAAAGAATATTGTGAAAATTAGTGATAATTTTCATGGATAATGCCAGTCCAACAAGCATTTATTAAGTAGCTACCAGGTGCAGGTCACTATACTAAGCATTGAGATATGAAAACAAAAAATATATATATTTTCTGCCCTCAAGGAGAATATAGTCTACTCATGGGAAGAGAGGTGAGAAGGCACAACAATGACATAAATAAATAAAAGTGAATTATATACAAAACAGCAAAAGGGGAGCTTAATAATTGAGTAGATCAGATTGTAGCCATCAAGGGAAACAGGACTTCTGAGAGTCAGAGAGGAAAATCTTTCCCAGCATAGGGACAGTCTATACAAAGGTATTGAGGCAGGTTTAATATTTTACAAACAGAGAAAATTAAAGGAGGAAGAGCTTTGGACTTGAAGTCAAAGGGAAAAGGGTATGATTTTGGTTCTGCCATTTACTACTTGCATGCTCTCAGATAAGACCCCAACATCCTCAATCATACAATGGGAGAGATAATGAGATGACCTCTAAAGTCCCTTTCATCTCTACATTGTTGTTCAGTCATATCTGGCTCTGACCACTTTTTTGGCAGAGATTCTGGAGCAGTTTGCCTTCCCCAGCTCACTTTACAGATGAGTAAACTGAGACAAATAGGGGTAAGTGATTCACCCAGAATCACCCCGCTAGTAAGTATCCCAGGCTGGATTTGAATTCAGGAAGCTGAGTCTCCTTGACTCAAAGACCAGAACTCTGTGCTGTCCTCTCTTCTAATAAGATCAATTTGAAAAGAGCACAGAGCTTGTGAGGGAAACTGATGTGAAATTGGTCTAGACTGATAAAATGATCCAAACAAGAAAGAGATTTAGAACGGAGGTTGGAATAACAAAGTGGTTCTCTTTATTCTTTATGCCAAGGAACAATGGAAATTGTGTTGCACATGGAATCAGAGGATCTGGTTTCAAATCCTGTCTCTTCCACCATCTGTTTTCCCATCATTTAACTTCTTTGTGCCTCAGTTTCCCACTCTGTATAACAAAGGAAATTTATTCCATGATCTCTTAGGTCTCTGCCAGCCATAATATTCTATTATCTTGTGCCCAGATTGCCTAAGGTACTTATCCAATGCAGCCAAGTATACATTCCTTAATCAATGTTATATTCCTATTCTTTTTCTCCCTGAAGTCTAAGGCTGCCCATGGCCAAGTAGAATAAACAAAAAATGTCCACTATAGTATAACCTGGGGATAAGTCACAAGTGACTTCTAGCTGTACTCCTGCCTCCTTTGTTAAGATGGAAATATATATATATATATATAAAACAAAAAACAAAAAAAATAAAAACATCAACCCAAAGTTACATATCATGGGATTACAACAAATATCACAGAGACCACATGGCAAGAGCAGCCCGCCACCAATCCTGCCACCCAGTACAGTGCAGACACTTCTTCCTAGCCCTAAGCAGATTCCCATTCTGAACGCTGCAACAGGCTCACAGGCCACTTTGGTTCCATGTTAGTTATTGTGCATCACACAAGCATAATTGACAGCTTCCCTCTCCCCAGCCTCCCCACTCAGCGCCGGCCGTTTCCCCAGGAGCCGCCTTGTACAACCTCAAACACTTTATTACTGGTCAATTTGGGTTTCCTGCCCACTTTAAGTGGCAGTGCTGAGGGTCTCCAACTCTCTCCAGCCTTTGCTGATCAATATTAACAGTCACTTCCACCGTGTTTTTCCTGCTACTCAGCAAGGATGGTGACTGGTAGTAAATTAACACGTAGCCTGGTCATTATTTTGAAGAGAATGGTAGAATTCAAAATTTAGGACTAATAATTGCCAAGATAATTTTTCACAATGTAGCCACCCCATCAATGGAAGGATGCAACACAGGGCTCAATCACTGTTCTCTCTGTCCTGGAGCTCTTACTTTTTTGTGTGGTCTAGATTTTTTGGGAAGTCTGGGGAAACTCACAGCCCTTCTCAGAACTGTGTTTTTGAAAGAATAAAATAAAATATATAGGGTTACAAAGACAGACAATTATATTGGAATATACTTATCAAAACATTTGTTTAAAAAAGTTCAAGGACCATGAGTTAGGAGCCTGATTTAATTACTTCATCAATACAGCCTGAGCCCACCATTTCCCGCAAGTCTCCTAGCCAGACTTCTCTGCCCAGGGGTATGCAGGCTGCAACCCTCTCTGAAAAGTAGCCACAATGTAGAGGGGGGCAGATAGGGAGGGGCTGGGAGAGATGTTTCTTATAAAGCACAAACCTCAGTTTTATAGATGATGCATTGCAGATTTGAAAAAGTCAGGATTAAGCAATTATTGGCTTAGACTCACAGTAAAATTTGTTTATAAGGTATAATTTAACAAGAAACAAACAGTTAGTGTTATTTATAAGCAAATGTGACCAGTAAAGGCACAGAGAAAAAGCTTTGAAAATGCAAATGTTGAACCAGGCAAAGCCTGGAGGAGAAAGGCGCACCCTACCCCCATTCCAGCTGTTGGCAGCTGGTTTCTACATCTTGAGCATGTCATAATATGGTGGAGTGACATCTAGGAGCCCTGGACTATAGTAAAGGCATAAACAATAATGCCACAGAGAAGGACTGAGTTTGGAAAACCAGGCTAGCCATTCGGAAGCCAAATTAAAATCTTGGAAGAGTTGAGAGGGAGGGAGGGAATAACTAGGAGAAGGAGACATGATTATTCCCAGCACCAAGAGCTACCCTTCTTCCCCCTCTTTCCCCTCCATGGATTAGGCGGGTCACCTAGGACTGCCACATCTCTGTTGTTTTTCTGTTGCCTTCAAGGCAAGATGAGAGAAGGCCCAAGAGAGGAACCTCACATCCACAGCAGAGATGCCTTGGGGAGCAAGTTGTGTTAACAGATCTATAGAGTGATTCAAAACTAGTACAGCTGTCTCAGGTCAGTCCCCAGATACAACACTGCCTAACCTAAAATAAAGCAGGAGGGAGACAGCTGAGGAACCAAAGTGGGCACAGCTAGGATTCTACAGCAGAAAGCTCCTCAATTGGCAATGCAAGTCAGTCTCCTTAACCCTCTCCCACTTTAAAAAAAAAAAAAGATCATTTCAATTCTATCTTATTAGCCAAATATTTCCTGTTCTGACTATAGAGATGTAGGGAGTAATCTCTTGCCTGTGGCACCTAGAAAGACCTGACTCCCTTCTAGTAATTAAATTACAGGTAAACCCAGTTTACCTATAAAGGCTCCCACTTTGTTTCAAGAGGGCAAAACAGTTGCTATTCACTATGTGGATGTAGGAAACTTATGCTTTCTAGATATCACCAAAGTTGTTTCCTGATTCAGATCCCAATGCTGGAAAGACTGAATGATGCTTACTACCTTGTGCAGGAAGCCTTCTCCATCAACAAGTCCTTCTCAGTGCCTTCTCTCTGAGATTATTCCATTTACTCTGCATATATCTTGCATATTCACAGTCATGTGCATGGTTCCTCACTGTAGAATATGGGTTCTTTGAGGACAGACTCTCAGAGATTGTTCTATTTACTTGAATATATCTTGTACATTCACGGTCATGTGCATTATTGTTCCCCAGTAGAATATGGGTATTTTGAGTGCAGGCTCTGTTTTTGCCCTTCTCTCTTGCCCTATATGTACACAGCCATAGACTATGTGCTTAATAAATATCTGTTGCCCAATTGAATAGATGATGTATCTCTATAGGCCTGTTTTCTCATCTGTAAAATGGGTGAAGTGAATGAGATGTACTCTGAAGCACTTTGGCTCTGGCATCCTTTGGAGAATCTAATTTTGAGTTACAACCCAGGAGACTCTGGGTCTCTCTTCATGACCAAAAGTGGTCTCCTTTCTGTAGGATGCAGTCCACCTTTCCTGGGTGTCTCCTCATTTAGCTCCTCATTAAGTTTTAAAAAGACATTAAGCTGTCCTCTCCTCCCAACTCGAGCCTACCTATCTTGAGGACCTCTCCACTAAGCCACCCCAGGACCTTGCTCAGCTCTTCCCCATGGGGATCATTCTTTTTGTGCTACATTCTTTACTCTGCCCGCCATTAGACTTCGAATCAGAATCTCAGACCCAAAGTGAGAGACCCAACTGGACCTGCACATACTGGATCTTGACTACCCAACCACATCCTCCCAAAGCATCTGCAACAAAGCTGGAAATTGGCAGCCCCATTCCCAGTCTCTTCCGGGATGATTGAGACCTCTCAATCATCCCCAGTGGACAATTTGGTTTGCAAAAATCTTGTCCACTTAAGAAGAACAAAATCAACACCCTAAAAGCCCGCACTCTGCTTCCGGCAAAGCGATAGGCAACGGGCTTTAATGATAAAGGAGAGATTATCGCCGGTTCCCATCTTGCACCACTGTGCACATGCGTGGGTGAACGGCCGGTGGTGGAGATGCTCCCCACACTTTAGCAGAGCTCAAGCACAGACCCCACCAGCTTGCTGACAGGCTGATCCATTGGCTCCAGGACCCGGAGGAGAATTATACACCAGCCGTCCCCATGCTCTCTTTTGTTTAAAAGAAGAAGAGAGAAAGAGAAAGAGTGAAAAAATAAAATCCTCAATCGTTTAGTACAAGTCATTTTACATGCTGGGATAATGAAGTATAAAAATGCCTTCAAAGGACTGATTTCCTACTTTTAACTCACTCCCAGCCAAGCTCTTTGTGAGGCCTCTGTGGAACATGCATTCCCTGTCCCACTCAAACAAAAGAGCTGCGAATTCATTAAACTATTTAATTATGCTTTTTATTTTTCTCCATTAGCAAGTCCTGCCAGCACAAAGTAAATAAAGCTACCGTGGTCTTTCCCCAGCAGACACACTGACTGTTTTTATTCTTTATTCAGTTTACAATATAAAGGGCGATTTTCCCCCCTCCTCCTATTCTTGGCTAGCTTCCTAGTGCAAGCACTGCATAGAGAAGCGCCCAACTGTACATCCATAGGACGCATGGAGCCCGAACCGCAGCATTCAGCATTGCAGGCACATACCCTAGACAGCTTTCAAAGTACCAGCAGCCAACGGCAGCAGCCAAACAGCACTTTACAGCCAAGGCGCGGAAAAGATATTAGCTTTTTTTTTTTTTTTTATACTCTAGTAAATTTGCTTTTTACATCTATTTCTTTTCAGAAGGGCTTGTTATTGAGCTTACTGTCCACAAATTCCATTGATCTCAGGCTGTGACTCAATCCATATGCTCACGCTTTGACACCAGCACAGCAAGCGAGCGATACAAATCCTGTTCAGGCTACAAACTTATTGATTTTATAGATTTCCCCCAAAGTTGTGATAATGATATATCATTGTTAAATTTGGTAGAACAAACTGCTTTCCCAATCTGTCAATGCGAGCATGAAAACCAATTCACAGGCTTGTTTAGAAGGCTTTCCCATCAGAAGAATAACTCCTGCTAGCGGAAGCCGATCACCAATACCCGGCCACTGGCACAGACTTGATGTATGATACTTTCCCAGCTGCCCTTTCTTGACCCTCCAGCACATTGGGCTGCCAGACCCGGACTCAGGATCTACAGTCATTCGGGGGGGATTCTTCACTGAGAGCTTCAGGATTAATTATTAGCAGCATGGCGCATGGGGAACCAGCACCAGATGATTTTCAAAGGCAATATAGGGCATTTGGGAAAGCTGTGGGAGGGAAATGTTAGAATAGGGTGATGAATGGCTTCTACAGTTTTGGGGTTTCCCCTCCCAATCCCTTCTCTTCTTTGATTTTTAATATTGAGAATGATCCTATTCTTACTCTGAACCCCCAATATGGGAGTGAGGGAACTTTTCCTCTGTGAAAGATGCTTCCTCAATTCCTGCCTCCTCTGATAGCTGGTTGATCCTGTGGGCTCCTTCTCAGAATTGACTGACTTGGCTTAACTGCCATGTTATCTGTTGTGTTTTTTTTTCCCCAGAAGTTCCTGTCAATTAACTTTTTCATTTATCTTTCTATTCTGTTATCTATTCATCCATTCACCTATTTATTCAATCATAATATGCTCTTAATAAATCTGAATTGAACTAAATTCAACTGAGCTTTACAAGATCCAGGACAGAACTAATTGGTCAGTTCTGAGTCTTCAATATCCCAGTGGGGATTACACTATGCCTTATGCTTTTTGACCTCACTTTTTACCTGAGCATTAAAATTCATTACAGGGACACATAATGAGATCTCCACCCATACAGATTTCTTTTATAAACTTCCTAATCTGCTCTTCCATATTCTTTTTCTAAGTGTAATGATGATTTCTAAAATATCCTTCATTTTCTATTTAAAAATTGGCAGAGTTTACACACACACACACACACACACACACACACACATACACACACACACACACACACACATATTCTATGGGAAAACTTCAACTGCCCCCTTCCTTGTCTTTCTATCTGCGTTTTCATTTTACCTGGACTTCTTGTGACTCATGTTCCTTCCTTAATAGTGCCAGATATCCATCTCCTTAGTAAAACAAAAACAAAAATATATGTCCTTTTTCTGAAGTTGCCTTTATTGTTCTCTAAGAATTTCCAATGTTCTCTAGATCTCCAGCTACAGTTTCATTTGACCCTCTCCCTAAAAGAGAGTCAGATGATTAATCCATTTACCTAACAATGTTTAGCTAATTTTTTCTCTCAAATTTTTATATTATTTAGCCAGATAACTAATTTCTGGAATGTCAACAGTTTAGTTTTTCCCTTAGTTATATACTAAGGCCTCAGATCAATCCTTACATTCTTTATATCTTTATAACCTAGGATTTATTTAAAATGGTACAGTGGATAGAAAGCCAGTCTAAAAGTCAAAAAGATATGAGTTCAAATCATACTTGGGACATAAACATTTTGGCTATATGATTTCACAGGTTATAGATCCTTAACAGCCTAATAAGAAGGATCAAACAGAACTACAGGCTGCTATACTACCAGGAATCAGTTTAAATGTAACTGGGAAATATTTAACAAAATAAATAAAAATACAATAAATCACAGGCAACTCTATATTTTAAAACTTAGTCAATATGTAGCCTACAAGGATCCTTATATATATAGATTGGTGGCCCCTGTTTCTATTTAAGATTGTTGCCACTGCTCTAGGCAAATCTCTAAGATTATAAATTTTAAAGAAGGTATGACCTTCAACTGATCGAGATTTTTTATTTGAGTTACCTATAAAATCATGAAATGGCAGATTCAGGCCTTATCCATATTTCCTATTGCTAAGATAATATGGTAGGGGTCCAAGAGACATAAATTCCATTATTTAGAGAGACTTGCTTACTGGGAGAATTTGAATTCAGGTGTCCTTAACTCTATCTTGGGGGTGGGAAGAAGAGAAAATAAACATTTATATATCACATACTATGTGCCAAGCACTGTGCAGTGATTTCATAAATATTATCTCATTTGATCTTCACAACAACCAATTTTATTATCCCCATTTTTACAATTGAGGAAACTGAGCCATACAGAGGTCAATTGAATTGCCCAGTATCACACAGCCAGATTTGAACTCAGATCTTCCAAGCACCACTAGCTGCCTCTGTCCACAGATCTACCATCTAGTTGGACCATGTTCATGCCCCAATCTGTATTGGTGAGATCTTTGTGCATAGGTCCAGATTTGCAATTTCTTCATCGTAGGAACCATCTCTACTGAAACTCCATGCACCAATGCAATCTGAAATAAGTCATCTATAGCAATCAAGCTCAGAGGTCACACAGAGCTAGCATTTATCAGAAGCAAGACTTGATCCCTGCTTTTCTTGACTCCCAACTTGATTCTCTTTCCACTATATCGGGTGACTTACCCATGTCAAATGACTGAGTCCCTTTCACCTAACCCATAGAGAATTCTGGGTGTCCTGAAGTTTTTTCTTCCACCTCTACATATTCATTCATTCACTTTCTTCTCCTGGTGATCCAGAGCTCTTCTAGAGAGCTAAACCCTGTAAGTCCTTTGTCCAACCTTAGCTGGACCCTTCCCTTAGACTGTTTCCTTTACGGCAACTGCTTCTCCTGCCTTTTTTCAATTAATCTTCATTTTGGCTACACCACCCTTGCCCCCATCTGCTTTTCTGCATTTTACATCTCCTAACTCCCATAATGAAAGACAGGAATTCAGATCATAAAATGGTTTTGCTGACATCTTTTGTCTGCTCTAATCAACTCATGTTTCATCAGAGTTCACTAATTTTCAAAATCTGTCTGCTAGAACAGGCAAGGGGGAAGTACAAAGGCAAAAGAATAGAAAAAAAATTATAGAGATGCTCTGATTTTTGTTTGCCTTTTTTATTTATTTGTTTGTTTGGGGGGGGGGGTTTGGTCATAAATCTCTAGACACAATCCCAAAAGGAATCAAAGAGAAGAAAGATATGTTTCTAAAGGTAACTGGGGAGAGTGTGTGTGTGTGTACATGTGTGGAATTTAGAAAAAAAATGTATATATCCCAAATACACAGGGCTGTTCTTTGCCCCAGATCCAGGATGGTGTCCCCACTCATCTTAATAAAAGTTTGCTGAAGAAACAGCAGCTTACAGTATCTTTAGACAAGAAACTAAAAAATTCAATGGTAAAATTCTCAGATTTTTCCAGTCTTTGCAACTGTCAAAGAGGACATTGAAGAAAGTCCTGATTCTGTCTTTCTCACCTAGCCCTCCAAAGGCAAATGGATAAATGGATAGACACACATACTACAGTTTTTCCAAAATAAGACAATCTTAATTAAAATTTTATGATGAATAAGAACTCCATCCCCTCCCCAATTTCTTAGTCAACAGATATGAGCACACATGCATGCACATACACAAACACACACACACACACACACACACACACACACACAATGCCCCAAACCACCCTCCTGTTCATAATTGTACTGGTCCAAGTGTGTGAAGCCTTCACACAGAATGATGGCTTCCCCTGTCTCTCGTATCTGTTCAGTTCCTTTGGGAGGAGCAATTTACAGAAAGCATTATCGATTTTTGCCATAATAGGTACAGAGATGCCTCACTGTCCCTACTCAGTCGGCTCGCTCTCCACATCACAACTGTCAGGCCAGTTTGTGAAGCCCGTCATTATTTTTTTTCAAGTAAATCCATCACAGGATAGAGTGGTGGTGGTGGTGGTTGGGGGGGGGAGGTGGGGAGGAGAGGCAGAGGAGAGGGGGAAGTGATGAAAATAAAATTATTTTCACCTTGCCATAGGAAAGAATGTTCACGTCCTCTGTTGGAAATGAGTGCAAACGCAAGTGACCAGAGAGAGAAGGGAAAGGAAATTTCACAATCTTTCTGATATAATAATAATAATAATAATAAAAATCAGATGAAAAGATGGGGATTTATTTGGAGCTCCTTGAGATGTTTCTTCTACATGCAGGCATTTTGGGGTCCCCTCACCCCTCCAAGCTGTCATTTCCCCTAGGTTTTGTAAGCCATTTAAAAAATATCAGATGAGGAAGAAAAAAGAGGAATTAGGGGGTGTATTTATTAGTGAGCATCACTAGGTTTGGGGATGGCATCTGCCTTGAAATGCCTTTTCTGAATGCAAACCAACCCCCACCGCCACAGAGATTACCAATTCCACTCCATTCCTTTGTACCCACACCAGTTTCCTGATTTTTTTTTTCCTTTTGCTGTTCACCAGAGGCTAAGCTGAGGCCACTGACTCATTCTGTTGCTGATCAGCATGTGAATGTGAAGGCCTCCTTGCTTCAAATATTTCTGAAACCCAGAAAGGGCCTTTTAGAACTCCCATCGAAAACAAACAGGAAAGGGAGGGGGACAGGACCTAAATGTATTATTGACTCTCAAACAAGCCTTTTTGTATTCATGCCTCCACTTTGATTAGCCCTTGGTACCCCTTCATGTTGGTCACTTGGCTCATATGTGGAAGGTCGGGATTTATAGTACTCTCTCCAAGAGCTTTGGGTTCTTTTTTTTGAGCACACCCCCCCCCCATACACACACACACACACACACACACACACACACACACACTAATTCCTAAAGACAGCCTTGTTTGAGGTTTAATCCAAGAATTGGCTCTGGATCTCATTCCCAGATCCTCAGTTCATTAGCCATGAAAAGTGATAGCCGCTTAAGATTTTTTATGAGACTGTGTTCCAAAGGCGGACCACAGAAACGGGCATAATTACACAGCACTTTGCAGAAAGCTGACCAGACTCTGGGCTAGGCAGACACAAGCAGCCCCAGATCAAGCACTGACCTCCCCCCTGTCCTCCCCCCGGAGCAGGGGCCAGTCAGTTCTGTCTAGATAAGAGGCTAGGAGGTAGCTGGTTTCCAATGAGTGCCTTTGGAAAGGATACTAGGGATGCTATCAATTGCAGTGCTGAATACACTCACCGTTTGCCCTTCCTAATCCTATTCCCATTTCCACACACCTCCCACCCCCATCCTTCCAGGCCGACATTTAAAGACACACAAGTCTTCCCTCCCTCCTTTCCTCCAGCCAGCAGTACACACTGAGTTCCTGGTTCCTTGGTGACTTTTCTTGCTGTCCTTGCAGACGCGGGGATGTTTGACTTAAAAAATGGAAGAGAGATTGTCTATGTCATCTCCTCAACTTATAGATGGACTCACGAATGAGGGAGATTCAGGGACTGTCACAAAGGCAATAAATAGCAAAACTGGGGTTCCTGCTTATATTCTCTCGACTTCAAATCCTCCTACACACATCTGGGTCTCAGCAGGGTTAGCCCTGCATGAAATCTAGAGGCCTGGAATTCGGTCTGGAAACAGGCCTTTCTGGAGGTGAAGTGTGATAAAAACAAAAGCCAGATGTACATAAACAAGAGGGGGGTCTTTCTGTTTTCATCACTAAATCTCAAGAAAAGCACTTTTAACTCATGGTAAGGGTTGGATTTAAAGTCAGTAAATTCATAGATAAGATAGAAACAAGACCAACTTACTCAGAAGGCTTATGGGCTACTATGACATGCTATTTTTCTTTTTCCCCTAAGATTGGATGTATCTCTTATTCTTGCTCTGCTTAGAAGTATGTCAGCTAGTCATCAGTCTGATCTCAACACTGATTAGCATAGAAGCTGTGACCTGCTATGTTTTCTGGAACAGTCTGCCCCAGCCTGGTGGCCTTCTGCTCCTGGGGAGGTGGACAAATTGGGGCCAGACTTAAGACAGATACCCAACTCACTACTATAGCCCAGAACTCTGGAGCTCATCAATCCAACCAGCTTCAGTCTCCCCAGCAGCTGGGATTATTGTCTTTTTTTTTTTTTTTTTTTGGTCTCTTTGTATCTTCAGCTTTTAACAAAGTATCTGGTAGATAGTAGGTACTTAATAAATATTTACTGACTATCACAAATGTATTCAACAATGTCCAGCTCACCAGTCACTTTATCCCAGTGTTTCTAAAGTCCAAGAACACAAATCTATTTAATTATTAATTTCTTCTTTTTAGGTGAATTTTCATCTGATTGTCATTGCTTCCCTCTCCCCCAAACCCTCTCCTTTCCCATCTTTTTTTCCTCCTGATCTTTCAGGTAACTAAAAATAAGACTATAGAATTTTTCAGTCACATGATAACTACCTAAACTTCTATTCCATCATGCTGATAGTCAGAAAGATACTAAAGTGACTGGATGATACAATGAGTATGGGCTTGTAGTATGAAATGTAGTATGAAAAAATACAAATTGAATCTTCCCTTTAATACCTATTAACTATATGACTCTGGATGAATCAGTTAGACTCAGCCTCTGTTTCTTCAGGTATAAAAATAAGAATCATAGTATCAAAATGATAATCATTATCATAAGAGTGAAAATCACTCTTAGATTTGATTGCTATGCAGTGGGGATAAAATGAAAATAAGATATGCAAATCTTGAATTGCTTTATCAATGCTCTTATTGTTCTTCTGATTGTTGTTATTACTTAAGTTTTAATTCTAACTCGGATATTGATCAGCTGTGTAATCTTGGATAAATCATTTAAATTCTCTCCACCTCACAATCCTTTCCATAAAATGGGTATAATAATGAGGAAATGAGGAAAGTCACATAATGCTTTGAAAACTATAAAGTACTCTATGGAATATTATTATTATTCGGAAGAAGGAAATACAAAACTTTCATCTGACCTTGCTCTCTCTAGCAAGGAATTTTAGATTTCAATTTTAATGAATGGTAATGAATATAATGTGAAATAAATATGATAGGAATATACTACATATGTGATCCAATGGATAGAGCATTGGGCCTGTAGACAAGATCTGATTTCAAATCCAGTCTCAGACAGTTATTAAGATTTGAAAAACATCAGCATAGAGATGGTAATTAAGTTTATGGGAGCTGATAAGCTCTCCAAATGAAGTTGTATAGAGCGAGAAAAGAAAATGGCCCAGGGCAGTACTTTTAGGGG
Source organism: Antechinus flavipes (assembly GCF_016432865.1). Taxonomy (NCBI): domain Eukaryota; kingdom Metazoa; phylum Chordata; class Mammalia; order Dasyuromorphia; family Dasyuridae; genus Antechinus; species Antechinus flavipes. Next base: position 46,818,882 of record NC_067399.1, read on the forward strand.
CACATAAAGTTAGAGGATCTAGTGTGGAAGAGGATCCAGTGAAGGAGACAAAGAAGGAACAGTCAGAGAAGTAGGAAGAGAACCAGGAGAAACACCAATAGACAGACAGAGACAGAGAGAGACAGAGAAAAGTTGGGAGGGAGAAAGGGAGGGAAGATAGAACAGGAGAGAAAGAGAGAGAGAGAGAGAGAGAGAGAGAGAAAGAGAGAGAGAGAGAGAGAGAGAGAGAGAGAGAGAGACTTAACATGTATTGGACTACTTGTCGGGGGGAAGAACGAGGGGATGATTTGGAACAGAAGAGTCAATATTGAAAAATTACCCATGCATATGTTTTGTAAATAAAAAGCTTTCATAAAAAAAGAGACAGAGAGAGAGAGAAGACAGACAGAGCCAAAGAGAGCAGTGTCTCGAAAACCAAGAGAGAAGTGCATACTGAGAAGGATACACACATTTACACATACCTCTATACCTCTCTATATATGTAGGTACATATATAAAACCACACGTGTGTATAATATGTACATAAAAATATACATTTAATTCAACAAACATAAGCCTCTCCTCTAAGAAGGGTAGGGCAGGGCTCTAGAGCAAAAGAAACAGAACTCACTTTCCTTCTTCTGACCCTTCCTGTGTGATCTTGGGTAAACCACTAACCCCTTGGACATCAGTTCCCCATCTATTTAAAAAAAAAAAAATCCAGTTGACCTAGGATGTCAACCCTAAAAATCCCCATACTATCCAGGGGCTAGGTCAGTCTTTCATTGAGATTCATGGGGTCAGAAATTTAGGTCCAGAAAGGACCTGAAAGGTTATTTAGTATCATCTCTTCTTTTTATAGATGAGGTAAAGTGAAATCCACAGGAGAGTGACTTGTCTAAGATAATATATCTTATAAATGGTAAAAATCAAGATTTGAAAGTATTGCATTCATTCCACTGTATTATTCAACAAAAAAAAAAGATAATTATTTTGCAAGGGCCTCCAGCCACAGACAACTGAAAGGGAAAAGTTAAGGTGAAAAAGAGTACAGATAAAAACCTTAGAATGCCAGAATTTAAATTTCTGTGCCTCTCTTGGAAGTACCTTTGTACCTTTTTTCTATCATCTCCATCTCCTTCCTGGAAGCCCCAAATTTCCAAGCTTGGAGATGAGTGATAGTGATCATCACAGTCACAATCCTTACTGCCATTTGGGAGTATTTCTAAAATGACCAATATGTGACCAGTGTTATCCTTCTCACTGGCCTACATAAAAACAATCCTTAGCTTTGTAGCTGTAACACATGTCTACAGAGCAAAGTATTGCTTGGAATTCTCTTTCCATTCTCTTGCTCTGTCCAAAATCTTTGCTGCCAGGTCTGTCTGCCATCTCCACCCCTCTCCCCCCACCCCCGCCCTCATGGCACTGAGACTGCCATCTACTGTTGCCTAGTAGTGTGATTTGAAAGGCACTGAGAAAAATTCACTGCCCTAAGTATCTTCCTTGTAGCCTAAAAGCCTGCCACCACTAATCCCCTTTGAGCTAAGTATTCCCTTTTTCCTGTGGCTCTATGTTAAAATATAAATACTTCTCAAAGAGGTGACATATTAAGTTCTTTGTATCTTAGTCATGATTTGGATAGATGAGTTTTCCAGACCCATTTTTATCCTAGGCAGCAGCAGCAGCAGCAGCAGCTACAACACCCTAAGACCTTTGATTGTTCAAGGTGAGGAATGAAGACTGAAAAGAGAATATGAAAATGAGAGGTTGGGATGTCTATAGAAAGTAGCCCTGAAAATATTATTAGGCTTCATCATTTCACCTAAGGTCAACTTTACTGCCTCCACTCCCCAATTCTGCATTATAATAGCGGGCCAAAAAGGTACTTGGTATGAGTAGCACATGGTATGGTATGGTAAAACATTTAGCATATTTGCCGCATAAAAGCCCCTTGCGTTCAGTAGGGATTGAGCAAATGATACATGTCACCAATGTGTAAAACCCAAAGTAACAACAAGGAGGGAAAATTTACCTTCTTCACCTGTTGCCACCACTGTACAAAGTCCAAATGCAATTCTAACTGCTGGTGTTTTTTGAATAATATAGCTTACTTAGCCAATATAAACATGCTCTGGAGGCAGGCCCATTTATTATCACTGGAAAATCACTTAATTTCTCTGGCTCTTTTTTTAAAATAGTAAAGTGAAGTTATTTATAAAAGTAGCACAAGTATATATTATAATGAGGCTAGTCCCACCTTGTGAGTTCAAATGGTGAATCTGAAGAGCATCAGATACTGCTTCTTGTCTCAAACTATTAATGCCATTAAATGTTCTTGAAGATTGGGGGAGGTGGGAAGAGAGAATTTTGTTGCTAATTAGGAGATAAAATACTCCTAATTTAGTAAGAATTAGTCAGCATAGAAGACGAGAGAAGTTTGTGGGAATGAAACATAGCATACAAACCTGGGTTGGACAAGTACAAGAAAGAAGAATGGAAGGAAGAGGTAGTAATTTGCTAAAGATGTCCAAGCCCAAAGATGCTGAAAAGGTAACATTGCCTTAGCAGAGCAATGGGTTCTCCCTCATTGAAAAATCTCCTAGCAAAGGATAAATGAACCTTGTTGACTGTTGTGATAGTAGGGCCCATCTTAGAAGCTCATCCAAGCCTTTTTCAATTCTGAAACTGTACTTTGGTGAAATTCCCAGAATAGGGCAGGCCATGGGCATAATAACAATTCACCCTTCAGAAAGCCCCCATAGCAATCATACAATCCATCACCATACCCTTAGTCCCAATATAATAGCTCTGCTGTGATCAATACCATCACCTCCTTAAGGATCTTCATGGTATCATCCTGGGTTGAAGTTAACTCAAGCCCAATGAATCTAGAATAACACTTGAAACCAAGTTTGAGTCTATCTCCTCTGGTCCAAAACACAGCACAAATTTTACTCCCCAATTTTGTAAAGGGCTGACTGGACCCATTCTCTACTTACATAGTACCAAAGAATCATAGGTTTAGATTTGGTAGGACCTTCAAAGACCACCTTGTCCAACCTCCTCAAATTATAGATGAGGAAACAGAGGCCCCCAGAGATTAAAAGCTACCTCAGTAGTATCTGAACCCAAGACTTCTGGCTCCAAAGCCAGTATTCTTTCTGCTATGTTAGGCTGTTTCTCCTCTGGAGGATCAACCTGGTCTTCTAGGATATTTTGATAGCATAACCACAAAAGTAGCAGCTGGTAGACCACCAAATCTGACCCAGGCTATGGAAGAGGAGAATCACAGAAGCAAAACAAAACAAATGAACACAGCAGGGTTAGGAATAAGGCTTGGGGAAAACCATTAAACCACAGTCCTATAGGATAGTCCAGTAGGAAGTAACTCTAGAGCTCACTTTTTCCAACTTCCTCATTTGAGAGATGAAGAAATTGAAGGAAAGTCAGGGAGGAATTCGTTGGTCACCCAGGCCACCCAACAGAGCTGGTCTTAGTTCAAAGTCAAGAGGAGCCAAAGAGATTGGCTGGTGTCATGTAGCATTTTGCCTAAAAATGTTTATGTTATGTTTATCCTGTGTCCTGGTATATTATGATTATTTGTACAAGTCCCACCTTGCCCCTTTCCCCAACACACACCAAAGTCAAACTCTTCTAAATGTTTTCTTACCAAGCCTTGCTTGGAGCTCTACATATGACATATGGAGAACACTTAATAAATGATGGTTGGAGTAAATTGAATTAAGTTTCAATGAGACTCAAACTTTCCACATAGATTAATTGGACCTGCCAGTGAAGAAGTATAAAAATGCCCAGGAGAATGGCATCAGACAATATCACCACAGACATCTTGGGATACCTTACCATCAACCCTGATGTTATACCTGCTTCCCAAATGGAAAAGCCCATCTAGACCAAATTCTACTCTAGGACTGAGCTTGATTGGCTGGTGAGTAAAGGCAAACTTATCTAAAGAGACGGAAAGGAATACAGAACTTACTATGTGCCATGTCCCAGGACAAGTGATTTTTACTAATATTATCTCATTTGATGCTAGAACAGAGATATTATCTGGTTGGTCCCCAAACAATGTTTCACATTCATTTATCTAAGACTTCCTGCTCTATAAACGTTATCAGATTCATGCTATCTTTGCTTCTAGAAAGGGCAAAACAGTGAATTGATCTTTGCCTTGATTCACTATTCTTGTGATGCTACAAATAAAAACTTTCTTTCCACCTTGGCCAACACATACTCAAATAAAATATATGTGTGTGTATGTATACATGTATACGTGACTATACATATATATGTATACATGTATATTTATATATAAACACACATATGTGTATATGTGTCTCACATACATATTTCCTCTCATAAACTTCTTGTACACAGGGTTTCTTTGTATCTCTAGTATTTAGAATTGGCTGGTACATAGTAGAAATTTAATTAATGCTTCTCCAATTATTCATTTTTTCATTTTTGACTGGCAAATGTCAATATCCATTTTAATGATGGAAAGTGGAAGCTGAATTATAGAGTATCTAATGACTGATACCCATGAGTTTTCTAATATATTTATGATCAGTTTTAAACTCTGTCCTAAAATTCAATTTCTCCCTCTGGACCAGAATCCTCCATAATTCCAATGATTTGTCAGATCAAATAGATCTGAGGTTGTAGATTTCTCCATCCTTTGATAAGATCACTAATTTTTACCTACATCACAGAAATGAATTTTTAACTGTTAAAAACTCAATTCAAGGACTGCCTCTTATACAAGGTCTTACCTGATCACACTAGTTTTATATCTACTTATCTTTGCATATGCTATTTCTTCCCTTTCTCCTTGTAGAATATAAGCTAACCAATGGAAGGGATTGTTTATTTTTACCTTCATGTCTCCAAGACTTAGCTCCACTCTTGGCACATCCCAAGTAATTAATAACTATCTGATAAATAAAATTAAAATAGTTAATATTGGTTTAGAGTGAGCATCACCAATCAATCACAACATTACTTTCTCTCTTAACCACTAGAAACTACAATGACTACAAATGCTTCCAAATGGGCACACAAATGGAATTGAATAATCACATGATTATTACATTTTTGTTGATATTCAGTAAAGGAAGAAAAGAATAGGAAGCCAAAGGATAGCTTAGGGTTGGAAGAAGAGGATAAAAATCAAGAATAATAGAACAATTATAAGAGGAGGCTCAGGTAAAAAGTGAAAATGGAGATGAGAAGACTAGTGTATTGTTCCTTAGGGCTGCCTCAACAAAGGCTACCAAAATCATTTTGTATAGGAACACCATCTTTTAAGAAAGTCTGGGGTGAGGGGAAGGGGAAAGAAAAAGGGGAAAAACCTACCTGTATCAGGAGATATGTCTAAGTGGGCACAGACTACACATTTTTTCTCTAGAATATATTCACCACAAGTATGTGCCTGAACTCTACTCAACATCATGATTTCATCTACTCAGTGATCACAGTCTTAAAAACAGGGGCTATCAATAGGACACAGATTTCAAGGTTATATGATCAACCAGAAGGTGAATGACACACTAACTCTACTTTATTCATCTACCAGTTGAATAAAGGAGAACAGTAAATCCCTACTAATTCTCAACAACTCTCTGTAGGAATTATGCGCCAGATATAGAACAATTAGAGCTGAATCCATAAGTCAAAAATAGATAACTCCCTACAATATGGAATTATTTTATAAATTAATACCAGAGAACATTAATCCTAAAATTGCTCACTCGGTACCCCTTTCCTTTCCAGCTTCCATAGTGCCAGCAGATATATAATCCAGCACAAATCAACCCATGGGATCAAGTTTGGAGCCTACTTTAAGATCCTTTTCTGCTCCAGATTTTTTTCCCCAGAATATCTCATCTTTTTCTTGCCTGCATCCCACAAGTTTCAAATGCTGATTCTTCCTAATTATGAGAAGAAGAAAGAGAAAAAAGCTGTTGCCTTCTGCTTGGAAAAGATGCTAGGTTAGGATTCCCAAGGACTCTAGAAACTCTTATTTGGAACGTATCCTCCTTTCCTCAACCCTGCAAAAAGCAGCAGATGCTGATTCAGTCCAGGCAGAAGAGGAAAGAATAAGAGTCAATGGAGAAACTGGGAAAAATCTAACTATGTACGGAAACTCAAGATAGGAAACTAAAACTTAGTGTACCTCTCCTATAAAACCTAAATCTTCCACTATGGGGGAAAACTGAGGCAGCATTGCACTGCCAATGTGCCTACTAGGAAAGAGGGAGTATTCAGAAAGTTAGTGATAAATAAAAATGTATTGGTAAATATTTAACTACCGAGTCTTAGTCTTTATTTCTCTCTGAGGCAATTGGGGTTAAATGACTTGCCCAGGGTCACACAGCTCAGACATGTTAAATATCTGAGGTCAGATTTGAACTCAGGTTCTCCTGACTTTAGCATTGGTGCTCTATCCACTGCACCACCTAGCTATCCCCTTTAAAGAAATTTAAATTTAACTTTTAAATTTAAAATGCATCATTAATATTTTCTCTGTTCCTTTTTTTTAGTCTAAATAACCAGCAAATCAATTCCTGATATGTAGCATTTGCTACAATGAGTTTTCACAAGCCTATTTAAGGTGACTCTATCAAGCATACCTCAAAATAGAAATGAAATCCATAGAGAGGAAATTTATAATACTTATTTTAGGATTCATAACTCTCAATGCAATAATAAAGTCAATTAATAGACTAGAAAAAATAAATCTATAGTGAGATCTGCTCCAAAAAAGTGAGAAAAAAATTTGGAATACAAAAATACAAAAGTAGAAGAAAGTCTTGCAGAAAAGAAGCAAAGGACAGCTATATTAAACCCATAACCTTCATACAACTTAAGGCCACTGAACTCAAAAACAGAATATACAATGGAAACTTAAGAAGTATATGTGTCCCAGAAAAACATGATGTTAAAAAAATGTTAATATCACAATGCAGAAAATAATAAAACAAAAATGACTAGAAGATCTGAGTATGGAAACCAAATCATCAGTTGAAAGAATGCGGATTGCCTCCAACTAAAAACAACAATAACAGTAACAAAAATCCCTAAATTCCAAGTCACATAGCTGTCAAATTTAACAATTCCCAATGACAAACAAGTTTTGCAAAGAAGACTACCATATATAAAAGAAAAGCAGTTCAATTAATATAAGATTATGCCACATCCATTAGAAATGAAACAAAAAAATGAAATTATAAATTTTGAAAAGCAAAAATTATCAATCTACAAACCAAATAACACACTTTTTAAAGCCTGATCCTAATCATCAACAAAAAAACAAACATATAAAAAATGGATAGATAGATTAAATAAATAGATGAATGGGTAGATAGATTCACTAAATAAATGGCTGGCTGGCTGGAGTAAATAAATAAATGAATGAATAGATAAGTGAATAAGTAAATGGCTAAATAAATAGATTAAATAAATGAATAAATAGATACATGAATAAGCAAATAAATAAAAGAGAAGTGTTTGAATCATTCCCAAAAAAGACTTAAGCAGCATATCTTATTTACAGGCACCCTAAACAACAGAAACACAAGTTAAATAAGTGTGATTATTAAAGAAAGTTTAAGCAATGAAATAAAATTTAGAGGTGTAGAGGCTTTGGGGGGAGAGAGAGAATGAGAGAGAGAGAAAGAGAGAGAGAGAGAGAGAGAGAGAGAAGAGGCAAGTCACAAAAAGTACAAAATAAACAACAAAGATTTCATGAAGACATTTTTTTTAAGCAAACAAAGGGAATAAAAATAAAAGCAGAATTAAAAGAAATAGGAAAAGCAAAAATATAGAAACAAAAGCAAAGTACAATGGACTAACTTTATTACATAAATCAGTGTGAATCAAGGTGTTTTGTAGGACAAAATTACAAGTGGAAGGGTACATAAAATTAAACTGACTAGATTATATCAATAAAAATTGAAAGGGTTATTTACAAAATGTAAAACCCATTTCTATTAAACACTCTACAAGTCATAGGAATAGATAAACAGATCTTTTCTTAGTAAAGTAAATATCTATCTAATTTAAGAACAAACTTGTGCAATGAGAAAAATTTAGAGGCCTTTCTAATAAGAACAAGTATAAAGCAAGAACTCTTATTATTATCACTGTTATTTAATGTAACAATAAGATAATAAAAGCAAATTAAAGGGAATTAGCACAGGCCAAGAAGAAACAAAATTATCATTTTCTATGGATTATATGATGTACATAAAGAACCTCTGAGAGTCAATTAAAAAACAACTGAAATAATTTAACTTCAATAAAGGTATACAATATGAAATCATATAATCAACTTTCCTACATATGACCAACAAAGGAAGAGTTAGAAATTTCTTTCAAAATAACTATAGAAACTAAAAAAAAATGACAGGGGGCTATAGGCTGGGTATATCTAAAAAGAATCACCTAAGAATTAAATCAGGCAGCTGTATGATTCAGTGGCTACAATGTTAAACCTAGAATCAGGAAGATGAATTCAGTTGTATGACTTTGGGCAAGTCACTTAGCTCCTATTTGCTTCAGTTTTTTCCTCTGAAAACTGGGAATAATAATAGCATCCTATTCCCAGAATTGTTGTGAGTATCAAATGAGATAATAATTATAAAGTACTTAGCACAATGTCTGGAACATGATAACTGCCATTTAATGTTACCTATTATTATCACTATTATTGTTATTATCCAATTAAATGTCATTGTATAGAAATAAAGACAGGTCTAGATAATTGGATAAACATGAATTGATCCTAGTTATGAGAAGTCAATACCATATAATAAAACTGACAATAATGCCAAAATGAATTTATCTATTCATTCTTGTACCAATCAAATTCTCAAAGGAATGTTTTATAGAGCTTGAAAAAAAATGAAATTTACATAGAGTAACAAAAGATTAAGAATCTCAGGGGTAATAATGGAAAAGACAGTGGAAAGAAAGGTTTATCAGGACTAGATTTCAAATTGTTTTGCAAAGCAATGATCAATAAAATTATTTGGTACTGGTTTTAAAAAAAGGAGAGGTAGCTCAGTGGATGGGTTAAGTATACAATATACAAAAGAAAACAGTAGCACATTTTTAATAAGTCAAAATTCCTCAATCTATTTGGTAAAAATTTCTGAAAAAAATGGCTGAAATAAAGTTTAGAACACTTTTCACCATATGCCACCAAACTAACTTAAACATTATTTAAACATAAAAATTCACGTCATAAATAATTTAAAATATCAAGGGAAATATTGCCTTTCATTTTTAGGGATAGGGGAAGAGTTCCTAACTATTTAAACATTGGAGAAGATAAATTAAATGGACAATTTTGATTATGTAAAATTAAAGTTTTTGCACAAGTCTAATGTAAATATTAGAAAGTAACCATGTAACTGGAAAAATCTTTACATTAAATTTCTTCACTAAATATCTCATATCCAAAAAAACTGGTGCAGACTTTTAAGACTAAGAGCCATTTCCCAATTGATAAATGGTCAAAGAATATGAACAAGAAGTTTCCAGAAGAAGAAATCCAAGCTATAAACAACCATTTGGAAATCACTCATAATTATTAAAGAAACACAAAATAAAGCAACTTTAAGATCTCTCCACACACACTTGCCATTTGGCAAAGATAACAAAAGAGCATGATAGGCACTCTTTTACTGGTGAAGCTGAAAATTGGTCCAGCTATTCCAGAAAGTAATTTGGAACTAAAATCATTATTTTACCAATCTGTGTATGCCCTTTGACTCAGCTATACTACAGCTAGGCCTATAGCTCACAGAATTTTTTAAGAAAAGGAAATATGCATACAAAAATACATATAGCTCCTCTTTTTATAGTAGCTCTAACTGAAATTAAGCTCCCTTCCTATTGGGAGATGGTTAAACAAACTAGCATATGAATATAATATGCCACAGAAAATAATTATATCAATAATTTCACAGTAAATTTGAAAAACTTCTATGAACTGATGCAGAGTGAAGAGAGCAGAACTAGAAGAACAATATATACAATGATAACATTACAGTGAAAAACAACTTTAAAATCATTAGAATTCTGATCAAGTAATAAATCACAAGCCCAAAACAATTGAAATTGAAACACATCTACAACAAATCTCCTGACATAGAGGTGACCAACTTAAGAAATGTACTCCATTGAGACAGGTGATAGTATTGGAAGAAATTATTAACTTTTTTAAAAAAATGGGAAAAAGCAAAGGCTATCAACTCTATGATATGTCATATTTATTTCAAAATTATTTGTTGATCTGGAATTATGCCCAAAAAATTATCAAATTGTGCATACCCTTTGAGCCAGCAGTGTTTCTATTGGGCTTATATCCCAAAGAAATACTAAAGAAGGGAAAGGGACCTGTATGTGCCAAAATGTTTGTAGCAGCCCTGTTTGTAGTGGCTAGAAACTGGAAAATGAATGGATGCCCATCAATTGGAGAATGGCTGGGTAAATTGTGGTATATGAATGTTATGGAATATTATTGTTCTGTAAGAAATGACCAGCAGGATGAATACAGAGAGTACTGGCGAGACTTACATGAGCTGATGCTAAGTGAAATGAACAGAACCAGGAGATCATTATACACTTCGACAACGATATTGTATGAGGACATATTTTGATGGAAGTGGATTTCTTTGACAAAGAGACCTGAGTTTCAATTGATAAATGACGGACAAAAGCAGCTACACCCAAAGAAAGAACACTGGAAACGACTGTAAACTATCTGCATTTTTGTTTTTCTTCCCGGATTATTTATACCTTCTGAATCCAATTCTCCCTACGCAACAAGAGAACTGTTCGGTTCTGCAAACATATATTGTATCTAGGATATACTGCAACATATCCAACATATAAAGGACTGCTTGCCATCTAGGGGAGGGGGTGGAGGGAGGGAGGGGAAAAAAAATCGGAACAGAAACAAGTGTCAATTTAATGTAATTATTAAATAAAAAATTAAAAAAAAAACAAAATTATTTGTTGTATATTAATTTTACCATAAATTGAAATAATGGCTTTGAACAATGCTACCAAAGAGGAATAGTGAAAAAACTCTGTGTCAGCTTACTAATATTACTATTACTATTACTGCTACTGCTGCTGCTGCTACTACTACTACTACTATAACTAATAGCATGAAACATTATTTCAATGCATTGTTGTAAAAGGAAAGGATTACTACTGATATTATTATTGAGAATGAATGACTCCTATTTATGGAAAAAAATATTGTGTTAAATATACAATTTAAAATGGACACGCTACAAATATTACATTCAACTATTAATATTAAAAATATTAAAACAAAACTTGAAAATTATGAGGTTAATCTGAGGGATATCAGTGTATTCAGTGTCACTATGAATATCATTCTGCTATAGAAGAGAAATTTTAGTCCTTCTGGAACAGCTGGCACTTATAAGAAGGCAGTAGGAAAAGATGAAGAGATGAGACGGGGAGAAAAAGAGGGGAGAAGGAGAGAGAGGGGGAGAAATAAAGAGGGGGGAATGGAGGGGAGAGGAGAAGAAAAGAGAAAAAGGAAGAGGGAGAGGGAGCGGGAGAGGAAAGAAGAGGGAAGGAGGGAGGGAAAGGGAGGGAAAGAAAGAAAGAGATGATGGGGCAAAATCCATTAAGGTAATCTATAGATAAGGAGCTTAAATTCAGTACTTCAGAAGCTTTAATTCTATAAGGAGTATGACACAAATAAGGAAAGAATAAATAATAACCTAGACAAGAGAGGTTTAACCATTTTGGGGTCATGATTCCACCCCTCAAGTCTGGTGAAGCCTATGGAGCCCTTCTCAGAATCCTATTTTTAAATGAATAAAATAAAAAACATAAGATTACAAAAGAAACTAATTATGTAAAAATGCAGTTATCAAAATATTTTAAATTTAAATATTTATATTTGTAAATAAATATATATAAATACAATAAATATAAATAAAATATATTCTTAAAAGTTCATAGATCCCTGATTGAAACCTCTAATAAGTCAGAGAATAAAATCTTAAAACAAAGAAGAAAGACAATTACTGAAGAGAACAAAGTAAATAACCCCTCCCCCACAGAAAAAAAAACCCCAACAAACAAAAGTCATTGAAAGGGATGAGAGAAGCGAAAGTGAAAGTTTTTAACTGACCACTTAATTGAAAGGGGGGAAAGGAGAAAAAAAAAGATAAAGAAATGTATACCTAAATAAAAGAAAGAAAAAGAAATTAACATCCAAAGAATTCCCAGATAAGGGAAAGGTTTGACAAGAAAGAACATCTGGGAGAATAGAATTATATTAATTTAACCCAAATTAATTGTAAGGACAAAAAAATTTAAAGGGGAAAGGATTTTAAAACCTTTTAAAAGCAATATTAAAAACATAAATGGTAGAATTACTAAGCCTTAATAGATTAAACAATCTAATAAAATGAAAGAGAATAGAGCAATGATTTTTTTCTTAAATCTTACTATTTATTGCTTACAAGAAACACATTTTAAAAGCAAAGACATACATAGAATTAAAATGATAGGCTATAATAAAACTTAATGTGCATCATATGAATCTAAAAAAAAACAGGCTGAAATCATGCCAGTAGACAGAGCAAAAATAATATTTCATAATACCAATAATTAATCAACAAGTATTCATTAAGGATTTACTCTCCCACACACTCTACAACACTAAGGAAACAAAAATATAGTTCCTGCCCTTAAGGAAATCATATTTTAATGGAGGAGACAATAGTCATGCTTAAATACTTGTATGGTGACTCTGGGAGAGAATTGAGGGAAGGTTCATAGATTAGAAGGAATTGAATTAATAAACTGGAGATATGCAGAAAAGCCTTAGAAATGACATAGGGATTCAGCTGAATTTTAAAGGGAACCAGGAATTCTAAGAGCTGTGGGTTGGAAAGCAAAACATTTCAGTCATGCAAAACTAGCAATACAAAGATATGGTGTCTAGAGATGGAGTGGTATGTGCAAGGAATAACAAGTAGACTAGCATGATTAGATCATAGAATGTATGAAGTAGTATAGAATTTAAGTATACTGGAAAGGTATGAATGAAACCAGGTTAAAAAACTTGTTTGTCATTTAGAGGGGTGACATAGCCCTTCTGCACTTTAAGAAAATAATCTTGAGTGCAGAATAAATTAGAATTGGGGAAGAGAGACCAATTAGAAGGCTATTGCAACAATCCTGATAAGAGATGATCAAGGTCTCTACTAAGGGGATAGTTGTGTGAGTAGACAGAAGGGAGACCTATAGAATAAATGTTGTAAAAGTAGAAATGACAGGATTAGATAACAGCTTGAATATGTGGGATGAATAAAAGATTCAAGGCTAACATGAAACTTTTAAATTTGGGTGCCTGGAAGGATGTTGGTGTCCTCAACAATAATGGGTAAGTTCAGAAAATGAGACAGTGATCTGTCTCCTTGTCTTTTTAAGGTATGATGAAAGATATGATTTTAAAACCAAAAGGTAGCATTATATGTAGTAGATAAACACTAGAAACTTTCCCAATAAATATAAGAATAAAGAGTAAATGCAAGGGTATTCCCTTAACCCTAAAAGGAAGTCAGGTAATACAATGGATAGGGTACCTAGCCTGGAGTCAGAAAGACTCCATATATAAATTCATTCTTGGGCAATGACTAGCTTTGTGACACTGGGCAATTCATTTACCCTCTTTTTGCCTCAGAGTCCTTAAATGCAAAATAAAAATAATCTTCACATGGGTGTAGGAAGATCAAATAAAAATAATATTGACTTAAAACAGTGACTGAGATATAGTAGGTACTTAATAATTGCTGATTTCCTTGCTATTGTTATTTGAGCATAATTCTAGAAATTACAATAGGATAAATAAATTAAACACATAAAAATATACAAAGAGAAGACAAAACCATTTGGTGATGATATTCAGTTTATTGAGAAAATACTAGGGGGCAGCGAGGAGGCACACTGGGTAGAGCACCAGCCTTGAAGTCAGAAATGACCTGAGTTCAAATCGGGTCTCAAACACTTAACACTTCCTAGCTGTGTGATCCTGGGCAAGTCACTTAACCCCAATTGCCTCAGGGAAAAAAAGAAGAAAATACTAGGCTGTATAACCTATATCACATTGTTTACCATCTTAGAGATGGGAAGGGATGGAGAAAATTTGGGACTCAAAATCTAAAAAAAAAAAAAAAAAAGTCAAATGTGTCTTTATATGTAATTGGGAAAAAATTACAATACTTTAAAGAAAATACAAGGGAATCATCAAAGAAACTCATTGAGCCAATATCTTTAATAAAATTAAAGGCTACAAAATTGTATCAGCCAAATGGACACATAGTATAAGCATTCATAGAAAGGGAAATTCCATTTAAAGTAATTGCAAATTACATAAAATACCTGGGAATCAATGTATCAAATCACTAAATATTTAGAGAGATAAAATTACCAAATACTTCTTAAATTGGACAAATAATGCTCAAGACTAAGCTATGCCACTAAACAATACTATCAAAAAACTTTCAAAATTAATCTATGGTTTCAGAGCCATAATTTAATTATTATCAAACTACCAAAGTAATACTTTATAGCTTATAAAGCTTATACAAGTTTTATATAAACTTATACAAATATACTTATACAAATTTCAGATTCAAAAGATATAGAATGTCAATGAAAATAATAATAAAAAAGTAGTTCTGAAGCAGTAATCAACAAAAAAGCTTATAGTTAATATTAGGAAACTATATCAGTGAAACCGATAATTCAAGGGAAATTCAGAAATAACTAAGCTCGATAATCCAGTGTTCAGTAAACCCCAAAAATACAAGTTAAGAAAGAATTCCCTATTTGAAAAGAACTATTAGGGAAAACTGGAAAGCAATCTGGCAGAAATTAGGCTCAGACCAAAGTTTTATACCGCATTCCATAAGAAATTCAAGTTGGATATCTATATCCATATCTTTATATATTGGATATTAAACAAAATCTTTATAAGATTACATTCAAGTTACATATCTAATATGAATTTCTTCTGGAATGGGGTGGAAAATTTGGTCTGAGTCTAGTTTTTGCTGCATATTCTTTACTTCAGTGACATTGATCTTTTGGTATTCCCTGAACAAGACACCCCATCTCTTAGCTCCTGGCTATCTTTCCTCCACACCTACAACAGGAAATGGAAACCTCCTCAGCTTTGACTATTGAATTCCCTAGCTTTCTTTAAGACTCAGTCAAAATCTTATGTTCTGCAAGAAGCCTTCTCTAACCCTGTTTAATTCTAGTGCCTTTCCTTTTTTAATTATTTCCTATTTATACTGCATATATTTATCATCCATATTTGTTTGCATGATAGCTCTTCCATTAGATTATAAATTCTTTGAGGGCAGGTACTTTCTTTCTTTCTTTCTTTCTTTCTTTCTTTCTTTCTTTCTTTCTTTCTTTCTTTCTTTCTTTCTTTCTTTCTTTCTTTCTTTCTTTTTGCTTTTTTAACATAGTACCTAGCATTTAGTAGGAGTTTCATAAATGCTTATTAATTAATTATTGATTGAATATTGGTGGGACACTAGTGTCAGTAGAGCTATTTTTATCCAACTATTTTAGAAAATAATTTTGAATTAATTTAAATATAATTACTAAAATGTCACTGCTAGGCAAGTGACCCAACCAAATTAATGACAAAAAAGGAAGTCCCATATGCATAAAAATATTTGGAGCAGCATGTTTTATGGGAACAAACAGAAAACAAATCAAAATTGGAAATAAAACAGATACCTATGAACTGAGGATGGCTAAATAAATTGTGACATGAATATAATGAAATATTATTGCTATAAAAAACCATTAATATGATGAATACAAAAAAATCAGAAAAACCTCTATGAGATCATGCAAAGTCAAGTAAATAGAACCAAGAAATCTAATTATACAACTATAATAATGTTGATGGAAACAACGTTAATGAAACAATAATAATTGAATGCTATGAAGTATTACAATAACCAATTAGGGAAATGGAATCCTTACGGGTAAAGGCTATATCTACGGTGTGATCATCCCTATGTATGTCTTGGGTGGCAAGATAGATTGCATTATAAAATTTAGGAAGTCAAAGGAATCGGAAGAATGAAGAGTTAGGGCAAGCATCAATAAAAATATTAATTCTGCTACTACAATGGCAAGTATTGAGGATGATGGCTCATTAGGAGATGAATAAAGAATGGATTTCTGGAAAAGATAAGTAAAGGATATGGTAGGAATGAAGATGATGTAAAAACAAGAAATATCACTAAAATTTATTTTTTAAACAAGAAGATAAAATGAAGACATGATCTGGCTGTTGGGGATATAGCTGAAGAAAGTAAAAGGGCAAGACCAAGCAACTGAATATGGAGGGAGTATGATTGGTAAAGCAGCAATGTGGATCAGCTGAGGTTCCCAAGAGAAGCACAGGGACACCAAAAACTGCAGTAGCTTTCCCTACCAGGTCCTGTAAATAAATGTTACATCTCCTCCTCTCTGTGCTGGGGAAACAATAGTTTATTAGGAACCCAGGCTAGGTAGATGGCTCCTAAAGACAAGTTGGGCTGAAAGCTTTAGAAGAATTGGTTTTGAGAATGCTTATTACCTAAATCAGTGTCTTCATTTTCCTTGTTATCTTGATTAAATTATTTCATTTTGAAGTTATACTACATTCTGGTTTGGTCTGATGGGATTTGATGAAAAGGGGGGCTCACGAGTGAGGAGTGAGTGTTGACGAGGGACACAGGTAGGGACATGAGCTTGAGTGTAGTTTCCAAAGGGCTATTTCTATGAGCTCCTGGATGTTGTACTTGATAAATAAACCTTTCCGATTTGTATAAAAACCATTGCTGCCCCTTCTATTACCAAAGAAAAAATACTCAGGCAGTGACTTATACATAGTGGATGCTGAAAATTAGATTAGGCCATGATTAGATACATTACAAAGGATTTCATTTGCAGGTTTCTTTAAATAGTGGCTTCCACAGTACATTCAGAATATGATTCAATTTACATACTTTTAAAAATTGGAACACTCCTAATGTGGAAAGCAATAACTACCTGTAATGTGTGAGAGGAGTACATTTTACTCGGTGGGATGACAAAGGGTCCTTTCCTATATCCATCATCTTAGCAATTCCCTGGGGATTCATGCTGACCCTCCTGGAATCATTTAACGTCCTTTGGGTCAAGCTTGTTGCATCCGATGCCTTGGTATGGCAGAATCACCAGATGGGGGAACCCTTCAAAATAAGCTTCCAAGAATATTAAATAAGCTTTGATATTTTCCTGCCTTCTCTCCTCAATGTTCCCCTCTGGGGTTTGCTCATTTAAATATTTTCTAGCCTCAGCTTTCTCCTTCCTGAATGACTTATATCATAAAAAAAATAAAGCAAGAAAGCACCAAGAATTTTAAACACCTCCATCCATAATGGAATTACAGCATCTGTAAGGTGTAAAAAATGATTTCATTGTTTCCTGTAAAGGCTCCTTCCTCACCAGAAAGGGCCTCAGTCAAGATGTAGAAAACAACTTTTTAAAAAAACTTATATTAAATCTGACAAACATCTGGTCAATCAAATTTACAGCAATACAAAGGGTGTAATAAACGTTTATTTCTTCTTGAAGAACAAATTTAAAGATTTTTTTTAAGCCTTTTATATATAAAAAGAAAATTAGACCTGCATTTCTTGGTCTGGCCTGACTTCAATTGCTCTACAGCGGGACTGGCTGCTTTTTTTTTTTTTTTTCAAATCCTAACCAGGCAAAAGGTTCTTTCCTCTAGGCAGCAGCAGGAGTGGTTGATGACAGACTTTCTAGGTCTCTGGATACCCTGCAACCCTGCACATGTTCCCATGGGGAAAAGGTGGGGAAAAGGCGAAACATTACATAGACTGAATTTCTGACTAGCAGTCTGAATTTCCAGATTTACTTGGTGACTTCCCAATATGATAAAGCAGAATGAGTGCTGGGTTTGGAGTCAAAGAATCTGAGTTCAAATTCTGACTTTTCTAATGTACTCACTTGTGTGACCTTTCACAAACAACCGAATTACTTCTAGTCCCAGTTTTCTCTTATGTAAAATGAAAGGGATTGGACCAGATGAAAAGTTAATGATTTTTTTTGTGTGTGTCCTGAACGCCACTAGCATCTATTGAAGTCTATGGGCAACTTCTGCAGATAATGTTTTTAGATAATTGATGAAAATGCTAAATTTTAATTAAAGGTTAGCAAAAATTAACATGAAATATTTTTCTCTCATATAATTTCACAAGCCTCCTGAAATCTATCCACAACTGTCAAAAGGATATATTGGACCCCAGGGGAAAAAAGCCAACCTGAATTTCTTAGGTCCTTTCTGGTCAAAATCCACAAGGAAACCTTTCCTAGAAGCTAGAGATGTGACAACAATGGGAAGGAGGAGTTAGTAATGTAATGACTACATTAGTAATGGCTACAGTCTCTATGTTATACCATACTGTACTATGCTATGCTATACTATACTACATTATATTATATTGTTCTATGTCACGCTATATTTTGTTATTACTTTTTTATTGTTTAGTCATTTCAATCATGTCTGACTCTTCGATCCCATGTGAGATTTTCTTGTCAAAAATGTTTGAGCAGTTTGCCCTTTGCTTCTCCAGATCATTTTATAAATAAGAAAACTGAGGTAAATGGAGTAAGTGATCTGTCCAGGATCACACAGCTAGAAAATATCTGAGGCCGGATTTGAATTTAGAAAGCTGAGTGTCCCTAATTCCAAGCCCAGTGCTCTATCCATTACATCATTTAGTTGCTCCTTTATGTTAGTATATATTACTATCATAATACTATATTCTAAACTCCTTAAAGGCATAAATCTTTTTCTTATCTATCTTTATAGCTCTCTGAATCCCTACCACAGTGTCTGTAATACAGCAGGTCCTCAACAAATATTTGTCGAATTGTATGGAGTGAAAACATATGTGAATATGTAGAGATATGTATTTCCCCCCTCTATAGGGTGCCCCAAAAATCTTAGTGCAGCTTGAAGTTCTTAAAGGTTAACAAAAAGCTCAACTAAAACAATACAGCTATGTGCATAATTCTAAGCTCTAATAAGCAGTCCATTTATTTCAAACAACATTCTAGCCAACAGAATTCTAGAATATATGAGTTTATGTGGTTTCTTTGAAGTTTACTTCTTTGCAGTTTACTATACAAGCTAGAGAGCCTGGAAAATAATAATAGTAATAACAGCAATAATAATAAATATAATAAAAACAACAATACCTTCAGTCCTCCAGAAAATCCTTGATTTTGTCATTATGGGCAGTTACTTAACATGCTTTATAGAACAGGCAATTTTCATGAATGACTATAGTCAAAAAGGCCACAGTCATCTAGTCGCCAACTTTCTTTGGGTGAATGAATGTCTCTGAACTCATGAAGGCTGCTCAGTATAAAGTACCTCTCTTAGGCTACTCTTTGCACTAAGCACTAGGGATACAACAAAAGGCAAAAAACAGCTAGTCCTTGCCCTCAAGAAGGTCACAATTTAATGAGACACAACATGTAAAAAACTGCATACAAACAAGATAAATAGGAAATATCAACAGAGAGTGCATAAAGCACTGAGCTGGAAACCAGAAAGACTCACATTTCTGAGTTCAAACCTGGCTTCCGTCACTTAAAAGCTGTGTAACTCTGGGCAAGTCACTTAATCCTGTTTGCCTCAGTTTCCTTATTTGCAAAATAAGCTGGAGAAGGAAATACAAATCACTTCAATATCTTTGCCAAGTCTTTGTCCTGTCTAAATGGGCTCATTGAGAGTTAGAGAGAAGATAAGATAGAGGGATTTTAGCTGGGATTTGAAGATGAGAGGTCTTCAGAGGAGAAGCACATGACCCAGCTTAAATCCCATTCATGAAACCCACCTGCTTAGTAGAATTTTGGTGGAACTTGTGTTCTGCTCACATAAAATACCAAGAACCAAGTCATCTCATATATCCCCAAGATTCAAGTCATCTCCATCCCAGAATGAACAGTCAGACTGAATATCCTTTACAGTAAAAAAGCACTGGTAATTAAATGTCCTTGATCTCATTTGATCCTCACAACCATCAGTGAGATATTCCAGGTACTCTTAACTCATAATGATAGGGCCAGAATTTGAACTCAGGTTTTATGACCCCCAAGCCTGTGTCCTTTACAATACTTTCTGTACATGGGTATTCCTTCTGGTATCTTCTACTTCTTAAAAATATGTACTGTCCCCCTGGGGATAATGACAAATGGAACTAAAATTTGAAGATGATTCAAAATAATAGTCCCTGTCCAGTCCAACCAGGCTGACAGACTCCCCAAAGGTTCAGATTTCTAGTCTCACCTTTTTTTTTAAACCATCTGTACAAATTATGACCTACATTTCGGCTCAAAGATAAGAGAATAAGCTTCTATGTGGCACCCATTATTTGCTAGGCACTGTGCTAAGCACTTTTACAAATATGATTTCATTTGATCCCTACAACAACCCAGTGAGGTAGGTGCTATCATCCCCCCATTCTACAGCTGAGGAAACTGAGTCACTAAAGTAATTTTCAATGATCACCTTTTTATTTCTTTCTCCAAAAAGGGTGAAAGATGGGGACACGGGGCTTTAGTTCCTTCCCACGGAGCCCCCCATTTTCCGTAGGTGTCGCTGTGGCCCCATCAAGAGTACAGAAGCGTGGTACTCATCTATGAAGGGAGAGGCAGTCAGCAAAGAAGAATGAACACTTGAAAATTAATGATGTCAGTCTGTCTTCATATATCAAGTTAATCTGAAAGGGCTTTAATTTTCTTAAAGGATAAAAAAAGGTTTCTTTGCTAGATTAAACTTGCGATTGTCATTCATATATTGTTTATAAGGTACTCATCTCCTCGCTCCGTATTTTTTTGTTTTTGATTTTGTATACTAGTTAGCAGTGAAGACTTGTCTGCGTGTATCAGAAGGAATAAAGAGAGAAACGTCCTTAACTGTCAGTTTTAATAAGAGGAGTCAACATGCTTCTATTCAGGTTAAATATTGTCCTGTCACATTTCAATAGAGTCAACAGATTTTTTAAAGAAAAGTCAAAAGCACTGTGTATGCAAAAAAAAACCCTCCCTGTCATAGAATGTCAAAGCCCTTCTTTATCTGGGGGGGGGAGGGGGGCGTGGAGGGAGGACAGAAAATTCCTTTGTAAAATGTGAAAAAATTACCACTCATAATTGGCACTGACATGAAAAGGGCTTTTTTTTTTGTTAGAAAAACAAAGAAAATCTCTAATTTAATAATCACCTGCAAAGTGTTATTGTGATGGGAACAAAAAACACATAATCCAAGTCATCTTTTTTTTAAGTAACTAGAGTGTTTTTCTTTTTTCTTTTTTTTTTCTTTTCTTTTCTTTTTTTTTTTTAAAGCCATCATTGCACTTTATCGTGGCTCATGCACTTACCAGAGATGTTTGGAGTGGTAAAAGGCACTCCCCAACTCCTAAAGGAAAGTTTTCTGAAATATGGAGTGACAGGCTGCAATAGGGAAATGCAAATGGAGGCATTATGTTCAAAATACCAACCAAACAGATGTTTAACCCTAAATATGCTTATCTGCAGGCATTTTGTACATTTCAAGGGTCAAGCAGATAGAAGGATTCTTCTCAGGGTCCCTTTATCACCAAAGATCACCTCTTTGGGAGAAAGGATAGAGCACATGGTATTTTATAGACATAGAAGCTTACAGAACAGACTGGAGCGATAAAGTCATTTGGTATTTTAAATGCTCATTGACAATTTTAAGGGACAATCTCTAGCTGAAATTAATCAGATTTTTTTTTAATTTAAGGCAAACATTCTAATTTTACAAATTCCAACTTTGTAACTTATGTCAAAAACCATCTCTATTAGTTAGGTTACTTTAATTGACAATAAGGAAAGAAATTTTTCTGGACCTGAAGATCGTTTGATAATGACAAGATCAACAGGGGAACCCACTCTTAGTGAAAATGCTAGAGATGATGGATTCCATAATAGTATCATTTCCTGTCCCTAGGCCCTCAGCTCTGGGGTTGAGGAATAAAGGAGGCATGTTCTGTCTAGTGATCAGTCCTGATGACTTCACTCAGGTCTAAAGCTTCTCCTGGGATTATCTGTTATTCAATAAAGGAAGATTAACTCTGAGCATGTATACTCACAGTAATTAAAGGTAACAACAGATTTTTGTGTCTCTGTGTGGTCTGATACAGTGAGGAGTTCATGAAATGGAAACCCTTACTTCCTTTCTTCCTTTTTTCCTTCCTTCCTCTCTCTATTCTTTCCTTTCTTTTTTTTCCTTCTCTTCTACCTTCTTAACTTCTTTCTTTTCTTCCCTCACTTCTTTACTTCCTTCCCTTCTTCCTTTCCTTTCCCTTCCCTCCCTCCTTGCTTCTTTCCTTCCGTTCTTCTTTCTTTTCCTTCCTTCTTTCCTTCTTTCCTTCCTTCCTTCCTTCCTCCCTCCCTCCTTTCCTCCCTCTTTTCCCTTCTTCCCTCTCTCCTTACCTCCAGAAGAACAATAAGAAGAAATGAAGCTCTGTATTCCCAAACATAAAACTCCATCCCACATTTCTGTCCTTTATCCCTGTAATGCACTCACTCCTCACTTCTCTGACTCTTAAATTCCCTAGCTCACGTCAAAGCCCAATTCAGGTGCTATCACCACATAACACTTTCCTGATCTTTAATTTCATTAGTATTCCATTCAACACCCATCCTAGCCCACCCCCAAAAGAATTGCATTTACATGACATATATTTTGCATTTATTTATTTGGGTACATTTTAGTTTCCCTTTCCCAGTAAAATGTAAGCCTCTCAAGGACAAGAATTATTTTATTTCTATTTTTGCATCTCATTACTTGACATGGTTCATATTCAGACAGAGTGTCCTCAATAAATGCTTGCTGAATGGATGACTGGTTTCCTAAGTGCCCAACTAAGTGGCACTGAGCCAAGAGGTCTCCATGTCTTTTGTTAAGAGATAAGAAGGAACTTCATTTCAGGTCACTTTAGATAATAAAATTGCCCAAAGATATACATTTTACTGTACATTCTGCAAATGTTCATTACTGTACAATTACTATAGATTTCTATGTATATTACATAGTGAGTTTCCATGATTCAGTCTCTATGTATGTAGTTAGTGGATTATTATCTTGGGTTTTCTTCAGCCTTCATCTCATTGCCAATACTTTGCTCATTTCATTTCTCATTAGCACTTTCCCCTAGAGGGATAAGTGAAGAAGAAAGAAGGTGTGAGGTAAATTGGATGACCTTCCCAGTGAAGAACTCTGATTCCTTAAGGTGAGAAAAGAGATCCTGAGCTAACCTTTAGGGTTTGCTGGACATGGAAGCTAAAACAAAAGGCTAAAATGATAGATTGGGATTTATATGTGGACTTTATTTTACCATTTTTCTGTTTTCTATTACCACCCAAAACAAGAATTAGATGAAAACAACCAAATAATTATAAAATATGCTCCAAAGAAGGAACTTTCAAAAGCCTATCACAATTATCAATGAGTAACTAGAGACTTCTTTGACAATTTAAGCAATGGACAAATTGTGTGTTTTGATTGGCAGGAAAGCATCCACAGCATTCCAAAAAGTTTGCTATGTATTTTTGCAAGTGATATTTCATTTGGTTTTCACAACCCTGGGAGATAGGGGTTGTTATTATCTCCATTTTATAGCAGAGGAAACTGAGGCAGGCAGAGGCTAAGTGATGGGCTTAGTTTGTAAGTGTCCAACGTCAGATTTGAACACGGGTCTTCTTGCTTCAAGGTTTAGGGTTCTATTTGCTGTACCACCTGAAAAACCAATTAGAAGATTTCCCATGGACAGTAATGCATTGTTGGTAGAGTTGTGAACTGATCCATCCATTCTGGGAAATAATTTGAAACTATGCCCAAAGGGCTATTATACAGTGCATACCCTTTGATCCAGCAGCCTGGCTACTGAATCCATATCCCAAAAAGATCATAAAAGAGGAAAAAGGACCCACATGTACAAAAATGTTTGTAGCTGCTCTTTTTGTAGCAAGGAACTAGAAAATGAATAGATATCCATCAGTTGGAGAATGGTTGAACAAGTTGTAGTACGTGAAAGTAATGGAACTTTATTCTATCAGAAATGATAAACCGGCTGATATTAAAAAGGTCTGGAAAGGTTTACATGAAATGATGCTGAGTGAAACAAGCAGAAACAGAAATACATTGTATACAGTAATAGCAAGATTATGCGATGATTATGATAGACATGATTCTCCTGTGATTCAATGAACCAAGGCAATCTCAACCTTTGCATAGAAAATGCAAACCAGACCCAGAGAGAGTCTTATGGAGACTGAATGTAAATCAGCACATACTATGTAAGCTCATTTTTTCTTCTGGTTTTTTTTTTTTTCTTGTGGTTTTTCCCTTTTGTTCTGATTTTTTATCTCCAAATACGGTTCATAAGGAAATATGTAAAAATTGAATATATATGTATGACAAAAAATTGATGTTTTACATGTAGCTGGAGAAAATAAATATAGAAAAAGAAAATAGAAAAAATAGACTTCCCATGTTTTCAAGTCCCCTTTCTGATGTTCCTCATGGAGAGAATATATCCAAATGAAACAAGATCTCTGACATGAAAAAATAAAAACAAAAACAAAACCCAGTATTGTGCCTGGAATAAACATAGTTAAATTAACAAACCTGTGGTTTTCACATTAAACTGGATTTCCTTGGACTTTTCTAATCATAGAGATAGTAAGGAGTTTCATAATATCTATAAAGCTATATTAGGATGTTTTATTAGCTTCTAATACTGGAAAGGAGAAGACCAATTCTATGAATGAATAAATTAATGAATTAATGAATAAATGGATGGAAAAGGCATTTATTAAGTGCTTACTATATGTTAATCAAACATTATCCTGCGTGTAAAGACTGCAGGGGGATAGATCTATCAATACCCCTATGGGTACCTTCTCACCCACAACCTCTTTTCAATTTCCTTTCATGTGGATTTTTCCATCATCATCATAAAGACAGAAACTATCTTCCTACTGCTTGTAGAACAACATTTAGCACAGTGCCTGACACATACTACTTGCTCAATAAATTCTCCATGACTTGACTAATTTGTGTACTAAGTGTTGGAATTCAAAAAGAGAAAGTGAGATTTTCCTTGTTTTCTCCTGTTCACTCTAATCCAGGGAGATAACATATAAAAGAAAGTTTAGCTAGAGAATAGTGGAAAGACCTAGGAACCAGAAAAGTACTTCAACATAGCTGAGGGCAAAGTTCAAGGCCCCCAGGTCACCTTTGTAGATCAGATGATGGTAATGATATGAGCCAAAATTTATATAGACCTTGATGATAATATTAGCTACCATATATATAGACCTTGATGATAATGATATTAGCTACCATCTATATAGATCTTAATGGTAATGATATTAGCTAACATTTATATAGACCCTGATGATGATATTAGCTGATATTTATATGGACCTTGATAATAATGATATTAGCTATCATTTACATAGACTTTGATGGTAATGATATTAGCTAACATTTATATAGATCTTGATGATGATATTAGCTACCATTTATATAGCCCTTGATGGTAATGATCTTAGCTAACATTTATATAGATTTTGATGATAATGATATTAGTTAACATTTATATGAACCTTAATGATAATGATATTAGCTAACATTTATATATGTATATTATATATATATATATATTACATCTATATTATGTATAATGATATTAACTAGCATTTATATAGACCTTACTATATATCAGGCACTGGGCTAAGGGCTTTACAACTACTATCCCCTGGAAGGTAGGGACTGTTATTATCCTCATGTTACAGTTAAGGAAACTGAGGCAGGCAGAACTTAAGTGACTTACTAGTAAGGCAGAGAGAAAAACCTGGAAGACTTTAGGATGTACTGGCTGGAAAGATGATAAGGTCTTTTGTGGCCAAGCATCTCACAGGAAGGACAGACGATCACTAAACAATCCAAAAGAAGTCTGGAGAGGCAGAGTAGGAGCAAAAGGAAAGCAAGGAGGAAAGACACCCCTAATGGTGGTGACTGTGGATAGGAGGTAGGGGTAGGAGACACAACCTTGTAGAAACTTCATCCCATCCTCCTTGGCGTCCTTCCAGACTCAGCTAAAATCCCATCTTCTATAAGAAGTCTTGCCCAAACCCTTCTTAATTCTAGAGCTTTCCCTCTGAGATTATTTCCTATATTTATCTTGTTTCTACACAGTGGTTTGCTTATTGTCTCCCCCATTTTAGACTATAAGCTTGCCAAAAGCAGGGGCTATTTTTGCTTTTCTTTATGTCAAAAAAAGAGCTCAGCAGAGTGACCTGCAAATAGTAGGTGATTAATAAAGGCTTGTACCTTGATGGCTAAAGATTATAATTAATTTAGCTTGTTCAGGGGCATAAGCAATATGAGGTTGACTTCTTAGGATATTCTTGAAGAGTCACACCATAAGCCAAGAAGTCTGACCAAAGAAAGTATTGTCTTAGCTATTATGCACTGTAACTCAAGAATTTATCCAATAGAAAAATATTTTCCCCTACATGGGAAGCACTGTAAAAAAAGGTAAACCGAGGCATCTTGGGCTTTTGGAAAAACTTCTTGATGTTCTCCTTCCACTAGGTATTGCTAAGCAAAAAACAAACAAACAAATGACAAAACAAAAACAAAAAACAAAACTGCTGTTCTATGAGCTTGACTTCTAGGCTAACTGACTTACAAGCTTCCTCTTCTTCCCTCCAGCGGCCAGAGCTGTCCAGCTGTCATTGTGTTCCTGAGACACACAAAGGCATCCCCTTCACTTGTATGCATAGTAGGCCAGCCTGGTTCCTTGCTGCCTGGAGGTAGCATTGTAATTTAATTAAATGTCAACCCCTAGGTATCATATTTCAAATGCAAATAACTTTGGTAATGCAATATTGGGGTTGAGAATTTAAACTCAAGGAAATGGAGAAAATCGAGTTACGGTTGCTCCTGGAATTAGCATTCCTGGGTGCATTCCTCTGCTGCAGAGTACCAGCTTCCCTTTATAACACAATAGGGCACTTTAATTTCTGAGAATGGGGCAGACACACTTAAAAAGCCTTGCTTTCGGGTAGTTTGTCCAAAGAAACCCCAACTCCAACCCACAAATCACTGTCAATTTCTCACATTTGAATAGGGCCCTCTTAGGAAAGGCAATATGGTATAATGGATAGTGTTGGAGGGGGAGTGAGGAATAACTAGATTATAATCCTGCCTCAACTTCTTTCCAACAGTGTGATCATGGGCAAGTCACTTAACCTGTTTCCACCTCAGTTTCCTCATAAATGAAATGGAGATAATAAATATCTTCCTCACTGGATTGTAAGGCTCAAAAAAGATAATACAGAAATAAGATCAAACTATTTTATATGCATGTGCACTTAGATATTTATGTGTGTATATTTGTTACATATTTATGTTTTTGCATATTTAAAGCTCTTTGCAAATCTTAAAATATTCTATAAATGCTAGGTTTTATTATCATACATATAAAATGGTTGCTCTTAAAGTACTATATAAATGTCATATATTATTACTATATTCTGCTTTTTTTTTTGTATTAGCACAGTGTCTATCGTATATTAAATTATAACAAATACTTGCCAACTGATGGACTGAATAGGAGCTAAATAGGTAAAAGCCAGGGCTTGGGAGAAGTGTGTGGTCCAAAGCTGACACTGTGTTTTGAGACACTGAGAAAGTTGTGTTTGACAATTGAGTCCTTCAATCTTTGCCTTGGTTTCCCCACTTGTCAGTCAACAAGCATTTATTAAGCACCTGTTGTTCTACTAGGGACCACACTACATAGAAAACATTGGTATGATAAAAGCTGATATTTGCCAAGTATTTTCAAGTCTTTTATAGACATTATCTCATGTAAAAATCACAAACCTGTGAGGAAGTTACTATTATTAGCTTTGTCTTCTTGGGTAAATCACTTAATCTCTGTGTCTTATTTTCTTCATCTATAAAATAGAGGCAATAATGGCACCTCCCTCTCAGGGTTATTGCAAAGATAAAATGAGATAAAATTTGTAAAACATTTTATAAACTTTAAAGTGACATATAAATGTTAGGAGGAAAAGAAGGAAAAGATGGCAAAGGATGAGGAGTCATGATAATCATAGTCATAGTTATTGTTGCAAAGAATGTAACTGAGGCTGGGACAAGATCACAGAGAGCGGAAATATCTGGGACCAGATTTAAACCCAGTTTTTCAAATACAAATTCAACACTCCATCTCCTACAGTCAGGATACTTCTCTGGCTTCCTCTTTAATATGCAAAGTTCCTTAATAAGGTAGTAGTATAGTGGGCTTTGGAGCCTTCAGAAGAAAGTTCAAGATAAAGCATTAACATATTTTTTTACTGGAAATTGAATGGATGCCCATCAACTGGAGAATGGTTGGGTAAATTGTGGTATATGAATGTTATGGAATATTATAGTTCTGTAAGAAATGACCAGCAGGATGAATACAGAGAGGTCTGGAGAGACTTATAAGAACTGATGCTGAGTGAAGTGAGCAGAACCAGGAGATCAATATACACTTCAATGACAATACTATATGAGGATCAATTCTGATGGATGTGGCTATCTTCAACAATAAGAGGATTCAAATCAGTTCCAACTAATTGATCAGTAATGAACAGAATCAGCTACACCCAACAACAACAACAACAACAACAACAACAACAACAACAAAAACACTGGGAAATGAGTGTGGACCACAACATAGCATTTACATTCTTTCTATTATTGTTTGCTTGCATTTTTGTTTTTCTACCCAGGGTATTTTTACTTTCTTTCCAAATCTGATTTTTCTTGTGTAGCAAGACAACTGTATAAATATGTATACATACTGTATTTAACATATACTTTAACATATTTAACATTTATGGGACTACTTGCCATCTAGGGAAGAGGGTGGAGGGAAGGAGGGGAAAAGTTGGAACAAAAGTTTTTCCAAAGGTCAATGTTGAAAAATTACCCATGCATGTATTTTGTCAATAAAAAGCTATAATAAAAAAAGAACATATTTTCTTATTTTAGAGATTTAAAAAAAAAAATCTCCTTCCTGCCCTGCTCCCCCCCCCCCCCCCCCAGGCTCCACTGCAATGGGATTTGTGCCAGATGAAGGACCAAAAAATCTGAAAGACTCACTTCCTTCAAGAAAGTCACCTCCTCTTCCTTTGGTCCAGTGCCTCACTATGGAGCACAAGGAAAATGAAAAGACAAATAATTGGGGGAGAAATTCCTGGAACAATACTCTGAAGTAGTGTCTCCAACTGATCAGAGGTTGCACACACATTTATCTGGTGGTCTAGACATTGCAATAATTATAAGGATGTCATGGAAGGAGTGCTGGATTGGAGAAATGATTCTTTAACTTCCTCTTCTTATTTGGGATGGGTCATTTCCCCTTTTTGGTCCTCAGTTCCCCCTTTATAAAATGTGAAGGTTGGACTGGATATGCTTGCTAAGCAAGCTCTTCCAGACTTAAAAGTAGCTGTCCAACCCCCTCACTATTAAAATGTCATGCCTTTAGCAAACCACTTCCTAATTGGATCACTTAGGAAGTGACCAAGCAATTAGGAAGTGACCAAGAATGAAATAAATATGGGCTCTTGGGGGGAAATCCACTTCACAAACTGATGAAGCTATGAGTTGGAATGAGAGCGGCTTTAAGTGGCAATTAGCATATTGCTAAGAAATTAGTTTCATCCTGTGTTGCTCATAGTTCCAACTCACCTCTTAAATATGCCCTGGGTCAAAATGAGCAGATTCTCCTATTGTCTATACCAAACAGTTTGCAGTTCTGTTTCAAGGGTGGGGGAACGATGTTCATAAACTTCTCTGAATACTCCTTTTGTCCCTATGTACCTACGGTTAACTCGAGTTCTGGGCTTGGTAGAACTGCCTTTCCCCCCTTTACCTTCATCTCTTTCAACCTGAGAAAAGCATGGCCCTAAAATGACACAATTCCCTAACTGCAGTTCTAGACTTTAATTCATTGGATTATGGGAGTACAGATTTAGAGTTGGGAGGTACCATCAAGGCTATCTCACTCAACTCTACCATTTTATCCAAAAGATGCTCAGCCTAAAGATTTGTCTGTGGTCCCACTGGTTGTAAATAGGGAAACAAAGATTTGAAAGCAGGACCTTTGAATCTATGTCCATCCATAGTCTTTCCCTCTCCCTTCCCACCACCATCTTGTCTCTTATTTATTATATACTTTGTCTCACTAAAAAGACAAAGAAAAAAATGAAGTAGTCCCTATTTCAAGGGATTTACATTCTACTGAAGCATTCTTATATCTTTATATTTTATTAGTACTACCAATCATTGAGTAGAAACTTTCTATAATTATCTCAAATTTCAAAAAAGAGAGAGCTATCATTAAAATCTATATTAAATTATTCACAGTGAACAAGGATCTATTATGTGCCCAATGCTGTGAAGAGCATACGCAAAAATGTGCTCCCTTCCCTCAAAGAGCTTATATTCTAATGGGGGAGACAAGAAATAAATAATTAGGTACATGCAATATACATATACAGTATAAATGGAAGGCAATCTCAGAAGATAAACCTTTAGCAGAATATGTGTCCGGTGGAGCAGTGGGAGGTAAAATGGAGTGAGGAAGGGATTGGGGGAGAAGTCTCTTATAATTGGTAGGGTTTGAGCTGAGTCTTAGGGGAAGTCAGAACATTTATGAGGCAAAGATGAAGAGGGAGGACATAAAGGAATAAAGGATAAGGGAGTAGAGAGAAGATGAATAGAGTCCAGAGATGACTCCATTACAGCAAGTAGTATCTTGTGGCTGGATTGTGTTGCTATGTGTCCTTTGTTCTCCAAGACCATTTTTCCATTAGAACCACCTGGGTCCAAGGCAAGATACAGATCAGGATGACTAGAGATAACTCTGTGTAGCTGGATTTTAGCATATGTATAAGTATAGAAGTATAAGTATAAGCAAAGTATAAGCATACTGATAAACTATAAATATAAGAAGGTGGGAAAGTCTTCTTAGAGATATATTCTTGTTATATTCCCACACCCCTTTCCACCTCTGGATCTGGAAACAGTCATAAAATCCATACTGTCTTTTTGAGAAAGGGAATATCAATCAATTTACTGACTCCAAAATATGATTGTCTCTAACTTCCTCTCTCTGATCACTATTTTCTTCATTGCAAGGATGTGCTGATAATGTTTAATAGCCAGCTCTCTGCACAGGCCTGCACATACACACAGTAAAGAAATAATACCCTTGATATACTTTTAAATTTAATTTGCATTATTAACATACAAATCAAGTTGTGAAGAGTTTTAAAAGCCAGAAGCTCACCTATTCCACATCCACACTAATATGGCAGGTTACTATTTCAATAATCTAAACTTCCTTCACCAAGGCAAACTGGATCCCTTCCATGAATTGTTGACAAAACTAAATTTACTACCTGGTAGTGAATCAGTCAATTAATACACATTGATTAAGTGCCCACTATGTGCCAGCGATGATGCTAAGGGCTGGGGATTCAAAAAAAAAAAAAAAAATCTGAATACAGTCCATGCTTTCAAGGAGCTCAGTCAAATGATCTGGTAATCATCATGCTGTGAGTTTGCCTTTTGGAGCCATTCCAGGCTGGTATTTGTCTAATTAGACATATAGTGGCTCACCAGATCTGTCCTTGAAGACTTTCTAAGTTGAGCCCAATTATCAGTGACTTCAAGGACTTAAGGTAGGGCACTTTGATAGATTGAGGAGGTTTCTCATTCTTTAAGTCTATAAAGCAATGATGAATCCTGCAAATTTACCAAACTACTTATCACCACTTTCCCTTCTAGGCACCTACAAAGCCTGAAGAAGGGCAGAAACATTGCCCAAGAGATTAAAAGACATCATTCAAACTCTTGTCCTGAAAGCTATCCAAGGTCTTCATATAAGCTCAACCATTCCTGCATAGTTATGTCCTTAATATGATAGAAGTCAAAGGCTCCACATTCTATCACTTTAATCCATGAAATACAATCAAAAATTACAAGTATAACTGGTTTTTTTTTTTTTACTTCTTTCTAGGATACTGACCAGACATTTGAAATTTAAACCCCATTGAATTTTGTTACCATCTAGTCAAAGATTTCATTGAATAGCTACTGGGGTTTGGAGGGTGGCAGTTGGTCATCTTTATCAGAGAGAATCCAGTTTCCCTTCATCCAGGAAAAATCTCATAGTGTATAAATAAGTGGACTTGTAGACAGATTACCTTGGTTTCATATCCCATCTCAGATAATTACTTAGCTGAGAGATTAAGGGAAATTGCCTCAGCCTCTCAGATCTACAGTTTCCCCACCTATAAAATTCTTCACAGGGTATTGAGAGGAAAATGCTTGGCAGATTTTAAAATGCTATGTCCATAAATTGATGTTATTTTATGGAATTGTTGTGAGGATCAAATGAGATAAAGTATGAAAAGTGTTTTGAAAGCCTAAGGAGATGAAAGGAAGGAAGGAAGGAAGGGAAGGAGAGAGGATGGAAGAAATGGAGAGGAGGAAAGAAGGGAGGGAAGAAGGAAGGGAGGAAGGGAAGAAGGAAGGAAGGAAGGAAGAAAAGAAAGAAGGAAGGAAGGAAGGAAAGAAGGAAGGAAGGAAGGAAGGAAGAAAAGAAGAAGGAAGGAAGGAAGGAAGAAAAGAAAGAAGAAAAGAAGGAAGGAAGGAAGGAAGAAAAGAAGAAAAGAAGAAAAGAAGGAAGGAAGGAAGAAAAGAAGAAGGAAGGAAGAAAAGAAAGAAGAAAAGAAGAAAAGAAAGAAGGAAGAAAAGATGGAAGGAAGGAAGGAAAGAAGGAAGGAAGGAAAGAAGGAAGGAAGGAAGGAAGGAAGGAAGGAAGGAAGGAAGGAAGGAAGGAAGAAGGAAGGAAGGAAGGAAGGAAGGAAGAAAAGAAAGAAAGAAGAAAAGAAGGAAGGAAGGAAGGAAAGAAGGAAGGAAGGAAGAAAAGAAAGAAGAAAAGAAGAAGGAAGGAAGGAAGGAAGGAAGGAAGGAAGGAAGGAAGGAAGAAAAAAAAGAAGAAAAGAAGGAAGGAAGAAAGGAAGAAAAGATGGAAGGAAGGAAGGAAAGAAGGAAGGAAGGAAGGAAGGAAGGAAGGAAGGAAGGAAGGAAGGAAGGAAGGAAGGAAGGAAGAAAAGAAGGGAGAACATGTGTCACTTATTGGATACATGTTAATGAGGAGTCTTTTTTTTCCTGGTATAGATCATAGGATCCTAGTTTTAGATCTCTAAGTGGATGCTACTCCAGCTTTCTCCCTCTATAAAAGATTAAATTACTTACTCATGGTCATACAGGTAGGAAGTATTAGAGACAAGATTTAAACTGGAGTCTTCTAACTCCAAAATCATAGCTTTTCCATTGCACAAGAATGGTTAGACTAGAAGGCTTCACAATTGAAATTGGCCCCTGCAACTCTAAAATTCTGTATTTCTGCAAAGGATACATTTTCAAGTGTTTTCATGCAACCAGATTGAATTTTCAAACTTGACATAAAGCACAAAATACTTCTTAGGTTGGTAGGACACTTCCCGTAAGCATACTACATATTAACTCTAGGAGGTTCTAAAATTTTGTCTTCTTGTAAACTGACAAAACCCTCCTTTTGCTGAGAAAATTAATGCTTGGCGTTTAAACTTGGGTTTTTTTTTTCTTTTCTTTGTCCCTAACAGATGTCCCCTAATCACAGACCCAGCAAAGAAAGCAATGTTTAGTGTGATGTCATCTCCATGGAAAGTTAGGCAAATTAATCCCTGTAAGACACTATTCATTAGTCTCTAAAACATCACAGTCCTTTTCGTTAACCCAAAGGGCATAACATAAAAATGTCATGATCCCTTGTGACGTCCAAAAGTAGTTATTAATTTGCACTCATTAGCTGAAGCCATTTGCCAGTAGCCTTTAGATAAGTCTAAAGTGTGCACATATGTCGTTTGACAGAGAAAATTCAAGGAGTTGTCAATGATTACTTATCTTGCAGGTGATACCACTTAATTCTAGCAACTCGTCCAAACACACAGTTTACCCGGGGCTTGAGACATTGGGTAAAACTGACAGGCTATAAGTGAACCATTTAATTATCTATTTTAGTAAACACACTCTCTCTCACGCCCTCATGCCAATATTTCTGAAATTCTCTTGTCCAGAAGATGACGCACAGGGCTTACACAGGCCAGTCTGGCACTGCAATCTGGCACTGCCATTCATGGGGGAGGAGAGGTCCTCAGCAGATAAATGAAAGTCAGCATGGGCCATTCCTCTTGTTGCTGACTTTACCTCTGTGTCAATGTGGTAAGAGGTTTGACCAGGGAATCCCTAATCAATGGAGTCTCCCAATTCGCGCTTGATGAAATTTCAGGGCACAGACTTTGTGCATCAGGAAAAATCCCTGCTCTGACTTTTTATGGGGTATATCTGCCTAGCCATTCCAGTCGCTCCCATTTTTTGGGAATCTTTGCTCGCACTCCATATCAGATGATGTAACATCCTTATTTTCCTATATCCCTATTCATGGCCCAAAACTCATCTACTTACTTCATGATCAGTCAGTTAGGTCTGAGAGTTTTTGCATTCACACCACAGCTTTCAAATCTCTTTGTTTCCTCGAGTTCGTTCTTCAATATAACATCTTTGGTATTGACCTGGGCGAAGGTTGAACATGAACCAAATTTTCAGATTACTGCTCAGCCCAGATTGGATTAAATCTGGCAATTAGGCTGCAATTTGCATTTCCCCAAATGGAATTCATTGTCACAACACCAACTGCGGTTGACTCTGTAGAATAAGCTTTTGTTGAAGTAATTCCCGTAAAAGGTCATATATTTAAACCCTTCAATTTTTTTTGACAACCTCTCAGAAATGAGTGATTCAGTTGCGCCAGTGTCCAAATAAGCAATAATGTCCATACCACTTTTCTTTATAGGCAGTGTGGAACATTATTACCCCATTCATCATAGACTTTTCTGGTTATAAAGTACATTTCTTGATATTTGAGAGACCTTTTCTTTCACTGTCTGGAAAAGACTGAAGGTCTCCTGAGCATAGTGTGAGTCTACACAGTCTCATTGGAATGTGTGAATTTCTTCGGGGTCCCCTGAATAGTTGGGCTACTGTATCTTTTACTAAAGAATTTCATCCATTTATGTAGAGGGAAGAATAAGATTTATTTGGGATTCCAACTTCTCCTTTCTGCAGGCTTTGTCTTTTTTTCCCTGGAACCTGGGGTTCAATAGAAAGAGTACAAAAACCTCTCTCCTAACCAAAAAAAAAAATTTGCCTGGCACTCAAGAGTCTTAGTGTTGCCTAGTACCACTGAGAAATTAAAGGGCTTGTCCAAGATTGCACAGCCAGTATGTATCAGGGCCAGATCTTGAAGCCAAGGTTTAATGACCCCAAAACTGGTCCGCTATCCATGACACCAGCTGTCTCTCTCTTTCTCTGTGGTTTTAGCCAATTCAACACAACCAAGATTACCTAATCACTACTAAGTGCCTGATACTTGATAGTTCTGGTCAAAGATGGCAGGCAGGGAGCAATGGATGACTTCTCAAGCCCTCCAGTTTGTCCATGAACATTGCTGAGGGGATCCAAAAATCTTAAAGAGCAGAGAGTCATTTGCATTCATTTCCTCAGTCTCCATCTTCCTGCCAACTCCAACACTTCTAACTTGGCTTAACTCAAGATACTGATATTTCCTTATCATTCCCTAAAGATGGACTCCTCTCAGAATGCTGTGGAGTTGGCCAAGTACTGACACAGCTGGTATTTTCTTTTTTTTGCTTGCCCCTCAAATTAACTGGAACATCAATTCTCAGACCTGAATTTGGTTCAATCCTGTTTATATAACCATTCCTAATTTTTACTTAACCTTTTGGCACAGATTTCTCACACTCTGTGTTAGTGTTAGTCGTGGGAATTTGAAGACCTACCCACACAGACCCATTCATTTTTCCCATCCTCTCCCTATTTAGTTCTCTCCTGACAGCTCAAAACAAGAGATTGGAGATAGGAGTTGGAAAGGGGAAGGAGGGGGGGTCCTCCCGCTCCATGCTTCCAAACTGTCCAAGAATCTCATTTGATTACCACACCAATACTGCTTCTGTTGTTACACAGTCTAATAAACTTTAGTGGTCTAGGGTTACTCAGCTGAACATTATGTTAGTCTTACCATTATCTGGGGTAGGATTTCTCAGATTCATAAATTGTTCTATCGCTGAACAGGGAGACAGAGGAGGGAAAAAAATAGAGCAAGCATCTCCTTTGTCTCCTATTTATGATTTTGTTATAAATCTCTTCCTTACATATAGGGGAAAAAATGTGGACTTGAGAATCTTCAGTCTCAAACTGTTCCCAGGTATGATATATAAAGACAATGCCTTTATAGTCTCTTGACAGAGTACTAAATATACATTTATCTACCAATAAACTCAGGAGGCCCGTTCACCATGAACAATACCTTCTTTCTATTCTACTGGGGGTTATAGCAACACTATGCAAAGGGCAAAGTTGACTTGATGAGTGGGCATCTTAGATATTTTAATAGCTTAAAAAAAAGGCACCATATCCTCTCACATTTACACTTTATGAGAGGGACAGTCAGCAGCCTCATGAGATATTTCTGTGTGTGTATGTGTGGGGTTTCACTAAAATTGAAGTCTGATTAACCACATCATTATTTGGCTTTCTGCGACTGTTTTTAGGCTAAAAAACAAAATGAAAAGTTGAAAAATGATTCAATTAATAAACTTGACTCCAAAAAGGCTTACTCTTCAGAGGTTAGCCTTTTATAAGATCCAAAAACATACACTTTTTAAGACTTTGATTGTATTTTAAATTATGGGTGCTAAGTTATGAATGAGTCAAGGACACCATCATTCTTTCAATAATCCATCTTTACAATTTAGGAGCCATCCTCCATTCTTCAGTCTCTACCAACTCCCCCAAGTCATATCCAATTAGTTGCCAAAACTTGTCATTTTCATACTACATCTCTCACTCTGTTCCTGTATCTAAAATCATGTCCCTATCATCCCAGTTCAACTTCCCCTCCCTTGCCTCTTTTTTGGAACATTGCACTGACCTCCTAACTAATCTCCTTTCTCGAAACCATCCACCACAACTTGCTAATGTGATATCCTTAAAGTGTGGGTCTAACTAGGTCACTCTCTTCCTTAAAAGCCACACCTATTGATTCTAGGATAAAATATAAATTCCTATTAGACATTTAAAACCCTTCACTGTCTGGCTCTAATCTATCTTCCCAGATTTTTATTTATTTTTATTTATTTATTCCTTCTTTTTTATTCCAGGCATAATAACCTACTTGTCATTCTCCATACATGTCATTCCATCTCTAAATTCCCTGTTTTTAGCCAGGCTGTGCTTTCATGTCGGGAATGCTTCTCCTGATCATCACTGACTTTTAGAATTTCTAGCTTCCTTTAAGACTCTTCTCAGGTCTAATCTCGTATAATTGCCTTTTGAATTTATTTAAATGAAGTAGCTAAGTGGCACAGTGGATAGAGAGTTATGCTTGGAGTTTGAAGGATGTGAGTTTGAATGCTCCCTCAGACATTTACTAACTCTGGGTGATCTGGGAAAGTTATTTACATTCTCTCAGTTTTAGTTTCCTTATCTATAAAATAGGGGTAATAATAGTGCATCTATCATATAATCATAGTGAGGACCAACTGAGATAAAATATGAAAAGTGCTTTGCAGTTCTTAAAATGCTATTTAAATACTGGCTCTCATATACTTTGTAGTTACTAATATGGAGTCCATATTATGTCCTTCCAGTAGAATGTAATCTCCTTGAGGGAAAGGATGATTTTTTTTTGCATCTTTATTACTAGGCACATAGTAGGTCCTTATTAGTTGTCAAATTGAATTGATTGGAAAATAATTTTTTTCTGGCATCTTAATTTTAAGAGCTATAACTTAGTAGTACATAAGTTATTTGTTTGCTTTGGTCATATCTGACTCCAGGACCTTATTTAGGGTTTTCTTGGCAAAAATACTGGAGTGGTTTACCATTTCCTTCTCCAGCTCTTTTAATAGATAAGGAAGCTGAGGCAAATTGGGTTCAATGACTGTCTCAGAGTCACACAGTGAGAAAGTGCATGGGACCAGATTAGAATTCAGATGATAAATCTTCTTTACTTTAGGCTCTACCTAATGCTCCACCTAACTACCCAGTATGTAAGACCAAAGAACTTACAAACACAAAAAGAAATGCATTGTTTTTGAGAAGTTAAGTAAGTAGTAGTAGTAGTGATGATAATGGTAGCAACAGCAGCAATAGTAATAGTGAACATTTATAAACACTTTAAGGTTTACAAAGTGTTAAACATATGCTATCTCATTTCAAGGGGAAATATCTTTGGAAGAGCATCTTTCAGGTAGAGAAGGATCAGAGCGGTGACTTGAATCTAAGGGCGAACAGATAGCAAACCTAGCTGAAGGGACTTAGCATTCTGAATAGGCAATTATCAAAAGATCAAAATGGAAAAGTCACTTGATTTAGTAACTGGCGCCATATTGATAAGAAACTGTATTCAATGAAGGAAATGGTTTGGTAATTAAGATGACTTGTGGGAAGCCAATTGGTTTTTGTATTTGTTTTTACTTCCTCTCTAATTATTTGATATAGAAAGGACCTAATGAGGGAGTAAGCCATGTGGGAACAGTGATATGATTCTCCCATTGGAAACCATGGCTGGATACTTACTGCATACCAGTATGAATGAATGAATGAATGTATTCTCTTGAATTTGACCCTGAAGATTATCAGGTTTCTTGACAAAGATAGGAGAACTCTCCCAGAAAACAGTGTCAGAGATATCATTTTTAAGTGGGAATGGTGCTGAGTTTAGCAGCCAGGGTAAAACAAAACTAATTAAAATAATTTTTAAAATAATGGTGATGATGATAATAATAATAATAAAATAATTGATGTTGAGGTAACCTCTTAAGGAACTTTATATACATCATTTAATTATAAGAACCTGGGACATAGAGATATATACAGGGTGTCCTAAAAGTCTGAATGCATTTCTAAGTTTTAGAAGCTTAGAATTATACTTAAACTTTTGAGAAACCTTGTATTTTTATTTAGATTTTATAGATGAAGAAATTAAGTTAAATCAATTAAGTAACCTGCCCATGGCTACACAGCAAGTCAGTTTGAGAAACAGGACATGAATCAAAGATTTCAAGCCCTTTTCTATTCACTGTTATCAAACGGTTTCTCATCTCTAAATAAGTATGGCATGATGCCAGCGAGGTCTCAAGTATATAATGTTGAAAAGAGCCTTATTCCATAGACTCTTAGACACAGACAAAATGTTAAACTATAAAGGAGAAAAAAATGACCCTCTTCCCTTGCGTGAGAGGGTAGAAAGAGTGGCTGTGTTGGCAGTTTGCCTGGTTGTCTAACCTAAGAACAATGAGTCACTTGGATAAAACAAATGAGTTAAATCTTGTCCTGAATGTCAACATATGGTGCTACTAGGAGGTACTAAATGAATGATTGTTGGTTTGTTGGCTTACAGATTGCCGTCATTCTGGTCCAATATTTGAAACACTTCCTGTCACTGTAACTTGGTGGACTGTTTGTAACTATATGTCCATCCAATGAAAATCAATTGGAAAAGCTTAGAGACTAAAAAGCAGTCTCTAGACATGAAGTCTAAAATGCAGAATGAAATAATATATTCAACTTTAAAAGGAGGAAGATGGGTTTTAAAATCTGGCTTTAGAGTAAGGATTGATGAGAGCTGATTAGAATTTCCTAAAGTAGAAATCAATTTAAATTAGACTTAATTTAAATTAATTATTTGAAATTAATTAAATTCAATCTAGAGGGTTTTGGTAAATAACATGAGTTCTTTAATAGCTTTAAATCTATGATTATGGAAAAACCTTAATTTAGAATGACCTGCTGCATCCCAGGCCATCTCTATTAATCTTGACTTTTGTTTTCTAAACTTAGTTAGGACTGACAGAAAGGGAACCAGCTAAAGTTAAAAATAAATTGTGAAGATGACAAAGAGCCACAGCTTAGGGGATAATGTGGATTCTCAATGTCAGGGACCTGGGTAGTAAAAAATGAGAACAATATATGATAGATCAGATGACTGGAGGAGAAAGTGAGACTGATGACTCCTTCTCACTTAAATCCATTTGACATCTAAGTCAAGATATTATTATCATGATGTCACAAAGCTTCTTTGAGAATGAAGGATAAATAACAACAACAGAGTAGAATGCTCACATAGAGCTAAAATTAGATGAGACTATATCAGAGAACATTAGGGTTTATTCAGACAGAAGTGTCCATAAGGACACTTCAATTCCTTGGACTTTCAAAAGCTGGATCCTGTCAGTCAGTCAGTTAATAAACATCTATTAAGCTTCTACTATCTACCAGACATTGTTCTAAGTTCTGGGGATAAAAAGAAATGCAAAAAAAAAAAAAAAAACAATTCTTGCCCTCATTGAGTTTACAATATCATAGAATATGGCAATATATAAAAGAAAACATAAAAAGGATGGAGAAAAGGTACTCAGTGAACATGATGGAGAAGCCGAGATTGATACAGTCAGGTGAGAAATGTAGAGATGACATATTTGGACCCCCTTCCAAAATGGATGTTCTGAGAAGACAAGCCTCTGCTCTCTAATCAGAGTTAGGGAGAGGTTTCAAGGGCAGAAGATACTGACAGGTATGAGTTCCAGAACTGAAGTAATCTTGCAGGATGAAGAGGTCTTCAGGGCATGATGGAGAACCCTACAATACAGCCAGTTAGAAAATGAAGGTGCTCATATCCGGGTACTGGGATTCCAAATACCTGGGCAGTCCAACTCCTATGGGGTTTTGGAAGATGAATCATAATCCACCTAAATGCAGTTAGTTAGAGCAGGGGAGACATGATAAGAAGGAATACATGGAATCTTATTAACATGGATAAAAGACATTGAAAGAATTTAAGCAAGAATTAATAAGGGCAAGAACATCACAAGAGCAAGTAAAAGAGTTTGGAGAATTATTTTTTTATAATGCTAGGAAGAACTGAAGCTTGAATTAAAAACCCACTAAAATAAAAGGAACAAGATAGAGAGGAAGCAATGTATATTGGAAAGAGCCTTGGTTCTGGAGATAGAGGACACAGGTTACTTAACTTCCTTGGGCTGCATTTTCTTTATTTGTAAAGTGATGGAGTTGGGAAAGATAGCATCTTGAGTTCTTTTGTGCTTTGTATATATGATCCTAAGATTCTAAAAAGATTTTTAAGCAGAAACTGTAGAGGTATCCAGCCTCAGACACTTATTAGCTGTGCGATCTTGGATAAGTCATGTAACTTCTGTCTATCTTAGTATCCTCAAATGTAAAGTAGGATATAGCACCTACTACCTGAAGTCTTGTAAAGATGCAGATCAAATGAGATGAGAAAATATTTAAAATGCTCAGCATATAAGAGATGCTTAATAAATGCTTGTTTCTTTCCTCCCTCTTATGTCCTCTCTCCTCTACTTCCTTCCTTCCTCCCTTCCTCTTTCCCTCCCTTTCTCCCTTCCTTCTTTCCTTCCTTCCTTCCTTCCTTCCTTCCTTCCTTCCTTCCTTCCTTCCTTCCTTCCTTCCTTCCTTCCTTCCTTCCTTCTTCTTTCCTTCCTTTCCTCCTTCTCTCCTTGTTGAATTCACTGAAAACAGACTTAAAGAAGAGCAAACTAATGATACATGTGGCTGGGGAAACAGAGGTTGAGAAATGTTTTCTACAAGAATCCTCCATTTCCTCAACTTTATTGAAAATTTTAAAAACAGAGAAAAAAAGCTCCAGATTACAATTATGACAAAAATTATATTTGCAAATGATACTCAGGAGATTTTCTAAACTTAGGACTGACACAGAAGAGGAACCAATTAAGGTTAAAATCAGATTGTGATGATAATAAAGAGTTACAGCTTAAGGGATAATGTGGATCCTTTATGTCAGGGACCTGGGTAGTAAAAACTGAAAGAAGTATATAGTAGATCAGATATATCTAAATGATACAATCATGTGGTTTAAAAAAGGCCAGGTCAACTACAGACTGGACATGCAATAGGCATCGAAAAAATACAAAGAAGGGTCTCCAAGATGATGATCAGACCAGATTTGGAATATCACAAGCAATTAAAGGATGCTTTATTGGGAATTTAGAAAGACAATGAAAAGCAATCAAAGGGAGCAAACCTGAGGAAAGATAAATGAAATAAAATTAATTTGACTAAATGACAACCTAAAGACTTATGCTAATAATCCAAAAATCATGAAAAGATTAATAGGCAAAATCATTAATAAGTAATAGAAAATTAAAATAACTCTGAGCTTTCACCTCATACCCATCAGAATGGCAAAGATAACAAAAACAACAAAAAGGCAATGTTGGAGTTGCTATGGATAGGACCAGGAAATTGACCTGGTCATTCTGGGAAACAGTTTGTAAACTTACTCCCAACATTACTACATTTTGCATATTCTCTGACCTGGTAATACTACCACTAGGCATATATCTCCAAAATCAAAAGGAAAATATGCATGTGTATAAAAATATATTTTAAAAAAGTAACAGAGATAAAAAGGCAAAAGGATTTGCTAAAAGAAACTAACTGATTGAACATATACACACCCACTTCCTTACCCACACTTAGAAAGAATACCCAGTCAAATCTGGCAAGCATTGATTTAGATGTAGTTCTGATAACTTGAGGGGAAGAGCAATTATAATGATATCTATCATTCATAGTTTGCAAAGTATCTCACAAATATTATTTCATTTGATACTCACAACAACTCTAGAGGTAGGTGCTATTGTTATTCCCATTTTGCAGATGAACAAACTGAGATAAACAAATATTAAGTGACTGATTCAGGGTCACACAGTGTCAAGAGCAGATTTAGATTCAGAGCTCTATCTTCCTAGCTAATAATAGTTATATATCTATATGCCTACGAATATATTTATATGTATCATATATAAGTATATTATTGTTCATATTATTAACATTAATTATGTTAGTTGATGTTTTTACATTAAACATGTGTTTATAATATATGATTATTATTATTATATAGGCTTTAAAGTTTTCAAAGGCTTTGCCTATGTTATCTCATTTACTTTAACACAAATGTAAAGGGAGATCAGAAAAGGTTTCCTTGAAGGTGCTACCTGAGCTTAGTCTTGAGGAAAGTTGGGAATTCTAGGAAGAAGTCAAGAGGAA
This sequence comes from Antechinus flavipes, assembly GCF_016432865.1. Taxonomy (NCBI): domain Eukaryota; kingdom Metazoa; phylum Chordata; class Mammalia; order Dasyuromorphia; family Dasyuridae; genus Antechinus; species Antechinus flavipes. The sequence goes on from NC_067399.1 coordinate 46,862,371, forward strand.
GAAACTTCCAGACGTATAAGAATAGTCCAGTATTGCCCAAATGAAAGAGTGAATGTCCCATTCTAAAAAGAGCAAATCAGCCTGTTAGACTACATGGAAAGTTGGGGAGGGGAGATGGTATGCAATAAAACCAGAAAGGTGAATTGTAAACAGATTGTGAAGAACATTTAATGCTAGCCCTCTCACTGTAATTTCTGAGGCTGGGTCAGTCTGTCAATGAAAGAAATGGACAGAGGAAAAGAAATCCCTATATCTTTGCCTATCTCTTGCAGAAGTCCCCATGAGCCCCTAAGTGGCTAAGGAAAGTTTCAGTTAGGGCTGGGAGTGAGGAAGGAAGAGGTTGGTTTAATTGCTCTTCAAGTTGCTCTTTCAAATTTTGGAGACAGAATTTGGAGGAGAAAAGAGAAACCACAATGAATGGTACGTGTTTGTGTCTTTGATATAACATAAAGAAACTAATTCGGGCTATTTACTGGAACGTCAAATACTGAAATTGAGGTTTAAATGCTTTAGCTATATAACGAGAATGTGGGATTCATTGGAAAATACCCTGATATTGGCAAAGATTGAAGGCAAAACGAGGAGATGGCAAAGGGTGAGATAGACTGAGGATGTCATGATAACAGAAAACATGATCTTGAACAGACAGTGGAGGGTGGAAGGTCCTGGTATGCTATAATCTATGGGATCACGAAGGTTGAACACTACTGAAGAACAATAACAAAAAACTTATTTTGCCAACCAAGAAGCCAGGGGCTGAAACTTGAAGCCAGGGAATCCTACTCAACCACATGAACCAAAGCACTGGACTAAGATCAAGGGAAATGAAAAAGATTTTTTAAAAAATAGTCCTATCCTCAAGGAACTTACAATCTAATGTGAAAGAATATGCAAACAAATATATACAAAGTGGATATCCAGTTTTACTTTGCAAAATTCCTGAAATTTAGAATTACCCAGAGGACATTTTCATTTTCTCTTAAAGATAAAAGAAAACAAAGGATATGGAAGAGCATGCCCTAAAATTTGCTTCCTGTATTAACTAAGGGGAATGAATTCATTGACGGCTTCCTATGGTTATAGGTTACGGCTTCAAACTCAACTCCACAGAACCTTTGAGTTAAAACTAACACTTATCAACTTCAGGCTGTCTCTTGTTCCTAAGTTCTTTATTGGCAAACCCTGCTATATGAGGTATCACCTCTCTATCCAGAAGTCTATTTGGAGGAAGAAATAGATACCAAACCAATAAATGGTTCCTTTCTTTGACTTTTATATCCTGTGAAGATGCTCACTGTTTATATTTCTACTCAATCAGAGCAGGTCTGATCATATCCTCCTTCTCTTCAATAAACTTCATTAGCTCCAAAATAAAATCCTGTATTTGTCTCTTAAAGCATTTCACAACTGGCTCCTTCTTGTCTTTCTAGTCTTTTTACATTTTGCTCCCCTCTACATATACTAAGATCCAGCAACACTGGTCTCTTTCCATTTATTCCTGACACATCACACTCCAACTCCTAATTGTACATTTCCACTGGCCGTCCCCCATAACTGAAACTTGTCCTCCTTAACTTCATCTTCTAGGTTCCCTTGATTCCTTCAAGTGTCAGTTAAAATCTCAGCTTCTGTAAAAGAAAATAAGCAAACAAAAAAACTCCCAGCCAAGATTATTTCTACTACCTTCTCTTTGCAATCATATTTATTTTATCCTGTATCTCCTTGTTTTGTATAGTTCTTTGCCTATTGTCTCCCCCATTAGAATGTAAACTTCTTGTGGGCAGGGATCAATTCCTCTCCCCTTTAATTGTATTGCCAGTGCTTAGCACAGTGTTTAGCACAGAGAAAGCACTGACTAAATGTTTGTTGACCAACTAACTGATTCTACTCTGACTTTCAGGTATGAGTCCCCGGGGACTCAAAATGTTGAATAACTTTACACAGATGATTAGGCCAGCACCATTTCAAAAACATCCTAAGAAGCCTTATTAAATTTGATTCCAGAAAATTTATTAAGTGTTAAGAAGGGAATGTTTTCAGCCCCAGTATTTCAATTATTTCAGGGATTTTTGAGTGGACACAGGATCCCTATCACATAAACCTTTTGAAACCTTAAACAAGTCAATGAAACTCAGCATCTTCATCTCTCAGGTGAGGAGAATGGATCAGATGATCTCTAAATTCTCTGCCAGCTATAAAATTCTAAGATTCAGCGACATTTATTGACATCAGTCCCCATGGCCGACAGATCAGCTCCTGATCTGAGATCCAGCCCAATTTAAGCCCTGAGTATATTGATGTCTATAAATTTAAACTGGAGCAAAGGGAGTAATGGAAAGAAGGAAAGGTAAGAAAAATCTGGAGACCAAACTCCCTAATGGTTTTAGAAAATTCTATAATCCATCCTACTAATCCAGCTTTAATTATATCAATAAGCAGATAGGTCCCAGACTATTTTTCAAGACAGTACATATGATAATGTAGGAATAATTTTTATGCTATTTCTACAAGCCTTTTTAAAAAAGCCATACAAGAACTTCTAGATTTTATCAGCACGAACAGATCAAGCAAGCCAGTTTTTAATAATGTAGTATTCTTATAACAAGATTTAAAGCTTTGCTCTGCAAGGATTGAGAAGACTGGTCAAACACTGTAAGTTGTTGCATGCGAATGTCATGCTCCTTTGCCCATTTAAGACCGAAGGCTCCAATTTCAGCCAACATCACAGGTGCAAAGCTCTAATGAATAAAAAAGAAATTTGGTGCTTACTTGCAAACCAGAGTGGTACATGACCTTTCCCTTGCATTGGCAATATAACTTTTCCAGTCAACTATCAGTAAGCAATTATACTGTGCAAGGTTTTGTGAAGGAGCTAACAAAAAAAAAAAAAAAAAAAAAAAAAACCTAAAATAGTGCCTCCTTTCAAGGAGCTTACATTCTACTGGAAATGAGATAAATAATTCAAGGATTTAAGAAATGAGAGGGGGAAAGGTACAACAGAGAAGGAAATGGGACAGACACATAGCAAGATGAGAAATAAGAGATGGGCAGGCTGACTATACATACACAAGGAACATTCCAAGCAAAAAAACTTCCAGGAACTGTGAGTTTCCCCTTTTGCAACATGAATGATAAATTTGACTTCACTTTTCCTCGAATCTCTGTATTTATGGAAGAATATATAAAAGTTGGGTGAGGATGTTTTGTATTGGATCTCTTTACTATATCACCTTAGTACATATCCTTTCTAAAAGATATTTAAGTTTGAGTGTTTAATTGATATCACCTGATTTCCCAGTCATGAGCTCAGCAATCATTCTGCTTGTTGGCAATCTCATCTGGACTATTTTTAAAATAAATAAATAAATAAAGATCTCCTTATTTGGGGATATGGACAAGAAGGTTTACTTCTGACCACTGACAATGTTTAGCTGATTACCAGCTGCTAAAATTAAGCTGGTTCCAATTTAGGATAGATCAGCTTTTTGTGATCTTATCTTTTTCCTAAGAACCTGTAAGGAGGAAATGTTTATTTTTGTTTTTACCTTTCAGTAAATGAAGAGTTACCTTAGAAGGAAGAAAAAGAACAAGACTCCAGTTATTCTCCTCCTAAGATGGAAATCCAAAATAAAAGATATAGACACCCACCACATAAAGCAAAAGAGAAAGGCTGATATTTGAGTGGATGTCAAAATCATTTTGTTGAATGACTGAAAAGCATCTTCTATCTTTTGGGGAGCATAAATCCTTTACCCTATAAAATTATAAGGGCAGGGAAAGTGACTGGACTTGTGAACTCTCGGTGTGGAAATTCCTTCCACCAATACAAATTGCCACCTTCTCTGCAATTTAAAGCTAATAGTCAATAAATACTAATTAAGCATCTCCTTAGTGTCAGATGTTATACTGAGCACCAGGGATGCCAGTAAGAGAAGGAAAAGATAGACTATGTGCCCAATGAGCTGAAAAGAGGAGGAGGCTACAGGAAGTTACTAACAGGCTGGGAAAGAAGATGCTCATGAAACGGAAACCAAACAGTGCAGATGATGGTAAATAAAGGTCGTTGAAAAAGTCTGAGCCCTCTATAAAGAGAAGTCTTGTAAGGAACTCTTCCATTAAAGGGACAGAGGCTACTGAGGGTTGTACTGAGGGTGATACTGAATATCATAGTGAAATCAGTCTCCTAATTACTGAGATTTCAGGTGTTGAGCTTCTCCTGGGGAAGTTGTGAAGTCCAAACCAAGCAGAGCAGCTAATAGTAATGAAATGGTTTTAGGAAGACCAACTAGAGCTCTGGGAAGTTAAGTGATTTGTTTCTTTTGTGATAACCCCCTTAATGCTAGTGTGGATTAAATGTATCCTCTTCAGATCTGGTTTATATACAATTGTTTTCATTTTGCTTCCCCCATTAGATTATGAGAGGAGGGATTATTTTTTGCCTTTCTTTGTATCCCAGCATTTAGCACAGGGCCTGGCACATAGACACTTGATAAAAGTCTATTGACTCACTATCCTATTCTAGCAGTTCCCTTGTGCTTTCAAATGGAAAAACCTCTATTTGGGATTCAAAGCTTTTCCTTATCTGATTCCCTCCTACCTTTCCATTTTCCTAGACCTTATATTCCTCCATTTCCATCTGCAATTCTGTGACACCAGCCTCCTTGCCCTCCATCTCTCACTCAGAGTCATTTTTGACTGTCCCTGAAATACACTTCCTCCTCAGGTCTCAAGTAAACTTATACCTTCTATGGAAACCTTTACTAATCCTTCTTAACTTCCAGCCAGTAGAGAGAGAGAGAGAGAGAGAGAGAGAGAGAGAGAGAGAGAGAGAGAGAGAGAGAGAGAGAGAAGTACACATACAAAAATACACAAATATATGGATATAGACATAGATATAAAATCTAAATCTACATATATATTTATCAAATATCAAAATATACATATGTATGTGTACATATATAAATACATACTATTTAGGTATGTATTTATATATACACATATGTGCATAAACAAACTTATACAAATGTGCATATGTATGTACACATGAACATCACTATAATTTTTTTGAATGATTTTGAAACCAAGTATGATTTATCAAAATTTCTCATCCCTCACCCCTACCATGTAATTTAGGCTAGTTGTTTTCCTAAAAGACAAAATAGATAGATAGATAGACAGACAGACAGACAGACAGACAGGTAGATAGATATTCTCAAGATTTGACTCAGAGGGCTAAGAACAATTCCATTGAGGTCACCATTCTGGGGGCCTCAGGCCAAACCGATATGGCTTCTTGGTCACCTAAGGAGATAAAAGATAAAAGATAAAAATAAAGATAAGACTTGGAGAACTCATGCCAGATATGTATAGACATCAGAATACCCTTCCCTTCAAACTAGACTCAATAGGAAATGGAGGTGAAGGGATCCTTATCTACCCAAGCTCAGTGCTATAATATCCTTGGTGAATATCTTTCCTGTGTTATGGCTAAATAATTTTCCTTTTGTTAACTCTTGGATGACCTACAAATGACTCATTTCAATGAATATCAAATCTAAATTAACAGGAGTCAGACCTGAGTCACCTTTTCCATTTTACCACATACTAAACATTAAGGAACATTGTGAGATTGAAAAAGCAACTTAAATTTAAAGCCTACCCCTGACATGAAATTTCTCTAATAGTTTAACAACACAAATAAGTAAAGAAATCATATTTTATTATCACCTCTACTTTCCTCAGTCTCTGAAAGTGACCTTAAATCCTGTATTTTTAAAGTCATCCCTTTAGTCATCAACCCATCCATTTAAAGAGACAGTTGGTAGTGAAGTGGATAGAGTACTGAGCCAAGATTAATGAAAAACTGAGTCAAATTCAAATCCAGCCTGAGTGACTCTGGGCAATTAATTTACTTACTCGCTCTCTGACTCAGTTTCCTCAGTTGTAATATAGGAATAATAACAGCACCTACTTTGAAGAGTTGTTATTAGAATCAAATTAAATAATAATTGTAAAAAGCACTTTGCACAATGCCTGGAACATGGTTGGAGATATCTATAAATGCTTATTTCCTTCCTTTACTAATATTCACTGAATAGTAAATGTTGCAAGGTACTATGTGAGATACCACGAGAGACTAAAACAACAGCAAGAAGGGTTTTACAATCTATTCCGTGAGTTTTGAAACTTTTTGACTCCAGGATCCCTTTATACTCCTAAAAATTATTGAGGATCTCAAAGAGCTTTTCTTAATATGTTATATCTCTTATGATTTACTATATTAGAAATAAAAATGAATTATTTTTAAAATATCTATTTTCCCTTTTATTTTAAAATAGTAATAATAAACATTACATATTAACATAAATAACATTTTAAATTATTTTAAACAGTTATATTTTTAAAAATTAGTGAGAAAAGAAGCATGGTTTCACAGATTTTTGCAAATGTCTGTAATGGAAGACAGCTGAATTCTTGTATTTACATTCTGCATTCAATCTGTTGTAATCTATCATGCTGGGTGAAGCATATGAAGAAAATCTAACTTTATATAGATATGAAATTGAAAGAGGAGGAATATTTTAATAGGCAAATAAAGTCTTTGACCATACAGACTCCTTGAAAGAGTGTCAGGGACCCTCAAGAGTCTGTGACCACACTTTGAAAACTTTTGGCAAAAAAATAAATAAAATAATAATAAAAAAGAAAAAAAAAAGAAAATTTCTGGCCTAGCTCAGGGGTCCTTAATTTTTTTTTTTTGAGTCACACACTTTTTTGATAATTTGGTGAAACCTAGGGCTCCTTTCTCAAAATAGTTTGTGTTTTTTTAATTGCTAATTGAAGAAAAAGCTAAATTTCAGTGAGAAGTGTAAAAATAAAGATATATACATATATATATACATGCATGTATATATATATATATATATATATAGGTATACACATATTCAAACAAATATACACATACATACATACATATATACATATTTATATTTTTCCTTATCCAAGTTCATAGATTCCCTCCTGAAATCCTGATTTATGAATCCCTTAGGTCTGTGGAGCCCAAGTTTAAAAACCCTGATCTTAAAAGAAAAATAAAATGAATTTTCCTATCCCTTTGATTGAAGGATGGGATCATGAACCTCCCAACCTCCACTGAAGGAGGGAGCCCAGATCAGACATCTCCTCATTTCTCACTTTGCTTCTACTCTGTGATTTCTCTGACCTCTCCACCATTGTCCTGCACACCACTACACCTCCACCACCATTACCCCCCCCACACACATACACACAGAGTTCATTTTTTTTTTCTTTATGTGTTGGCTTTCCCCATCAAACTGTAAGCTCCTTGAGGGCAGGGACTGAATTTCTTTTTTATATTTATATCCCCAGCATTTAGCACAGTGCCTAACATAGCAGATGCTTAATAAATGTTTATTGATGGACTGACTGATGGATGGTGGTCCAGAAGCAGGACTCTAACTAAGCAGGCAAGATTTAGGGGGGATCTGAAACAGGTGATTAGAAACAGTATGAAGACCTTGCCTATTTAAAACAGGCGGGGGATCCAATAAAGGACTCACCAAAAGAGAAATATTTTTTCTGTATTTCTAATGAATATTCTGGAAGGAAAACTCTTTAAATATCTACTCTGAGACCAAATGACCTTAGAGGAAAGAAAGAGAAATATTTGTGTCAGTAATAATAGCCTTTAGTGCTTTAGGCTTACAAAATGCTTTACAAATATTATCACATTTGATCCCCATAACTCTAGAAGGATGATGCCATTGTTAGCCCTAATTTATAGATAAAGAAAATGAGATTAAATGATTTGTCCAAGTAAGTGACCAGCTAGTAAGTGTCTGAGGCAAGATTTGAACTCGGGGCTATCCTGATTTCAAGTTTAATCCTCTATTTACTGAGTTGGTCCATGGCTTTAAGAGTCTTTATTTATTCTTTATATCTCTGCCTCATGACAAACCTTTCCATACAGATGTTCTGCTGTTCAAGGACTTTTAGTTAAATTTATATTAATACATCCAACACCATTTAGCCTTTACTAGGATATGGACTGTTCGCTTCTGTCAGTGGGAGGACCACATCTGATCTCAAGTATTTCCTCTTTCCTCCCCTCAGTTATTTTTCTTGGGTGCCATTGAAAAAACCACTGAGTGTTTGTTCAGTCTGTAAAAGAGTTTTGTTCCTGGCCTGCATATGTTTGGGCTGGGAGTAGGGGGTGGGGGCTTCTGCTTTGATCATTCATCTCTCACCTTCCTAAAGAAGCCAACAAACTTTCCATACTGGTTTCTAACAAAAGAAAAAAAACAACAACAGAAAGAAAACAACCGGGATATACCATCTAAACAAGACTATTAAATGACATCAAAGAAACCAAGATAAATCATTGTTTTTGCCCCCATCTCGGCAGCACAAGTCTCCTTTTCAATGTCAGAATTACAAAAGCAGGTAAGAAGGTTAAGAAGCAATTACTTTCCATCTCCTGAATTGTAATTTAACTGTAACTTTGTGTTTTAACTAACATGATTTGGCTCTTCTCAAATCACTTCCTAACATTTACATCAGCTTCCTCCCTTCTGTACACAACCTTGGAAGTCAGAATCACCCTGAAAAGATACAGCCTGGCTTCCTCTCCCCTTGACCTTTTGGCTGGTATCTTCAGCTAAAGATGAATGAGGATGGGGTGGGAGAGTGAAAAACATCCCCATGTAGTTATTCTTCTTCCCCATCCATTGCTCTTGGGAGCCTGACTAAGCAGAGCCGGGTCTCTCTCACCCTGGACTGAACGGAGAGGTTAAACCTATTCACTGCACAATTAGGTCAGCTGAAATATACAGGTTTTCAAAACCAGGCCACCCAGTGACAATGTCTTACACCAGGCTCTGGATAGAGACACATTAACAGTTATTCTCTGTCTCTGTGGAACCCATGTGCTGCTGTCTCCTGATACCCATCTGCCCCCCGCTTCCATACTCCCACCCCAAGGAAGCACTTCCACACCACGGGCATATTAAAAATGTTTGGTGCATTATTGATGACCCCGACTCTCTTTTTTAGGGGGGTATTGAAGATAGGGGTCCATTATGGGATATCTACTTTATTTTTGAGGTAAGGATCAAGTTAAACCCTATTAGGAGCCTCCATGAGATAGGGATTTTGGAGAGGAACATTTTTCCCACTTACGGTTAAACGACTGCAGTTATAAATCTAATTGTGAGAATGCAACAGGGAATGCACAGGACAGGTGCTTACCCATTAGTCACTGCAAGGAAATTTGGGAACAAACACTCCTGTACAGATGCTGCTCTAGTTTCTCTTCTGAGAACAGCAGTGACAGGGGCATCATGTTTCTGAAATTCAATTATGAGGAAACGTGGGTGAGGCTAGAGAACATCACTGAAACTGAATTTCCAGGTAGTGCTAAAGAAAGCAGGGTTTTTTTTTTTTTATGTTTTCCAAGTAAATTTAAGAGCGTCAAGGTATCTTAGTAACTGGAGGAAGCGGTGGGTAGAGATGGGGTGCCTCTTCCTCTTAGCTTATGGTAAAGATTATTTCCTTTTTTACTAGAAAGAATGGGGTTTTAAGGGACATCTAGTTCAGATCTGTTATCTAAGCCTTAAGAGAGATTCCAAAACACTTATGTATCTGTGCCTGTGGAAGACTATCCATTTTGCTTCTTAAATTTGGCCTTGATTGTTAAGTGACGCTCATGGCCAAGGGCAGAAATATTGTTAAATGACATCCACGTTCAAGGCTACCATGAAATGTCCATGGCTACTCCCTAGAGTTCCCCAATGGAAGGTTAGGCCTTGAGATCTTGCCAGTTAATTCAGTTCCCCACACTGTTAGAATTGGAATGCCAGACTTTTAGAAATCATCTCTTATTTGACCAAGAAGAAATCATCTTTGACATGAGGTGATTTTTCTAGCTGAGGCATAAACCTTGGAATAATGTGATTCTCTTGTCACTTAGTCTAGAACTCCTATTTTCTTTCCACAGTATTATTGGAAAGATCATTTTAATATCATCTGTCATGTTAATATAAGTTAATAATTATTCATTAAATGATATTGACATTATTATTGCTATTGGGTAGGAGCTGGGCATTTCTGGATCTTAGATTTTATTAATCTAAGAAACTCCCTATGAAAAAACTGTTTCTACCCATATAAACCAGTCTTGATTGTATAATTTAACATCTTTGCACCTGAGATGTTAAGGAACATGTCCATGGTCACTCAATTGAGAGCAAAATTTGAACTCAGGTCTTTCTGACTCCAAGACTTGCCTTGTAGCCACTAGTCACTTGTAGCCATTCCAGCTTTCTTTAATTTATTTACTGAAAGTAATGTTAATTTCTAGCTTCTTTCAAGTTTAAATGAAAATCCAGTCTTTCCCAGTTCCTCTAATACCACTCCCAAGTTATTCTGTAAATATCTTATTTATTCATCCTTGTTTGCATGTTGTCAACCCCATTAGACTAGAACCTTCTTGAGGGCAAACATTGTTTTTCACCTTTCTTTGTAACTCCAGTATATAGTAGATGCTTAATAAATACTTATTGACTAAATGACTTACTATTTTCTGATGTTAAGAAATTCATTTAAATATCCTCTTCCTTTTCTAGCTTGCTTTAATAGTCAGAAAAACTTTCTTCAGAGAGAGCCAAAACGTACCTTTCTGTTATTCCCACCTACTGGTCCCTGATCTGACTTTTGTGGTCTAATCCCAATTCCATATAACAACACCCTGCGTATTCGAAGACTTTAATACTTTCCCAGTAAATATTTTCTTTTCTGGGTTAAAAATCCCCAATCACTTCAGCCCATCCTTCTTATGCCTTAATTTTGAATTGATTTACTATCCAGATCATCTTCCTCTGAGCCATTCCTACTTTTAAGTATCCTTCCTAAAATACATCGCCTAGAACTGAACATACTGTATAAGAGTGTGGTCTGCCCAGGAGACAGTCCAATGGTGCAATCAAATACCTAAGAGCCATTCAAGCTTTGGGGGCCACCACCTCACACTGTTAACTCCTATTAGCTGCTCACAACTTGGAATCAATGCTTTAATCAGAGCTGAGATAGTACCAGTGAATGAGAATTCTCATAGGAAGGGCAGGGGGTGAAGGAGAGATACAATGAAAGGCAGAAAGAAAAGGTTTAAGAGGACAGAACATCACAGATTTAGAGCTGCAAAACATTAGGAATCACCATTTCTCTCCTGATTTTGAAGCTAAGAAAATTGAGGCTAGAATTTTGTGACTTTCCTAAGATTAAGCTAAGCACTTTTTACTAATATTATCTCATTTGATCTTCACCATAACCCAAGGAAGTTGATGTTATTACTGAGGTAGTCCAAGACAAGTGACTTGTCCAGAGTCACAAAACTAGTAAATGCCTAAGGCTGGATTTGAACTCAGTTCTACCTCTTTATCTCCTGTGCCAGATAGATGCCTATTAACCTCAGTTTTTTTATCTACAAAATGGGCATAATAAGAAAACCAACCTCCCAGGGTTTTTGTGAGGAGTGCTTCATGGACATTTAAGCACTAAGGAATTCAAACTCAGGCCCTCAGTCTCCAAATAGACTTCCTCCTTTGGCTCCTCCAAATTAGGGAAGTGACTGGCACACAGTCTATATTTAATAAATGAATGCTGATTGACTAACTTTTTCATTCCTTCTTATGAAGACTCTCTGGATTTGTCCCATTCGTAAAAATCTCTAGAACCTATCACTAGCCATGCTGAGAGTCTTCTGTATCATAGATTCCCTCAAGCACTTGCTTGGAGAGGGAATGTTCCCTGAAGAAATTTCTGGAGCTATGGGTGGACACAGCACAGAGGAAATTGTGAAAATAAAACAAATTATAGATTAAGAATAAAATGCTGCTTTTTCCCCCTTTGCCTGCTTTGTTCTGGTCTCCCACAAATTAAAGACCTTCAGATTTCACAAAATAAAGTAGGAGTGTTTAATGAACAGTGCACTTAATGTTTTGAAATATAATTTCCTAATTACAAAAAAAATTACCCCTTTTGGAAGTGGATTTTACATGTGTTAAAGGCTTCACCGAATGTTTAAATCAAACATTATCAAATCTTTAAAAGTCTGAAGAAAATCACAAAAAAAGAAAGCAATTAAAAAACAGATACTGTAACTAATGGGCTTGAGTGAGGTGTGTAATTATAAATAAATTCTAATTAATTCCCTCCCACTCCTTGGTTATTATCCACATAAACCCATTTATGGAACTTACAAATGACTCTCTTAATCAGGAAGGAAATGTGGATTCTTCTAAAGCAAAGATATTTGTTTTCCTGTTCCGTTATCCTCACTTGGTTGCTTAAAAAGGAGGGGAGGGGTTTTTTTCTCTAGGTGGGAGGCTAACCAACTTGAAGGATCAATAGATTGGACTGTCCATTCTTATCCTGACATGTATCAGCATGTCATGGGAAAAGAGCAGAGGGTGGCTGTCCTAAACAAAAAAACCATCCTTCGTGGCCAAAAAACCCACCATCTTCTGTTGCCTCCACTTGCTGCCACAGCTTTTTCAGCTGTAAACCTCAAATCAGGTTTCTGCATGTGATTCAATCTGTGGCTCCCTGTGAGGGATTTAAAAAAAATTTAATGTATAAATAAATTTGCTTTTGTAGAGATGCAGTGTGGAAGAAAAAGGAGCCGGCCAGATCCTTTGACTTCAATTATGAAGAAAGATGGGGAGTTTGGGGGAAGGTGGGGATAGAGCTTTATCCTCCATGGGAAAGTACTGAATTTATAGTGATCTTATTGCAGAAGTAAAATTAGGTCAGGTGCCTGGCAAAACTGATTAACGCTAATGTCTCACACTCCCACCACAAAACAAAAGATCCCTCAGTCTTAGGTTAGAAACAGAAAACAGAATTCTCCCGGGCTTCTCAGCCCACATGGGATACATTGTCGAGAAGTGATCGGGAGAGAAAAACCATTCAAGATGTAGATGAGAAGCTTAGAGCTTGAATACCAAGGCTGGACAGCTATAGTACATAGCTCTACCAGTCAGACATTCTCATCCAATGCACCCATCCGCTTACAAAAGGGGAAGTGGGAGTAGGGGGGAGAATGGCTAAAATTAGCCTGTGATAATAAAGAGATAGAAGTGATGTTTGGGCAGAACTTAGACCCAGATCTTCTGCTTTCCCTTCTACCTCTATAAGAACTTTTTCTCTGCCATCATTCTCCATGACTCAACCTCTGACCCTACTCAGCTACTCCTTCAATATTTCTCTCCAGCATGTTATTCTCCATTTCCTTTATTCCTTCTTTCACCCGTTCATTTTCTCTTGTGCCTTCTATGGTATTTGAGAAAGGTTATTTCTTTGTCTTCAATTTTCAGACTTTCTCTTCATCTGCTTCATGGGGAGAAGGTATATGGTGGGGAGAGAAAGGGAGCAGTGAAGGGAAGGAGGTGAAATTTGTATGCTTGGGACCTTGGACTTTGAACTGAATGAATATCCTATTAAAATGCATCTGTGACTGAAATCATTCTGTCCAACTTTGACTAAAGGTCAGTTAACAGTTTCAAAAATTGGATTAGAAGAAGATTGTCCAAATGGTTTGCCCAATGAAGACATGAAAATCAAAAGCTTCATTTGAGTTTGCTGAAAAATGTCAGGTTTAAGTTTTGTTCCCATTGCCTTGGAAAAAAAGGTCAAAGCTGAAGAAAGTTATTTTGCTACAGGAAGCTAACTTGGCAAGGTCTGCTCCTTTTTCTGTTTTCTTCCCAAGCTTTTAGCAAATTATATTTAGACATATAATAAGTGCTCAATAAATGCTTATTCCCTTCTATTCTTTCCTTCCAGAGGTCATGTTAAACAGGATCACATAAAATAGGCTGCTCCAAGGCATGAAACCTAAGCTAAACAGGCCTATGATTCCCCTCTTAAGGTAATTTTGCTATGATATTTTTAGTGTTTAAGAATTGGAAATAAAATAGATTGACTGAACACTGCCTATATTTCTGACACATCTCTCTGTGCAGATACATTGCACTGTCACAACATTACTCCAACCCCTTCCCAGAAAGCTTCCCTTATGAAAAAAGCCTATGTTTTCAATGTCATTTTGGTCGCCTACTGTCACACCAAATGCAAAACCCAGCTTTATAAAATTAGCCAAATCCTGGATCAACTGCTCCTTTCTCTCAGTGAAGCAGACACCTACTCTTTATGTCTTCCAGCAAAAATAGCCCTTCTAGAACCTGGAACAAGCATGACAAAATATAGAGAGAACAAAAGCCAACAAAACCCTGAGGGAATAGGATAGATCTAGATTTAAGACTTCAAGGTATTAGGGACACTAGGATTCCCTAAGGGAATGAACCAGGGAGAAGTAAGGCTGGGAACAGGTCTTAAAGGAAGTTAGGGGAAGGACAGAAAATTCTCTACTTCTTTAATGAATTATTTTTGCTAAGTAGGTAGTAAGATCAGTTCTTATCTGATAAAAGAATATGGGGGATATATGTCAGGGCAAAGTCCTGGTGATCTTAACATTAGTTATAGCTCTGAAACAGAGAACAGTTGAAATCTTTCTGCTCAAAACAGTGGTCTTGCTAATCACCATTAGTGATTAAGTAGTTTCATTCTAACTAGTCCTTCCAGTTGTCCTCTAGAATACCTGTTCCATAAGTAACAAATTTCCCTTTACTGTAAATTTTCCCCCCTCCCTGTTAGTATCTACTAAAATCTATTTTCCTCAATGACACAACTTCTCTAGATACCCTTTCTTGTACTAGTTATACCTTCACTCATTTGCCTCAGTTCACTAGTCAAGGAAGGGAGTTGGAATGCTCCCAATTCCCCATTGCTACTTCTAGATTCCTCCCCTTTCATTGTCACTCAGGAATTTCTCTTCCTTTGAGATATTACATATCTCCCTCCTCAAATCAAAATCCTGGTAGCTATTGGCTAAAGTCCTAAATAAAATCCCACCTTCTACAGGAAGTCTTCCTCATCCTTTTTAATATCAATATCTTCCCTCTATTTATTATTTTCTATTTATCCCATACATAACTTGCTTTGTATCTATTCATTTACATTTTGTCTTCCTTATTAAATGGTAAACTGGTTGAGGTCTAAGGACTGCCTTCTGCTTCCTTTTTTTTTATCATAGAGTAGGTGCTTAATAAATTTTTAGTGATTGGTTAATTGATTGATTGTTCTACTATAATCCTTTGTTGCACAAATTCTAGGATTTAGGTTTACTTTATATGTTGAAAACTCATTATTCAAACAACTTTCCTCTCTACCTCTTTTTTGTATGTCTGTATGTATCTCTATCTCTGTCTCTTTTTCTGTTTCCATCTCTCTCTGTCTGTGTGTGTATCTGTCTGTCTGTCTCTCTCTTTCATAATGTGTGTCTCCTTGAGATGAGATGATCTTAATAGTGGTAATCTTTTTGGAGTGGTCTAAACCAGGGAAGTCCATGAATTAAAAAAAAAATTGTCAATTGTCTTTCAGTGGCCCAGTTTTCCTTGTAATCTTAGAGATTTTACTTTATGCACTTAAAAATATGATTCTAAGAATGGATCCATCCACTTTATTCCCAAAGGGTATGTAACACCCAAAAGGCTAAGAACATTTTTAAGATATTTTTAAACTGATCTAACTATTCTAGAAGAGAAGAAATGTCTCTCCTTAACTCTTTCTCCATTCGTCCTTATGCCTTCCTTCCAAGCCTTCCAGTTACTAGAACCTGGGAATGATATTTGTAAAGCATTTTGTAAATCTTAAACTGTTTTATAAGTGTTTGATGCTGCTATAATTATAATAATCACAGGAAGAGTTTAATAAATGTATGTTGAATTGCATATCCATTTCCACCATCAATTCACCCTGATGACTAGATCAGGGGGAAAAAAAGACTGAAAATCTGGAATTAGAACAAAGGTTTTTTAGTAGACAGTCATCCAAACATGTTAACCCATATGCATACACATTACCAGACATACGCATTGCAGGAGGCAAGAAAAAGCAATTGTAGCATTAACACATTATCATAGTGTCTGCAGGCAAGGTTATAAGTTGAGAGCTAAAATTCTCTTTTTTATCACTGGAAAAATCATTGTGAAAGAAACAAGACGACATGTGAGGGATTTGAGGGAACCAAACCTCAGAGATGGAAGCAATGGACTAGAACTCACCGTATGACCGATCTGTGATTCTTTCCCGATCCCTCCAGATGTTAATGTCTTCCCACTCCCCAATTATTTTCTATTTGCTTTCATATATTTTCATATATTTTCATATATTTATTTATCTGTGTGCATGTTATTTCCCCCAAAAGAATGTAAGTCTCTTGAAGGGAAGGATTGTTTTGTTTTCTTTTTTCTTATACTTTAGTAACTGGCAAAGCCCCTGACAAATAGTAGTAGCTTAATAAATGCTTATTGAATGAATGAATGAAATATCCTATCAGATTGCTTACTAAATAAACTATACTACTTGTCATGAAAGCAGTGTCCTTCTAAAATTGTCTTCATGGTATATAGAGTAAACTTTCTTTTTAAAGGAAAACTTTCATTGAGTTTCAAGACAATCTAAGGAGAACTACTGTCATCTCAAGCAGGGTTCACCAAATGTTTTTTCATTGCATACCCTTATTTGCAAGGGGAGAAAGAGAGAGAGAAAAAAAAAGCCAGAGAGAACGAGAGAGCAACAGAGACAAAGACAGACAGAGACAGAAACAGAAAGACAGAGAGCCCTCAACAAATTATTATTTACAAAATTATACATTTATATTTTACTAATAATTGTGTATTTTACAAATATACACAAAAAGTCATTAAATTAAAAGTCACAAAGATATTCATTAAAAGTCATTAAATTATTTTACTAATAATTGTTTACTTTACAAATATATACAAAAATAGTTATTAAAAAGGGTCAGAAAAAAGTGAACTAATATTTGCTCTTAGTGGATGTATTGAAATTTATTGATTAGAGAAGTGGTCAGATCTGTACTTTAGGAAAATCATTTTGGCAGTTGCATATTGTATATAAGGTTTGTATATGGAATTATGTATGGATTTTAATAGAGAGAGACTTAAGACAGAGAAACTAAGAGGTCATGGCAACACTAATACATTGTTGGTGGAGTTGTGAAAAGATCCAACCATTCTGGAGAATGATTTGGAACTACAACCAAAGGACTATCAAACTTTGATAGCAGCAGTCTCAGTATTGAGTATGTATCCCAAAGAGATCATAAAAGAGGAGAAAGGACCCACATGTGCAAAAATGTTTGTTGCAGCTCTTTTTGTAGTGGCAAGGAACTGGATAGTTAGTGGATAGCAATCAAATGGGCAATGGCTGAATAAGTTATGGTATATGGATGTAATGGAATATTATTGTTCTATAAGAAATGATGAGCATGCCTCAGAAAAACCTGGAAAGAGTTATATGAACTGATGCTGAGGCAAGTGAGCAAAATCAGAAGAACATTGTACAAAGTAACAAGAAGATTGTGTGATGATCAACTATGATAGATTTCGCTTTCTCAGCAATGTAGAGATCTGAGACAATATCAATAGACTTGAGAAGGAAAATGCCATCCACATCCAGAGCAAGAACTATGGAGACTAAATGTGGATCAAAGCATAGTATTTTCACCTTTTTATGTTTGTTTGTTTTTCCTTTCTCGTGGTTTTTTTTTTCCCTTCATTTTGGTATGATTCTTACAACATGACAAATGTGGAAATGTTTAAAAGGATTGCACATGTTTAACCCATATCAGATCATTTGCTGTCTTGGGGAGAGAGAAAAATTTAGAACACAAAGTTTTACAAAAATGAATGTTGAAAACTATTTTTACATATATTTGGAAAAATAAAGTTCTATTAAAAAAAGAAAATCATAATTTTTTAAAAAAGGTTATGGCAATAGGCTGTACTAAGGAATGAGACCAAACTAGCATGATGACTATGAGAATGGAGAAAAGGATACAGAATTGAGAGATGTGAAGGTAGAAAAAAAATCAGCAACTACTTGGAAATAAATGATGTATGAAAAGAAGGAATCAATTATCACACAAAAGGTCATAAACTTGGGCAACTGAAAGAACACTTGGGCTCATGATAGAAGTAGAGAAGCTTGGAATACAGGCTGGTTGGGAGGAGAAAAAAAGTTGTGAGAACTGCAGTGGAGATTCCCAAGTTGTCCATGTCTGCTGATCCTATGAGACTCACTTTATCTCACCCAAAATGAAAAGTGAGACAGTTATGGTTCTTATTCATGGGTCACTGGCCCAGAGTACCAAACCCACTCTCCAAAGGGCTTAACCAAGTGATGTAGGTGACTTTGAGGGGGATTGTGGAATGGATATATTATAGGAAGGAGGGAAGAGGAACTTTTCCAATAGCAATCTCATAGATGCTACCTTGCATGGGATCATTACTCCCCTAGAGAGCTATATTGAGCTATGCAAAAAAAAAAAAAAAGGAGAGCTTGGGAGTTTACACAATAATTGGAGTGTGTGGAATAGGAGACTGTTGCGTGTCAGTGGGTGAAGAGGAGGTGTGGTTATATTGGAGGCAAGTTTCTCCTACTGAAAATGGGTTATATAGCAGGATGGTAGGACTCTTTGGTTTATCACACATCCCCTAGGATCATGTCACCAAGCCAGGACCCTCACTTTGGAAAGCACTGATATGGAAGAATAAGAGTGTGGAGTTTATGCTCTGTTCTATTTCTCAATCCTGTGGTGACATTAAATTCTCTATTCTATAGTCTCCAAAAATGTAAAATAGAGGCATTTATTCTGGGCAGCAACATTCTCCAGAGGATAATTTTCAAGATATTTTCTTAAAATATTTTTCATTGAATAGACTGAAAAGCACTGAATTCGGAACTTCTGGTGTTTCTTGATTCCTTTTTTATATCTCTCAGTCTCACCATCCCAACCCTACCTCTGATCCCACTCTCAAGTTATGCCCTCAGGCAGTCAATTAATACACAGATTAAAGGATCACAGATTTAAAGCTAGGAAGAACCTCAGAGCCCATAAAGGACAGTCTCTGCATTCTAAGTGACTATTCCAGGGTCACACAGCTAATACATGTCTGAAGTAAGATTTGAAGATTGTAAGTGGGGAATTGGTCACTGGGGGCTCATTCTTTAGACTATGTGAATCTGAGTGGAAGATTGGTTTTCCTGAATTTGGAAATCTATGCTGATATATAACTAAAATTATCAGCACTTAAGTGCAGAGTCAGGTAGGTACTCAGTAAATACTTGGGGATTAATTGATTGATTGTGGTATCTCATGAACTGTGTCTGTCCACTGTAGCTATTCTTAATCTTAGAAAATGAGCTTCCGAGCAGCTAGGTGACAGTGGATAGAGCACCAGCTCTGAAGTCAGGAGGAACTGAGTTCAAGTCTGGCCTCAGACACTTAATATGTGTGACCCTGAGCAAGTCATTTAACCACAATTGTGAAAGGAAGGAAGGAAGGAAGGAATAAGAAAGAAAAGAAAATGAGCTTCCTTGTGCTGGACTACAAGTTTCTTGAGGGCAAGATTTATTGCTATTTCACTGAATCTGTATACCGCTTAGCACAGATTACAGATTCTCTCGGTATCACATGATGCAACTCCCTTTCAGACTAATTAAAAATAGTCATGGAGAACAGCATCATGAAACTTCATTATAACACCACAATAGAATATAATGTACAGCATATTATACAAATTCAACTAATCACTACAAAATTAATAGTACTACACTACTATTCTTTTTTTTATTAAAGCTTTTTATTTTTAAAACACATGCATGGATAATTTTTCAACAATAACCCTTCCAAAACCTTGCAGTTTAATTTTCTCCTTCTTCCCCCCACTCCCTTCGCCTAGATGGCAAGTACCATATTAAATATCATAAAAATATGTTAAATCCAATATATGTATATTGTTGGAATCTTTACAAACTGCTAACTCGTTAGAGTTGATAGATTATTGATCTGATCTTACAAGAAGATGTTTTGGGCCAGAACCTGAAACAAGGTACTAAGTAGAATTAATTTGTACAATGCTTGTGTTTACACCTTTACTCATTGGAGTTCACAAGTATGCCAGATTCACAAAGTAAACTTTGTAACTTTGTGAATTCACACCTCCCTTAAAGCTCTTAGGGCCAGAGAGCACTATGGGAGAAAACCCATAATCCCATTCTCTCAGAAGAGTCCTATATAAGCCCAGAGATCAATAATCTATCAACTCTAACGAGTTAGCAGTTTGTAAAGATTCCAGCAGTATACATATTTCCACAATTATCATGCTGCACAGGAAAAAGTAAATCAAAACGGAAAAAAATGAGAAAGAAAATAAAATGCAATCAAACAACAACAAAAAAGTCAAAATGCTATGTTATGATCTATTCTCACTCCCTACAGTCCTCTCCCTGCGTGCAAATGACCCTCTCCATTACAAAATCATTGGAACTGGCCTGAATCATGTCATTGTTGAAAAGAGGCACATCCATCAGAACTGATCATCATGTAATCTTGCTGTTGCCATGTACAATGATCTCCAGGTTCTGCTCATTTCATTCAGCATCAGTTCCCATAAGTATCTCCAGGCATCTCTGAAATCACCCTGCTGATTGTTTCTTATAGAACAATAATATTTCATACTATTCATATACCATAACTTATTCAGCCATTCTCCAATTGATGAGCATCCACTCAGTTTCCATTTCTTGTCCCTACAACAAGGGCTGCCACAAACATCTTTGCACATGTGGGACCCTTTCCCTCCTTTAAGATCTCTTTGGGATATAATCCCAGTAGTAACACTGCTGGATCAAAGGGTATGCACAGTTTTATAGCCCTTTCGTTATGGTTCCAAATTGCTCTCCAGAATGGTTGGATCACTTCACAACTCCACCAACAACGTATTAGTGTCCCAGTTTTCCCACATCCCCTCCAACATTCATCATTATCTTTTCCTGTCATCTTAGCCAACCTGAGAGGTATATAGTGGTACCTCAGAGTTGGCTTAATTTGCATTTCTCTGATCAATAGTGATTTAGAATACCTTTTTATATGACTAGAAATGGTTTTAATTTCTTCATATCATTTATCAATTGGAGAATGGCTTGAATTCTTATAAATTTGGGTCAATTCTTTATATATTTTAGAAATGAGGCCTTTTTGAGAACCCTTAAATGTAAAAATGTTTTCCCAGTTTATTGCTTCCCTTCTAATCTTGCCTGCATTGGTTTTCTTTGTATAAAAACCTTTTAACTTAATATAATCAAAATTATCTATTTTGTGTTCAATAATTCCAGTTTTTCTTTGACTACAAATTTCTTCCTTTCCCACATATCTGAGAGGTAAAGTATCCTTGGTTCTTCTAAGTTGTTTTTAATATTACTCTTTATGTCTAAATTATAAACCCATTTCAACCTTATCTTATATATACAGTGTTATATATACAGTTATATATATATATAACACTTATACAGTGTTAGGTGTGGGTCAGTGCCTAGTTTCTGCCATATTAGTTTCCAATTTTCCCAGCAGTTTTTGTCAAATAGTGAGTTTTTATCCCAAAAGCAGAAGTCTTTGGGTTTGTCAAACACTAGATTACTATAGTCATTGATTATTTTATCCTGTGAACCTAACCCATTCCACTGACCGACTGTTCTATCTTTTAGCCAGTAACAAATGGTTTTGATGACCGCTGCTTTGTAATATAATTTTAGGTCTGACACAGCTGGGCCATCTTCATTTGCAATTTTTTTTCATTAATTCCCTTGAAATTCTTGACCTTTTGTTCTTCCAGATGAACTTTGTTATTATTTTTTCTAGATCTCTAAAATAATTTCTTGGGAGTGTGATTGGTATGGCATTGAATAACTAGATTAATTTAGGTAAAATTGTCATTTTTATTATACTCGCTCGGCCTACCCATGAACACTTTTCTAATTTGTTTTTCAATTGATTAGATCTGACTTTCTTTGTGTGGAAATTGTTTTGTAGTTTATACTACTATTCTTGAATAAGAATTCAAATTTTAATGGATTATCTATATATATGAATATGTGAATCTGAGTGGAGGATTGGTGACCCTGCATTTGGAAAACTATATTTTGGTTGTCTATATAGACAGAAACTCAGTGAGATTCCCACCAAAATATTATTATTGAATGGTGACATGTTTTAAAATAAGGATCTCTAATTTTTTTTCATTCAATCATTGCATTGTTGAAACTAAATTCTATAAAAAGGTAAAGAGGGTGCAAGGGATAATGTTGTAAAAAAATTACCCTGGCATGGATTCTGTCGATATAAAGTTATTATAAAATTAAAAAAAAAACAAAGAAACTATCAAAAAAAAAAGGTAAAGAGGATTTAATATTCTCCCTAAAAATTCTTTCCCTGGGGTTTTCTAATACATAAACAAACTAGATATGAACATGTGGGCAAAGCTCTTACATTATATTATCAAATACTCAGCATCTCAGAGTCGAGGATCATGGTGGGGGGGATTGCAGGATTTCAGTAAGGTCATTGTGCTCAAACCCCATCTTTTACCTCATTCCTGCCTGCAGCATCACTCACATGTCAAAACTCAATAAAGCCTGCTCCCTAGCATATAATATCAACATGAAAATCAGAAGTTGGGGGGAGGGGGAAATGAGAAATGGAGAGACACAAAGGAACTATTCTCATCTCTTTTATTACAAAGAATTTGGGATCATATATTACACATTTGTCTCAATACATTATCCTAGCATTCTAGTTTTAGAGCTGGGAGGAACCTTGGAGAACATTGAATTCAATTTTCTCAATGTACAGCTGAGGTGAATGAGACTCAGAGAGTTTGAGTGTCTCGCGCAAGGTCACACAGCTAGCAAATGACAATGGGAAGAAAATCTAATTCCTCTATATCGTTATTTCCACTCTATTATGCTGTTTAATGTATAGGATGATACGTTAAAAATGTCTGCTCATATATAGTGATCATTTTAAATAAATAGCAAAAGTAACTACTTATATGGTAATGAGGTATGAGAAAATTAATGACAAACCACAAGAATCAAGTGTTTTGATAGCTAAAAGTTGTCTTCAAACAGGAAAGATGTTGACCAAAACAATCAATTTAAATAACTCAGACACTAATACTCTGCCTTTCTGAAGTTATCTAATTAGAGAATGATGTGACAGATAAGAAAAGTCCTGGCAACTGATCACCAGACATCCCGAGTTGACAACTAGATTAAATGAACAAAATGTCGCAGATCAGTGGTGTTGGAACATTATGAAAGGACGCCTGCTAACTGACACTGAAATTGATGCCGTCAAACAGGACTGCAATGAGAATTGTGATTTAGCCAATGAATAGAGAGGTTCCTGCTGCTGATATATCAGGAGATGTAGATAGAGTCTGGAATGAAAAAGGAAGATGAACAAAGGATGAACTAGCACCGGCTATGAATGGAAAGTCAGAGGCTCTTCCAATGTTCCATGGAGTCCAAAATATTTGAAGGCTTCCATTGATGGGTTTAGGAAGGCTAATCAACACACCAAACCCTCCCTTGAAGATGCACACCTCAAAAAGTGAGCTGATTTCAAAATGAGTTTGTAATATTTAAAGGAAATGTCATATTGCAGTGGGTAATATGCCATGCAGCTGTAGCCACAATAAGAACAACAGGATTAAATCCATTCCCAGAGTATAGACTTGTACAAGTGAGAAGGACGAGAGGTAAGTCCGTAGGGAAGAAAGAAATTACTAAGTTTAGAAAAGACTGGGTATGCTTGCTCAATACCACAATGCTCAAAGCAATATCAGATCAAATTGATTCTTCAATCAAGTTATTAAAATGATTAATCCCACTTGTACCTAGTGACCCAAATGAAGAACAATTGGCTGAGATAATTGACATATACATGCAAAAATTAACTGCATACTCAGAATACAGAGATATAATGGAGTCACTATAGGAAAAAAGAAAAATGAATATTTCCAACTGAAACATTCTAGTGTTTCTAACAGCCAAACACTAGGTATAAGGAAGGTGGGTACAGTGGGTGCTCACAGTATGTGTTATATGAATGGTATAATAAACACTGAGCTCTGGAGTAGTTGAGATGTCAATCAATAAACATTTATTAAGCATTTACCATGTGGCCGGCACTGTGGCAAGGATAAGGGATACAAAGAAAGTAAAAAACATTCTCCTGTTCTCAAGGAGCTCACAGTCTAATGAGGGTAACAGCATACAAATGACTTTCCACAAATAAACTATAGACATTGGAGATAATCCACAGAGAGAAGGAATTAGAATTAAGGGTGATTGGGAAAGACTTTTTGTAGTTAGATAGAACTTTAGCTGGGACTTGTAGGAAGCCAGGAAATGCAGGTGGTATAGAGAAGGAGGGAAAGGATTTCAGACATAGGGGACAGCCTATTAAAAATGCCCAGAGCTAAGGGATGGAATATCTTGTTCAAGGAATTATGAGGAAGCAATGTCTCTTTTTTGCAAAGTATATAGTGGGAGGAGGGATGTAAGAAGACTAGAAAAGTGGAAGAAGTGGGGAGAAAGTATTGAAGCTCTTTGAATGCCAAAAAAAAAAGATTTATGTTTCATTTTAGAAGTGATTTGATCCTGAAATTTATTGAGTGGGGGGAGTGACATAGTACTTTAGGAATATCACTTTAAAAGATGAGTTGAGGATGGGTTAGAGTGGGAAGAGACTTATGGGAGGCCGACCCCCTAGCAGACTATTGCAATAATCCAAGCAAGAGATAAGGGTCTGTAGCAGAGAGGTGGAAATATCAGAGGTGAGAAGGGAATGTATTTAAGGGACACAAGAAAGGTGAAATCACCGGGTCTTTGCAAAGAATGGCCCTGGGGAATGAGAGTGGGAGGAATCAAGGGTGACATTTAAGTTGTGAATCTGGGAGATTTAAAGAAATACTGGCACCTCTGGGCAACTAGATGGCACAATGGAAATAGAGCACTGGGCATGGAGTCAGGAGGACCTGAGTTCAAATCTGACCATGAACTCTTAACATTTACTAGCTGTGTGACCTTGAGCAAATCACTTAAAGTCAACTGCCTTAAGAAAACAAACAAACAAATAACCCAAAGAAACAGTGGTGCTAATTGATGATAATAGGGAAGTTAGGAAGTAGGAAGGGAATGATGAATTCAGTTTGGGACATTCAAGAGGTCTAATAGGTAATTGGAGACAGAAGGCAAGAGATAAAGAGAGGTTAGTAGATTGGATATGATAATTGAATCCCTGAGATCTGATGAGATCATCAGGTGAAATAGCATAGGGAAGAGGGTCCAGGAAGGAACCCCATGGGACCCCTAATACTGGGACTAGGAGAGGTAGATTGGTAGAGAGCATTAGAGTCAAACTCAGGTAGAAATAGAAGTCATTAATCCATATAAAAGATCCCTACAAGCCCCAATATTGACTTAGAAAACCACATATGAGCATTATCGGTGCTTTATTGAAAACTGATTCATTTTTTTTCCCATTGTATTTTCATCTGATTTGAGCCACATTTGGGAATGTTTGTTGACAAGAGTTCTGAGCTTATATTCAGGAAGACCTCAGTTCAAATGTCACCTTTAATACTTAACTGACAATGAATGACAACATCTTTGAGCTTCAAAGAACTCTAAAACAGTAAATTTGAGATGGTTTGCAATCTATAATAGTGAAGGTAGTTCCCAAACTGGGATATCTTTTGCCAAGTAAATCATAGTTCCTTAATATTTTGATAAGACTACATAATGTATTTATGTAAAGAAAAAGTGTTTGCTGTTCATATCATGTAAATGCTCTCCTATGGTAATAACTGAATGGAAAGTTATTAAAGTAGGAATTCTTTATGTCCTTGGTGTCAATGACTCCTTTTAGCAAATCTGGTGAAAGTTATAATTCCCCTTTAATATACAAAACAAAATATTCAGGATCACAAAGGAAATCCATTCTATTGAAATAGATAGATAGATTATGGAAATAGCAAGTTACACATATTTTTTTTTAAATTAGATTCTTGCAACCACCTTTGGAGGTATTTCTATTGCTATTTTGCAGTTGAGGAAACAAAAACAGGCAGAATTGTGACTTGTTCAAGGTCACATAGCTTCTAAGTTTCTGAAGCAGGATTTGAATTCAGGTTTTCCTGTTTTTGAGCCCAGAGCTCTATCTACTATAGGTCTTTGGCTGTCAAAATGTTGTTAGCTTGTTGATTGGTGATTAATTGATTGAAGTTTCAGGGAATCAGATTTTGGTTTGACTAAGGAAAATTTACTACCAAGCAGAGTTCTCTCAAAATAGGTTGGACTAATGGAAGAGCGTAAGTTTTCCTTCATTGGAGATTTCCAAGTGAATAATAAAGGATCCCCTGGATGTGTATTTTAAAAGGGATCCTCTTTCAGGTCTGTACTGGACAATATGTCCTCAAATATCCTATGATTCTGTGGTGTGCACAGGTCAAATAACTAATGAGTTTCCATGTAGTGCTCAGCAGAGATATAACACATATTCCCCATTTAAACATCATTCTGGGAGGCCCACCTGAGATGGAGCAACTACCAATGGAAATCAAAGCACTGTCACTCTACTTGCTAGTATAGAGACAACTTTGTCCACTTAGTTGAAACAAGACCAGTGAATATTTAGATGAGTAAGAATTTAGATGGTCCCCAAATGATCCAATTCCTCCAGAGGGAGAACTGCAAAGCATTACACTCTTACCTTCAACAGGTAACCTGCCCGGCAGTAGCAGAGAATAGCAGTCGGATACAATAGAAAATCAAATGGAACACGGTGTAGGATGAGAAATTTCCATCAATGAGTTCATTCAGTACAAGGATCAAGAAGGATTTTTTCCCTCATTTTCTGCATATTTGGTGAAATGTTACCCTAGAATATTGCTCTCAGTCTGATGCTTAAATCATAGAAGTTCTTAGCTTTAATGCAATTCAACACTGAGACTACTACAAGCAAGGTTAAAGGCAGAAGGACCTGCTTGGAGATAGAAAAACATGGATTCGAATTGGTTTTCTGAGGTTACAATGTGGTACTCTGAGGAAATCTCCTTAGTGTGCTCCAGTTTTTTCTAGGACTTATCTAAGTCATAAATGGATCACAGTCTATATTGACTGAGTTACCTGATCAAGAGTTCCCACTATAATGAATCATAGCTTCTTCACATATACATACATATTTATACACACACACACACACACACACACACACACACGTCTCATTGATTTCTCAGAACAACCCTATGAGGTAGGTGCTATTATTATCCCCATTTTATAGAAGAGGAAACTGAGGCAGGCAGAAATTAAGTGACTTTCCTTAGGTCACATAGCTAGTAAGGACATCAGGCAAGTTCTGAACTCAGGACTTCCTAACTTACAAGTTCCAATTTTGCCAATCCTTTCTAAATTATAGACGTTATCCTTGAAATAGTTTCTTTCATTTTTGTTGTGATTCAGTCAGACCCCTTTTTGTGGTTTTCTTGGCAGATTCTGGAGTGGTTTGCCATTTCTTTCTCCAGCTCACTTGACAGATGAATAAACTGAGGCAAACAGGGTTAAGTGACCTGCCTGGGTCACACAGCTAGCAAGAGTCTGAGGCTCCTGATTCGAGGCCCACTGCTTTATGTACAGATCACCTATACAAATAGTAATTCTCTAAAATACAATTAAAACAATTAGAACTTTCTGTCCATAAAGACTTCATTCTATCTCCAACTACTCATCTGGCTGGGTAGATGGGGAAGATTTCAACTCGGATATTCCTGATTCTAGACTCTGCACTTTACTCATTGCACCACGTAACTGCCCAGTATTGACTTCTAGACAAAGAATTATTAGCCAACAGACATATCTAGAAATCTGCTTGCCTACCAATGAGCACTTAATAAGTACCTTCTATCTATCTCTCATCTATCTAATCTTTTTCATTCTACCTAATCTTTTTAAAGGAACCCATGATTTTATTGGTAAAAGGCATCTCAGTGAGGAAGCTCCCTGTCCCAATGCAGATAAGCATCTGCTCTCCAGCTCCTAATGGGATTAGAGCATTGTTGGAGGGCACTGAGAGATTAGCTGGCCATCCTGCCAGTCAGAAGCAAGACCTGTTCCCAGCTTTTTGTGTTTCTGAGGCAAGTTTACTATGTAGCCTCTCGCTCCTTTGCAAAACTTTTATAAAATTAAATCCTGCCAATTCTGCTCACTACTATGAACATATAACATAGTAGGTGCTTAATTAATGTTTATTGGTTGATTCTACTGATTCTCTGGAAGGATAGTCTGATCTCATTTGGATGGGAGTTGTAGCCCATTGACACATGTGATGAAAAGAGCAATTAATTTGCAGTCTTAAGTTCTAGGTTTCCATCCTGGTATTGATGAGCATTTAATTTCTGGAGCCTCAGTTTCCTTGTTATTAAATGGCAAACAAAATGGATGAAAACAAATAAAGTAATGGAACTTATTACCAATTCAAGCTATATCATTTGGTTGAAATATCACCCAACCAATAGGACACAAAATATTAATGAGTATTTTGCTCACGGGGATGGAGCAAATATTAATACTGAGTAATATTAAAGTGAAGTCACTTAGAGACTAGGCAGTTTTATAAACCTACATGATGGGTCTGTTGTGAGCAAAGCACTATGCAAATTATAGAGTACTATTTAAGGCAAAATATCATTATTATTATCTCCTTTTGTTGACCCCAGTAGAGATAGAAAGCAGCCATTCATCACCTTCTGCTTGGATTCAATTTGGAATACTCAAAGTAAAATGGTTCAGACTTTACTTAGCCTTTCTTTTTATGTATTAGATGGTTTAAGTAGTTTTAATTCTTGCCCTAGGCGGCAGAGTGCACAGAGTGCTGGGTCTGGAGTCAGGAAAACTCATTTTCCTGAGTTCAAATCTGGCCTCAGACACTTCCTAGCTGGGTGACCCTGGGCAAGTCACTTAATCCTATTTACCTCAGCTTTCTCATCTGAAAAATTAGCTGGAAAAGGAAATGACAATACAGTCCAGTCTCTCTGCCAAGAAAACTCCACAAAAATAAAGGCATGAAGAGTTGCACTTGACTGAACAACAACAAGAGCAATTCTTGCCTTTCCAAGGGCAAAAACCCTTTCCAGGTTTTCTGTGGCTCTCCTAAATCATGTAATACATGACCCACATTTCCCATGTCACAAACATTTCCTCACAATTCTTCCATGTAGACTCAGAAAGTATTTATATAGACAAGAGCCAATGAGGCACAAAGGGTGAAGAATCGAACTCAAAGTCATGAAGATCCCCATTCAAGTATCACCTCTGACTGTGTGACTTTAGCAAGTCATAAGTTCTCAGAGTCCCCAAATGTCTCTAACATTGACATTATGGAGCAGGAACAGCTCAATCCACAGATCTCCATTGGTAGAAGTTACTCAATAACAGCCACCTTCATCAATGAAATGCAGCTCCAATCCAAAGAAATATAAAGTTTCCCAAAAAGTTTAGTGCCATTTGGGACACCCTGTGTACTGCAAACATAATAAATGTATGAATGTATGTATATGTGTACATATTGACATGAGACACATGTATTTATATATTAATAATAAATTACTGATAAATAATAATAAATATTTAAATAATAAAAGATAAATACATAATAAAATTAGTAGTAGATGCCTAAATAAAGTCCCGATCCTTCTCCTTATCAATTCTGTGATTTAAGGGAAGTCATAAGAACTTCTTAAAGATTTGGTTTTCTCAAACTTAAAAGAGATTATAACTCTTGCATTATTCACCTCATAGAAATAGGATGATAGCCCTTTGTAAAAAGCCCTATATAATTCTAGCTCACATTTATATAGCCATTAAAGTTTACAAAGCACTTCACTAATATTATCTCATTCAATGCTCATGACAGCCCCGTGAAGAAGGTAATATTACTATCCCATTTTTCAGTGGAGAAAATTGAGGCTGAGAGAGACTAAGTGATTTTTTTGTCAAGATTCACAGAGATAGTGAGTGTCTATGGTAGGATTTAAGCCCAAGGTCAACACTCATTGACTGCATCTTCTAGTTATCCTGTACATACAATGCTATATAAATGTAAGCTATTGTTTGTCACCCACTATGACACTTAAGTTCTGCAACATGGTTACACACATAAGCCATTCTCTATTTTCTATGTCATTTGCTGTTCCTTCAGGCATCCATTACCTATGTGACCTTGGAAAAATCACAACATCTTATCTATACAATGGGAAAGTTGGGTTATATGGCTTTTGAGGTTACTTCCAGATGTATAACATTAGAATCAAAGATTCTATGTTTGTATATATTTGTATTCCACATGTGCCTTCATCTTTTCTTTTTTGTTATTATTCATTAATTTCTAATTTTCCAATTTTCTTAGGGTTTTCTTGGCAACGATCCTGGAGTAGTTTGCCATTTCCTTTTCCAATTCATGTTACAGATGAGGAATATGAGGCAAACAGGTTAAGTTACTTGCCCAGGATCACACAGCTAGCCATGTCTTCCTAACTCCAGGCCTGGCACTCTATCCACTGTACCAGCCAGCTGTCCCTCATCATTCCTTAAAGAGGATTATGGGAGCTGACAGATGCACATGTTATCAGATATGATTACTGTGTCAGTTTTTGACAACAGAGGACTCATGGGTTGTTCAAGGAAAGGAGGCTATCCAGAAGTGTGGAAGTTGTAATTTCAATAAAATATAATTTTAAAAAAACCTATTCTTGAGTCTTACTTTTAGTGAACTTAATTCAGAATATTTCTCCACTCCATAAGTCTATCTGGGTTTTTAATTCTTTGTTGGAGGATTCTGGTAAGACCCCAATTCATTCCAAAAGAAACTATTTGTGAATTTGTCAGTAGTGTTCTATCCTATCATCTGCGTGATTGATGGGAATAAAGAATACCTGGGGAGCATCACTTGTTCAATGTTAGGCTCTTACAAGCCCAAAGCTAATTCCAGAGTTGCAGCGAATCCCTGCAGGGCTAGTGCTTCCCAAAGGAAAAGATTGGACTTTGGAATCTATCCCCAATGCTCAGGATTCCAGGTAAGCAGCACATTAAACTAAGGACTCACCTGATGCTGGAAACAATTTTTCTTTTTATCACTTTCAAGACCCCAAACAGAAATGATTTCTGATCACAAATGGAGGCAACATTTTTCAACCTGAATTAATTCACACCTTTCCATGGGGCTCATGACAGCTGAGATTCATGGTGCAGACTGAATAAGTATCCAAAGATGACCTATGGAAAATTGGGTTTTCTCTTTTAGATGCTTCTAAGTACTAAATAACAACAACAACAACAACAACAACAATAACAATAAGCTGAATAGTTTCTCAAAAAAAAATTTTTTTTTTTTGCCTCTGGTCAGAAATTGTGCTTTTGACATGTTGTTCATTTTCAGTAGTTTTCAGCCTTATAATTAACAATCTCCATAATATTAGTATTTATAGAGAGCTACAATATTTGCAAAGAGCTTTTCTTTTGTGATCTCATTTGATCTTCAGAACAATAGTGAAATAAGTTCTGTTTTTGTCCCAATTTTTGAAATGAGGAAACTGAGGCAGACAGCAGGGAAGTAATCTGCCTAGGGTCACACAATTATTAAGTAGTTGATATGGGATTTGAATACATATTTCCAACTCCAAGACCAGCATTCTACCTACTCTACCACCTAGATTTTTTTCTTGGGAGAGAATTATAGATTTCAAACTGGAATGACCTATGAAGGTCACTTAGTCTACTTCCTCTCCCATGAAAGTGAAAAAATTTGCCCAAGGTCACAGTTAGAATTCGAAACTATTCAAACCAATCCTCTGTCTCCAAATCTAGCCTTCTCTCCATTATATCATTCTGCTTTGTTCCAGTTGTCTTGGGCTTCTAATAACTGACCCAAACTCAAAGAAGATCTATTCCCAATCTTTGGAAGCAACTTCCTCATTATATTAGAAGCTCCTTGAGAGTAGGGACTGACTTTTGCCTTTTTTTGTATTCCTAGCACTTAGTGTAAAGTCTGTCATATAGAAGAGATACTGTGATAGAAACATAATTTCTGGATAATTTAATCATTTGCTAGCAGGTTATTAATAAAAGGATGGTGCTTTGGCCATCTCTCAAACCAAAGACAATCATGGCAATGGACTCACAGTTTATATACTCTTCAAAAGAGTAGATGCTCCATCAAATAGCAATTAAATCTAATTGGTTAACAGGATTGGAGGTAGTCTATATTAAAATGAAGGGTTAATCATCTCTTGGATAGGGAAAATGTCTCCACACCAAACCACCCATAGTTTTAGACTATCAATCTCCTTTTCAATGGGGAGGCTGAAAGTAGCAGTTTGATGGAGAAATTATATCTGCTCAAAACACTCACAGCAATCAGGACAAAAGCATTTTGTCTCCACCCAAAGTTGTATAGACACAAAAAGGTTCCCCACCCTAGATTTCTTGCAAGGCTGGATAGGATCTGATCTAGATGGAGGATAGTTAATGCTCTCTCAGTATCAGTAATTTTCTTCAGATTGAATTCTTACAGGACTAAGAAGAAGGTGAAAACTCTCTTTCCCTAAATTATTGGTTTTTAATAATCATTTCTAACAGTACTTGATGAGTTCCTCATCTATAAAATGAACTGAAGAAGAAAATAGCAAACCATTTCAATATCCTTGCCAAGAAAACCCCCAATGGAATCATAAAGAGTTGGATATGACTGAAAAAAATGACTGTACAACAACAACAAAGTGTTTATTGAATTGAACTGTTGACACATTGGGTAGAGTATTGGGTCTGGAGTGCAACCTGATCTCCATCATTTAATAGCTGAGTGAGCAAGTCACCTAACTTCTATTTTGCCTTAATTTCCTTAATTGTAAAATGGGAAGAATAAAAGCATTTACTTCACAGGATATTTGTGAGAATCAAATAAATAATATTTGTAAATATATATGTGTGTGTGTGTGTGTGTGTGTTCTTGACATAGAATAGGAGTTATATAAATGTTTATTTTCTTCTCCTTTCCCTTTCCTCTAAAGTCAGTCAGTCCATCCACTAGCATTTATTAAGCTCCTCCTACGTACCAAGTATATTAAGTACTGGGGATTGGAGGAAAAGCCAAAGAAAAAAATAGTCCCCGTTTTCAAGAAGCTTGCAATGCAATAGGAAAAACAAATGCAAACAACTAGGTACAAACTATAGAAGTGATTAAAAGGGGATTGTCAAAGGAAAAGGACAAAGATTAAGGACTGGAAAAGGGCTGGCCAGTGCTGGTCGCTGTCCAACACAGTAACGATCTCTGCCAATTGCAGACTTTCCCTAACTTCCTACCAAGGAACCATAAAACCTAGCCATATAAAACATCATTCTCTGGGCCATAAAAGGCCCTTCTATATTTCTCCAGTGGCCACATCTGCCCAGGTAAGCGCTGGAGTTGTCATTTAAGTCAGACCAAAAGATATGTTGGTCAAATTGTTGTTGTTTGTCCTTCAGGCTCAAAGAGCACTGTGACAGCAGGAAGCTGATGTTATGTTTAGCAAATGAATTGGATTGTTTAGTGAGGGAGGGCTGTACAAAATTACCAGTCTCACTTTTCTCCCGAGCCACTGGGTCCAGTGGCAAAGTTATAGATCAGAATGATTGGAGATGGAAACAGATTCAATTCAGTTCAATTCAAGAAGCATCAATCAAGAGATTCCTGCATTCTAGACATTGTACCAGGCTCTAGGGAAACAAAGATTAAACAAAGAGAAAAAAACAGTATTTCCTGCCCTCTAGATTTCACATCTATACATATCCCTCTCTCCCCCAGATCATCCAGTCTTTGCCCTCAAGGAGCTTACATTCTAATGGAAGAGATGCCTCCAAATCTTGGCATTTGGGAATAGATCTTCCCTAAGACTAAATCAATGATTAGAAGTCTAAAATCATGCAGGTAATTGCTTAGAGTTAATAATTGCTTAATAATTGTTAATAATTTGTATGCAAATCACTGAGGTAAATCTTGGTTTTTCACTTTTTCCCTCCCCCCCCAAAAAAAGCATCTAGGCAACTGTTTCAGTTATCTGCTAGGTAACAATAACCTGAGCATATATCAGAAATAGAATAACTAGGGAGATAGTCTCTTAGGAGGGATTCTCAAAGAAAGGCTAAGTCTTTTGGCAAGTTTAATTTCTTGAAATCTAACATTTTCACCTATAAGGTGACTCTAGGGTTGTCTACCCAGATTAGCTAAATAGGTTTGTCTTCACTTTTCCTTCTTTTCTATTAAAAAATGTTGGGGATTTTGTTTTTTGAACTGAGTGGGCCATACATTAGCCCATCTTTTCCTGTTCTTCTCATGTTCTGGATCTTTTCCCTTGGTCCTTATCAACTGAGCAAAGAAACACCTCAAGTCTAAAACTATATGATATGAGTATACTGCAACAAGGTAATTCCCATCCTGGGGCCAAAATGGTGGGGAGAAGAAAGACCAGTATCCCTCCATTTCACCTGGGCAAATTCAAGTCATTTTGGGAAGGTACATTATTTCCCTCAATATCATTTAAGTGTGAACTGAGCCCCCATTGTATTTAGGCTCTGGAGGAGAAAACTAAGGATATTTACTTCTAATATTGGGAGAAAATAATCGCCACAATAAAAATTGGGACAAAAACACAGGTGATCATAAGAATTATGGTCTACTTTCCTTTCTCCTCCCACCCCCCCCCATGGTCTACTTTCCTTTCTCCCACCCCACACACACTCTAAGTAATTTTTTAGGACCTAGATGAATTTCTTTTTAAATCTCTCCAGCTTGTAGCACAAGTATCCAAACTGCATAGAGGCAAAGCCAGCCTGCCAAGTCTACCATCAACCATAGTTAGTGATGAGATTCTAAGAGGGATCTGCTTTCTTTTCCTCCAGGCTGAAGAGGTTAAAATCTGAAGCCATGGGCTCTGGATCCCCTTCTCTCCTCTGATATATCTGGCAGCAGCCTACTGTGGAAAATATACTAGGCTATATACTAGGCTATATTTCAAAAACCCTAAACCAACTGGCAAAAAGTACTAAATTTTTGCTTTTGTGTCTGGCTCTTAAATTCCTACAGACCTGACTTAGCAGACAAGAGAGGGCCATAAAACGGAACCTGCAAAACAAAAATAGACCTTCTGGGACTTCTCATACACACACAGCAGGGATGCTGAGTTCTCTTTCATTTTTTCTTGTTTCAAACTGTGTTTGCTTCTTCAGTACCCCAGTGAGTCTGCGGGTGCACGTCAGGAGAATGAGTCTCTCTCCCTGAGCCAGTATGGAGAAGATGTGTCTCTGTGGGGAGGGAGACTGTGTGAGGTGCTCAGTCTCTGGGTGTTTCATATTTTATGTAAAACAAAACAAAACAAAAACCCTACCCCACCTTTATTTCAGCCCCTCTATTTCTGTAATTAATTTCCCCAACACCTATGACAGCTGGGCTTGCTTCCTCATGAGCCCTAGTTCTCCCTAGGTTTAAAAGTCTTCACACTTTGAGGTCTCTTCATTCAAAAATCAAATAATTTAAACCTAATAAAAAATATCACAAGTGCCTTTTAGCTACTGATGACAGGGAATGGCAATAATAATAAAATAATAACAGTAAAAATATGCAACAGCGTGAAGCCTGGGAAGCTGGGGATGCAATAGACAAAAATGAAATTAGAGGGGAAAATCATGATATTGCTGAAGTGCTGAAGTGCAGCTCTCACACTAAGACCAGGGGGATTGGGATAAGGCTAAAGTTAATTGCATTTCCAGATGACAAACCTCTCACCTCTGAACTGAATGGCTCTTTATAAAAGCTATCAGTAATAAACTGTAAATCTCAGCTATGATTGCAAATAAAGGTCATCCCTTTCATGCTGCCACTTTTCTGGGCCTTATTATATTCCTGACAGAACCTTTCTTACTTCTTAAGGTGTGCCAGCTGTCCATATAAGCAATCAGTAGGGCTTTATTTATTTATTTATTCATTCATTTATTTTAAGGCATGACATTATCGGATTTACATCCTTGTACCTCACTCGACTGAACTGGGCCAATCCTCAACTGCTGGCAGACAAGCGGAGTTCTGGAACTGGGATCATTCTTCATCCTCTGCCATTAATGTAAAGAAGATCCCTGCATAAACCCACCCTATTCTTGATCTTACTCTCTTTCTGCAGAACAGATTATAAGCATATATAATATTCCTTATTCTTCTCCAGGCTGGATTTTAGATTTCCTTGATCATGCCCCAACTCTCCCACCAGAAGTCTCATTCCCATTCATGAATTCATCTATTGAAAGAGCCCTTTACCCCTGTAGCCTGTCCCTTTGATCACAAGACCCTTCTCATTTTAGGAGCCACATTTCATGGAACTCAGGATCTCTCCCAGTGAATCTTTGTATCCCCCTCTCTTTTTCTTATTCCTTTAATTTGTTGCTTTTTGTATTGAAATGTAAAGTCCTTGAGGGGAGGGATTACCTTTCTTTCTACTTAGAAGGATAGTGCTTGCTATATAATAAACACTTAATAAATGCTGGTTGAGTAATTATTAGATGTCATATGTATACATGATACCATAACATATATTAATTTTAATCACTGATTCAATCTTAATTTTTCTTTAATTGATTATTCAGAGCAAACGCCCCTGGAAACATGTCCTTATGTCCACAGATACTATTTAGAAAATGAGTTTCCTTCCTCTTTTTTAGGATCATCGATTTTAAGCAGGAAGTCACTTTGATGAGAATTTAAGCCAGCCATGCTCTCTAAGACCAAAATTCCTTAATCCATTCTGAAATTGTTCCTCCAAATGTTCCCTGACTTTGTTTTCCCAAACTTTGTTTTTGTCCTCCTTTGACAAAGGACAAAGGACATGTATCCATGATCCCTCTGTACTTATCCTTGAGCTTATCCTTCAAGCATCCTTCCCCATTCCTCCCTGATCCTTATCCTTCAAAGCAAAACATTTCTCCAACCTTTGACAAAACAATTCTCCTGATTTCTCCAGGAGAAGGGCCTTTTGTCTATAAAAATCACCCCTTCCCAAAATATGACACAAAATCATAATCTGATTTCTTCCAAGCCCTTTACTCATTAATAGGGTGAGAAAGACTCATTGGGATTCTTCACACTTCTTGCACCTCATCTTTGCTTTCCAACCTTGTCATGTGACTACACCAACCTCAGTGATGATTTTGTCCAGTCCCTTTATTTTAAAGAGATTTCCCTAACATTACACAGGCATCAAGAAACCAGTATGGTCATCTAGTTGTATCTGATTCTTCATATTCCCATGGCTCATAGAACACCAATGCTGTCTATGGGGCTTTCTTGGCAGGGATATTGGTAGTGCTTTGCCATTTCCTTCTCTAGGCATGTTTCTTGGCAGAGATATTAGTAGTGTTTTGCCATTCATTTATTCATACACCCATGAAAATAGAGTTCTTTCTTGTGGTACAATGGA
Source organism: Antechinus flavipes (assembly GCF_016432865.1). NCBI lineage: Eukaryota > Metazoa > Chordata > Mammalia > Dasyuromorphia > Dasyuridae > Antechinus > Antechinus flavipes. The sequence continues at coordinate 46,899,927 of NC_067399.1, forward strand.
AAAGAATCAAGGTGTCCATTGGGCAAATCATTGCTCAATTTTGCCATCTGTCAAGTGAGAAATTTATCCGCCTGGTGGAAAAGCTACTCCATAATTAACAAACCCCCAATATTCTTTCATCCTAAACCTCTAGCATTTCTCTCTTCTTCCAGCTGGTATTCACTGTGACTTACCTGAATCTCTCCTAATCACACAGTAGCCCTTTTGACCCTCTCCCCTACAGGTTACATTTTCTTTCATACTCTCAACTCACTGGTCACAGTACAGAAGTCAAAATATTATTTGCTCCCCAATGCTAGTTCCAGAGTCTCCCTTGACTGTTATACATTAGCAATCTCTCCTCTTTTTAGATTTATGCTATCCCAAGAATTGGAAAATGAGTAGATTCCTATCAACTTGGGAATGGCCGAACAAGTTGTGTACATGAAGGTAATGGAATAGTTTTGTTCTAAAAATGATGAACAAGTTGATTTTAAAAAGGCCTAGGAAGATTTACATGAACTGATGCTGAGTGAAATAAATAGAACTAAGAATACATTGTACACAATAACAGCAGAAATGTGTTATGATCAATTATGAAAGATATGATTCTTCTCAATGATTCATCGAGCCAAAGCAATCCCAATAGACTTTGGATAGAAAATGCCATCCACGTCCAGAAAAATAACTAAGAAAACTGAATGTAAATCAACACATGCTATGTTCACTTCTTTTTTCTGTTTTTTTCTCTCTCCCATGGCTTTCCCCTTTTGTTCTGATTTTTCTCTCAACATGATTCATAAAGCAATGTATATTAAAAATAAATACATTTACTAGGAAAAAAAAGATTCATGTTATCCAAATTAACAACCCAATTCAGATTCCAGTGATCATTATTTATTGAACTCTATACCACTCTTTTTCCTTCTTCAATGATACACAATATTTCCATCTCAACCCACGTCTTCATACTAGGGAATTTTCAAGAATTTCTTCCAGTTCTTCAATGACATACTCTTCTACCATAGTCTCCTATTAAACTTTACCCACACTCAGAAGTAAACACAACCTTGATCTTGTCATCATCCACAGTTATTCAACTTCCATGCTCATGAAGCCTCTCCCTTTGATCGCAAGACCCTTCTCATTTTAGGAGAGCCATATTTCATGGAACTCAGGATCTCTCCCAGTGAATCTTTGTATCTCCCTCCCCTTTTCTTATTCCTTTAATTTGTCACTTTTTGTACTGAAATTTCTTTATCTGATTATTGTGTTATCATTCTATTTTTCCCTTTGCTCGACAATTCTTAACCATCTTCTTCATCTTTATTATGACCATATATTTCCCCCCTTAATTCTTTCCTGGCCATCATTCCATCAATGGTTATACTCTTCCTCTTGCCTCATCTCTACCAATGTGTAACCCAGGTCAACTCTATATATTTTCTTCTCTCAAATCTCTTATTTCCTTGTACCATCACCAATCATTGTCTAGCTAAATCCTAACCTGGATTATTCCTACCAGCCACCTCCTTCACGTTCAGTTTTGCTGAATGGAACCATGAAGACTATTTCAACTATAAATTCATCTTATCTTATCTTCACTGGGCCCACCCTTCAACAAAACAAACCTACTACTCTTCCCTAATTAATTTGCTATCCTGCTCTACACAGCAATCATCCCAAAACTTTTCATCTTCCTTCTATCTAAACCTATCTCTTTCTCTGAGGACCTCCCCTCATACTTCACCAAGGACATTTAAGTAATTCACAGAGCTCTCTTTTCCTCCTCCTTCTTTCCTCATATCACTCAAACATCTTTACTTGTTAATTCCTTCACTAGTGTCTCATATGAAGAGGTAGCCCTTCATTGCACAAAGTAAACCCTTCTTCATGTAATATTTTCCCCTTCCCTCCTATCTTCCTTGGTGGATTAAATCCATTATCATTTGTAAACTTTTAATTCTTTCTCTGATCTTTAGCTGTTTCTTATCCACTAGCTCCTTCCCTAATGTTTACAAATATATCTTTCCCACCCTCAAAACACTCTCATTTGATTGAGCCATTCCCACAAGCTATTATTCTGCATCTTTTCTCCCCTTTTGACCTTTATTTTTAATTTAGCTGCCACTTCCTCTCCTCTCAGTCTCTTTTAAACTCATTGCAATCTTACAGTTACATGTCTCAGATAAAAATGTCCTCTCCAAAGTTACCAATGATCTCTTAATTGTCAATTCTAATGGTATTTTCTCTATCATTCTTTTACATCTCTCTGAAGATTTTAACACTATTGATTAACTTCTACTCCTAGTCATACTTTCTGGGTTTTTGTGACCTTGCTTTCCACTGATTCTCTTATTATCTGACTGCCTTATACATAGTCCCCTATACTGATTCGTCATGGATGTCACTTCTTCAAGTCTCCAAAGTTCTAACCTAGGTCCGCTTATCCCTCTGTGTTGCCTCAGTAGGTGATCTCATCAGTTGGGTTCAACTGTAAATCTTTTTAAGATGTTTCTCAGACCTGTATATCCAGCCCTAGTCTCTCTCCTGAGCTCCAATCTCACATTACCAACTACCTTTTGGACATCTTGAATTGAATGTCTCAAAGACATTTCAAGTTCTCCGCATCTAAAACAGTACTCATAATTTTTTTTCCCCAAAATTCTTCCTTCTTCCACTGAGGTCACTGCCATCTTTCTATTCACTCAAGTGAACTTCTTTTCTGGGTCATGCTCACTTGCTCACCCTCATTATCTACTGATTTTAATCCTCTGCCAACTCTCATTGTTTCTTTTAAGTCTTCATAACATTATGTCTCTCCTCATATACCTCTAGAATGGATGCTCATCACTACTTATTTAGAGAAGCTATTAAAAGAGATTTTTAATGGGTTTTCCTATTTCAAGTCTCTCTCCACTCCAATTTGCCCTTCACTTAGCTTCCAAAATGAATTTTCTAAAGGGCACATCTGGTCATGTCTTCTCCCCTTAGTCAATACACTCCACTATCTAATATCTCTTAATATCTCCTATCTATCCTAATATTTCCTAACTATTCTAATATCTCCAAGCACAAGAGCTCTGTCATTTAAAATTCTTTTCAACATTACCCCTCTGCAAATGTTATTCCCTTCCACTCACTTCACAATCTAGCTATATTGGACTACTAGTTGTCCCTCTAGGATGACTTCCTTCCCACCTCTACCTCCTGGCTTGCCTGACACCTCTGTTTCTGGTTTCCCTGAAAAGCTCAACTGAAATCCCACTTTCCTGATCCCCTCAACTCTAAAGCCTTCCCAGTCTCAGATATACTTTCTCTTATCTATAGATCTTATATGTGATTTACATATTATTCCCCTCATTAGAATGTAAATTTCCTGAGGGCAAGAATTGTTTTTAATCTTTGATTATATATTCCTAGGTCTTAGAAGAATGCCTGATGTTGAAATATGATCATAATAAAGATGAGATACAGACAGAAAAATAGACTATGCTATATGTAAACAAATGATTTGGAAACTCTGAACCCTCCTGATAGAACTCTTTGAAAATAACACTATTGCTGAGAGGAGAAACCTGTTATTCCCCAACTCCTCAATGTGGATGAATTTATCAGGTGATTTTCCTCTTAGTTGGGAGAAGCTGGGCCATTGGGGAAAGCATCAAGGATGGGGTGGAGGCTGGGGTGGAGGGGGTGGAGGTTAAGGAGGGAGGAAAAGTTTTAGAATGCCCAGGCAGCTGAAAGTGGATAAAAGGCACACACCAGGAGGCAGGAAGGTTCCAAAGAAAACTTTGTCAATTTTACAATTTTGCCTGGGGCCAGAACAGGGTGGAGGAGGTCTGCTTCTTGCTGAGCTGGGCCTGCTATGTTTGGAGGACTTTAACAAACTGCTTTCTCTTGTTCCTCACGAAATATTTGATTTCAGGGCTGCTAATACTGATGAATTGTGCCCTAGGTCCCATGACCCTGCAGAAGGAAGGCAGTCAGGTAGGCAGCAACAGTATTTATTGAGTGAAGCGGTGTTCGAGTAGGCTGCCCAGAGGAGCAAGAGAAGAGAGCCTCTGACCTCTAGTAGCTTATAATTTAAGTGGAGGGAAAGATCAGGGCACATGAATAAGACATAAATGATAATAGCAGGAACATAGAAGTAGTTCAGAGTATTAGAGTGTAAAGTATATATGTCTCTCTGTCTCTTTATCGCTCTTCCTGCCTCCCCTTCAATCCATCATGCATACTGTTGCTGTCAGAACAAACTTTCCTATACCTGGAACTGCTCCTGTACCTCTTCGGCTCAAAAATATTCAATAGCTCCCTGCTGCCTGGTGTTTGAGACACTACATAAGCTGAGAACACCCTCATTTTCTAATTTTATTTCATATTATTATCCAACAGATATTCAAACAAACCACATGAGTTTTCTAACCATATAATCTTTCCTCCATAAACACATACTATATTCTCTCATCTCCTTGCTTTTGTTCAAGCTGTGTCATGTGTCTGAAATGTCTTCCCTCCTACTCTGTTGAATTTTCACTTCTCCTTTAACTGGAATTCTTAAGTTATCCTTGACAAACATGCTTCTTTTTAGTAGTTTTGTAACTGTATTTCAATATAATCTATTTCCTTTGTCAACCTATATATTTTATTTTATGCATTTAAAAACAATATTCTAAGAAGAGATCCATAGTATGCTTTACTGATTTGCTATAAATACAAAGATAGGAAGATCTTCTGCTTTATAGTACAGTTCAAAAGCTACTCCTCCAGGAAAGTTTCCATCACTTAGATCTTATATAGCTCTTTATTTATTTGTTTGTTTGTTCATCCATTTACTTAGTTATTTGTTCACTTGCAAAGCTTTTATTTACTTATATTTATTATTTATTTATGTATATCACTTCATTTTGTACCTATCCAAAGCACTTATCATGTGCTACAGAATATCATATTTTTCCTGTGTATTCTGTTTCCAAATATATTGGGAGTTCCTCTAAATTTTATAGCTCTCCCAATCCATGTCAAAGTATTCTTAATATATTAAGTGCTTAATAATGTTATTGAATTATTTTATTCTATTTGGATGACTAGCAAATAGTAAGCATTTAATAAATGCTTATTGACTTGTATCATATCGCTAAGACAAAGTTATAGGGACAGATTTTCCATTATGAAATAAGTCATTCGTGTTTAAATCTTGTTTTGAACTGAGTTTTGAAGCAAACCGAGAGATACAAGTTGACAGAGGAGAGATTGGAAAGGCATTCTAGGAGAAGAAATGTCATGTACAAAGATTCAAAGACAGAGTTGGGGAAAAGAGAGTTTCCTTGTATGAAATCACAAAATAAAAAGATAAGACTGCAGAGAGAGAAAGGCCAGAAGGATCTTTTGTTTCCTCCACAAGAAAAAAAAATCTCATGTTATCTCTTTTCCGACATTTGTTTTCATAGGAAGATCTTCTCTCTGACCAGCTACCCCATTCCTATGCTTAATGTACATATCCACAAAAGACAAATGGCCTTTGCCCTCCGAAATGCAAAAGAAATAATTGCCCTGCATCCATGAAATAACAGATAGTTGTTAGAGAGGAAAAAAGCAACCCGAGTGTGTGAATCCTTCTCTAGTACAGATGGTTGAGAGCAATTAGAGAGCCTTTGGAATCAGTATGGAACATCCCAGGGTACACCTATTTATTCACCAGCATGTGAAGAATGGACCATGTCCCACCATTGTCACAAGCCCCATTTTGGATACACCGACCAACAAAACAAAACAAAACAAAACCAATCCTCCCTACGATAAATCTCTCTCAACTCCTTAGCAGTGATGTGAAAATACATTCCAAGTTAATTGACAGTTCTCTTCATGCCAGCATTACTGAGCTGGGGTCTTACTCAATTCATCTCATATTCAATCAGTATCTTGTTAGCTCTGGGAAATAAGAAGAATAAGTTTTCATACAGTTTCATTTTAATGAAAGCTTATTATGTTGTAAACCTGATGAAATTTCAGGAACTTGGGCTTTCTGTGATGGATGGAATATTTAGTTTGGGACTCTCAGTATCTTCAGATGTGACTCACCCCAAAACATCCCATTTATACTAACTGGACCTATAAGTTTATCTTGATTTATCTCTTTGTTTTATTTTTAAATTTAGGGCAGTTAGTTGAAATAGTAAATAATGAACAGAATGCTGGGTCAACACTCCACAGTTAGAAAGTCTACAGTCAGAGGGACCCAAGTTCCAGCCTCAGAAGCTTACTAACTGTGGGACCCAGCGCAACTCACTTAATCTTGTTTACCTCAATTTCATCATCTGTAAAATGAGTTGGAGAAAGAAATAGCAAATATCTTTGCCAAGAAAGTCCCAAATGGGGTTATGAAGAGCTGGATATGTATGATTGAAACATACAATTTTTTTTGATGTTTTTTAGCTTTACATTATAGTAAATGAACCCTCATTTTCTTTCTTTCTTTCTTTCTTTCTTTCTTTCTTTCTTTCTTTCTTTCTTTCTTTCTTTCTTTCTTTCTTCCTTTCTTTCTTTCTTCCTTTCTTTCTTTCTTCTTTCTTTCTTCTTTCTTTCTTCTTTCTTTCTTTCTTTCTTTCTTTCTTTCTTTCTTTCTTTCTTTCTTTCTTTCTTTCTTTCTTTCTTTTTTGTTTTCTTTGCTGAGGCAATTGGAGTTAAGTGAGTTGCCCAGGGTCACACAGCTAGGAAGTATTAAGTGTCTGAGGCCAGATTTGAACTCAGGTCCTCTTGACTTAAGGTATTCTCTCCACTGTACCACTTAGCTGCCCCAAACCCTTTTCGACAGTGAAAAATAATTGTGCAAAAATTCCTGATATGGTGGTGGCTATATCTGACATTGTATACAACATGCTGGCCTGGTGGTCCATTACCTCTCTTCCATAAAGGAAGAAAAATGTTTCATGACCTGTTCTCTTTACATGTCCATTGTGGCAGTTTACAATATATGGTATTATCTGGCCTGCTTAATTCACTTGGCATTGATTCGTATAAGTCTTCCCTTGTTTTTTTGAATTCTTCAAATTCATCATTTCATATTGGATAATATTTCATTACATGCACAGCTAATTTTTTCATTGGTTCCCCAATCTTTGAGCATCCACTTTGTTTCCAGATCTTTGCTACCACAATAAGAAAGCTGCTATGAATTTTTTTGACTTTTGTTTCTGTCTTTGACCTCTTTAGGGGATATACCCAATAGTGAGATCAGGTCAGTCATTATTTTTTGCATAATTCCAAACTTAAATCCAGGACAATTGGCCACATCACAGTCCTATCAACCATGTCACCATGCTTGTTTTCCCACAACTCAACTAACATTCACTATTCTGATCTCTTATCATTTTTGTCATGTTTGTGTCATTTTGCATGATATAACACAGATGTTTCAGTATTCACCTCTCACTATTAAGAGGTACTGTTAATACTATTAATATTTTAATTAATATATTATATATAATAATTATATATTAATAATAATAATAATTAATATCAATAATTCAATAGTATTCATTAGTAATTAATAGCACCAATACTCTTATTTCCCAATAATTAATACTAGTAGTATCAATTGATAATAATAGCATTGATACTGTTATTAGCAATCAATAATGTTAATGCTATTATTAATATTTAATACTAATACTAATACTTATTATTAATACTTAACACCATTAACTATCACCATTAGTGATTTGAAGCATGTTTTCGTCCATATGCTTTATTAATTTCAGATTTATTATACTTATCCTTTCATATGGTTTTTGGTAGTATGTAATTCTTTTTTTGTGGATAGTAGGTAGTATAGGGGTATAATAGATAGTATTAGGTAGTATACAGTATATCCCAGTATAGGGGATAGAGTGTTGGATCTGGAGTCAAACCAACTCAGCTTTCTGAGTTCAAATCTAGCCTCAGATACTTACTAGCTATGTGACCCTGAGCAAGTCACTTAACTCTTTTGCCTCAATTTCTCATCTGTAAAGTGAATTGTAAAATGGTGAACCAAATGTCTTTGCCAAGAAAAGCCCAAATAAGGTCTCAAAGAGTCAAACACGACTGGAAATGACTGAATAACAATAATTCCTTTGAAAACTGTTTTTTGAAAGCTTTGGACCACTTTTTATTAGGGAATGGCTCCTAAATCCTCTGTCAGATGGCAGGCACTGTCTCATTAAAGAGTATTCTTATGTAGGTATAAATGTGTGCCCCCATTCTCCATCTATTCATAGGAAACTTGAACCTTTAACTATCCACTAACAAATAAAGGCATTCTAGGCAGAAGAACTGGCTTGTACAAAGCTTCATAGGCAAAAGAAAGAAAATTAGGTGCAAAGGAGATTTAACTCTTTAATGGCATCCTGATGGAGTAGGAAAAATACTGGATTTGATATCTAAAGAAAAAAATGAATTAATCCCTAACCTTCAAGAATATATATTCTTTTGGGGCAGGAGATAAAAGGTCAACATGTAGGTGCATGTATGTTATATAATAAATGTATATACATACACATGTCTATGTGCACATATATACATATAAGTACATATAAATTTACATATTTGTATAAATCCAAGGTAATTGTGGGAGGAGACACAAGCGGATCAAAAAAAGTATTCATGTGTGAGATGACATTTCAGCTGAATTCTAAAGGAAATTCAGGATTCTAATGAGGTAGAAATGTGGAGGGAATACATCCCAAACACAGCAGAATCCTCTGCAAAGACATGGTGGTGGGAAATGGAATACTGCTATGAGCAACACCAAGAAAGCCAGATTGTCCTTAACCCTGGAAATAAGTGATTTAGGAGAGATTACCCTAGCCCAGGTTTTTCTGAAATAAAGAGAAAATAAGGAGGAGGGAAGGAGGAGAGAAGAAGAATATTTGCTTGAGAAGAACTAACCTGCATCACAGAATTGAGAATTGACTTGGAAAATTCTAATCAGCAACCATAAAGGTGCTCTGAGCATCTCAAATGAAGGTGTTAGGAGACTTGTCAAATATTATCATCATCATCATAATTGTCGTCATCATCATCATCATCATCATCATCATTAAGATTGCTGCCCTGATGCCTGCTGTTGTAAATCTGTCAAAATTGGATTTCTTCTGTAGGTACTTCTGGATCTTTTTGGTTCAATGGAGCCAACAGCATTTTTAAAAATCCCTGCCATAATAAATACATTGCAAAGCAGCAACTGTACAGCTGAAATACAATCAGTCAACAGAATATGCTTCTTTTAAAGTCTAAAAAAATAAAAAAACAACCCTCTCTCTCTCCTTCCCTCTCCCTTTTTCCTGAAAATGGACACTCAAGCCCTAGGCAACATAACCACTGAGGTTTTATTATAAAATACATTTCAAAATAATGGTTGAAAGTCTTGGAAGCAGAGAAGAAGATGAAAAAGAAGAAGTAAACAAGCTTTTTTCTACTACTAAATGATAAATTAAAAGCAGCACTTTGCTGTTCTGCCTCATTTATTATCACACTGCACTCTCGCCGCTAGAGTTAAGGTTGTGTCAGCGTTTCCATTATAAACCCCTATTTTCAAGGGTTTATAATTTAGCCATAAAAATTTGCTCCAGGCTGGAACTTGCCATGCAAAAGGTCTCGTTGTGGGATCAAACTTGGGGACAAATTTGGGTGGGGGTGGGGGTGTGGAGGAGGAGAAATGGATTGGCCATTCTACAGTTATAAATTGGAATGAAAAAGCCATTGTATGTGTTTGTCCCTCCTTTAAACCCAGAATATGTCTTGGATCTTATGGAGATTAAAGAAGAGCAAACTTCCCATAGAGCCTTAGTGGAAATATACATCATGGGCTCCTAGTAACATGAAATACCAATTTATATGAAAGGCCAAATCACAGCATATTTTCCTGCATTTTCAATTTTCACACATTGTGACTGATCCGTATAATTGGAGGAACAGGGTTGGCCATCGGTACTCTCTCCATCGAGAGAGTAGTCTTCATTTTAGAGAATTTCAGGAAAAATTCAGTAGAATAACATGTCTGGATAAATCAATTTCAATAACTCTGGACTTACATATCATATTATTTTTCCTTTAATTTATTTCTTTCCACTCCACCCTCTCCCCTTTCTCTCATCCTAGTAGAGTCCACTTGTCAAAAATAACAACTTTTCATGGCTTCTCCAAATCAATAGAGAAGTGTGCTGGAACTTATGACAATTCTTGCACCACTGTGGTGCTCGTTTGTATATGCAAATGTAAACTTTGCTAGCTTCCTTTTAATGATTCTCTATCAACTGGTGATACAATTTTAATGTTCTAGAACCCTGCTAAGAGCAAGTATATGATACCATTTGACATGTACCTATTTTTTATGTGCTAATAACACTGAATAGGTAATTTTTACATAGGTCCAAAACAAATATCAATACTTATGTTACTTTGGGAAATTCACTTGATCTCTTGGGACCTGTTTCCTCATCTATAAAATAAGAGGAGTAGATTAGAATCTAGATATTCTTTGATTAGATTTTACAGGTAAGCAGGTAGATGTAGCTATATTCCTGGCAAGTCTAAGAGCTTTCCTTGGATAACGGAACTTTAAGGCCAATGCTGTCATATGCTGAAATTTTAATTAACCATGGTCAGTCTGATTGATGGAGCTTTGTGGCTTGGTCTCTTGGACTTTAGGCATAAAAAGTCAAGTGTTGTGGCTGTATGTTGATGAAAAGAAAATAGTTTCATTTCAGCACTACTCTGTAACACTTATCAGAAACTTTCAAATCACTTTAAAATGAAATAATTCCACTAGAGGCAGTTGGTTGAATAGATAGAGCTGTGGACCTGAAGTCAGGAAGATCTGAGTTCTAATTCTGTATCAAGATAATTACTATATGGGAAAGATTCTTGTTTCTCATCCTTCATTTTTTGAAGAGAACCAATGACATCTTGGGATGATGTCTTGCCTTGCAGGTGAATTGGATTTAAGTGAGTCAGGTTTGAGGCCAGTCAGTTATCCTCTACCTAGATTAATCCACCTGTCGAGATGGTTTACCCAGGGGAAGCTATAGCTTCTTGGAACTATGGGCTCTCACAACAGAGATGCTGGTCTTCCTGAACACCCCAAGTCATTTAACCTCTCTCTACCTCAGTTTCTTCATCTTTGAAATAAGGATAATAATACCATTTCTCAGAACTGTTATTAAGGGAAAAAGAGGTAATATTTTCTTGGCAGAGATAACAGAGTGGTTTGCCATTTCTTTCTCCAACTCATTTTACAGATAAGTAAACTAAGACAAATAGGGTTCAGTGACTTGCTCAGGATCACACAGCTAGTAAGTGTCTGAGGCCAGATTTGTACTCAGGAAGATGAGTCAGCTTGACTCTAGATTTAACACTTCTATCCACTATGGGCACCACCTAGCTACATATACATCCATATAGATAACAAGATATATTTATATTTATATTTACATATGTGTGTATAAATATATGCAAGCTATTATTCTGCCTTAAAAGTCCTTTCTGTGTTAATATAGTTACTTTATGATTTAAACAGTGTTCTTCACCTCATTTTCTCATCTTCAAAGTTACAGAAATTTCATGGAATGATGGAACTACAAAACTAACAAGACATCAGAAAGCCTTGATTGACATCCCAGCCCTGCCTATTGTTATTATTATTATTATTATGAATCACTTATTATTAAGTGACTTAATATCCCTTGTTCTTAGCTTTCTCTTTAAAAACTGGCATATGCTACCTACACTGCCTACCTTGTGAGGTCATTATAAGTGTCAAATCAAATGATGGCTGTAAATGTGTTTTTCAAAACAATGTCCCCTTGTAGAAATAGGATGTATTCCAGTGATTGTGATGAAGGTGATAATAATGAAAAGCCAATAGAAGATCCTACTGCTGGACAGACCCATGTTGGACTATGGTGGCAAAATGTTATCCATTGCCAATGTGTTATTTTATTTTACTTGCAATGACTTTAAGGCAGGAGGGTGTGGTGAGGGGAGAGTCACAGAGAAGTAAAGATCAGAGGATCATAAATTTAGAATTAGAGGAGATGTTAGAAGTCATATATGAACCTCCACCTCCTCCCATTTTACAGACAAGGAAACCGAGACTCAGAGACTTTAAGTATCTTGTCTAACATCACACAAGGTAGGGGGTCACAGGAAAAAGCAGTTGCTCTTTAAACTGTGTCTCTCTTCATCTCAAAAAGAAAATATAAAACTCTAAATGCACTGGACACAGTGAGAGACATTCGTCTCTTAAGCTAAGATCTTCAACAGATCTCATTTTGACTGAGGCCACAGCCATTCAGTAATTAAAATTAGATGACAATTGAGGCAAAGAATCTTCTCTTTAGCTGGTCTGCAAAATAAATAAAAGAATGGATGAATGAATGAATCTGGGAAGGAAAGACCTTCAGTTCTGGCCAAAGCAGAAATGACTGCTGTTTATATTCAATCTGAGTCAATCAGGACTCACACAATGATCAAGTGGGGTTTGGCCTAGGACTTATTGATGGCCAATTAGAATAAGATTGGTTTTGGTTTAAGGCCTGGTCCTTAAGAAATAAATCTAGTCAGTAAACCCAAAGATATTTGGGGAGGATTCAGAGGTGCTTTTAAAAGCATTTTTCTTCCTCTCTTGCACCTCTGATTTCTCCAAGGCAGGGCTTTATAAGTGTCAAAAATTACATATACTATTTAACATGGTTGATGAGTGAGTTTGTTTTGCTAAAGTAACTTTTCCTTTTCCTTCCTTCCTTCTTTCCTTCCTTCCTTCCATCTTTTCTCCCTCCCTCCATCCCTTGCTCTTTCTTTCCTTTCTTTCTTTTTCTCACCCTCCCTCCTTTCCTTTCTTTCTTCTTTTCTTCCTTCCTTCCTTCCTTTTTATTATAAGGAATGGTTGTCTAGGTGGGAATGAGGAAAGGAATGTTGGGAAATGAAGGCATCATTTTGTTTTGTAAAAAGATATCAATAATTTTTTTGAAAATTAAAAGATTGTGTTACTAAACTATTTGAGTAAAGAAAAAGGAAGGAAGGGAAGGGAAGAGAAAGGAAAAATATGAATAGTAGGTCTAAAATGAGGTATCATTATTTTAGATTCCTAATTCCCACAATCAAAATAAATTTTAAACCCATTAAGTATTTCTTATCTGTTCATTCTTTATAATAGTCCCATCCATAAAGAAGCTATGATAGGATATACTGACAGAAAATAGTCCCATCCATAAAGAAGCTATGATAGGATATACTGACAGAAAGTATCTCACATGAGATTAAGAAGCCTTGACTAAGAAGTGTTGAAAATGCCCACATTCATTAACATTCGCAATGAGGGCATACTTTGTGTAGACATCTGCACATATTTTCATATTTTAAGACATATTCCAATAAACACATTTCCCCAAATATGAGAAAGCAAGTTTTCTTGATGCAAAATGAAGAGAGCAAGAAAATTCCATTTGACCAAAGATGCTCAAAAAGAGCCCTAAAGAACAATGAGCCTTCTTAATAAGTGGGAGCCCACCTCATGCAGGAGGCACAAAGACATTTCCAGAAGAATGAGCAATACTAAATCACAGAAATAATGTGAAGGGAGAAAGGAAAAGACAACTGTGGACAAAACAAGAAAGGAAAGTTTTATTAATGCTAAATAACGCTTTCCTTTTTGGGTTTACAATAACGTTTTTTTCTAATGGGTTCCAGATGTGCAGGCATTCTGGAAGTAGCTACCTAGGATGGAACAGTAGCCTACTTACTATATACTGAGAGGGCAAAACCATGGGCATAGAGGCTGATTTACAGTTTTGCTAAACTGAGGACCAGGGCATGTATAAACTGAGAGAAGCCGGAGACAAATAAAGGTTTAAAAGAGAGAGAGATGCATATTGGAAAAGGCTGGGGGCTCAAGAGTTAACTCCAACCTTTTCTTTTAATGCAGCTTTCTGTGGTAGCTAATGAAGGTAATGAAATATGACATGTAGTTTGGCCCTTGACCATAGAGTGCACCCCCCCTCCCCTCTGTGCTGCGAACAAAGCCAAAACAGATGTAGCTACTTCTGTATAGTTTGGGGTTGACGTCTGTTACACAGAACAGGTCGCCATGCGCATTCCCAGAATGTTAGCTTCTGACACATGCCGGCATTATCTGAGTGAGATGCTGCTTTTGTTTGGGAGATAGGGAGACAGGGAAGAGGCAGGAGAAGGGCAGGATTGAGGACAGATGGAAGGATGTTAGCCTATATGAAAATTCAGCCAAATTCATCCTAGCTCATCTTGGTTCTTTGCTCTGGCTCCCCGTTGTTATGCCTCTGCTTCCTTCCCTTCTCTAGACCCAAAGCAACATCAAAGAACAAAAATACAACTGACCCATAAAGAAAGGGAAAAAATATTAAATGCCTTTTTGGTCATGGTGAAGGTAAAATGAGATGATGATTACAAGAAAAGCATCTTGTAAAATCTAAATGAGCATCATCTGAACCTGAGGGATTAATTGAAAAATAATTATTCTCTCTAAAAGTGATCTAGTTTGCCAAGATAGGTTTGGGGCAGATGCTGAATGGATAGGATTTATTTGAGAAAGAAAGAAAGCAAGAGAAGGAAGGAAGGAAGGAAGGAAGGAAGGAAGGAAGGAAGGAAGGAAGGAAGGAAGGAAGGAAGGAAGGAAGGAAGGAAGGAAGGAAGGGAAAATGTCAATACTGAGACTTTCTGGCTACTTTCAGCACATGGTATATGTTACCTCAACTTACTCAAAATGCAAGAGCTTCTCTTCTTAAGAGGCACTGCATTTGTCCAGCTCTCCGGCTGGCCTCTACTGAGTCCTACTGCTGTCAGCCCACTCGTGCATTCGACAGTATCCTGGCACAGGCACTAGCCAAATCTTCTATACTGTAATTTTTATTTTCATGAAGACTTCACTCAAATGGTTTGCATTAAAGAAATCTCATCCAGTCCTGGTCTAATGCAGTATCTATTCTTTCCTGAGGATCAGACCTTCAGCAAAGTTAGGTTAAAGAAAAAAAATAGAAGAGTCTTGGAAATTGATAGCCTGTTTCAAATGTTATTTATCATTCTCAGCAGAGACACTGACATGCGCCTTTTGAAAGGGGATACTGTACCTTTAACCTTGACTCTGAACACATTCTTAATTTGGGATGCAAGCTGAGGTTCAAAAATGGATGACCTTTTGGTGGTAGTTTGGGGGGAGGGGCATGACTGGATTTATTTATGAGGCGGGTGGAAAATTTTGACATCACATGGTAGAGCCATTATTCACGTGTTACATGACACAAGATTGGCCCTTTTAATGCAGCAACATCACATCAAAAAAATTTGATTTTCTTCTCTGACAGCAGGCTTGTCCTCTGCAGTTTCCCCCCAAAATGTAATCTTTTTAGGTTAAAGGCCACAGGAAAGTGATTTAAACAGGCTACAGCTTTCATCAAGCACTGGAAAACTGGGTCTGAATTGAGATCCTTCAATAATAACAAAGGGATGGAGGGGCAGGGGTAGCCTTTGGGGGATCAGAAATTTCTTCTGGGACACTGTCCTCCCTGCACACAGACAGTGGTCACCTTTTTGCCACCAGAGTTATTCATCCCATGATGCTTTGTAACATAGAGGGGGCTCAGAGACACTCCCTCAGTTTTAAAATACATCCATTAGTCCCTCCCTTTGCCTGGGCCCTAGCCTTCAAAGGAAAATTAAGCTCAGAGACCAAAACATGAGATCAGTCTCTCTCTTTCTCTGCTTTGTGTTCCTCCACATCTGTCTGGAAAAGTCTCAGAAAGTAGTAACTGAATGAAATTTTTTTTCACCTAGCCAGATGTCACAGGAAGGGAGGGAGGAAAGGGAAGCAAGGGAGAAAAGCAAATACATGTTGGGAGAAGGATGGAGTTGAAGTGAGCAATGCATCTTGAGAAACATGGATGGAACCAGTGGGGTTCTACAATCAGAGGTACCATGTACTGCTTTCCTTCATATCAAAAAATGCTACCGTCAACCGTGGAAATTTTCTCTGGATAAGAGGTCAGCACATGAGCCCCTATGGTGTTGTGCTCTATCCATTTACTAGCATCCAGGATTTACCAGAATGATGATAACTGATGTTTATATTGAGGATACTGAATCATCAAAGAGAGGTTAAAGTCTGTGCTGAATTGTACTCAATAGACTTGTGTCGAACATATTGTTTTTTTTATTATTATTATCTTCAAATTCTTAGAAATTTGCTAAAATAAGTTTAGAAGAAATTTAATAGGTCTCAACAATCAGAACAAGATCTTCTGGAACATAGTTTATCAAGGGTAAGGTAAGTGAGGTCCCTGCTCAAGGTAAAGGGCATAGCAAAATATGTAAAATATTTACCTCCTATCCCATTAGGATGGGAAGAAGAATGTCATTCTATATTCTTGACTTGGATATAAAATTAGGTTGTTATGGGATTCATCTATAAGGCACAATTCCCTAGCCAATCAATTAGTGAATTAACAAGCATTTGTTAAGCTTCTGTTGTGTATTGGGTACCAAGAGGAAAAAAAAAAGATAAAGGTAGAAATCTTTACTCACAAAGAGCTTACAACTTATATCCTAATGGGGAAAAGGTTAACTAATTAGATACTTTTTAAAGTGTCCTTTATATGCACACACAACTTCTCCCACTACAAAAATAGGTATTTTCTGCTTTGGATAACATTCAAAATGCAAAAGGAGTTTGGTTTTTAAAAACTGTATTCTTTTTTTAGTCTACAACTCATGCATGTATAGAAATCTCTGGGTAGAAACATGTACACAAAAACACACATACCCACACATACACACATACACACCTGATACAGAGCAGCAATCCATGGCTAACTTACAGACTTAGAAAATTATCTAGGGAAATAACTTGTCCAGTGTCACATACTAAAATAAGTCAGAAGAAGACCTTGAACCTGGCTTTTGCTGATTCTTAAGGCCAGTTGCCTATGCACTAGGATAGACTGCCTCTTCTGTTCCTATTAAAATGGATAAAAGAATATGCCTCCACAATTTTTCCATATCTAAGTTGTATACCCAAAGTTGAGCTTTCCTATTAATCAAACTATATCTCCAGGTTTCTTTTACTTAGTTTGCCTGGTTAACAATAAGCACAACCCTTTTATTTTATATTATTATTATTTTACTGAGGCAATTGGAGTTAAATGACTTGCCCAGGGTCACACAGCTAGGAAATATTAAATGTCCAAGGCTACATTTGAACTCAGATCCTCCTGACTCCAGGGCTGGTGTTCTATCCACCACACCATCTAGTTGCCCCAGAACAGCCTTTTAAACACGCTCTCAGAATTAGAATTCATCTATGTGCTCAGATGAGATCTCCAAACCAGAATCAGTTGGTTTTATAGAGAACCAAATGGAAATTGAGAAAAGTGACCCATTCTGATGTAGATCCAGCTGGGAACAAGATGTGTAGTTTAATAAGTAAGAGCAAGTACTCAAAGCATCTGGTGTTGATGGGGTCTTTTCATTATTAGTCTGCCTTATCTGAGGACACTTTGATTAGAACAAAACCCACCTATTGTCTTACAATTTAAGGAGCTTCCAGTTCTGTAGTCACTACTGGCTACTGGGTTCATCTTATGTTCATGTGTAGGATTGATCCACTTTTGTAGGAAGACTAGCTATCAACGACCTATTTTGAATAGGTCAAAATTTCAAAATTTTTGATTTAATATATTTGAAGAACAGAGTATTTATGGTAAATAACCTTTTTTATAAAAAAAATAAGGTTAAATAAAAGAATGAAAACCTTTCTTCACCTTCTGTTGAATCCAGTGAACATTGTATTAAGTTCCTGCTATATAAAGTTGTGCCTTATTTGTGCAGAGCAGAGAGGCAAAAAATACACATATTTAGCTGTAGGGGAAAAAATTTCTTCAGGGAGGCTGGTCATACAAATATAGGTCACAGGGAAATATGGGATATTTCTTAAATTAAGAAATCATAACAGGGGCAGCTAAGGGATACAGTGGATAGAGCATCAGCCCTAGAGTCAGGAGGACCTGAATTCAAATTAAGCCATAGACACTTGATACTTACTAGCTGTGTGACTCTGGGCAAGTCACTTAATTCCAGCTGCCTCACAAGCTACAATAAAAAGAAGTAATAACAGTCTAGAGGTGGAAGAAACCTTAGAGAAAAAAATGCTTTTTTTTTTTTTTTTTTGAGACTAGATCTCCCTATGTCTTCCTAGCTGCAATGGAAGGGGCTCTTCTCATTTGGCTAGCCTTGTTTACCGACAGAAGCAGGGATGACTTCTCCCACCATAGTTGGATTTTCAGACTTTGTTCATTTTATTTCACTAATAGTTTTTGATTGGTTTCTCAAATTGTACCAGGGAATTCAGAATCTCCTTCTCTGAAAGTTCTCAAGACAAGTGTTGATCAGTATCTTCCCGGAATGATGTGTTATCTTGCCCGGAGACAAGGGAATGGACTCAATGGCGTTCAAAGCTTCTTATCCCCCTGAGATTCTATTTTGCTATTTTCTGCACACTGATGTCTGATTCTAGAAAATACATGACAACTTACCGAGAATCTGGAGAGAGGGAGAACGTCATAAGGACATCCTTTGTAAGAGAAAATAACCACGATATTTTTTCCTCCACAGAAGCTGGCCTCCTGATACAAAATGTATCACACTAGTATCAGAATTCTGTGGATCTCAGCTACTTGTGTGACATTTTCTCTGAACTAGACAAGAAGCTTCCTGAGAACAAAGACTACATCTTTTTAACTGTATCTTTCCTAGCACCGAAATAATGGTCTACATAGTAGCAAAATGTTTCCCACATAGCCAGCAGCAAGATGGCGCCACAGTATCCAGAGAAATGTCCAAGTAAATTCCAATCTGGCTGCAGATAGTACTGGGTGACCCTGAGTAACTTCCCTTGATTTCTCTCTCTCTCTTGTTTGGGGAATCAAATGAAATAACACATGGATTAATGCTTTAAAAAAAAACACCTTAAAACAGTGTGTAAATGCCAGCTATGATGATGGTTACTGTTACAGTTAAGATGAGAAGTAAGTTGAAAAAGGGTTTTCTTCATTCTTATTACTTTTATTGAGAAAGAAATATTTGACTAAAAAAAGATATATCTCTATATATGCACAAATGCACACATGTGTATATGTATATATGCATACAAATCTTTGTTTATATAATCATACATGCACACAGCTAGGTAACACAGTGAATAGAGCAGTCAGGAGGATCTGAGTTCAAATATGAGACACTTCATACTTGCTAGCTGTGTGACCCTGAGCAAGTCATTTAACCCCAATTTTCATTCTCTGTGTGTGTGTGTATGTGTGTGTGTGTGTGTGTGTGTTCTCTGTCTCTGCCCCCCTTTCTCTTTCTCTTTCTCTCTGTTTCTCTGTCTCTGTCTCTGCCCCCCACTCTCTTTTATTTCTCCCTCTTTCTTTCCCCCTCTCTTTTTTTTCTCCGTCTCTGTTTCTTTCTCTCCATACATGCATACATTTATATATTCTTCCAAAATCTTTGGGGGGGAGTATATATGCTTGTGTATGCATAAATCAAAAATTTGGTATCTTTCGTTTAACATAATATTTAATATCTGGTTATATACACACATGTGATTATATACATATACAAACATATCTGGTTACATATACATATGTGTACACACACTATGCAATGCATATAGGCCTATATCTGGACAACATACACGTACACATGACACATGTATTTATAGTATACCACTACATGTTGCATACAGACATATGTGTTTGTACAGAGCAACACACACATCCATGCATGCACACACACATATAACACCACCATTTTTGGAATACTCCCATAGCCATGGCTAATTCGGGAATGAAGATAGAAGCAGGGACGCTTTAATGAGGGGCGACCAGCAATATATGGGAGCCAAGTTGCCAATGCATCAAGACAACAGCCCAATCTCCATAGTAATTCCTCTCAGATCCCATCTCCTAAAGAGATCAGAATGGGCAGTGGAAAACCCCAGTTTGACGGGAAGGGCGCCCAAGAATAGCTTTGGACATTTCATTTCTGAGGGAGTACACATGTCACAGAGGGAGAAAAATGCCGACAGGCCTGAGAAGTTGGCCAGTGCCTTTGAAAGGAGCTGCGGATGGAGCAGCAGCGTGCACAGGAGAAAGGCGGGCAGACCTGGAGTTGCCATAGCTGGCTCTCGTAATTGGAGCTGGTGACAGGGCATCAGCGTACGTGAGCTTAGCTGGAGGGTCATGGCCCCTCTGCTGATTGGTTCGGGAATGGTCCCAGCTAATGCATTCTTGGGAGGAGAAAAGCTGGAGGTGGGGAGGGGGGGCGATGGAGAGAACAGGAAACTACATAAAAAGAATGGGGAGGGGAACCAGAATAAATGGATCATAGCTCCTCTGCGAAATCCTTAGGGTGAAATGATTTTAACCCCTGCCTTGCTGCTCTGATGGGGACCTACACCAGAGCTTCCCAATTACAAGCACATGAAAAGAGAGGCAGAGCATCCCTTGGAGAATCAACAAACAGAATAAAAACAGTTTCAGGAAATAGTAGGGGTAAGACAGAAACCATTTGAGAAAGCAGTAGCCCAGGAATAAGAAAACAAAAATGAAGCAAAAAGTTCCTGTCTTTAAAAAAAAGTCAGATGTGAGCCAAAGTAATGGGCATTCGGTACTTCTGTTGGGTATCAATGTTTTCACCCTTCAAATGTATCATCCAAATTCATGGCAGAAGGTTGGGGACATTTTTCAATTTAAGGTACCCGCCAGGGGCAGGCAGTATGGTTCCTGTGTGGAGTTCAGCTGGTTGGGTACAATATTCATGTGTCTGGGTTTTTGAAAAGAGAGGAAGAAAACAAAATCCAGAGCTTATTTGAAATGGAAATTGTCTACAGGGTCCTGTATTGGGAGATGGCTAGAGTTCTCAAGTCTCAGTGCCAATGAGCCAGCCTGCCGTTTGATTGTGGTGCTCGGGGAAATACACCGGACAATCAATTCTGGGGAATGGACTGGATGTCGTGCTGGCACAGAGGCTAGGGCAGAAGTCACATTTCTGGAATCACCTTGGGCAACTCATGATTCTCTCCATCTGGATTTCCTCATCAATAAAATGTGGACATAGCTTCCCTGATTATTCCACAATATCATTGAAGCAGTGTGCATAAAAGTTATTTGTTGTTGTTCAATGATTTCAATTGTGTCTGACTCTTTGTGATAGCATTTGGGGTTTTCTTAGCAAAGACACTGGAGGGGTTTGCCCTTTTCTTCTCCAGCTCATTTTCCAAATGAAGAAACTGAGGCAGACAGGATTAAGTGACTTGTCCAGAGTCATACAGCTAGGAAGTGTTGGAGGCCAGACTTAAACCCATGAAGGTGTGTCTCCCTGACTCCAGGACCAGCACTCAATACCACCTAGCTGCTCGAATGTAGATGGGAAACTGTGAAGTATTTTATTTAGTCTAGATCTGCGATTTTCTTGGTGCAAGAAATTCACGATATGGTACTTTCCTCCATCAACACATCTTCCCCTCTTTCTCTCTCTCCTCCACTCCTCTAAGATTTGTGAGATATTACTGATGATGATGGTGATGATGAATTAGCCAAAGCTAAATTCCCTCTGGATTTTTTTCTATTCCTTTTCATATTCGTTCTCAGTATTCATAGTAGTTGAGCAGTGAGACAGGCAACTTAAGTGGCACAGTACAGAGAGCCATGGATCTACAATCAGGAAGACTTAAACTAAAATCAGACATTGCCGACTATGTGACTCTGGGCAAGAAACTTATTTTATCTTCCTCAGTTTCCTCAACTGTAAAATGGAGTAATGATAGTATTTCTATCCCAGAGTTGCTGTGAGAATAAATGAGATATTTGCAAAGGGCTTTGCAAATTTGAAAGTACTAAATAAATACTAGCTATTATTATTACTACCCTTCATACAAAACAGAAACAATATTCCTGGGATAGAGAGAGAAAACTCATCCAGAGCTTCCCAAGATGCTCCCGTTGTGCCAAGTTCTACAAACAACACCTAAACTAGGGATTTCTTAACTTAAAAGATCTCCTGAAAAGGGATTCCTTAAGAGATTTCACTTTGTTGGAGGAAAAGACCATTTGGGCTAACCCTTTCACTTGTTCAACCAGCACAGCCCTGGGCGCCAGTAGACCCGAAACTTGGCCACATTATTCCCTCCATTGCCCTCCAAACTTGGCTATTGGGTTTCTTAGAGTTCTCCTTACTCTAAAACATTCCTGGGTCTGAGCTTCCTTCCAGGGTAGTGAAGGACAAAAGGCTACTCTCCTCAAACATGAGCTCTTGTCTATTAAAGCAGCCCCCTTCCTGTCTATGAGCTTTTGAGCTCGCCTCCACCAGGAGTTCCTTATCCCAAGTAACCAGGCAGTTATCCTGCCCCCCACCCCTACCCCTTTCACACAGGCCCTAGGCAGCTAACATGAGGGAGGCAACACCGCTGTTCCACAGACCTTGAGAGAGTGAGGGAAAGAGTCTCCTTGTTGCTCCTTTCAGGAAGAAAAGAGATCACAGGGAAAAATGGCTAAATTAGAACTACCACATTTCTGCTCTCTAGACCTCAAAAACAGGACAGGGAAGAGGGAAGAATCAGCCCCAAAGGCAGTACCACCATCTATAGGTTTTGAAACCACTTCCAGCTGAGCACTGAAAGATGGGGAATGAGGAACAGCATTTGATTCTGCTTATTAAAAGAATCAAAAGGCCCAATATTGATTTTTGCCCTTCATTACCAAAGATACACACACACAGGATAACACCCTGGTACAGAAATCATGACTATAAGGATTCTTACAACCTCATAAGTCACAGTGAGTGAGGAGATTTATTTATTAAGGGGTCTGGGATTGTGATACAAGTGTACACTGTTTGGTGGTCCATGCAGTTATTATCCTAATTTGTGGCTTGCCTCTCCCCCTCTTCCATTTCTCCTCCCCCCCCCTTCCCTTCTGCTGGAGCCTGTCCACAAGTTTTACTCATGCCAGTTAAGATCGACATAATGAAACGCCAGCACCCTTTCCCAATTGCTCCACAAAGATGTCATTCCCTGGATGTCGCTTCCCCTTCACTGATTGAGACAATCCAGGTCCCACTGTCCCCCAAGCTGCCCTGCCTCAAGGTCCCTTTAGGTACCAAACCAGAATCCAGGAATCTCTTCTGGCCTGAAGTCAGCGCCATGCCTAGGAGGCTCAGCAAGGAAAAAAGAAGGTGAGAGAGAGAGGGGGGGGGGGTGAAGCAGGGGGAGGGAGAGACAGAGACAGAGAGACAGAGAAGAGAAAGAAAAGAAGGAGGAAAAGAAGAGAGATAAAGACACACAGAAAGAAGAGACAGAGGGAGAGAAGGGGAAAAGGAGGGAGGGAGAGGGAGAAAGGGAGAAAGAGAGGGAAGGAGGAAGGGAGAGAAGTAGAGAGGGAGGGAAGGAGGGAAGAAGGGAAGAAGGAAGGAAGGAAAAGAAAGAGAAAGAAAGGGAGGAATGAAAAGAGAGGGAGGGAGAGTGGAAAAGAAAGAGAGAAAGAAAGAAAGGCAGGAAGGAAGAAAGAAACAAAGAAAGGGAGGGAGAAAAAAAGGAAAGGAGGAAGAAAGGGAGAAAAGGAGAAAGGGAGGAAGAAAGGGAGGATAGAAGAAAAAGGAAGGAAGGAAGGAAGGAAGGAAGGAAGGAAGGAAGGAAGGAAGGAAGGAAGGAAGGAAGAAAGGAAGGAAGGAAGGAAAGAAGGAAGGAAAAGAGAGAGAAAGACAGGAAGAAAAAAAGAAAAGAAAAGAAGCAGAGAAAGTGACCAAGTAGTTTATCCAGTCTAACAGAGAAGAACCACACCATTTTCTAAAGACTTCAACTATTAAAGGCCAATCCTCTAAGGTGGCTTAGTTCTTTGGCCCCTAGCCAACCTCCATAACCATAAGTATAGAGATTCTCACTTTCAAATACATAAGTTCTTAACCTTGGGCCCAGGGATAGATTTCAGGGGGGCCATGAACTTGGATGGGGGAAAAATTACATCTTTATTTTCACTGACCTCTAAGTAGAATTTAGCTTTTATTTCAATTATTAATTTTTAAGCCTTATTCTGAGCAGGGGTCCAAGGCTTCCCCAGACCACTAAAGAGGGCCAGGACACATAAAAGGTTAGAACCTCTGCTTTAGTGACATCTTAATAATGAACTATATGTTCCACCCTCCTCACTCCCCCTCCCCCATAACAAAAAAAAAATCTCTGAATGTTGTGAAATTCTGACTAGAAATTAATGTCACAGTTTAGATGAAGATTAAAGCTGGGATAAACAGGCAGGGGCAAATGTGTGCTTTTTGCATTTGCATCCAATTATACAGTATGTGTTTTTAGCTGAAGTGGTAAGGGCAGATTTGTTTGTTTTCATAACACACATATCACAAGCAAGTTTCTTTCCTCTGACTCATAACTAACTGAACGGCACCCACAGGAGCAAATGCAGGAGAGGCCAGAGAAAGGATACAGGAATTAGAGGCAGAGGCTTTGTTACTTAGACGTATCTCTGCACTCTTGGGCAAGCTGCTGACCCTGATTTTGCCTCAGTTTTCTTATCTGTAAAATGGAGCAATTGGACCAAAGGACAGCCTCTGGAGCCTCTTCCAGCTCTGGATAACTGAACCTATCTAGATCTTTTTTTTTTTTCTTTTTTTTTCCATTCTTTTTTTTTTAATTTTCAATAATATTTTATTTTTTCAAATACATGTAAAGATAGTTTTCAGCATTCATTTTTTGTAGGACTGATCCCGCCTTAAACACTTACTAATTACGTGAACCTAGGCAAGACATTAAATTTTTTGTGCCTGTGTCCTCATCTGTAAATAGCATCCACTTCACAGGACGGTTGTGAGAAACAAATGAATCAACATAATATATTAAGTGCTTTGTAAACCTTAAAATACTACATACATACTACCTGCTACTCAGAAACTAAGTGGGTAAAATCTTTGAAAGTCTTATAGGAAGTGAAGTGCTACCAAATAAAATATTCCAATAGGATGGGGTCCCTGGTCACTCCCATGTTCTTAGCAACTTAAGTCTCTTCAGAGACATTCAACCCAGCCTTGCCAGAAAGTCTATTACATGATACAAATTAATTGCTCAATCCAGATTCTTCCAGCCTTTATATAGCAACCTCCAGGGCATTCTCCCTGGTGAGTTCCATTACTATCTCATAGTCTTTTTCCCCACTCCCAACTCCTACTCCCTTACTGGGGACATCAGTGTAAATACTACTATTTCTTCAAGTACCCAAATTCCCAATCTCACAATATACTCAATCCCTATGATCTCAGCTTTGTCTCAGGTATATACCCCGTGATCTTGCCATTATTCAGAAATTACACTGTACTTTTCTGCCTCTCTTTTTGCCAATTTGACCATTCACCCTTCGTCTCCCTTACTGGATATCCATCCACGTCACATCTAGTAATTATGAGTGTACCCTATACTCTCTTCTCAATTCCCTTTACACAATTTTGTTAAGCTGTCTTTTCCAGCTCTCATGTATTCAGTTAACCTGTCCGTGCAAATAATTCCCAGATCTGTATATCCAGCCCTGACCTCTCTCTAAAGCTCTAGTCCACATAATCAAATGGCTTTTGAACATCTCCAATTGATGTCCTATTGATACTTAAAATTTAACACATTCAAAACAGGATTCATCTTTCACTCTAAACCCTCCCCATTTCCTATTCTTCCTATTACTTTTGAGGGACACCATCATTTTCTTCAGGTACCCAATCTTGGTATCATCCTTGACTCTTCACTCTCTCTTATTCCCTTCTATGTCCAATCTGAGGTCAAATCTTGTCTCTTTCACCTTGACAGCTATCTGTTATACACATATCCCTCTCTCTTTACAAAGACCAAGAGCAGACTCTTATCATTTCTCACCTGGTCCATTGCAAGAGCCTCTAATTAGTTCCCCTGCTTCAAGCCTTTACACTCCAATCTACATCTCACTCTGATATTAATGTGATTTCCTTAAAGTTTGGGTTTCTGTCCTTCCCCGCCTTTTGCCGCATTCAATAAACTCCAGTGGCTCCTTATTACTTCCAGGATCAAACACAAAGTTTGGCCTTTAAAATCTGTTTTGTTTTATTTATTTAATCTTTTCCCCCAGTTACATTCAAAACAACAACAACAACAATTTTACATTTGTCTTTAAAATTTTTGAATTCTAGTTTTTCTCCCTTATCCCCACCCACAATTAAAAAACCCCTTGGAAAGTTATGCAAAACTCGGCCTTTAAAATCCTTTACCCCCTGGCTCCTTCCTATCTTTCACATACTTTACAAATTCAGCTACTTTGACTTCCTTTTTCTTCCTTGCTCTTCACTCTATTCCCCCTCTTCTATGACTTGCCACTCTCATTCCGTACTTCTAGTCGTCTAGCTTCTGGCCTTAAAATCTGGAGCTTAAAATCCTCCCCTTTCAAAATCCCACCTTATGTAGTAAGTCTTTCCTAGTCCTCCAGGAAGCTAATGCCTTCCTGCTGAGACTACCTTTGATTTATTATCTCAATACGTAGAAATATAAAGACGCATCTATCTATAATGAAATTTATAGTTACCCTATTTGCACTTAGTAATGTGAATGTTTTCTCTCCCATTAGACTGTTAACTCCTCAAAAGTAGGGACTGTTTTGAATTTGTTTATATTCCTAGGATTTAACACAATGTCCTATACAGGGAAAAATACATGCTTTTTGATCCTCTGGTCTACTTTACAGGGTGCTTGTGCATGAGAAAATGTAGAAACTTCAAAGTAGTGTTTGAATATCAGTTATTATTATTCTAATAAATGGCCATTTGCTTTTCACTTCTTATCATGGTTGGGTAGCTAATCTGGTAAGGGCATCCTAGCAAAAAGAAGAAGTACATAGGTTTGACATCCAATCAGACCGGTATGTTTTTTTCATTTTTCTACTGCCTCCAATCCCCAACAGCTGCACCCTTACCCCCTTATCAGTCATCCGGCAAAAATGTACCATTGGCCACAAGAAGACCGGGGGGAGAAAGAGACTGAAGATCGAGGCTCCACACAAATCAATCCCCATTGTTAGATAAACAGTCCAGAGTGCATGCCCTGCTTAAGCCATTCTTGTACACAATATGAAGGACAATGCATTAGCCAGAGTACTGCAGGGGATGAATGAATCAGTTACCTTGGTGATACTCCAAACTCCTCAATGCCAAGAGGGATAGAACATTCAAACATTATCAATGTCTGGCCTTTAAAACATATGTCCTACTTTAATTAAATTGATTTTATTTTCTAAAATCCAAACTCTCGCAATCATGGGAATATAGTCACCTAGAGTTATTCCCGATGGCCCCCTTTTCAGGAGGCTCCTGACAGTGAGAGGGGCCTCGGACAATCCAAAAGGGAGCCGAGAGCAGGGTCAGGTTTTGAACAAGGAGGCACAGAGTTGTTTCCCACGGCCAGGAAGAAGCCTGGGCTTTAAGGAAGGCTCCTTTCCTTTTTTAATGACCATTGTCCTCAAGGGTTTCACCTCATGCACCCAGGGAACTCACATTATCTCTAGCAGGAGCAGCCAGGTCATAGGAAATGGGGCTCTCTATCTGGCCTGCAAGTTTCAAGGCAATTGGTCAGAGAAAAGAAAGAAAGAAAGATGAGGGATAATGTGGGAGATTTCTGAGGCACAAGGGGGTATCAGACCCTAAATCCGGAACCAAAACAAGGATTCAGCCCCTAAAAGGACCCTCACCTGCCCCCACTCCAAAGACTTGGTCATGTGACAAGGTGAGACGGGAAAATGATTCTGACCTTGAGACCACATCAGAAAGCTCAGCAACTGGAAAAACATTTGACAAGATTTGCAGCTCTCCCAGGCCCATTAAAAGCTTTCAAAATCCCACCAGATACGAGCCAGTAATTGACAAACATGTGCATCATGCAGGACACCCAGTCTCACCTGGGCTAATCACCCGGCCCCGCTGCACTTGGGCAAAGGGACGCCGTAAATTCTTCAGCTTTCCAACGCATCACAACATTTGGCAATTCATCCCGTCTGTGGCTCGGTATGATCCCATAGGACCAGAGAGATGTGGGAGATAGATGGATAGATAGACATGCATTTATATGTAAACATATGGATATGGATACCAAGACACGTAGATACATGTATATGTAAACCCATCTATATATAGAGAGAGATGCATAGAATCAGGACTTCTCTTCCTGAGTTCAAATCCAGCCTCAGGCACTTCCTAACTGTGTGACAGTGGGCAATTCATTTAACCCTATTTGCCTCAGTTTTCTCATCTGTAAAATGAGCTGAAAAAAAAAGGAAAGATCTCCAATATCTTTGCCAAGAAAATCCCAGTGTCACCAAGAGTCAGAAAAACTGAACAAAAGAAATGTGTGTATATGCATGTATATCCAAATATATGTGACTGTGTATAAATGTATGTATGTGTATTTATATACACATATGTATACACACATATATAGTATAAACCCATTCAAGTAGAAGGATGTAGGCTTACAAGCACATGGATGCTCTCTTAGTTTTGATCAAAACTTATGATATCACTGATGTAGGAAACTACCACTGGCAGTAAGGATGATACTTCGGCCTTTCCTTATTTGTCTAGTGCTTAACATAGGGCTTGGGAACATTATAAATATTTAATATTTGTCGATGAGCTGCCTAGAAACCCCTTCCACTCATGGAGCCTCCTTTTTGTCCTAGGTAAAATCCTTCTTTCTATACCTAGGACTTTCCCAGTCCCAGGTAACCCTTAGGCCTTCTGTCTATAATTATCTTCATTTATTTCTTACTTATCTTATACCTTGCTTCTATATAGTTTCCATGTTTACCTCATATCTTGTTTCTATATAGTTGTTTGCATGTTAGTATCTTGGCTGTGGCTGGTTGGCCTTTCTTTGTGTCTTCAACACTTGATCACAACAAATGTTCAAGAGCTGCATCTTGCCTTGGCTTGAGAGTCTATCCTAAGCACTCTCACTGGGCTGAGGGCTGGATATGTAAATCCCAGAGTAAGGCAGCCCCTGCCCTCAAGGAGAGAGCCTTCAGATTGATCCAATGGTCTTAGAAAGTCACCTGGGAACACTCAGAGGTTAGGTGGCTGGTCCCCAGTTGCCCAGCTGGTACATGTCTGGAGGCCATCTTTCTGCTCATCTCTCTGATGGCTGTTCCCAATATTGTGCCGCTTCTCGCTCACTGCTGGCATATTATCAGGAAAGTCCCTAATCATGAATTTTT
Source organism: Antechinus flavipes (assembly GCF_016432865.1). Taxonomy (NCBI): domain Eukaryota; kingdom Metazoa; phylum Chordata; class Mammalia; order Dasyuromorphia; family Dasyuridae; genus Antechinus; species Antechinus flavipes. The sequence continues at coordinate 46,929,245 of NC_067399.1, forward strand.
GAAAAATCATCTATTAGTGCTATAATAGCAGAGAAGAGACTTGGGGTTGGGGGAGGCAGATTGCTCCTGAACTTTTGCCAGGCTTAGATTATTCCTAGATTAGAAAAAAAAGAAAGAAAGGCCCGAGGGAAAATTGTACTTTAAGAGTGGAAAGGGCTTTAAACTTCACTGCATAATTAATTTTGAAGAGAGTTAATGGCAATGAGTATTATGGGAACATCTCTGAATTCAGCAGTTAAAAGGCTAATATAATTCATCCTTCAAGGCCCAGGGGAAGTCCCACCTCCTCCATCAAGTCTTCCTAGATTACTCCAATATTATCTTTTCTGATTTCCCCTATTAGATTACGGAACATACAATTGTTGACTTGCTTTTGCATTGTTTTATAATGATATACAATTGTTCAAAAAGTCATGTACAATAGTGAATGAAGAACTAGTCTCAGAGTCAGGAAATCAGTGATTAGAGGGCAGGATTTGGAGTCTAGCATATAAGTTTGTAGTCTGTTTCAGATACTAACTATGGGACTTTGGATAAGTCATCTAATCTCCAAGATCTTCATTTTCTTCATCTGTAAAATGGGGATAGTAATAACACCACCAAATAACACTTATCATAAGACAGATAAATGAATGAAAGGAGCAGTTATTATGCTCTTGCTATATACAAACCACTCTGCAGAGGACTCATATTCTTATGAGGGAGACAATACATAAAGAAGATTTCATTTACAAGTCAGACTGAAAAAGTCCCATGATCCTTAGAATGCAGAGGCAAAGTTGATGTTAATGTCTCTTCTTTAATTTCATTTCCACTAATAGAATCAGATCTTTTTTTTTTTTATGTTGAACCATTTGATAGCTCTAAGGGATTGCTTTGGTGCAAGAACTTTCTGTTCTGAATTTTCAATAGATGTGGATGTAGCACCTGCAGGAGTAGTTGCCATAGGAACCACTTCCCAGGATGATGACTACAGATACTGAACTGGAAACATTACTATTTCAAAGAATCTTGGGTTAGGTTCCTGAGCTATCTCTATCAGGGTCTGAAGGGAGATAACGGTCAAGATGATAGTTTAACCTGACTGGTATACATTGCCTTCTATCTCTCCTTCAGAGTTCCTTCTTGCTGGCTTGTTTGGACTATTAGTAGCCGTTGAATGCTTCCCTCTTTCCAAAGGAGCCCCAGGTAATGACTGAGAAGGTTGGTTTGGAAGCAGGATGAGGGCTTCCTGAGCCTACTTGCCTGTTGGTGGCGGTCAGAAAATTTTATGAGGACAAAAGGAGACAATTTGTATAAAGAATCTTATATACAAACTTTAGTTGTATCAATACTAGCTGTTATTGTTAATATTGTGGCATAAATAACTGGAACGCCATTCCTTAAGGGCAAGGAGGATTTCAATTTAATTGTTTGGTTTATTTGACAATTAAATTGACATTATTTGATATCTATTATGTGCAGGACACTGGTATAGATGCTGGAGATACACAGATGAAAAACAACTCAGACTCTGCCATTAGAGGACTGAAAGAATTGAAAGAATTATTGTGGAGGAAGAGCCAACAGTTTGCTAAAAGAATGAATATTGGGGTTGAGGGAGAGGCTGTTAAAAGCAACAACATGTCCATTACAATTCCATGGCCTCTGCTTCAATTCCTCAATGGGGCATGAATCCAATCCCAGATTCTTGAAGGGTATAACCATGGAGCACAAATCTATCATGTCCTATGAAACTATAAAGGATTCAAAGACAGGCTCTGTGGTAAATGTCATTTTAACAGAGATCCAGTCTAAGTTGTTGGATGCTTTTCACCAGAAGATTTACTACTATTGGATTATTTTTTCTTTTCTTTTTTTTTAATTAACAAAAGTCTTATTTTTACTATCCCCTATTGAAAAGCCAAAGGGAAAAAAAAAAGAAAAGCCGAAGAAAAACAAAATTCTTCTAACAAATACATACAAAAAAGAAACAAGTTCTATGTTGGCCTTTTTCAAAAAATATGTCTTATTCCAAACCTTAAGTGCATCATTTCTCTGGTAGGAAGTGACTCATGGTGAACCCTCTACAATCAGGATTTATCAATGCATTGGTCAGAGTTCTTAAATCTTTTTAAATTGTGTGTTTTCATGGTGTTATCATCATAATATAAATTGTTCTCCTGGTTCTGTTTACTTCATTATGCATCACTCCAAAAAATGTTTCTAGATTTCTCTGAAATCATTTCTTTCACTAGTTCTTATGGCATATTATTCTAATCAATTTATACAGTCATTCCCTAATTGATGGGTACCATCCTAGTTTTAAGTTCTTTGATATTAAAAAAAGATATATTAGAAAATATTTTTGTACATATGGATCATTTTCCTCTTTAAGCTTCTCAGGATTAGATCCAACAGTGCTATTGCTGTGTCATAGTATTTGCACCATTAAGTAACTAAGAACATAATGCTAATTGTTTTCATAGAATCATTTTTCTTGGTGATGGAAAGTTACAGAGATTGACCAGGGTTGGGGTGGGAGGGAGGGAGGAGGAAGAATGATTTGCATCAATAGAGGGAGTTTACACAGTGAATTTATCACAGGTCCTTAAAGCATTGAAATATCTTCCACAACACCTAGCCCTCCAGAAGTGCTCAAATCTTTAATTTTCATTAGTCATCCATCCAGCTCTAAATACTGTAGACTCTGTAGCAGCATATTTGGACCCATATCCATTGAGGAGTAGTACCAATATAATTATATGATTTGCTCAAAGAAGAATTCAAATTCAATCACAGCCTATGCTACATAAACTTAAAAATGTTACTGTCATTTCCATGCTGAGGGGCCCTGCAAATGAATAGTGGTCATGTCAGCCATAGCCAGCCATCTTGATTTTTGTCTCACCACTGGACTTTGATGATGAGTGAGACTGATGGCTTTCAACAGCTCTGCCTCCCTTAATACAAACTTACTTATAAGTCAAGACATCACCTTCTGTGTGCCATTGTCTCTCTTCAAGAACAAAGGATGAACAACAATAGTGGTCACAGTGGTTGTGGTAGTAATGCTGATAGTGGCAGAACAGAGTGGCAATAGTTAAAAATCTATCGTTGGGAAGCCAGATTAGTGATAATTCTCTCTAAACTTAGAGAGGCAATTCTTTGGAGTAGGCTTGCTTTCAAAAAGCATATGATACTTTCTTCCAACACTGTATTATGTCTCAAACCTTAAGATCCATTGGTCTAGCTTTCAAGAACCAAGAATGATTTGCATATGATAATGAGGAATTGGAGCAAAATTTAAGAGAATGTATCTCCAACCTTCACTGTATTTGTGATTTCATTTTAAAAATTTAATTTAATTTATTTTTATGTTATACATGTACATTTATTTTTTTACATATTTCCATATGAGTTAGATTGGGAAAGAAAAATCAGAACCATGAGAAATTAAAAAAAAAGGTGAAAACAGTGTACCTTGATCCACATTCAGTCTTCATAGGTCTCTTTCTGGATGCAGATGGCATTTTCCATCCAAAGTTTACTGAGATTATCCTGGATCACTGAATTGCTGAGAAGAACCAAGACTATCATCATTGATCATCATATTTGTGATCTCATTATTGTGGATATGCCCTTCCACAGGCCATATATTTCCATGCTGAATGATTCTGATATTCCCATAGGATCTAGCCAACATGCTGGTGGTATTCTCCTAGGTTTTTTACTTAAGCTTTCCATGCAGTTATCCTATCCCCTTATCATATAACCAACCCACTTCATTTTCCAATCACAGAGTTCTTAAACATCCTTAGTGCCTCTTTTTGCATTCAAGTCACCCTTGGAAGCATGTTGTGCAGACTACTCCTACCCATTATGCCTCTCTCCATTGCCCTTGGAGTCACCCACAACTTTTAGTTAGTCCAATCCACGCCAATCAACAATCATTCATTAAAACTTACAATGTTGCCAGGCAATCAGTCAATAAGTGTTTTTAAAGCACCTACTATGTGCCAGGAACTGTCCTAAATGGTAGGAAATATTTTGATTCTATAGAGTCTGTAGCATTCTGTGACTCACAGACATTTGGTATCATCAAGATAATATTGATGTTTAGAAGAGTTTTGGGGTCACAGGCAGCTTTGGATCAGTAAAAATTACTATATAATGTCTAACATGCAATCCTGCTCACCCAGGCAGCTAGGTGATATAATAATTGGATTGCTACAATTGGAGTCTGGAAGACCTGAGTTCAAATTCTGCCTCAGATATTTACTAACTCTGTGATTCTGGACAAGTCATCAAACATCTATCTGCCTCAGTTTTCTCATCTGTAAAATGGGGATAAAAATAGCACTGATGTCCTAGGATTGTTGTGAGGATCAAATGAGATAATATTTGTAAAGTATTTTGCAGACTCTTAGGTACTATAGAAATGTTGGCAATTATTATTCCACCTATTCAATTCATTGTCCCAAAGTATGTGAAGTAGTAGACTTGTTCAGTACACTGGCGCCATCACTACAAATCACATTCTGGGTCTTTTTCAGTCATTTGGCCCTTCCTGAGAGACTTGTTAATCAGATCTCTTTTGAGTGACTATGGATGTCATTGAGGAGACACGGTGGTATTCTGGGACTTGATGCAATCAAAACAATCTCATTTTCAACCAGGAGCACACAAAGACCATATCATCCATGGAGAATCCCTTTTCTGTTTGTTTGGACTCTAAATAGATCACCCTCCATGGCAGTGATGAACAACTACAGTCAGCAAACGTCTTCTTGTTTCCTGCCTTTCTTGAGAATAATAATAGATAGTTGGTGACATCTCTTAAATAAACTTATAGGATCCTAACAGAGGCATTGGAGATACGCTGTCTTTAGGAAAGAATCTTTTGGAGCCTTAAAGGCTTAAGGATTATTCCTTTATGAGGGGTGAGAAGTGGGAAGTAGATGAGAAGGAAGGGTCCAGATCTGTGATTTCATCCCTGAAGGGAACTATTGGAGTGGAAATCCCCTCCAATGAAGCAGATTGATGGGCTACTCATTTGTAATTAATGGTGTTAGAAGGTTGCCTAGAGCACTGAGGGTGTAAATGACTAACTCATCATTACACATCCAATATAAACCCAAAAGGCAGAATTTGAACCCAAATCTTACAGCCAGTCCTTTCCTATGCTGTGGTTCCTCTTATGGAAATCCACAAAAACTAATGAATACATATAGGCATGTGAATCAAATGTGAAATTATAAATGGATGCACTAATAATTAAAAATAACTATCAAATAAATAACACTTATTAATCACCTATATAGCATATATTACACCTGAGACTGGGCCCACAAGAATAAAAATCTAATAGCTCACAAGGAGCCTACATTCTAAGATTTCTAAATAACACTTTAATATTTTCTAAGTATTTCTCATTCTCATAGTATCTCTGTGAGGTGGGTACAACTATTATTACTCTCATTTTATAGATTTTTTTCAAAATGAGCCTCAAAGAGTTTGACTTGCCCGTGGTCACACAGATAATAAGTATCAGAGGCAAACCTGTGCACTGACTCCAAGTATAAGACTCTGTCTACTGGGGCTACCTCTCTATTGAATGTCACACTCCGCTTCTTCCAATTTATTCTCATCTGAGGTTAGCCAAAGGACCGTGTCTCAAAAGGAATCCTTGTTCATTGGAGAGGCAGTTTTGGCCAGTGGTTAGAGTAGTGAACTTGAAGTTAAGAAATGCTCATCCTAAGAAAACTTCATCCAAGCATCACTTGAGATATTCATTAACTGCCTGTCTGGAGAAGTTGCTTAAATTTTCTCAACCTCCATTTCTATATCTGTAAGATGGTTGTTGTTAGTATTAAATGAAATATTTGGAAAGTCCCTTGGAAAAATGTTTTTAAAAAATCTGTACTTGTGCAAGCTATCATCGTCACCATTATCATCATCATCACCATTATCAGCTGCCAAAGTAAAATTGTTTTTTTTTTTAAAGTGTGGGTCTGATTATTCTATTCAGTAAAGTCGTAGGGGTCCTCAAACTTTTTAAATAGGGTGCCAGTTCACTGTCCCTCAGACTGTTGGAGGGCTGGACTATAGTAAAAATAAAAACTTTGTTTTGTGGACCTTTAAATAAAGAAACTTCATAGCCCTGGGTGAGGGGGAGTCCTCAGCTGCCACTTCTGGCCTGCGGGGCCGTAGTTTGAGGTCCCCTAGAGAGGCTCCCTATCACTTCCAAGATCAACTGTATAACTTTATTTGCCCTTTTTTATTTTTATTTGCCTTTTAAATCCCTATCCTACAAGTCCATTCCCTATTTTTTCAGGTTTTTTATACCTTACTCCTCTTCATACACCATATGATTCAGCAGCTGACCTACTTATTCCTTACTTATGGCACACCATTTTCTGTGGCTTTTCTCTAACTATCCTCCAAGCTTGGAATGTTCTCCTTCTTCACCTCTGCTCCATCCTTAGTTTTCCTGGCTTCCTTTTTGGATTTAGCTTTATAATGTATCAGAGTTAGTAACTACCTGTGCCTTCCATCTGATAGTATTTTTCATCTACTCTAAATACAACTTATATGTTGTTCCTGCTTATTTTCTCTATTAGAATATGAATTCCTTGAAGGTAAAAAAAATATGATTTTTGCCTTTCTTTATATCTCTTTTGATTAACATAATACCAAGCACATAGCAGATGCTTAAGAAATGTTTGTTAATTAATTTGTTGCTGACAGGAACATCACAGATGGCACCCATGGAATCATATAGCATTGAGATGGTCTAAGAAGACTTGTCAACTACTTCTTGAGCTGCACAAGAAAACAATTTCTGGATTTCTTGAAAAAGGTGTTATAGCAGAAACCCAGCACAGAGCCAGCTCTTTGCTCAGAAGTCATTCTACAATGAGAAAAAGTCAGTAGAAAAGAACAGACTTTTGATTCTGGATTGTGTTTGTTCCCTTTCTCAGCCCATACCCTATCTCTCTCTCGGGTGATATCTTGAACCCTTGATTTGAAATGATATTAAGAAAATTTCATAGGTTCCCTTAGGAAAAATAAAAGTCTCCACTTATGGCAGGCTTCCTTACACACACACCATCATCCACTCCAATGCTCCAAGACACAGTCTTGAGTTTTCATAGATTTATTATCTGCTCAACATACTTTTGTCCCTCTCATGGCTATTCTTCCCATTGAGCCTACTTCATCATTTAAATTATTAACAGTAGAATTACATTTGCTAGGGGAGCTTGTGGACTGAGAATCTTACAAAAAGATAGGGGGAAAAGTTTGAAGAAGTTTCAAAACAGAAGCGCTAGGTTAGTACATTGTGTCAGACTCAGTCCAATCCAATCTAGTCCAACAAACATTTATTAAATGCCAGGCACTGAGTTAGACCATAAAAATACAGTCAGTGAGAGAATTCCTGACCTCAGGATACTTTTCCTTCTAGTTGGAAAGACAACATATATATATACACACATATGTATATACACATATGTATATACATACATATATATGTATACACACATGTATATTCAAAAGAGATACAAGGTCATATTGGGAATGAAGGAGACTAAAATCTAGGAGGAATAGAGAAGATTCCATCTAGAAGGTGGCATCTGAACTGTGAGTCTCAAAGGACATCAAAAGGAGGAAGTGAGAAGGATGTTCTAGATATCATAGACACACACTAAAAAGAGCTATATCTTTGTCTACCATGCTTTAATGCCTCTTTTCCCTGGGCATTTACTCCAGTTCTGGGCTTCTTTCATTGGAAGTCCTGAAAACTCTTCCTCAGATTGGCTGGTTCCCTCCCAGGACCTCCATCTAAAGGAAAGCAGCCAGGTTAGCTATGTCTTCAGTCCTCTCTGGGAATTGTTCCTTATTTTTCTCTCCTATGTGACTACTTTCCCTCTTTCTCTCCTTCTCCCTCTCCCTCTCCATCTCCCTCTCCCTCTCTTTCTCCTTCTCCCTCTCCCTCTCCCTCTTCTCCTTTCTCTTTCTCTCTCTCTCTCTCTCTCTCTCTCTCTCTCTCTCTCTCTCTCTCTCTCTCTCTCTCTCTCTCTCTCTTCCTCTTTCATTGTCCTTCCCTATCTGAATGTAAGATCCTTGAGGACAGAGACCTGTCATTCTTTTAAATTATATTCTTCATGCTTTAACACAGTATATGACATACAATAAGCACTTAGTAAATACTTGTTGACCTGACTTGACAATTAAAAATATTCCCCATTCACAAGGAATTGATATTCTACTCACAAAGGAGAACCATGCCAGAAATAATTCTTAAATATGTCTCTAACGAGGCACAGCTGGGTCAGAAGGATTTAGACTCAAAATCTAACAGCCTCATAAAGAGTTTATCAAAATCATGAGGTCACCACAACTTGTGTCCCTTCCAACCCTAAGATTTTATGATTTGAGTTGTATTTATTGACTGGCCAGGATCTTCTTGAGTGACCTTAGGCAAGCACTAGTTCTATTCTTCATGTCTCTATTCATTCAGGAAATATTCTTTAACTGCCTCTGCTATGTTCCGTGTCAGGCAGCAAGCAATATAAAAAGTTTAGAGAAGACATTATTCTTCCCTCATAAAGCTGACAATCTATTAGGGTCCTAAAATGCAGATATAACAATATCCATTATGTGTGCAAGAGAGAACTATTTTTTTATGTATAGAAGAGAACTGGTCAAAAGTAAGCTCAAACAGTACAACTTTGAAATTTTCATGTTGAATTTACTATACCTAAAAAGAAAAGCAAGTCATGAATAAGAAAGATTCATATGACATAAAATCCTCCTTTCTGTTTTACTCTGTCAACATTCTATGGATGTATTAGCTTGTGTTTGAAATGTTCAGAACCAAAAATAAATAAAATTAACAAAAATACTATTTTTAATGGGGGAGAAGTTATTACTAAGTAGGGCAATTTAGGAAGGCTTCATGAAAGAAGTGTCATTTGAATTGGAATTTAAAGGGGAATAGAAATCACACAAGAGAAATATTTGTATAGAAGATGTTCTAGGAATAAAGTCATGTTTATATGACACAAAATAATCCAGTTTGGTTGGAATAGATAGGCATGTGGGAGAGGAATATGAGAGAAAGCTAGAAACACAAGGTGGTATCCATTTGCGGAAGACTTCAAACTTTAGGCAAGAGTTAAATTTTACTGGGTAGGCCGGGGGAATTACTGAAGCTTTTTGAGGAGAAGAATGATATGATCGAAATTAAGCATAAGAGATTATCCTAACATTGATAGCAAGTGAAAATATTTGGGGCAGGGAAGAGAAATGGGTCAAGGGAGAGAATAAGGAGACAAAATCACTTGGTAGAAGTTAGAGATCTAGTAAATAGTCTAGGTAGGCAGTGCTAAGGTGGTATTGTTGGAAACATTGAGGAGGGGATCACATGGGAGAGGTGTCTCAGGAGTGGAATTCAATCCAACTGGATAACTAAGTAGATCTGAAAAATTAGAGAGAAAGAGGAATTCAGAATAATAAAGTGTGAACTGGGGAACTGAGAAAAAGAGATTTCACAGAAAAATAAGATTGAGGTCAAGAGGAAGAGGAGCAGGTTTAGAGTAAAAGATAATAAGTTTGGTTTAAGATATTTTGAGGGTAAGTGTTGTGAGAACACCCAGATGGTGATGTCTCATAAGCAATTGGAGATAGGGAGTCTGACACTCAGAAAAGGATACAGATGGAGTTAATGACATAATAAAACATCAGGTATTTATTTCAGAGTTAGAAAACTGTAATTAGAAAGTTATGAAAATTGTAAAAATAACTCAAATTATATTCCTCACATCAATTTATTTTACAAAGTAAAAAAAAAATAAACATCTGAAAAAGTTTAGGAATAATGACAAGGATTATGAATGAATGTGAAACTGATTGAGGGAGTAATTGAGACTGTCAAAAAGAAAATGTAGAAAAAGAAGAGAAAAGGCCTACAAGCGTTTGGGTAACAACCAATATTAAGGGGTAACAAAGAGGATACAAAACCTATTCCTACAAAACAAATCTAATTATGCCACTTTTTTACTCAGAAGTCTTCAGTGGCTCTCTAGCACCTTCTAGGATAAAATACAAAATATTCAGCCTATTTTTTAAAGACTCCCAATATCTTATTCCCTTATTTTCCTGTATCATTTCATAATATTCCTCTTCATGCATTCTCTATTTGGGTTGAAGTGTCTCCTAGCTATTCCTTAATATCTTATCTTAAGATCTACTTAGTTATCCAGTCTGATTAAATTCCACCCCTTGCCTTTGCACAAGTACATTTCCAATTCTGGAATATATTCTCTTTTTTTCTAATTTATGAATCCCTAGCTTCCTTCAGAAGAAGAGTTCAAAAGCTACCTTCCACACAAGGTCTTTCCCGATCTCCCAGGTACAAATACTTCATCTTGAAATTATTACACATTACTTTATATAGACTTTTTTTTTTTTGCTGCTGTATATATTGTACAATGATACTGATTGTCCCTTCTCTCCTCCCTTCTTTCCTCATTTGATGCTCAAAAAGAAAAATTGGAATGTAGAGTTTCAAGACAGAGAAAGTTTTCTTTGTCTCCTCAATATCTATTATAATGTGATGTACATAGTAGGTATATACTGTATACTTGTTGAATTAAATTAAACTGAACTGAGCTAGTGAGAAACACAAGAGACATCTGAAAAACAGAAAAGCTAGAAGAATGTGATATTTCTGAAGCCAAAGCAAGGGATGATATCCAATAGGGGTACTGAGTGATAAAAAGTTTCAACAGCTGAAGAGAAGATTAAAAAGAAGAAATTGAACTTCACATCAGAGGTTTAGAACTAATAAGGATCTGAGAGGACATAAGGTTTAACTTTTCTATTTTAGAGATGAGAAAATGAAGGCTGAGAGGTCAGCAACTTGCCTAGAATCACAGTTAGTGTCTGAGGCTGGATTTGAATTCGGGTTTTCCTGGCTCCTTGGTCAATAGTCTATTCATTTACTATGCCACCCAAAAGGTCACTGAATGAGAGAATAATTTCAATATCATGAAGAAAAAATTTAAAGATCCAAAACTAATGAATGAACTTCATGGCAAAAGATGAGACCGCTGGATGTTCCTGGGGGCAGCAGCCTAATCTGATTTTTTATGAAGTTAGCTTTTCATGTAGTCAGTGGGGAAACTGGCATCCTGAGACCTTGGAACAGTTTGAGATAATTCTTTGATTTCGGGGCCCAGTGCTATTGTTCGGAGAATTGGGTGAAGAGGTGGGTGGGGAGGAGCCTTTGAAGTAGACCTGAATGAATGCTATGACAGCATATGATATTGGTAAGATCTTCTTAATCTTTCCCGAGCTTTTCTCTGTCTGTCTTATAAGAGAAACCTAACACATTTCTCAACTGCTCAAAGGCAATAAGACATAAAAACCACAAAGTACATTAAGAGCACAAATACCATTGCTCTAATTTGGATTTATCCAGCTTAAGGGCTCCAATACAATACACCAAACTTTCACTGACTCCCAAGAGGAAAACGTCAATTCATTTTCCGTGCTAAGTTTGGGTACTTTGGGAAATAATGGGACCTAATGTTGAGAGGACAGGCTTCTGGTTTATTCTTATCATTACTGCTGATGGGGTGTGTGACTTTGAATAATTCAATTCATACTATCTCATTATTGTGTTCTCAGTGGTCCCATCACTGGGAGTCTTCAGGAAATGGTTTCATCTCCTTAGTCTGTGGAGATTCCTTGTGGATAGCCATTGTAGTTCAGAAGTCACCCTTTCCAATTTGAATTCCTACTTTCTCCATTAGAGAAAGTATGGTACAGTAAATAAGTAAACAAACAAATGGATGGATGAATAATTAAATAAATGAAGAAGCAAACAAATGGATGGAAAAATAAATAAATGAACAGGCAACTAAAAAATAGACAATTAAAAAACTCACTAGACTTTTGAGACAGAAATTTTGAGTCCAAAAACTCTAAACAAATTCATTTATCTCTCTAAGATTTATTTCCCTCACTTGTAAAATGAGGAAGTTGTGTTGCATCATCTCAGAAATTCCTTCTGATTCTATGAGATTTGTGTTTCCTAATCCTCCTTGACCATCCTTGCTCCTGCATGTCCATCTCTTCCTTTGCTGAATCTCCCTAGCACTCAGCATCTGTGCCATTCATTTTGGCCCTAAAGGATTTATTGTCTCAGGCTATCAAAGACTTAGAGCTGAAATAGACCTCAGAGATCATCTAGGGACCCTTTGTTTTACAAATGAGGTAACAGAGGTCCAGAGAATGGAATAAAATGTTTAAAAAACCATTTATTAAGTGTTTACCCATAGTAAGCACCTAGATTAAAAACAATTGGCCAATGTTGGCTGGTCACCTATTAAGTTTGCTTCTATTCCCAGTGATTAACACAGTACTTAGCCCATAGTAAGCAGTTAGCTAATCAAAAAAACATTTATTAAGTACCCACTATGTACCAGGCATTATGCCAAATGCTAGGAATATGAAAAGAGGGAAGAGACCAAACCTACCCTCAAGGAGCTTACACTCTAAAGAGACAGCAAGCAAACAAATTTGTAGCAATAAACTGTATGCCAGGAAAATGGGAAAAAATTAATATAGGGAAGACACTAGAATTAAGAAGAGTTAGGGAATAATTTCTATAAATAATGGATTTTCATTGAGACTTGAAGGAAACCAAGAAAGCCAGTAGTTGAAGAAGAATATTCCAGGTTTAGGTGCTAGTCAGCAAACATACTTTAAGCTGAGAGATGAAATGTGTTGTTCCTGAAATAGCAAAAAGACCATTGTCACTGGATCAAAGAACTTAATAAATGCTTTCCAATCCCACAGAGGTACCCCATTGGTCAGTCCCAGTAAACAGATTCAGTTCCTGGTCTTACGGAGCTTACATTATAATTTAGGGAAACAACCACACAAGTAAATGTAGATAAAGCAAGTAGACAATTAATCAAAGGTTAGGGCTGTGCTAATTAAGTATGAGACCTAGAACTTCTTATTCCAAATCCAGAACTCTTTCACTGAATCATATGACCTCACGTGTTCACTCTCATTTAGGTATCTTGTTACTCCCTTCCCTCCCAAACCATTGTCTTAACATTTTTTTCTTCTATAATATTTAGCAAACTGACTAAAGCACTTACCACAATTACTCTTAAACTGAACTGGACATGAGATGGGTATTAGCAAACTTCCTCTCTATGAGAAACCCTAGTATAAGAAAAAGCCAGCATTGCCTTCCATACTGACCAAGCCACCCTGATATCGACTTGCTGTAAGAACATCTCCAAATGCTTTGTCCAAAGAGCCAAGGGGATTTGCTGAATAGTTCAAAGGTCCAGGAAGCTCACGAAAAGGTAGTGAATCTTCCAGGAGTCTAGGAAACTGCCAGTATGGATGCAGTCTTAATCTCTTTATTCCTGTTAACTCAATTTATAAAGCTGATATGATAATACTTAACTACCTCTCACTGGGGTGCTTCATGAAATAATTAGTCAATGTCTGTAAGGTATTATTTGCACTAAGTGCTAGATATCAGTCCTACTGTGAATGTGGATGGAGCTACGGAATACACAGATTTGAGCACAGGAAAAGTAGCTCTCAGCTTTTTCCTTTTGGTGGCTGCAAATACCTTTTAACTCAACTCTTAATATAGACCATCTCCTTCCCATTCCCCTGAAGATAGATGCCTTTTTAATGTTTTAATGTTAAAGTGGGAGGTTAAGGTTACTGGGGCAGCTCAGCTGAGGCTACTGGTCCTTGTCCCCAGGATGTGTGTGGCTACTCATTAGCTTTAATGATCCTATGTTCAGAGTGTAAGGTGTATTTAGGTTTGTTGATTCCCCAAGGAGTCAAGTGCCTATGTGAAAAAAAAGAGGAGGGGAAGGTCCAACTCAGCTGGTAACAACTGCCTGACTCACAAATTTCACCAGACCCCAGAGCAAAATGGCAGAAATATCCCTCCCGATTTCCTTATATATACAGATATAGAAGGGATTTTATCAGCCCTCATGGCTAGCTCCTTCAATCTATATTTAAAAAAAAAGAAAGAAAGAAAGAAAGAAAGAAAGAAAGAAAGAAAGAAAGAAAGAAAGAAAGAAAGAAGAAAGAAAGAAAGAAAGAAAGAAAGAAAGAAGAAAGAAAGAAAGAAAGAAAGAAAGAAAGAAAGAAAGAAAGAAAGAAAGAAAGAAAGAAAGAAAGAAAGAAAGAAAGAAAGAAAGAAAGAAAGAAAGAAAAAGAAATCTAGAGAGGTTGTGAGTTTTTTAGAGATAAAGAGCTAGTATTTCATAGTCGCTACCATATCTAACCTCTTCATTTTATAGATAAAAAACAAATCTAGAGAGGTTTAGTGACTTTTCTAGATATAAAAAGCTAGTATTTGAAGCAGGTTTTATACACAGGTTTTCTTGAATCCAAGATTTTTCCATATAGCCAGCATGACATGAGACCCCCTTTCCTTCTGCCCTCAGAGTTAAAGATCCTCAAAAAAAAGTTGAGAGTGATATAGCTGCCCCAATTCCCACCTCATATCCAGATGTTCCTCTAGAAGTAAGCTTGTATAAACTCTCCCAAAGGGACAGAGTTAGGAATATAGACTGGAGAGTGTCATATAGTGATGGCCCAGATAGGAACCAAATTAATTTGGCAAATTTGAATATAATAGTCCAACAAAAAGAATAGTGAACATGGAAAACGCTTTTTCCTTTTTAGAAACATACAAGCTCTTTAATTCATTTTAGTACTTTCCCCATATCTAAGCAGTCTGACAGATTTAACATTTTTTTTTTGGTCATATGTCTATTCTTTGAACAATAATTGGATCTTCGTGATGCTTTCCCTAACTTGGAAGTTTGCTTTGCTAGTTGTACCAAAATGGTTATTAACACAACTCCTATCCCTTTTGGAGCCCCAGGCCCAATAAATCCTCTGCTATTCAAAGGCCCCCTCTCAGGGGAGAGGGCATAAATCGGGGATGTCATCTTGGTCCTATGGCAGCCTCTAGCACCAAGTGAGATTTGTACAGTTGTTTGTCTGGGGCTTTGGTTTTAATTTGTAATGTTTGCTTAATCTACTATTAGCTGTACTGAATTTAATTTAGTTCACTGTAACAATTCATTGCTTTCAATCTTATACGACTGGGTCTAACTCTTAACGTTGTATGTGATTTTGCCCTCTCTGATCATTGTTTTGGAGTCTTCAGGCCCAGTATTACTCCCTTAAAAATCAATGAAAAAAAAGTGATGGTTGGGGGAAAGCCATTGGACCATGAAGACTCAGAATATAATCCAGAACTTGTAATTTTTAGATTAAAGCCCTCATTTAAAGACATTTTGTTTACAAGTTACATTCATTCCAGGGCAAATGATAACAAGGCGCTTTTACTCGTGTGGTTTATTTTCTACCACCATTGGCTTATTAGTCACAGACAATCCTACATTCTTACTGTAAATCTTGTAAGACTAAAATCAAACACGTTGTAATGATGGTTGTTGCTGCTTTTTTAAAGCTTCCACTTAGCTTACAGCCAAACAGAGATAATTTGGGTTCCTGTGATTTCCTTGGATTTAATTATTTGAAGACCCAACCTTAGGGTCTCCATGATTTAATGAGAAAGTTGCCCAGAAGGTAGACATACTCTAAAGATTGTTTTCTAAACAGGGGGTGGGGGGGAATATAAAGTCTGTTCTTGAGTAAGGAGCACGGTGTAACAGTCTTATCTCTTGACCTTGTGCTTCCTACTGAGTGCAGTGTATACCTCTGATATTTACTAAAGCACTGATGTTTATCTCTCTAGAACCAATTCTGGGAAGTAAGAAAGTTTGACAATTTGAAAAATAAGCACAAAATCACTAGTTTTAGAGAAACAGTAAATTAAAAAAAATTTATATGGCACTTCAAGGTTTACGGAACACCTTATCCACAATAATACCTTGTGATACGTAGAACAAATATCATTGTCCCCATTTTAAAGAGGGGAAATCAGAAGCTTGGGGAGTTAAATAACATGCCCAGTCCTGTAAGTTATGAGTGGAAGGATCTGGCTTTGAGACTAAATATTCTAATTCACAAGTCAATGTTCTTTCCACCTAACAATTTTAATGGACTAATGTAATACTAATAATATCTAGTACTCTGAGATTTGCAAAGTGCTTTGTGAATATAACCTTATTTTATTCTCAAACAACAACCCTATAAGGTAAATGCTATTATTTTTCTCACTTTGCAGCTGAAGAAACCAAGGCAAAAAATTATGATTTATCCAGGGTCATACAGCTAGTAGGTATTGAGACAGGATTTGAACTCATCTTCCAGACTCCAGCCTAAGTGTTCTATCCACAGCATTATCACCTCAGTGTAGTGACAGCAGGATATATTGTACATAAGATTGGGCATCAGTTTCTATCTCAGCATCATATGCATTTTAAAACCTCTCCTTTGATTCTAGTAAGAGAGTAATCAGTTGCTGACCTGTTGGAGGTTAGAGGTGGAGAGAATGGAGGCAGAGAGAGGGGAAATGAATGGATGACAAGTGTTTGCTATAAGTCGAACACTGTGATCAACACTGAGTATACTAATATAAAAGCAAAGACACTCTGTGACCTCAAGAAGTTTCCATTCTGATCAGGGAGGTTATTGGCCAGAGAGAAACATTTAGGTCCAGAAACTTACAGGAATGCAACATCAGACTTTGAGAGATATTGATACATCCCATAAAAGAATAATGGTAGAGTTGATTTGGTTGTGGTTTGAGGTTCTAGAACCTATTGGAGGTTAAAAGAAACAGGAAAGGAAAAATGAGAGAGCCAGAGCAATTGAAAATAGCTTGAGAGGACAGACTTGGATGAGCAGAGATGAGTTTGCTTGCTTTTCTGAAACAGTGCTCCAAGAGAAGCAGCAACCAATCAGGACAGTATAGATTCAGCTCTGAAGTTTCTCCAGAGCAGAAAGATGGTTGGTAAGGGGGAAATGCCCCTATGGCAGTAAATGAGTCTCCTTTCTGAATCTATATCTCCAATTAACATGAGTGGTAATTTTTTCAAGTCTAGTCAATCTACAATCTATTCCAGAGTGATTAATGTGACTCTTAGCCACATTTGACGTTGTTGTGAAACCTATGACCCTAAGATACCTTATATACTGACTTTAAAGAAAGATAAACATGAGAATTATATGGAAAATCACTTACTCCATTTATCTTAATTGCGTAAATTCCAAATTATTTAAAGTAGACAAACATTATTTAATAAGATCCTAAAAAGAGACATTATTTTCATTGATTTCCTCATCTAATTCCTGATCCAGGAGAGACTAGATGAATTCTAAGGTTAATTACAGATATATGTTCTTCTGTGAACTAAATTCTATACTGGGACACCACTTCATGAAGAACATGATTTCAGAAGCAACATCTTATGGGAAGGTAGGGATAAAGGAAAAGGAGCTGCTACCTGTGCCAGCAAAAGAATTTATCCATCTATGTGTGACACACACACACACACACGCACACACACATATACATATACGTGTATGTGCGTGTGTATCAAGAATAGCATCCAATCCAAGTGAAAAAATAAAATATATTCAGAGAAATTTTAAATGCTGATTCCAAACTCAAGTACATCACTTGAGTACAGTGGCAACATTTAGTCAGTTCAGTTTAAAAAAGTGAGTGATACATTGTGACTCAAGATTTTAAAAGATTAGTGTATAAGATGGATGGGAAAGTGGAAATTAGTTAAGTGGTTATTGAGACAGTCTTTGCATGAGGTGAGAAAAATCCATACTCTGGGGTTTCATAGGGGTCATACTTCAAGAATTATATAGGAGCATAGAGATCTGCTGAATTGTATAAATGAGAACACCAAGTCCCAGAAATTAAGTGACTTCCCCAATGTCACACGGGTTTTAAGGGGCAAAACAGGATTTGAGCTGAGTTCCTCAGATTCCAAATCCAGCATTCATTCCAATGTACCTCAATCCCGCCTTTGTATTACGAATAGTAAGGATACTGGAGGCAGAGAGGCAGTTGGATTATCAACAGATCATCAAAGAATCATAGATTTAGAGCTGTAGGGGTCTTTAGAAGTCATTTTGCCCAACCCTCATTTGGGACTTAATAAATGTCTTGACATAAGGATAAGAGGAAATAAAAAAGGATGATATATAATCAAATGAAAATACACAGGCAAAGTGTTTTGGAGCCATTACAGTATTATATAGACGTTAGCCTGTTATTGTTGTGGTGGTGGTTACAATTCTAAGATTTTTCACATTGGAAGAACATACAATTAATTATGTGCCTATATGTGATATATACATGATACACATATATACTCTCACATATATGTAAACATA
Source organism: Antechinus flavipes (assembly GCF_016432865.1). NCBI lineage: Eukaryota > Metazoa > Chordata > Mammalia > Dasyuromorphia > Dasyuridae > Antechinus > Antechinus flavipes. The sequence goes on from NC_067399.1 coordinate 46,947,617, forward strand.
CACATATATACTCACACATATACATATAAATATACACATAGATATATTCACTATATATAAATGTTATATATAAATGTTTGAGTGTGTATTTACATATATATAAATACGCCCATATATTTTCACACATATATAAATATATAGAGACATAATACAAATATACGCTCACAACCATTCACACACACATATATACAAATATAAAATATACCCAATATATACTCACACATATATAAACACACAAATACACACACATATATACTCACATATACACATACAGATATATTCTCACTATATATATAAAATACACAATATATACACATATGTATATACTCACACACATATATGTATAAATATACACATACACTAATATGTACACATTTATAGCCACACATATATAAACACACATATACTCACATGTATGTATAAATATACACATATACAATACATATACATCCACATATATAAATATATATAGATACTCTCACATACATGTATATTTATAAATATACACATACACATACACACAAATATTTAATACAGAGACACTTAATTAGAAAACTTAAGAATCAGAAGAGTCCTTAAACATAATTTAGGGCAATACTCTAATTTTACAGATGAGAAAAACTGAGGCACAGAAAAACTAAGTGGCAAAGTCTCAATAAAAAACAAAAGCCCCTAGATGTCCTGGCTTTCAATTGGCACCTTTTTCACCAGCAAGCAATTTCAAGAGCTCATGAATAAAAATTGGGGCTGAAAGTTTCATGCCATGGAAAAAATCCAAACTAATTCTGAAGCACAGAGCCAGCAATCTCTGCTGGGGGGGGGGGTTTTCTGCTATAATCAATGTTATTCACCAAATCCTTCACCAGATTACACACACACACACACACACACACACACACACACACACACACACACACACACACCACTGACTCTGCTGCAGCTGACTTGCTCTGTCAGCTCAGTATCCTATCCCTGCTAATCCAGGAAATAACAACAGCATCCTTTGGAGGTCTTTGGGCCAACAGATACCTATTCTAATCTTCAGAAGAGTTTCTTTACCTGATGTCCTCTCCTCCCACCCTTAGTGGTGATACCCTAACAGTGTCACTAAAAATTTTTTTAAAAATAAAATAACAGTGAAAACAGACAGATCAGGAAGTTCATGTCAATTTCTACATTTCCCATCGTGTTAGTAAAGGAAGTCCCATTGAACTCAAGAGCATCCATTCCAATACGCTCCCAGAGAGGCTTATTGTCCCCATGGCTCTGGGCGTTACAAGGTCTACCTCTCCCAGGCACTGAAGCAGGGCCTCCCACGGCAAAGTGCTAGACATCTTTCTGGAAACCCTTTGCCCAGAGGCTCATTAGTACTGCATTAGTCGGTAAACTCGGAGCCAAACGCCCAGTTCAAGTTCCTCTTTCTTGATGGACTTGAAAAGGCCTGTGAATTTATGGCAGGATAATGCGGAGCCCAGCACCTATTTATGAGTTGATCATTTGTACAGAGCCCCCCTCAAAGTGCCGGAGGTTACCATTCGACCAGGGGCTGCACTTACGCCACTCGGAGGGCAACAAAGCCAAGTATATGAAAGTTAAAAGCATTAATAAAAGTGTGACTTATAAATTACTTCATCTTTGTCACCCTTTTTGAAATGGGGTGAGAAAGGCCAGAGTAAATTTATTTTTTAAGTGCTTTCCGGGACCTACCAGGGTCAAGCTTGAAATGCTGGAGTCTATAAATCATTCCATGCGTATCTGGTAGATGCTTCGGCATCATAACATTAACAAATATTGATTGGGCTGATCATTTGTGACTGTTTATAGCCAAAGAACTATCTCCATGTTGGCCAAAGAAAAGGAATTTTCATTTGGATCGGTCCTGGCATCTTGCAGCTAGAATGGGGGAGGGAATATAAGAGCTCAGCATGGAACGGAGCCCCAGCCACGTAAGTCCAACTCATATAGGAGGTTCATTCTGAAATGATTGGCAACAGCCTGGTTTGATGCTAACTTCAATCCCACCCTAATACTACAGAGATGGATAGGTTTTCAGGGGAAGCTATTTTATACCCAAATAACATGTGTGAAGGTCTTTCTCCCCAACACAATGTTATTATATTTGATCAGCCTCAATTCCCACAGGGCTCCAACCCCCATGTTCTAGCAGGAAAGGTCCTGCAGGGTTTCAAACCTCTGGCAACGGTACTAAACTTTACATCAAAGCATTAAATAAACAGACACCCACACTTAGTTCCTATAATTCAGCAGCCGGTTCTAAAGAGATTCATTTGGGGTCCCTGCTGGTGAAATGAAGGACGATTAACAGCAAATATATTCAAGCGAAGGAAGATAACAGTGTGCATTGTGTTAGAAAGTGCTCACAGTTCAGTAGCTTGCTCTCAAATTGTACAAGGGTTTGTTTTCAAAACTTTAATTGCTAACAATTCGGGGGTTTTTCTAACAGGCAGGGATGGGGGAGCCACTGAGTATTCCGTAGAGCTCAGGAAACACCAGGACACCTTTTTTAAAATCTGCTGACTACAATTAAGACATAATGGACAATGCAGGGGTGTATTTTCCATGAAATACACCTAAACAGGTATATTTGCACTTAGGAACTAGTCAAGGAATTTTTTTTTTACCTTTCCCATGTGACTCTACAAGTCTCCCATTGTACATAATCCCATAGAATCTCAATCAAGATCTCAACCAGAGTTGTTTGTCCATTCTCGAAAAGGACTATGACATCAGGAAGATGATGCCATGATGTGCAAATGAATTGGATTTACGTAAGGGAGGGCTCTATAGAATCCCCTGCCTCATTTTCCCCTGCAGAGCCACCTGGGTTCAGTGTCCATACATGAATTCCTTGTTTTAAAAGGCCGAGGTCTTACACGGCATCCAAGTCTATCCCCAGCCATGCTGAACTACTCCCATTCTCATTAGGGAACTGAATTAGGCATTTGATTGCACAATGGACAGAGTCTTAGTCTGAGAACAGAAAGACCTGTGTTCAAAAATGCCTCAGATACTAGTTGTGTGAATCTGGACAAGTCACTTAACTGCTGTCTGCCTCAGTTTCCCCAACTGTAAAATGAGCTGAAGCACTTTGCCATTTCCTGAGGGCAATAGAAGCCAAAAAGACACCAGAGCATTGCCTACAGATCCTGGAATCACGACTTTGGCATGCACTCCAGCTGTTCTCATGGAGGTAGATTTAAAAAATAGGATGATCAATGAGACCCATGCTTAACACGTGGCCTGTGATTTTTTAAAGTTTTCTGGATGTATCCTGGTTCTTGAACATGAACACTCACTCAACCTAAAACCTTACACCCTCAATATGTAGCAAGGAGGGTCACCTCCAGTCAACATGGACCCAGAGGGTCATTGTCAGACACTGTAAATTCTAGCTAGTAACTATGGACCTCAGCATCAACAAGGTCCATTATTTCAAGACCATTCTTTAACTTGGGACTCCTGTTTTATGTCCCAGAATCCCCCACCCCAAACTTTTTGATCCAGTGATACTGCTCTCTTTGGTGCTCCTTGAACAGTATCTCTCAGATTCAAGCATTTTCTCTGACTATCCTCCATAGTTGAAATTCTCTCTTCCTCTTCTCTGCCTTTAAGTCCCAGCTAAAACCCTACCTTCTACGAGAAGCCTTTCCCAATCCCCCTTAATCCTAATGTCTTCTCTGTTGATTAACTCCAATTTGTCCTGCATATAGCTAGTTTATACATACTTGTTTGCAGACACAGTTGCATTAATACGGAACATAGTTGTCTCTAACCCCTACCTACCCCATCTCCCATATTAGACTGTGAGCTCTTTGAGAGCAGATTCTGCCTGTTGCCTTTCTTTGCATCCTTCATACTTATTACAGTGCGTTTGGGTTTTTCTTTGCAAAGATAATGGAGTGGTTAGCCATTTCTTTGTCCAGCTTACTTTAGAAATGAGAAAACTGAAGCAAGCAGAGTTAAGTGACCTGACCAGGGTCCCATGGCCAGTGTCTGAGGCCAGACCAGCTCTGTTTCCTGCCCCAATAAAATGTGTGCTAGATTTTTAACATATTCCCATTGACAGACTAGCTGACTATTGTTGGCAGCCTGATGAAGTTACAGAACTTTTCTCGAAGAATAGTTTATTCCCCACATTCATGTTGAAGGAAATGCTAAATTACAATTGGAAGTTAGTGAACATGAAGATGCATTTTTTGGTCCCCATCCAAGCAACTCTTACAATCCATCCACAGACCTGTGGATACCAGGTTAAGAACTCTTACTCTAACTTCATGTTAGAACTCCAGTTAGAAGTTAGATCATCCAGGGAAATATCCACTACTCAGAACATCATTACTGATAATAATGCAGTCGATTGAGTGCTGCATTGGGAGTCAGAAAAACTCAACTTTTCCAATTCTGCCTCAGTTTCCTCATCTGCAACATGATAATAATTGTGCCTACTTCAGGATTGTTGTGAGGATTAAATAAAATAACATTTAAAAATCCCTTTGCAAAGCATAAAGTACAATGTGAATACAAGGTAGTATTATCATTAATAATAAAATACGACTAAGGTTATAACTTATCAACAGAGCAGGAGTTTATAACTCTTATGACACCTATGGCAGTTCACTGACATTCTGAGAATCCTTTTTCAAAACAATATATTGAAATAAGAAACGCTAAATTTCAGCCAAAGGTTAGTGAAAATAAAGATTTTTTTTTCTAACCAAGTTTACACATACCCTGGAATTTAGCCAAAGATCCCCAAGGCATTATTATCCAAGGTTCAGAACTATAGCAGATAACTAGTATCAGTTCTATGGTCTTAATATTTCCTCTCTATGAGCTTCAAATCTAGTAAGTTTTCCTTCTAACCTTTGAAATACTTTCTGATCACCAGAGTGCAGGGACAAGAACTCCACCTGAATCTCATGCTGGAGAGTCTTTGCCCTGAATGGGAAGCTTTTCTTCCCTATGATAGTTCAGGAAGCGCTATGGTTCAGTAACATGAAGTTGCCATTAGCTAAGAAATGGGAGATTCAGCATTAAAGCATCAATTCATCCCAAGTTCACCAAGTGATGACTTCTTTAAAAGGCCCTAAAACACAATTAATAACACAATTGCATCTAAACTCAGAATTTTCCAGTTGGTAAGTTATTTTTTTCCCCAGCTATGCTGTCATTGAAAACATACATTTCACTTTTTTTTTTTTAACTGTGAGGGAAATACCAAAGAAAGTTACAATGCTTTATACTTCAGTGTTGAAATCTAGCTGAGTTCTGCTAAACAAAGATATTGAGGAGCACTTGGCTAGAAATGAATGTTATTCTGAAGGTTTGGCCTGATAGTCTTGGTTGGGTGAAATTTTAAAGCAACTCAAACCTTTGGGATGACGTCTTAAAAAATGACATGAGGTGTTAGTTACAAAAGTCTCATTGGTGTCAGTAGGTATCACAGCTTAAAGTCCATTGTAATTCCAGTCTCTGACCCCAGCCCCAAAGCCCAGTGCTATGAGACTCTCTCCTCTGTAGTGGGGATCAATGGCCTACATATGTATTGGAGCATTGATCTTCACCAATGAGGAGAGAGCCTCATAGCACTGGGCTTTGGGACTGGGGTTATTCTATACAACCGTTAGGCTCGGATGATGGAAGTATCATTGGCAGGGTATTTTATGCCAAGGTGAAGCAAGGAATTCTCTGTCTTAAGGGACAGAACAAATGAATGAATGAATGAATGAAGAAAAAGCATTTGCTAAGTATTTACTATGTGGGACTGAACTTGGAGTGAGAAAGATTTGGATTTAAATTCTCTTTCAGATATTTAATAAAAATTCTGGGGGCAGCTAGATGGCACAGTGGATAGAGCACTGGCCCTCAAGTCAGGAGGACCTGAGTTCAAATCTGACCTCAGACACCTAATATTTCCTAGCTGTATGACCCTGGGCCTCAACAACAAAAAAAAATGTATACACACACACACACACACACACACACACACACACACACACACACAAATTCTGGATAAGTCATTTAAACTGTTGAGGCTCAGTTTCCTCATTTGTCAAATAATAATAGCATCTATCTAGCAAGATTGTTGTAAGAATTAAATGAAATCAAACAGGTGCATCAGTATATTAATAGAACCTTTCATTGTTAGATATTCTTTTGTTTATTTATTGCCATCTTGTTTTGTTGATATTCAGGACTTCTCAGACATTTAAATAGCTAGATATAGCCCTGGGTGCTAAGAGAATCTCAGGGAAGAACATGGTATGGCCTGAATATTTGGATATGCACCTCAAAGCTCATATGTGCCAAATCTGACAGGGGAAAGTTTCTGATGGTGCTTCACAATATACACATGTACCTATAAAGTTAATCATAAAGCATATCTTTATTTATTTACTTCCATTATGTCATTAGAAATGCATTAGAAAATCTCCAGCCTAGCATGACATCATGCTGATGCATGCTGGAAAAATTCCATTTAAGCCTTTCATTTTATATCTATATATTAACATTAGGAAAGCTTAAGTCCTGATTTCCTCTTGGGAGAGAAATTTCACTTCTCTGATCATCTGTCCTTATCTGTAAAATGGGTATAATAAGACAAACATAACTTTAGAATCTTGAAATTAAAAATTACATCAGATCCCAAATCTATTATAAATATAATCTAAGAGAAATGCTGAAAGAAAATAATAACTTATTTAGATAATGCTTTCAGGTTTACAAAGTGCTTGACGTGTTATTTTTTTATTCTCAAAACAATCCTAGGAAGTAGATATTACTATGTCCCCATTTTATAGATGAGGAAAGCGAGGCAGGCAACAAACTGTTAAGTGATTTGCCCAGCTAGATTTGGACTAAGACCAGCATTCTATCCATTAGCCTAGCTGCTTTGGAAAAGTGCCTTGTAATCATCATTATCCCTCTTAAAGTTCAATCTATGCCATGAAAGTGGGAAGGAGCAGAGGGAGGGCATCGAAGAGCAATGATAAAATCCAATAGGAAGGTGCCATTCAGGGGGATGTACTGTGAGGATTTGGGGTGCCCTGAGAATATCAGGGGAGCTTTGAAGGTCAAGCAATAATCCTGAAACACTAAGATAGTTGGCTAGGGGGATATCATTTATTGGCTTACCATCTAAAGCCAATGATAAGATAAAATTTCTCCTAAAAATTACAGAAATATACAGGTGGCAAAAGGATGTAGGGAAGGGGAAGGAAACAGTTATTTATTACTTGTCAGATATGTGCCAAAGATTGTGCTAAGTGTTTGATAAATATCTCATTTGATCAAAAACATTATAATTATGCTTGCCATGGATGCTGATATAGAAGGTGGGATTCATTTATGTTCAATTACCAGGAGAAAGCAAGGTCTAATGGAATAAGTAGAAAATGCCAATATCTCACCTACCTGAAATAGTTCAGAGACCTAAGGCAAACAAAACATAAGCACATACAAAATGGATTGAAAACGTAAACGCTTTCGTTACGCACCAGTATGATATAATAACAAAAATGGAAACAGATTTCACAAGCTAGATTTCACAAAGGTATCCTACTGCTTTGTTTTTGTTTTTGTTTTTTGACAATGCCTAAAAGGATACATAATAATAAAATTCAAAATAGTGGATCAAAAAACATCCCATGGAAACAATTGGAAATCATATGAAAGATAATTCAATGATGGCACACATACCAGAATGTATAGGATGTATTTAAAGTATTCTTCATAAGAAAAACTACATACCCCCCAAAAATTCATTGATTAAAGAGAAAAAAGGAAGAGAATCAATGAACTGAATGTGTATTTTAAGATAACAGAAAACATAAAAATAAACAAACATAAAATAAGAAAAATTTGAAAATTAGAAAAGTAAAAATAGGAAACAAAAATATGGTGGAACTGATAAAAACTGGAAAAGATAAAATTAAAATTCTTTGTCAATTGGATTAAAAAGAAATAAGTTTAAATAAAATCAACACAATAAAAAAATGAACAAAGTGAAATCCCAACAAACCAGAAAACATAAAAAGACTTATTGAAACCTATTATACTGCCCCAAATTTGAAAATGCAAAAGAATAAATGATTACTCTCAAAAATATAAAATAAAAATGAATAAGTAAAAATCTTTAAAAATTCACTCTCAGAAAAGAAATTAGAACTAGCTGAAAAGGAACTAGAAGGGGGAAAATCCTAATGAAATTACAGGAGAATTTTATCAAATTTTTAAAGAACAGATTATAAAAATATTGTCAAAAAATGCAAAAGAAAGCACTCTACAAAATTCACCTTATGAAACAAATGTGATTCTAATGCCCAAAGCAGGAAAGGATAAAGAAAGAAAATCATATACCAAATTCATCAATGATTATAGATTAAAATATTTTAGAATAAATTTACAGCTAAAACCCAACAATTTATCAAAGAAATCATTCATATGCTCAACTTAGATTTACACCAGGAAGATTAAACTAGTTCATTTATTAATAGAATAGTAAACATAATTAATTCTATTATAAACAAAAGCATTCTGATTATCTCAATAAATGTAAAAAAAAAGGGCCTTTGACAAAATACAACTCATTTGTGACCCCCCCCCAAATTCTAAGAAGTATAGGTTAGAAGTATAGAGAGACTTTTTATTATGGTGGAAAATTATTTATAATTTAAAATAAACATATAAAATGGGGGAAATACTACCTTTCTCAATAAATACAAAAAAGTCAACCAAGTGATTAGTGTATAATATAATTATTATTTATATATACATATCACATACCATTATATATACATGTTGCACATATATCATTATGTATTTAATTCCTCTTTTTAGAAGTATTAACAAAATCAATAACAAGATAAAGCATTAAAGGCATATAGCAGATGACATGATGGTTTACTGAGATAATTTGAGGGAATCCAGTTGATCATGCAGGAGACAAATGCTGGATGGGCCAGGAAGCAGGAAGACGAGTTCAAATCTAGCCTCAGACACTTACTAGCTGTGCAAACTCAGACAAGTTACTTAACCTGTTTGCCTCAGTTACTTCAAATATAAAGTGGGGAGGTAACAATAACATCTATCTCTCAGAATTGTGAAGATAAAAGGAAGTGATATTTATAAACCATTTAGCATAGTTTCTGTCACATTGTAAGCATTAAGTAAATACTTACTCCCTTCCCTTTCCCTTTCCCTTCTCCCTTATAAATAGAGTAGAAATGTTTTATGCCATAATGAATGTCAGAACTGTTATCTAAAGAAAAGTGACAAACTCTATTTTTTTTCAAACCTAGAAGTCCTGGGGATCAGATAAACCAGTAAGTGTTAGCTTAAACTTCACTCTAGTTTATGGATCACTAGATCTAGCTTCCTCTCGATGCATGATCAATTGTATGTTTCTTAACAAAAGATAATTATTACCAAAAGTGAGAATACAAGTGAACCTTTGGAATACTGGAAAATTATGGGTTTACATACATTGTAAATTATATCCCACATATACCCCAAACCAAAAAAATACTCTAAACTTTTACAAGAAAATGATATTTTTGCTGAAGGGCAAAAAAGGTGTGCCAAAAAGTGGCAAGGATATAAAGAATAACATTATCTATTCAGTAAGTACAGAACAAGCTACTCAAAAGATTAACATTTGCATTGCCTTTATTAAAGATGACAAAGCCTTGAACACAGGTCTGCACTCATGCCTTGTTCATACTCTGCAAATATATTAAAGGAACCAAGTACATTGAGAATAATAGATTATAAAGTGCAAAACAAAATGTTCTCTATTAGATATACACTAGTATCAACACAAGAATGAATGAGCAGCAAATGAATGAATGAAAAGGATATTTTTATTAAATGTTTGCTTTGGGTTTTTGTTTTTTGCTTTTTTAAGGAAAGCAGCCAGGTGATACAGTTGCTAGAGTGCTGGGTACAAAGTCAAGAAGACCTATCTCCTTGAGTTCAAATCTGATCTTAGATATAGCTGTGTGACCCTGGGCAAGTCACTTAAGCTTTTTGGCTCAGTTTTTCATCTGTAAAATAATCTGGAGGGAAAATATGGCAAACTATTAGTTTTGCTAAGAAAACCCCAAATGAAGACATGATTTAAAACAATTGAACAACAGCAATAAACTGATCAGGCACTGAGATAAGCAAAGAGAATGCAAATATGAGAAAGAGAGATAATTCCATACTTTCAAGGAGTTTATTATGTTCCAGTGGGGGAAGACAAAACATATCAGGGTACTTAAATAGTCACTTTCTTCAGCTGTGGTAGTTCTAAAGAGGAAAAGAAATTTTAAACTGAACCATAATAATTAAAACCACTTCCTTAAAAGATGTAACATTTTAAACCAATTAGTCATAGAAATCATCCCTGATATTTCCCAGCTACCTCTAAACAAGCTGATACCATTCTTTTCTTCCTCTTCCTTTTCCTAGAACCTAGACTCTCAATTTTCATCTTATCTATCTCATCATATATCATCTATGCTCATAAACAGCACATCACACCATTTCCCAACTAATTCCTAACAGTGATCCCACCTGATATTTTTAACCCCACTCTTCCTTCCAAGTTAAAAAAATAACATCTATTAAATATATCCAAAGACACAATCTAAAATGGCAACTAGAATTATATATCAGAAGCTCACTATCTAGTCTAAATTAACAGATGGTAAATCACTATAACACAGAGACCTCAAAATGTCCTTGAGCCTTCAACAAATAAATTGTTCTACAACAAAACTTCATTATAGACAAAAATAGTTGGACATAATTGCCCAGAAATAACACTGATTTATTTTTTAATTGAGCAACATTTTTAATAGATATGGATATAAAAGGCTCATATTTTCCAAGCTACATGAAAAGAAAAACTCTCAAACTATAGCTAGTGAAATCAAAATTCTGTGGCAATAATGAGGTCAAGAGCATTCCCATCATCCTGTCCACTGCTGGAATCACCCTAAAGATGCTTTGACTGAACTAACAGATAATGGGCTGACATCCCAACATTTTCAATTACAAACAAAACAAAATAAAGCATTCATTGTATCCACATGTGTAATAATCCAAAGAGTGTTTAATGTAAAAGTAAAGCAGGACAGTGAAAGGTTTGAGGGTCATTCCTTTGTAAACTCCATGGAATAAATGAAGAATAACAATAACAAAGTGCTCTGTATGCTGGAAATTAGTATATAAAATGGATTATTATAATTATCATCCCCAATGCCTTTCTTTGCACTTGTTCCCCATAGTAGAGTGACTTTTCTAGACAGCTTAGTAGCATATTAGATAAAAGTGCTAAGCATCAAGCTTGTACAAACCTAGGTCTCATTACTTGTTAGTTGTATGACCCTAGAAAAGTCAGTTAATTTCTGACTGCCTCTGTTGTCTCATCTGTAAAATGGAGGTAAATAATAGCACTTGCCTCACAGGATTGGTATAAAATACGAATGAGGATAAAATGAGATAATATTGGTAAAATTTTCCGAAAATCTCAAAGCATTATATAAATGCTGGCTATTATTTTTGTTGTTATTTTCACTATTATTATTTACAATAATGATAATAGTATCCCAGAGCTAGAAATCTCTGACTTTCTTCTTAAAGTTCCTGGTAATTTTGAGGGTAATTAAGTGGCAGTCAGAGTGCTGGGTCTAGAGTCAAAAAGGACTAATTTTCCCGAGTTCAAATCTGGCCTCAGACACTTATTAGTTGTGACCCTAGGCAAGTCTATTAAGCCTGTTTGCCTGAGTTTCCTCATCTGTAAAATGAGCCAGGGAAGGAAACAGCAAACTATTTGACCATAGGTTCATGGCTGAAGGTCATTTAAAGGAAATTTATACCCATTCTCAAACTTTGTGGATGAGAAATTGAAAACTAGAATGATTAAATTGCTGCTTCAAAATCCCACAGGCAGTAAGCTGTAGAGTATGAATCTGAACTCAGTTCCTTTGATTCCAAACACAGAACTCTTTATTCTGTTTCTCATTCACTTTTAGTGTATGTTTTGACAACGTTTAAGTGATTAGACTAAAATGCAATGATCTTCCAAATTTCCAAACACAGTGCACTTCAGTATCTGTTAAATGAATTAGTAATCTAATTTTATCCATGCTGAGTGCACAGTTTTGTATATCAAATTTGCACAAAGTACACTGCAAAAAATTACAAGGCATCATACTGAAATAGTCACGTGATTGGAAATTTTAAATCTCTGAGCACTAACGTTATTGGCTCTGGGCATATACAAATTTAGCCTACCAATGCTAATTGCTATCATACATGGCATTTCCACAAGCTATTGAAAATGGACCCAGAGATTTTTGCAAACCAGTAACATATAGATTGAGATAATCCTTATGAATGTATTAATAAATATTTGTATCGTATACATTTATATGACATAAAATTATTGTAATATGGGATATATATGTACATACAATTAAAGACTTGCTGATTGTATAAATAGACAGCAAAGAAAGAGTTCACACATATATACACACACATGCATAAGCATATTCTTTCCTGTCAAGTTATTTCAATCAGACAGTTTTTATTAAGCATTTCTGAATGCACTAGGAAGCTAGGTGATACAGTGGATAGAACTGGAGTAAAGAACACCTTACTTCAAATCCGGCCTCAGACACTTATTGGCTGTGTGACTCTGGACAAGTCCCTTGACCCTGCTTGCCTCAGTTTCCTCATCTGCAAAATGAGCTGGAGAAGAAAATGGCAAACTGCTCCAGTATCTTTGCCAAGAAACCCCTAAATGGAACCACAGACTTGACCGAAATGGTCCTCCATCCATGGGACTATGCTTAGCATTGAAGAAACCAGGAAGAATAAAAACAGCTCCTGTCTTCAAGAAGTTCACGTTCTAATGGGAGAGATACCATAAAATAATTAAACACAAGTAAGATATATGTTAAGTAGACAATAATGGCCTTAAAGACAAAGGCACTGATTGATGTAAATGAACCAAGAAAGACTTCCTAAAGAAGCTCATGTTTGAGCTGAGTCTTAAACAAAGCCAGAAAAGCAGAGGTGAAGGTGAATAATTCCACAAGGTATAATATACATGCTTTCAAAATAATCCTAATTCAATTTATAACATAATTACTAGTGTACCTTAATATATTACTTGCCTTATTTTATGATTCAGAGCTGAGGCTCAAAGAGAATTTGACTTGTCCATGGTTCCATTGCTAACAAGGGGCTATGGTGAGATTTGAATTCAAGTTTTCTCACCTCCATGTCTCTGTCCAGAATCCTGGAATCTCAGAATTAGAAGAGCGCTCAGAAGTCCATCTTTTCTAACTTGTACCTAAACCAGAAACTTTTCCATCCCCACAATGACACATCATCTCCCAAAAAGAAATAAGGAAAAGCAATCAGATCCACACAATGCTGTCTCAAGTAGGAACATGTAATCCCTATTGTCATAATTTGTCTGGTATTAACTCATGGCCCTGTGCAAAAGGGGCCTCAGCTGCCAATACTCAAAGGATTTGACAAGGAACTCTCAAAGGTTTTTCTGTTATAATGATACCCTTCTAGACATGATCATCCCAAGTCAATCAGATGCTGCCGTCCCTGTGTGGGGGGTTGTGTTCCCAGGGAGAGGTAGCTGTCCTTTGGCAAGGAAGTGGGTGATCCCTCAGGAGTTGGTACAGCAGCCAACCCTAGCGGGTAAGTGGTTGGGGATCCATCAGGATGAGAGGTGCTATATAAATTAGAGCTATCATTATTACAGCATAAGAAACAGATGTGTATGGGCAATGTGACAGCTGGAAGAGCTAGGTTTTGAGAAAATGTGTCAGTACAGCACTCCAAGATTTATCTACACAACCCTTATTAGCATTAATGGGAATTGTAACGCTAACACTCTACTCAGATTATACAGCCCCTTGAAAATTCCTTCCTTGACTTTCCTTCAAATAGACAGTTAATCTGATACCTAATTATAAATTAATTGGCAATCCCACAACCCTAACTTGTAAAACTATCCCACCAAAAATTATTACACATTCAACTCAATTCTTTCTTTCATGGAGGGGGGTGGGGGAGTAGAGAAAGAAAGAGGAGGAAAGGATGAGTTAGACAAAAGAGGAGCGGCAATTATGAGCATCCTGGAGCAAGGGAAGGAAAAGAGACACTTCAGTCCTCCCATCCAGCCAAGGATGGCTTTGGATTGATTGCTGCTCCATTTCCCTTTGCAGTCCCCTTGATGGGAGCACAGCAGACTTCTGAGCTGATAAAGTTTCCTCACAAGATCACTGCCATAATCCCGGCAGCCCTTCCTCTCCCTATAACTGCAAGTCCAGAGCTGCCACATAGAGATCCCAAGGCTTTCCAGAACAACATTATGCTCTTTCCTCCCTTTCCTAAAGCTTTATGTGTCTTATGCCTGTTTACTAGAATCAGGGACAGAAGATGCCTAAATTAAGGGTAAATGAATGTACTTAATTGAAGGACAGAACCATAAGTAAGAGTTTTTGTATCCAGGACACCCATCACACATCATGTCCCACATGATTGACAAAGAGGAGAGGTAGCGGGAGTAGGGTAGAGATAGAGCTACCAGGGTTTTCTCCTTCATGGGTAGAGATAGAGATACCATGATTCCAATGTGAGCCTACTTCTGAAGAAATCACTGTTGAGAAAACTGGGGGCTAAGGAAATAGGGAAAGACAGAAGCAGTTCATGAAAATTAAAGAAGCAGTTCTTTTTTTCTTTTTCTTCTTCCTTTGTTCTCTTCTTTTTTCTTCTTTCTTTGTTTTCTTTCTCTTCTTCTTTTTTCTTCTTCTTCTTCTTCTTCTTCTTCTCCTCCTCCTCCTCTTTCTCCTCCTTCTTCTCCTTCTTCTAATAATTCTATCACAGTAGCATGAAATAAGTGTATAGGCACCTCATCTCTCAGCCAAGAAAATATAAGTCTTGAGTCTTGTTTCTGACATATACTGGCTATGTGACCCTGGGTATGTCCTAGACAATAAAATTAATCATTTCAATTTCATAAATTGAGAACTTTTTGCACAAACAAAACCAATTATGATCAAACTAGAAGGCAAACAGCTGAAAGGAAAGGAAAGCTTTGCAGAAAGTTTCTTTGACATCACTAATATATTATAACCTGATTAAAGTATGAAAGAAGAAGAGTTATTCTTTAATAGATAGAGAGACAAAGGATATGATCAGGAAGAAAATATCAAAGCTATCAGCAGCCATATAAAATGTTCTATATCACTAATAATTAAGAAATATAAAACAACTGAGGTTTTACTTTATACTCATCATATTAGCAAAAATAAACCAAAAATAAAAATTGCAGTTGTTAAATAGATGCTCAAGGCTCGGCACATTAATGTACTGTTGATGGATCTGTGGATTGGCTTAACCATTGAAACACTTTGGAAGTGTGCCTAAAACATTATGAAACCGTGCATCCCTTTTGTTACAACTTATTTACCCTAAGGCCTACATCCCTTTTGTTGCAACCTATCTATCCTAAGGCCTATAACCCAAAGAAAACAAAAAAAAAAAAAAAAAGAGGAAAAGGATTCATGTGTGTAAAAATATTCATTGAATCTCTTACTTGTAGTAAAGAACTGGAAAAGAGGTTTCATGTCCATCAACTGGATCAAATGAATGAAAATATGAATTATAATATTAAACAGGAAGAAATGATGGAGAAAGTTTCAAAGAAAGTCATGGGAGGGGACTTTTATGAACTGATGTATACTAAAGTGAGCAGAGCCAAAAGACCAATTAATATAATAACAATATTGTAAAAAAAAAAAAAACTATTTTGAAAGGCATAAAATTCTGATCGATGCAACAACCAAGCATAATTCCAAAGTTGGTGATGAACTTAGGAAGCAGAAATAGACACATTTTTGGACCTACCCAATGTGTTGATTTGTGTTTTGTCCACCTAATTATTATAAACATTCTTTACCATATTATTTTTCAATTAGTGAGATATGGGGGATAGAGGTAGGTTAGCTAATATCCAATGACATAATATTTGTAAAGCATTCACCACAGTGCATGGTACATAACCCCTGTTTCCTTCTTCTCTTCCACTGGTAGAGAAGAAGAAGGAGAAGAAAAAGGAGGAGGAGGAGGAAGAGGAGAAGAAGAAAAAAGAAGAAGACGAAGAAGACAATGACTACAACAACGACGATGATGAAGAAGAAAACAAAGTAGACAATGGCTATGATATGAAGAAGGAGAAGGAGAAAAAGAAGAAGAGGAGACAAAGGAGAAGAAGGAGAAAAAAGAGGAGAAAAAGGAGGAGGAGGAGGAGGAGGAGGAGGAGAAAGAGAAGAAGAAGGAGAAGAAGAAGAAGAAGAATCAGGAGAAGAAGAAGAAGAGGAAGAGGAAGAAGAAGAGAAGGAAGAGGAGGAGGAAGAGAAGGAGGAAGAGGAGGGAGGGAAAGAAGAAGGGAGGAATGAAAAAGGAAGAAAGAGAAGAGAAGAGAAGGAAGATGCATTGAAGATTTTAAAAGAAAATAAATGAATGAGAAGAGAAACAAGTTCTGAAGGAGGCACAGAGAAGTAGGAAAGCTTTGAAAATATTATGTTGAATTTATTATATCCTTGTTAAAAAGCAAGTTCCATATGTAAAGATATGTAGGTGCATATGCAACCATCTTTTTCTGTTGTACTGAAAATAGAGGAGTAATATTTTTTGATATCCAAGTTAAGAATAATAAAATTAAATGGCTTTATCCTTTAAAAACTGCTCTGTATAGAGTTTTGTGTTGGGTACCAATGAAGATACAAAACCCCTTGGCTTTAAAATCCTTATAATCTCATAGGAAGATATGGCAAATCAAAGATAATTCTGAGAGCAATAAGTAAATAAGAAGTGCAATATGTTTTATTTATGTTCTCCCCCATCCCAGTGCCTAACACAGAACTTTCTGCATCACAAGCATTTGATAATTGTTTGCTGAATTTTAATTATATTTGAAAATGCTTGGGACAGTTTTGGGGTGCTTTTTGCTTTTCAAAAGTTAGTTGTAGGTGCAGCTAGGTGGCCCAGTGGATAGAGCACTAGCTTTCAAATAAGGAGGACCTGAGTTCAAGTTTGGCCTCAGACATTTAATAGGGCCTAGCTGTGTGACCCTGGGCAAGTCACTTAACCCCAATTGCCTCAGGGGGAAAAAAAGAAAAGAAAATGCTTTTTATACTTTGTTACACTTCTATAATATAAGGTCACTTATTCTTTGTTGGTTTCCTCAACTGCACACATATACACACATACACACACAGAATTATTACAGACAAGATTTTGGCAAATACACAAGTTCTTTCAAAACTTTTACTATTTTTCTCATGTACTTTCCCCATCAAAGCATTAGAGGAGAGGTGTCAGAGCCTCACTTTAAATGGATTTGGGGAGGGTTTTAAAGTTCCAGAGGCAGCTGTGTGATAGCCAAATTTAATATTTTATGATCTAAATGAAAGGCTCATATGGCCTTCCATTTCCAAAAGGTAATGAGTGGAGCAGGCCTTGCTCTAGCCCAGGAAGTCTTTTAAAAATTCTTATCTAAGCAGGTTTGGCACATTTCCACAATTCAATTCAGCAATAACAGTTTGCCTCTGATGTCACTGTTCTAGGTACCAAAGAAGCCTACCTACCACATAAGTACTGCCCTCAAGAAGCCCACAGACTCAGGGATGTAACAAAACAAAGAATTTTTGCCAGACATTCCTAGGCCAATCTCTTTATTTACAAAGGAGGAAACAAAGGTCTAGAGCAGTGGTTCTCAAACTTTTGTTTTCAGTATCTTTATCCTATTAAAATTTATTGAGGATCTCTCCAAGGCGTTTTTGTTTATTGGGTTATATTTATAGACATTTACCATATTGGAAATAAAAACCATTTTTGAATTTGTAGACCTTCTAAAAGGGTTTCAGAGATCCCCAGGATTCTCTAGACCATACTTTGACAACCACTGGGAGGATCACAAAATGGCAGGACCAAAGATCTAAAGCTGGAAACAATCTCAGAAACCACCTCATCCAAGAACCCTACATTTCACAGCTGAGAAAATAAGTCCTGAGACTTATAGAAATAGAAAAGGGTCCTGAGAAAGGAATGAGGGAAGGGAGTGACTCCTTCATGGAGATCTAGAAGGAAAGAAACACATAAAGGAAGAACCCTAATTGTGATGGTGGTTATAGTGATAGTAGTACTAGTACTAGTAGTAGTGGGAGGAATAATAATACTAGTAGTAGTAGTAGTGATGGTAGTAGTAATAATACTGGTAGTGATGATAGTAGTAATAGTAGTAGTAGTAACTATAAGGTATCATAAGGTGAGGTAGTAGTAGTAATACTAGTAGTACTAATAATAGTGGGGACAGTGGTGGTAGTAGTACTAGTAGCTATAGTAGAACTGTGGTAGTGATGGTAGTAGAACAGTAGTAGTGGTGGTGGTTTGTCCTTTCATTCTCAAAAAGGACTATGATATCAGGGAGGTGGTGCCATAATATGCAAGTGAATTAGATTTAAGGGGGGGGGGCTGGGCAAGCTTACCTCACTTTCTCCTCCAGAGCCATCTAGGTCCTGTGGCCAGATACAGATCAGGAGGACTGGAGATGGGCCTGAGTGAAATGGAAGACCTCCGCCTTTTTAAGCCAAGGTCTTCAACAGGTCTCAGTTTGACTGAGGGGGTATCCCTTCAGTGATTAAGTCTAAGTGGCAGTTGAGGCAAAGAATCTCCTCTTTCACTTAGTCAGAAAAAAAATAGATCAATGAATCTGGGAGGAGGAGGCCCTAAAGGTTTCTGGCCAAAGTAGAAATGATTGCTATTTACATTAAATCATCCGAGTCAATCAGGACCCACACAATGACCAAATGAGGTTTGGCCCAGGACTGTCGGTGCCCAGATTGGTTTTGGTTTAAGGCCTAGTCCTTTAGCCAGTAAACCCCAAGATTTCTTGGCAGGTTTCAGAGGGAAAAGAGGGGGAAAATGCTTTTAAAAGTCTGTATAGAGAAGGGAATGATACCCTATCTGAACAGAGATTGGAAGGAAGGAAGGAAGGAAGGAAGGAAGGAAGGAAGGAAGGAAGGAAGGAAGGAAGGAAGAGAGGAAGGAAGAAAGAAGGAAAGGAAGGAAGGAAGGAAGAAAGAAGGAAAAGAAGGAAGGAAGGAAAGAAGGAAAAGAAGGAAGGAAGGAAGGAAGGAAGGAAGGAAGGAAGGAAGGAAGGAAGGAAGGAAGGAAGGAAGGAAGGAAGAAAGAAAGAAGGAAAGGAGGAAAGGAAAGGAGGGAAGAAAATGGGAGGAGGGAGGGAAGAAGGGAGGGAGAAAAGAAAGAATTGGAGGGACAGAAGGAGGGAAGGAGAAAGTCTTTTTAAGCTAAGATCTAGTAGGGATGGTGGTAGTAGTAGTAGCAATAGTAGAGCAGTGGTGTGATGGCAATAGAATAATAGATCAGTGGTGGCACTGGTGGAGGTGGTAGTAAGAGTAGTAGTGGTAGTAACAGTAGTATTAGTTGTGGCAGCCTTTTTGTAGTGGCCAGAAACTGGAAACTGAGTGGATGCCCATCAGTTGGAGAATGGCTGAATAAATTGTGGTACATGAATAATATGGAATATTATTGTTCTGTAAGAAATGACCAGCAGGATAATTTCAGAAAGGCCTGGAGAGACTTACAGGAACTGATGCTGAGTGAAATGAGCAGGGCCAGGAGATCATTATATACTTCAACAACAATACTATATGATGATCAATTATGATGGACATGGCCCTCTTCAGCAATGAGATGAACCAAATCAGTTCCAATAGAGCAGTAATGAATTGAACCAGCTACACCCAGTGAAAGAACTCTGGGAGATGACTATGAAGCACTACATAGAATTCCCAATCCCTCTATTTTTGTCCGACTGCATTTTTGATTTCCTTCACAGGCTAATTGTACACTATTTCAAAGTCTGATTCTCTTTGTACAGCAAAATAACTGTATGGACATGTATACTAATATTATATTTAATTTATACTTTAACATATTTAAGATGTATTGGTCAACCTGCCATCTGGGAGAGGGGATGGGGGAAGGAGGGGAAAAATTGGAACAAAAGGTTTGGCAATTGTCAATGCTGTAAAATTACCCATGCAAATATCTTGTAAGTAAAAGGCTATTAAAAAAAAAAAAAAGTAGTATTAGTTATGGTGGTGGTTGTAGTTGTAGCTACTGCTATGTGGCACAGTAGATACAATTTACACCTACCATCAAGAAAATCTGAGTTCAAATCCAGTTTCAGACACTTACTAGTAATGTGTCCTTGGGCAAGACACTTAGCTGTTTTCTGGTTCAGTTATGTCAATAGTATAATGAAGATAATAAAAACATCTTATCTCCCAGAGTAGTTGTAAGGATAAAATGAGATTTTTGTATAGCGTCTAGCATCTAATAAACACTGAATAAAAAGCTTGTTTCCTTCCTTTCTATATCACTCAGTTTCCTTGAGCATCAACAAAGGGAATTCAGGAAAAGGTACAATATATCATAAAACCAAAATGGCTGAGGAAAGGAATAACTCTCAAAGAGCGTTTGAGAGCTCAAACATCATTGAATATGACTCTTACTACTAGATGGAGAAAGCTGAAATCAATCTAAAAATTGTATGCAAATTAGCATTAAACATAAGAAACCTCAGAAAATGTGATAAGTCCTTATATTTAGAATGAAATCCTCTTTGAAAACAGAAGAAAATGAATCTATAAGGAAGATTTCCTTCGAGCCCAGTTTTCCCCACCTAAAATCTCTCTTTTTCATCAATCAACTAATTAGTCAACAATTATTAAGAACCTACTACATGCCTATTATTTGTGATAAATTTGAAGCTTTTTTTAGCCCCAAGCAAAAATATAGGCCCTACCTTCAAGAAGCTTACAGTCTAATGTAAATAGCTAGGTATATGGCGCAGTGAATAGTATGTGGGCAGTGGAGTCAAGGAGATTCATCTTCCTGAGTCCAAATCCAGCTTCAGATACTATTAATTGTATTAACCTCAGTTAGTCACTCACTTCACCTTGCTTACCTCAATTTCCTCATCTATAAAATGAGCTGGAAAAGGAAAGGGCAAACCACTTTGCTAAGAAAATCTCAAATAAGTCAAAGAGAGTTGGACTCCACTGAAAAATAAGTGAAAAAATATGCAAGATATATACATAGTGGATGGGAGATCACCTCAGTGAGGAAGTTGAAGCAGAGGGAGTTGGAAAGGCTGCCTACAGAAGGTAGGGTTTGAGGCAGGATTTCATCTATGGGGTTAGAACAAGATTGTAAGCAAACGATTCAACAATTAAACCTAATAGGTATCCCCAGAGTCAAGTATAATATTGAGAATATAGTAGATGCTTAATAAATGTTTGTTGAATGATCTGCTGAATTGCAAACAAGATCTATTCAAGAAAAAGGTTTTCAGGGAAGGTAGAAAACTGAAGAATTCTTCGCAGGTATCATGATCCATTAAAGAAAAGGGGAACAAAAGTCTAAATATCTAAAATAGATAAACATATCTGGAGGAAACTTTCCTTATCATCTTTAAATGACCCCAAGTAACTGCAAAGAAAGGATATTTTGTCCCAGATTATTAGACAAGATATTTTTTTTTCTAGTGAGAAAATATCTGAATGTGAAATTTTGTCGTTATTCAATTGTCTCAATCATGTCTGACTTCATGAACCCATTTGGAATTTTCTTGTAAAGATTCTGGTACAATTTGCCATTTCCTTCTCCAGATCATTTTATAAATGGGTAAACTGAGACAAATTAGGGTGACTTGCCCAGGATCTGAGTCAATATTTGAACTCAAGAAGATGAGCCCAGCCATTTCATCCACTAACCCTGAGAATAAGATAAAGTCATGTTATGAATAATATGACTACTACTAAAAGAAGGGTATAGAGGGTATTTGGAGGTAACCAGTGAATGTAAAAAGGCAGCCCAAAATCAAAACTAAAACAGGAAATACTGAGCAGGCAAATGATGGAGACACCAAGTCATTTCTTTGTATACCTGGTTAAATATAGAGTAAATTCCTTGCGTCTTCACCAAGCAGTCATTGGCTCAGGTCAAGTTTTGTTTTATTTTGTTTCCCCTTAAGTGAATTTGAAGGAGTCTTTAAATAACCAAAGGACTTCAATATTGAAATATCCCATATGACCAGAAGAAATATGCTGGCATAGTATCTGGAACAGGGAAAAACAAAGATTCAGAAGGGATTTTCAAGTGTTAAGATGATTTGAAGAGTTAGACACTTTTTTTTCCCTCAGATCTAATGTAGGGACAGATTTTCAAAAACACAGGTTCAACAAACTGTCTTACTTTGATATTGAAGAAGATCTCATATGGAATGCAGAACATAAACTATTTGGGACAAGTTCCTTCAGGAAATCTCAACTGTAAGGGTTTAATGTGGTTTAGTTTTATACTGAAAACCCCAAAAAGAATTAGGAGGGGGGGTACGAAAGGGATGAATCGCAGAAATGTCACTAATCTAAAATAGAGAGACATCATTCCTGTTTTTGACATGAAAGAAAGCTTAACAATCAATAATTAGAGCCAAGTCAATCAAGGGCCAGTGATACACTGACTGCCTCCTGACCACTGATCCCATTTATTCGTACTGATTTTATTTACTATCATCCCCAATTTCCCACGCCATAATTTAGTTTCCCCCAATTCCCACCCCAATTTCCACCAAGTAACTACCTGCTTGTTTTTGCAATCTCTGAATGCCTCTTCGCCTTGCTAAAATCAGTATCTCTGTTAAAATATTCTGTTTTCTGTTTCAGGGAGAAAAGAAGTTTAAGTTGAGGAGGAGGGTTGCAAGTATTTAAGGGATGGGGTATAGTATAAGGAATAGAGTCCTGGTTTTTGAGAAAGGAGGACCTCAGTTCAAATCCCAACTCTGACACTATTTGTATGGCCTTTCTATCTCTGGGTCTGAGTAACTTCATCCACAAACATGGAAAATGGCTTAAATGATCTACTATTCTTTACAACCCCAGACCCACGAGCCTACGATGTGTGATTTCACCATATACTATATTGCCAGCATGTCTTCCATCAAGGAGGATCCATGACTGAGCTGTTATAGAGAGTCTCTTCTGGGGATGGAGTAAGGGTGGAGGTGGGAATATAGAATGAGACTATAAGAGATTTTCTCATAGTCACAAGGTCAGTATGTATTATGGAGTCAAGACTAGAATTCAGGCCTTCTGAACTCCAAAGGGAGCCAGGCCTCTAGGTCTTGCACATTGCATCCTCTTGTAAATCCTCTTATAAATATACATCTCTATAATAAAATAAATGTGACATGCATGTATATGTTTATTTATACATATATTTATATATGCATGTATATGTGGATATGTGTATATGAAAATATATAAAAATCCATAAACACCCCCCCCAAAAAAAACATTTTATATTCTCTTTTGGGAGGGACTCTTTCAAGATTTGTCCTTTGGCTCGTTTATTTTTGCTTATGATTTTGTATAGGTTTTTTTTTTCCCCTTCCATGTTGTATCCTCTATTTTTTTTGACTACATATCTTTCTTTTTTCTTTGTGATCTGGATAATGTCAGCATCTTAGGTAGGGGAAATTATAGCTAACCACCACTTAACATTGCCATGCTGACTGGTGATAAAAAGGAGCAACATCATACAAATATTTATAAAAAACATTTATATTTTATAAATATTTTATGTAATATGTATTTGTGCCATATCAATAATTACACATATATGTATATTCATGTAAGTGTATTTATATGGTATATCTTTATGTGTACTATATGCTCATGCTGTAGTATGTATATAACTATGTATAAACTTTATAACAAGTTTGTATATTTTTACTTTATGTCAGGTGTATACTATATAGATTTTAATATACTTATACACAAACATCAATATGTACATGTTCATATAAACATAAATGTTTATATAAACAATTGTGATGCTGTTGCTTTTCAAACATATTTGTTTTACACATATATGTATATATAGCATAAGTGTGTATCTATATGGGAACAGGGAGACACAGAGAGAGAGTAGAATGAGGAGAAGAAGGGAGAAAGAAGGGACAGAGAGAAATGGAGAAAGAGAGACATACAGAGAGAGACCCAGAGAAAGGGAGAGAAAAGGGGGGAGGGGGGACATAGAGAGTTTGACACAGATAAAGAGACAGAGAGAGGGAGGAAGAGAGAGAGTGCAATGGGAAAGGAAAGAAGTCAGGGAGAAACGAGATGGGGAGGGTGGGGTAGAGAGGCAGAGATAGAGAGAGACAGAGAGAGCACAAGCGCAATGGGAGGAGGAAGGGAGAAACAAGAAGACAGAGACAGAGAAAACTTTTCAATCGGACTTGTTGAAGCATTTCCTTCAAGAATATGGATAGGACTCAGACCTGTGGATTTAATTTCATAGAAACCGACCTTCTCAGGAGGACCTTAGCTTGGTCCCTTCTCGGGGATTCACAAACAAGGAGACCTGCCGAGACTTCCCTAGGCAGCGTGTGTTAGATCTGGGCCAGCTCCCTCCCCTCAGCCTCGCGGCCTCCTCCCCTCAGCCTCGCGGCCTCCCCGCCTCAGCCTCGCGGCCTCTCAGATGAGATCAGGTTTCCCTTCCCTTCTGAAGCCACCGGAATTTCTTCCTGGGCACAAGCAGCTTTAAAGGGGGGGGGGGGGGGGGGGGGGAGAGGGGGAGCGACTCCACAGTGCTCCCCAATTTCGCCGCAAGCGTGTTGTGGGTGACACTTGGGGAGGAAAAGTGGGTTCACTGAAGACGTGCTTCAGGTGTTTGCGTTCTCTCTGGGTGCAGGAGTTCAGCCTCGTTTCCGGGGCCCTGAGTCTGTGCTGAGCCAAACCCAGACTCCCGGGCGTCCCTGCGCTCCCTCCGGGTCGGCCTGGGCGCGTCTCTTCTCTGGGAGCTGCAGCGGGGGAAGATTTCACAAGTAGCCCTTTAAATACCCCCTAATGAATGAATGGCCAACTAATTACCTCATAAATATGCATGAGTCCGCCCCAGCCCGAGATTCCTCGTAGCGGTCCCAAACATCTGCCCTCCCTCTGCCGCCTACTCGTCCGCCAGGACGTAGGTGAAACTCATTAGGCCCGGCGTGGGTCTCCTCACCCAAGCCAAACGGAAAGGTGTGGGGAGAATGGGGAGACCCGGCCCGACGCACTGTTAGTGAAAAGGCAGCTTCTCAAACATAAACATAATAAAGTAAAGACTGCATCAATCTACCCCGAGGCCACAAGTATAGATAAATGACATTCAGGGAAAAGAAAAAGGCCTCTAGCCTTCCGCTAATCCCACCCAAGCCTCCCCCGACTGAACAGTTCCTGAAATGATGCGTGCTGGGGGGAGGAGGGGGTGCTGCTGGGGAGGCTGAGGCTGCTGGGGAGGAGGAGGCTGCTGGGACCCTGAGCTCGAGAGGGCCAAGCTATAGGAGACCAAGCCGGCCGGGTGCCCATACTATATCCAGCAGTGGTGAGCCTCCTGTGGTAAAAGGCTACTAGGCCGTCCTCCGAGACAGAAACAGAGCAGGTCAAAAGCATCCACAATAATCAGGATTGGGATCAAGCCACTGATTGGTCACTTCTATGCTGGGTGCAAGAAGAAGCAGGGGAGGGAGGGAAGAAGGGAGGGATGGGAGGAAAGAAGGGAGGGGGGGAGAGAAAGAAGGAGGGAAGGAAAGAGGAAGGAAGGAAGAAAACGAAGGAAAGAAGAAGGAAAAGGATAGAGAAGAAAGGAAGGAGGGAGGAAAAAAGGAAGGAAAGAGGGAGAGAAGGAAGAAAGGAAAGAAGGAAGTATCTAGCCCATAGTAGGTATTTAATAAATACTTGATCATTTAAATATAATTAGAACACTTAACTTTATATCATGTAATGAGTTTGTCAAGTGTTTTTTGTTACCTTATTTGAGTCTCATAAAATCCTTGTGAAGTAGGCACTGGAAACATTGTTATTCCCACTCTACAAATGAGAAAAACAAGGTCTAGTGATATGCAATGGCTTGTCAGTGATCACATGGCTACATTTGAAACCAGCTCTTCCTGACTGCAGATCCAGTGCTCTCTCCACTATTCCATGTTGCTTCTCAATATATATCATGGCTCCGGAATCAAGGACCTATTACCAACAACAGTTTCCCACCCCACTAAGACTTAGGAGAGCTAAAACCAAATCATAGAGTTCCGGCAGAGCTCAAATTGTGTCAAAACTCAGGGGGAAAAGAAGGTGATAAAAAGTTTGACTCCATCAAAGTAGTCCCAATGGTCCTATGTCCTCGGGCTTAAACATGCCTTCTTCAACTGATCTGCTTCCCAGGGCCATAAAGTAAATCTTATGTTGTCTGGCCTACAGTGAGAAAAAGAGAAAAC
Source organism: Antechinus flavipes (assembly GCF_016432865.1). NCBI lineage: Eukaryota > Metazoa > Chordata > Mammalia > Dasyuromorphia > Dasyuridae > Antechinus > Antechinus flavipes. The sequence goes on from NC_067399.1 coordinate 46,974,063, forward strand.
TACCTTTACAAGGTTCTTCCTATTGCCAAAAGATTACCATTCTTCTGCAAAGTCTCAGCAAATCCCTAACTTTACTCAGTAAAGATAGTTTGCCATTAAAATGGATACAGAATCAAGGATACATAAATATCCATGTACCACAGTTGACCAGCAATGAAGATCAAGAACAGAGGTCAAGTTGAATGGGAAACTTAGGTTTAAGTTGTCACAATAGAAAGTGGTCATTTCCTAGGTGTTTGGGTAAGTAGCTAAACCCTATCAGAGAAATAAAGAATCATGGTAGACTTGTCATATACCAATGACAATGACTCAAATCCCCCTTCTGATGCTTACTGGTACTATAACCATAGGCAAGTCACTTATTTCCTGAGTCTTAATAGCCTCAAAAATGACAGGATTGAATAAGAGAGACAGAGACACAGAGAGAGTTAATCCTGGGACCACAGGTAAGTTTAGGTGAGTAGTTTCTTGAATGAAAACAGAAGAAAAACCATTCCAAAAGGTAGTATGTTTGGTTCTGCAAACCATCAGAAGTGTGAGATACAGAGAAGAATCAGCAAAGGATATTTACAAAAAAGGAGAATGCAATGGAGGGCAACCCAGAATGGTAAAAGATCTCATTTCCGTGTAATAGGAAGATCAGTTGAAGAAATAGGTCATGTTTCTAAAGAAGAAAAAACTTGGTGGGCTGGTATTAGTTAGTGACAAACATTTGAAAAGAGTTTTTTCCCCTCTTTGACTCCAAAACTTAAAAGTAAAAGCAGTGAGAAATGGTGACAAAGTGACAAATTTGGTCTTCTTTTTAGAATAGAGTTCCTAGCAATTAGAGCTGTCCCAAAGTAAACTAAAGCATCTGAGGAATTGTTGGGTTTCCACTCCTTGGAAATCTTTAAGCAGAAAGATTAGATGATCATTTGTCAAGGACTTTGTTGTTGTTATAGTTTAGACTAGATGACCCTTAAGTTCCCTTTGAACCCTGAAATTCTGTACTTAATGTAGAGAAAAAAAAGAATGACAATTCTCTTTCTATAGGGATCCTCCAATGGTCTATAATCTATGGTCTATAGTTCATATGTAATATTCTGACACTTAGGTCATGATGTCAAAGATAATAATTTTTTTAAATAAATGGAACCTAGGGACAGTTAAATGATGCAATAGCTAGAGCACTGACCCTCAAGTCAGGAGGACCTGGGTTCAAATCCAGCCTCAGACACATAATACTTCCTAGCTGTGTGACCCTGGGCAAGTCACTTAACCCCAATTGCCTCAGCAAAAAAAAATAAATAAATAAATAATGTCATCTAATGATACTTCACCCAAAGCAACATCAGTTTTCATATATATATTGGAAAGTTAATTGATTTTGATGGCAAACAAAGCAAGATAGTCCATCGGAGAGATCACTCAGCCTGAGTGACATCTTAATTAAAAATAATTGGGAATCACTGGCATAAATATGTTTGACAATCAGATAACTGAGTTGTGGGCATTACAAAATCAAAAAAATCTAAGAGCTAGAAAGGACTTAGAGTTCTTTAGTATGACTCATAGATGTAGAAGAAATCTTCCAATCGTATCTCCAACTAGAGGTCATTCATACTCTGCTTGATAACCTCCAGTAAAGATCCCTCTATTTCCCAAGGAAGCCCATTCCATTTTTGAATAGCTCTAATTGGTCAGTTTTTAATTCTACCTGACTCTTTATGACTTCCACTCATTCATTCTAATTGGACACTCTGCAGTCAAGAAGAATAAATCCACTACCTCTTTTGCATGACAGAAATCAAATACCTGAAGGAAGATGACTATCATGTTTCCCTAGGCATCTCCAGTTCCTTCCATCAATCCTGTCTTCCATTCCTTTCACCATTCTGGCTTCCCTTTTCACTCTGTCCCCACTTCTTTCCTAAAAAATGAGTGTCCAGAGCTAAATGCTGTGTTCCAGATGGAATATCCTCCATCATTTCTTTGAGAGGATACAGAGCCGAGATCAGGAATCAGAGCACTCCACTTTTAAATTTGTCTCCTCTGGCTCCTACCGTCATAAACTTGGGAACTCCAATGAATCATTCCTGCTTTCAGTTTTCTCATTTGAAAAATTAGCAGGAACTAAGTAAAATCTCATTTAAGTAGGGAGCCCAAGTCAGCCATCTCTTCATTTTCTACCCAGCTACATTTCTCTAGATTTTATAATGACCCAGTGGGTCCGACTTCTTCATCCAACACGATAGTTTCAGTCCTAAAACTCATACTTTGACACCCCTCTGATTGAAGAGGATGGAAAGCTCTCTTTCTCCTAAACTTCTTTTTAAGGCAGGGGCTCAGGTCACCTTTTCCATCATTTACACATAGCTATACTCCTGCTATAGACTGCCATATGCCTCCCTTTTTCTATTCCTTTCCTACTCCCTTTGGCTTGTCATAGGTACTTAATATATGCTTTTTTTCCTACCTAAATGCCTCTAATTCCCTTCCTGATCCAGGTCTGTGATCTTGTGCTCATTGGACCTTAAGTACTTGATAAATATTCGTTATTTGTTCAATAGATTGATTGCTTTTGTCTTTCTATACCCAGCATCTTGCATAATATCTGGTATTTATTAGGCATTTTATAAATGCTTGTTGAATGAATAAATGAATGTAAAGTGATTTTAAAAACCCTATGTATAGACTTTTTCATTTAGTTCCATTAAATTCCTTCTCATTCTATCTGACCCATCATTCTAGCCTGTCAAGATCGTTATGGATACAAATTCTGTCATACAAAATGTTCCCTATCCCTTCAAGATTCATGTCACCTAGGTATTATTTGACAAGCATGTCAATGATTTCAACTAAGTCATCAATAAAATGTTGAACATGAAAGGGACCAGAATAGATCCCTAGGACTATTCAGCAGAGGCCACCCTCCAAGTTGACACCCTACAATTAATAATTCCTCTTTGGATCCCATCATCCAAATGATGTCAAAGCCACCTAGCATCATCATGTTATAATTGTAGAACTCATTCTTTAAGGTAACATTTACTAACAAATTGGAAAACTACTCAAGATTCTGGGCAAATAAGGAAACATCTCAGCTCGTGAAAATTCAAATTCCTAAACTATTTATCACAAAATCCTAGATATTTCCCCTTTCTAACCATTACAAGCAATAGCAGCCTTATGGAACATGGATCAAAGTCAAATGGGCAAATTTGTCCACTGAGTTGATGGGCAAGCACTTCTGCCTAGAGAAAAAATATTCAATGAATTCTTTCAAGTCCTGGGCCCCATTTGCTTTATATGGCCTCCTGGGCTGAACACATGTTGCTTTGAGCCACCTCTATTATCATCTCCTTTCTTTTTTTTTCCTCTTCTATTTAAACTTTCCTTTTGTTGAAATATATTGTGATTAAGTACAATTACCAAAGACCACAATATCTCCACTTCCAAGTTACAGTCTGTCTTATTACTGTCAAAACATGGTTACAAACTATTTTTTTCTACAAAGAGCCTGAACATAGATTAAAATATAGAACTCAGTGTGGAGACAGGGTGTGGGGGGGAAAGAAGGAACCACTGGTGAGTGTGGTAGAATAGGCATAAAAAAGCATTCTCTGGGTCACAATCTGCATGGAAATAAGAAGCCTGGGTGTTCTAAAAGGGATGCTCTATGCTTAAGACACTATCTTCTGTATACTCTGAGCAAGATCTTTTTCTGCTGTCATTAGCCTTCTAAGTTGGGGGAGGTGGGGAAAGGAATGCCCATCATCGCATTCTCCTGAGCTCATTTTCCTTTCTCCTCAATAAGTTCCCTTGGAGGGAATTCCATACAGGGCAAATGGGATATGGATGAGAGAATGTGACTGATGGAAAACAGATGGAGATTGGGAAAACTCATCTCCTACTGAAAAACTCACTGTGATGACCATTCTCCATCGAGCAATGTGATGTCTCAACACAGATGTTGGAGTTTGACAACACAGTTCTTGAAACTGGAATCCATTAGCATATATAGATTTATATCTCTCTTAAGGGATCCCCCATTTTCTGCACTGTTACCCATCCCCCTAATCCTTGGGGGGGTTGGATTAATCATTATCACCTTGGCTATCTAATTCATTGACAGAAGCTTCAGTTTTCTTTCCCTTGCCAGCCTCCTCCTTTCCCCCAGTATAGTTCCTGGATTAGATTTGGCTCCAGAAAGATCACTGCTTTGTCTCAACCTCCCTCCCCCCACAACAAACATTAGAGTTCACTAAGATGGCCCCAAGGCAGCATCCATATTTTCATTTCAGTAATGTGCCCCTGATTCAGAGAGGGTCTTAGGCATATTTTGAGCTTTAAACCAGGGAACTGAAAAGGTCTCCATCACTCTCCAAGGATCTCCCATTAACACATGTGTCAGGTCAGTCATTTGTCTCCATTCCCCATATCAGTCAAGACAGCAAGAAAAGTGCCGCAGCAAATCGCACCCTTGCCAATATCCAATAACACTTTTTTTAAACCAAAATCAAGGATCCTTTGCCTAGGGTGCCTGGGAAGACTGAGGCTTTGTATTCTCAAAAGAAAAGCAAGGGCATAACTCCCTTCTATTCCCACCCACAAACCATGGACACAAATGGTTTGGGTTCAGATTTTCTGACCTTCAATCCATACCGCATACTTCATTGAGCATGCATTAAATTCTAATAATGTACAAGACGCTAACCTGAAGGAAAGAAAGAGAGATGGACATAAACACGTACAGGAGAGACAGAGAAACAGAAAAAGAGCAAAAGGATTGGAGAAGAGAAAAAGAAAAATTAGACAAATTAAGGTAGATTAGTTAGATAGATGGGAAAAGATGAGATGATAGAGACAGATGAAGTCAGAGAAATTGAAAGACAGGCTTTCAGTTGGATAGACAGAGATGTATCAGGTTGAGTAGGGAGATCTGAGAATGCAGATATAAGCCAGTCCATGCCTTCAAGGAACTTACATTCCAAAGAGAGAAGACTATACACAAAATGGAACTGAAAAGGGTAGGGAGTTAAGATGTACTAGATAGATGTCTGATTCCTCCACCCACCCACCCTCAATAAAGGAAATTTCACCTATCAGAGTCCATTGTCCTAGAGGGACAGTATAAGGTTTCAAAGAATAAGAGATAGGAATTATGACTAGAATTCATGGGGAGTGGTAATTTGTAAAGGGAGGCAAGGATGACAATTGGTCCTGATTCCCCACCCAACCCCCCTAATTAAGGGTACCTTCCCTCACCAATTTCTATCTTTATGCATAGCTACATTGTATATTTGTATTTATTTTATATTTATTCTGTGCATATTTATTATCCTGTATATACATGCATGCAAACATAGATATATGTGTATATGTAGATTATTATATTATTATATATTTTATTTATTTATTTATTTTATATAATTTTACATTATTATATACTTCCCTGGATGATTTTAAGCTTCTTGAGACTAAGGATTGTTTCATTTGTTGTATCTCAGAGTCCAGCATGACGCCTGGCACATAAGTAGATACTTAATAAGTAAATATTTTTTGATTGATCTGGAAAGAGCTACCTCCCCCCACCTTCTTAGGAAGTAACCCTGAGCTGAAGTAATTACTTGAGGTAATTTAAGGACTGGAAGAAGCAGAGATAAAAAGAGAAAGCATTCCAAAGAGGAAGATAAATAGCCGTGCAAAAAGATAGATGGGAGATGTCAGTATAGGGGAAGAGTTAACTGTCTTGTAAGTTTGAGTCCAAAGAAGGAAATAATATGAAATTGGCATGGTCAGGCAGGAGCCTGATGGTGGAGAGCTTGAGATACCAAACAGAAGAGTTACTTTTTTTCCTAAAGATAATTGGGAAACAAAAAAAATTTTTTAAAGATAATTGGGAACCACTGAAGACATCTCAATGGGGATTGGTATGTTCAGACAGATAAATGTTTTAGGAAAAACATTATGGCAGTATTATAGAAAGTAGATTAGAAAGAGGAAAGACTAGAAGCAAGAAAATGAATTAGGAAGCTATCACACTAGTTCAGGTACAAGGCAATAAGGGCCTGATTTGGAACAGTGGCCATAGAAAAGAATAGGAGAAAATGGTTGAAGGTGTTGTAATAGAGATAAAAGCTGCAAGACATAGCAATCGCTTAGATATAAGAAGTGAAGGAGAGAAAAGAATGGAAACGACTCCAAGAATGGGGATGGGAATATGATGAGGATGATGTTGATATTAGTACAAAAGATAGTGCCCTGAACTTAAGAGTCAGCAGAACCTGACTTTGAATCCTGCCTCAGATCCAACTTTGCTTTCCTGAGCAAATGTCATAATCCGTCTCAGTCACCTTATCTGTAAAACTGAGATTTTAATAGCACCTATCTCACAAGTTTGTTGTAGGAGTCAAGTGAGAAAATTTGTAAAGTGTTTCACTAATCTTTAAGTGAGAGATAAATGTTAGCTTTTACCATTATTGTTGTTAATAGCATAAATGATATTTCAAGTCTCATCTATTACTTACAAAGTCCTTACTATAATTTCTATAAAAAGTATCCAGATTTTCTTTATCTTGTTAGCCAAGGTAACGTGAAAGTTAGTCAATACTGCTCCTGATTTGAACAGAAAGCCACCACATGATAGAAATGAGATGGGAATGTACTCATACATGACTTTTGCTTCATAAATTTAGTGTCCTTGTCTGGCCACATGAGAATGAATGAGAATGATTACCCTTACTGTTACCCTTACTGATCAGACTGAGAAATTCATCAGAAAAAAAAAAAGATTAAAAACAGTCTTCAGTTTTAGGGAAAAAAACAAACTTCCTAGATCATTTTGTTGAATAACAAAATTGGTGTCTGCCTCCTCTTCCTGGGTTTTTTTTTTTTAGGTATTTCTGAGAAATGAGCAAATAAAAGAAGCCACAAAGAGACCTGATGCTAAAATGAATGGAATAATAACTTATTATTATCATTATTATAGCTAATATTTATGTAGCATTAACTATGTGCTTTATTATTATTGTGTCATTTGATCTTCACAACAATCCTGGCAAGTAGGTAACTATTATTATCCCCACTTTTTAGATGACAAAACTGAGGCAAATAGAATTAAGTGGCTTGCCCAGAATCAAAAAGTTAGTAAATGTCTGAGGCTAGATTGGAACTCACAAAGATGAAGTGTTCCTTTCCCCAAGCCTAGAGCTCTATCCCAGTGTATCACCAACCTAAACAATTCTTCAAAACATAAAATATTAATGTTGGAAGAGAACTTAATGATGACTTGCTCCAGGCCTTTCATTTTACTGCAAAGGAAATGCATGTTTACCCAGACAAGGGAAAAACGATTCATCTGAGGTCACAAAGCTAGTCTGGGAAAAGATCAGAAGGCAAGGACCATTTGAGACGGATGCTTATCCCAGAAGTTCCAGACCAGGAGAAGAGGGTAAGTGAGAAGGTTGACTTCTCTACTCAAAATCTGACATTTTCCAAGGAACTCAATCATAGTGACTTCTCAGGTCCTTACCTGTTCTAGATCAGTGATCCTATGAATAGAATAACTTTCTACCTCTCTTTCTATAAAATATCATTCTGTGAAACTTAGAAGTCTAGAAAAAATCCCTAATGTGTGAAGAAGGGATAAGGAGGAAAGATGAGAGGAAAGAGAAAAAAGCATATTCAGAATCTAAAAAAAAGTAAACTGGGAAAACCAAAAGCATGGAGAAGTAGGAAAGCAGCAATTACAGTGGCTGCCTGCCCACAGTCTTCTGGATCAGAATCTCTGCACTTTTTTTCCTTTCTTATACTGTCAAATGCCAATTGTTTGGTGCCCCACATTCTCAGTGAAATTCAGAGCAATGAACTGCCAGAGTACAATCAATTTGCATTGAAATGTGCCAGATCCAACATCTATTTTTCCAACTTGCTAAACTGGGTTTCACAATTGAGTATTCTTTCATGATGATCCCCCAGGGAAGATAGGCTTGCAAAAAACCCTAGTGTGAGGCTGTACCCAAGCTACCACCAGAAGTAGGTGGAGAATGCCAGAGAGCACAGGGGGATTCTTCCATAGTAACGCAACTAGATCTCTGAATAAAGCCAAATTTATGAAGTTCTTCCTCTATGCCAATCACTGAACTAAGCACTAAAAAGGAGATGACAAAAGTGATCACCTATCCAGCCAGAAAACATGAACATAGATAGGTCTACACAGCATCAAATCTATATAAATAAATCCAAGGTAATTCAGAGGGATGGGAAGGCATTTGATACACTTGACCCAGTACCAAACCACAGATCAGTCTCTGCAATAGTATATTTTAGAATTAGTATAAATTTTTAGGTGAGAATAAGCCAACTGATTTGGGGGGAGAGGGAGAAAGGGAGAAAAACCAGTTCAGAAATTGTTAACTGGAAAAAGAGGGTTTAAAAGCCAAACTTAACTTTGCAAATAACCTCAATGTATTAAACATTTCATGATCATGACCAAGAATTTCAGATATAAAGAACAGAGGGTACAGAGTGGGAAGGTAGAGGAAATGCAGAACACACAGTGAAAGCAATGTCATCCTTTTCAGCAAGATTTTCCATATACATGAACAGTGCAGAACCAAAAAAAACTGCTTTACATCAGAAAAATGAGGTTGGATCAAGTAGCATTTTTATGGTGTTAAAATTCCAATTCCATTAAATAATGCACCAGCTGTTTGGAAAATACTTGCTTTTTCTTATGGGTCTGTTATCAGGGATGAGAGGAATGGGATCATATAGCCACAGAGAAGAAATGTAATTTTTAATTTGATAAGTTCCTCCAAATTCACATTTGAAATCCATTCTCCCCTATACCAGAGCAAGGGTATATAAGGTTTCTGTACAGTCTGGATAGATCTACCTCTCAAGTACCACAATGGGCAGAATTTGAAAACATTTGATTCCAAGATTAGCAGGGTATTCATCAGAGGAAGAGCCAGAATTAAAAAACAGTTTTCAGAGTGGCTTAGACCATTCTGCACTATTGTAAGAATAAATATAGGTTCCACAAAGAAAATCAGGACCAACCAGAGAATTTTATGCAGGTCCCCATGAAAGGGGAATTATTAGCATAACTGGTTATGGCTGTGGTTAGAAACAATTGGCCAAAAACAGGTCAATTGGTCAGAAACAGGAGCCATTTTCTGGTTTTATGAAAGATCACGCCTGCTGATATGTAACCAATCAGGCAGCAGTCCAGTCCAGGGAAACTACTGAGCCCTTCCAATAGCGGTAATTTCTCCCACCAAAGATGGAAAACTCAGCAAGGACCTCTCCTACCAATTAAAGGTAGTCAATATTGATTATCTGAGGGATTTCCACGTGCAGGAAGCAAATGAGAAACTCAATACCTGAACTCTTCCTAAATGCAGTTATCAACTTCAGAGTTTTATCTCATAAAACCAATTCCGCTTAGAGTTTAATTCTATTAAATTAGGGCTTAGAAATAAGATTTGCTCTGAGAATGAATGCATCATTAGTTTTAAAATGCAATATACTGAAACCCAAAATGTGCTGCATTACAGTTTGAAAAATAAATGAGTAAAGATGGCATCTCGATGTACTTCTCCCTAAATATATTTACCATTCTGAGAAGTGAGTGGTCACAGGAATGACAAGCCTTTTTATGAGCAAAATATCTCTTCTTCCCATTTTTTTGTTTTGTTTTATTTTGGGGATTTGTTTTGGGTTTTTTGTTTGTTTTTTTAGGATAAGCTAATCCTCTTGAGTTTTACCTTAGCACATTTGTTCTTTGTTTTCAAGACTCCATGTTCCAACCACTGACCAAGAAAATAAGGGAGAACACTGTCTTTCTTAAAACTCACCCCAATGAAATCCTATAGGACTTGTGCAATATATGTCAAAGGAAAGGATGCTATTATGGGAACTCAGCAAAGCACTGTCTAAATTTGAATAAGCATGATATGTAGGAATCTCCTGTGGAGCTTGGGTTTTTGGTTAAGTTATGTGTGTGTTTTTTAACCCAGCCTGGTAGTACGTGAAAATCACTCTTCGGTGGGACGTGAGTCATCTCTGCATAGGATCCTCAGTGCCCCGTGGTATTCGATTAATACTCATATTCAATACAGCACAGGGAATAAAATTCCCAGCAAAGGGACTGGCCCAGCAATACTCATCCATCCCTGAGGGTACGTGGCAATGTTTCTGGGCGTCCTTTGCCAGCAAAACTCAGGATAAATCCAGTAAATAGCAATATAACCAGACAGAATGATAAATAAAATAGAAAGCAGATCAGACCATGTCAAATCACGCCTGGGAAGGTCTGAATATTGAAAAATATACTTTTCTGGTGAGAGCTGCTGCTGATCGCCATGCAGTTTTTCGATGTTCTCATGACGACAGGAGATTTCTACAGGCAACAATGACCAGAATCAGGTTGCATAGGAGCTGCTGAAGCCACATTTGCCATTTTGAGAGGAAATTATTATATTTCACAGAATTACACTGTATTTTAGCAACCTGCGTGGTATTTCTGCGTACTCATAAGATACATATTGTCTCACCCAGAAGGGAGAAGAAAAGCCCACACAATGTACTAAGTGTCATGTAAATAGATGACATGTGGATTAATCTGGCATGTTTATTTGTGAGATAGATTTGAATATTAAACTTGTTGGCTTACAAAAACACAAAAACCAGCACAAAAGATTTCCAGGTAGTCTCAGAAAGTCAGAGGCGGTCACAGTCTGATCTGGACTTAATAGGAGGTTTCAAGGTAGAAGGTATTGTGCTGATGGATTTGAGAGTCCCATAATAACCCATGGACAATAAAAGTGAGGGTGGACGTGGAAGCCTCCTTCTGACTCAAGCTTTCCAGGCTGACCCAGACACTGGAAATGTCCTTTCTGTCCTCTTCTGCCCCTTCCCTTGCAGTCCCTGCCTGTTTGCACTTATTTCTTTGAGTAAACCCAGTTTATCTGCTAAAAAATAGAAGAAAAGCACTACTTAAGGGGATATGAGGAGACTGTAAATCCTTGTCTTGTCCCCTGGTGGAATATTTGTACAGCTGGATATTAGGAACCGTTTCCAAATTTCAGCCTGTGAGAAGGGGAGGTGGGAGTGGGGGGTAATGGAGGAGGATATCATGCTCTAAAGGACTTAAGAGGGCTTCCTGGAATCCCCAGGGGCTTTCTGCAGGTTCCAGCTGAGGATAGACTGCCCCTGGGCACCCTGTGGCCAGTCTGTTTAAAGGAGGATGAAACTGTCCTTGGGGGCAGGCATGCCTAGTAGCTCCTAATCCATGATTCGAAAAGAAGGGAAACCAAGAAAAATGGTAAGATGAGCCCCGGACCCCCAGAATCAAGAATGATCATAATAATCCCAGCTGATGGTTAATGCTTGCCAAGCACATGACAGGCAGTCTCAGTTCAACAGCTCCATAAAGCAGGTACTAAGGTATTATTGAGCTCATTTCACAAATAAGAAAGCTGAGGTCTGGCAACATTAAGGGACTTGTCCCTGGTTAGACAGCTAGTCACAAATAAGAATGAGATTTGTAAGCATTTATGTAGCATTTAGTAATATATATTTATTTACAATATATTTATATAGCATTGACAGTATAACAACTATTTGTGCCAGGAACTGTGCTAAACACTTTACAAATATCATCTGAGCCTCCCAGGTAAGTATCAGAGGTAAGCTTGGAATCATTCTGACTCAGCTTCACACCATGTGGTTCAAGTACTTACCTCAAATACTCAAAAACCCCAAAAACAATAAGAACCAGGACTCTTAAATATCCTTCTTTTTTCTATGGTTCCCCTTACCGAATATGTTAGTATAGGTAAGTCTGGTTAAACAAACTCCTAGATGGAACAAATATCTGAAAGTGAAAACTCAAAGTCATTATGGTTGAAAAGAATTATAACATGTATACAGTGCTTTAAGGTTTATGTGTTTGCATAAGGTTTGTAAATTATCTCATTTGATCCTCACAACAACTCTATTTTACAGAGAAGAAAACCAAGGCTAACAGAAATTAAATGACTTCCCACAGCTAGTAAATCTCTAAGGCAGAATTTGAACTCAGTCCTTATGACTCCAAGTCTAGTGCTCTATCTATTATAGAAGAAAAGAGGGGAAGGAAGGAGGGAAGAAAGAAGGGGAAAGAAGGAAAGAAAGAAAGAAAAAAGGAAGGAAGGAAGGAAGGAAGGAAGGAAGGAAGGAAGGAAGGAAGGAAGGAAGGAAGGAAGGAAGGAAGGAAGGAAGGAAAGAAAAAAGGAAGGGAGGAAAAAAGGAAGGAAGGAAGGAGAAAAAGAGAAAAGAAAGAAAAGGAAGGAAGAAAGAAAAAGAATGAAAAGGAAGGAAGAAAGGAAAAGAGGGCAGGAGGGAAGGAGGAACAGGGAGGGAGGAAGGAAGATGGATGCTAAAAGAGAAAACATTCTCTATTGACAGAGAAGGAAAAAATGTTAAGAGAAGTTGTCTGAAGTCACACAAAAGAAATACTGTCTCATGTATGAATAAAGCCTTCATGTAAAACTAATAAGATGCCAGCAAATCGCAGCTGTTTAAGGCATTTTTAAAAGGTGAGCCTGTGTTATAATTTGCCAATGTGGAAATAAGGATAAAGAAATCATCCTCTGAAATAAAACCATCCCGTTGTTATGTTTTCCTCCTGTGGTACAAGGGTCCTACAGACAAACAGCCAGACATGGGAACAGCTAATTTAAAAAATAAAATGCAAAGTGCTGCAGGCCAGGCCAAATCGGGTCTGACAGTGGAGGTCGAGTATAACTTGGCACTTGTTTCAAGATGCTGCCTCCATCCTCGTAATATAAGTAAAACGCCCTCAGCAGAGAAGATGATGCTAGACGGAACACTGACCTACAAGCCGTTACTAAATCCCCATCACTGGCTAGCTGTGCTGGATTTTTTTTAAGCCTTCATTCTTTCTAATTACTAAATGAAGAAATTGTCAAATGACTGAAAATTGTCAAAAATGATTAGGTTAATTTTTATCTAAATGGTATCTTGACTGAAACCAAAACTTTCCAAGTCACATATAATCAGCCGACCCTGAGCTAAAACTGTCTCTGGCCTTTGAAGGATTCAGGTCCTTTCTGATTTTCTGCAGCTTTTCCAAAGCTTTCATTCAGTCCCTGCTTTTGTTTTCTTTCTTTTTCCCCCCTTTAATTTTCCCAGTCCACCCAATTGCAGGGAGTGGTAAACCATTCAAGTAAAGAAAATTTGTTAAAAACCAGTCTTAAGATTCACTGTCTGTAAAGAAAATTACTTTAGCCTCCAACATGTGTTTTTAATACAAGTGCATCACATAGAGTAAGAGACTTCTTGTCAAATATAGGAATTCTGATGGAGCCATTTGGGGCTTTACAAGGAGATCTCACTTATTTCCTGGTGGAATGAAAAAAAAAAAAAGTTGTGAAAAAAGGCAGACCCTGCACAAAGCTCAGACCTGTTTTATATTTCTCCCATATTGTCTCCTAAAGATACCATCTTTCTGAGATCTTGCCTGATCTCTCTCCTCTTAGCATAATTCTCTCCCCCACAAATCCCAGAAATTATTTTGCATATACATACATATATATAATTAACTTAAGAATATTTAATTTAAATGTTTATCATATATATATATATATATATATATATATATATATTTTACATTAAGAGGCATAGTATCTTACTGGATAGAGATCAGGGCTCAGAAGCAAGAAGACATGGTTCAAGTCTTCAATTCTGACACAAAATAGATACATAATCCTTGGTAAATCATTAAACCTGCCAGTAACAAAGGCCAATCTTCAAGATTCTAAAGTTTTAGAGAATGTTGGCAATCTACATTGGTAGAGAGAGTTTCCTCATCTGGGAGTTCCCTGTGCCAATGAACTCATAGATCTAATCTCTATTTGTCATATTTACTTTTCTATGCACAATTTTTTTTCCACCAGAAAGGAGATGTTTTCTTTTCCATGCTTAGCATAGTGTCATGGCACACAGTCAGTGTTTAATACATGCTTCTTCATTAATACATTGATTAAACTCCATCTATGTGTAGGGTGGATAGTTAAAGTGCTGAAGCTTTTGAACTGGCCCCAGACAATTAGGTGCTGAGTGACACTGCGTAAGTATTCTTTGTCTCAGCTTCCTCATCTGTCTAACAAGATGGAGAAGAAAACAGCAAACCTCTCCAGTATCTTTGCCAAGAAGACCCCGTGGGTATTTGTTCCACGATCTTGCAAAGAGCCAGCCACAATTGAACAATAATAAATACATATATAAAGTATTTTGCTGGATGCTGTGGATTCAAAGAAAAGGAAAAAAAGAGCTAAATGTCATAGCCTTTAAAGAGCTTACATTCTACTTGGTAACAGAATATGTAAAACTAATGCATAAAATCAAGATATTCTGAGGAGAGAGACTGATGAAAAGAAAGAAAGAGATTAAAAATGAGAGAATAGTTGGGGCAGAGAAAGAGAAGTGGAAAGGGATAGGAAGGAAGGAAGAAGGAGGAAGAGGTACAGAGAAAGAAAAAGGGGACAAAGACAGAGACAAAGAGACTTAAAATATTAATAATTTTTAAAAATCAAGGGGAACAATGTATATAGAAAGAACAATCAAAAGTGAATTTCACAAAATTAAAAAGATGGCCCCAAAGAAGAGATACGAGAAGACACTCCTCCGTTCCTTTGCCATGCTGGAAGGGCCATAAGTGAAGAACAGTTTTGATGTATTACAAACACAGAGAGAGGATTTTTTCCTCTTACTCGTTTTTCTTAAATATGGTATGTTATATGGGACAGGTCACTGAGAAGGAGATAGGGAGGATGCTGGAAGAAATATTGGGAGAATAAACATTTATATAGAACCAACTATGTATCAACCACAGTTGAGCACTCTTTACAAATATTGCTTCATTTGATCCTACAACTCTGGGAGACAGGTGTCATTAGTCCTGCAATTTTACAGTTGAGGAAACAGAGGCAGACAGAGGTTGTTAATTGTCTTGCTCAGAGTCAAAAAGTTAGTGTCTGAGGTCAAAATTTAACTCAAGTCTTTCTAATTCTAGACCCAATACTATTCAGTGTGCCTAAAAATAAAGGAGAATCAATTAGTTCTTCACAAGTAGATAGAGATATTTTCCTTTTTTCCTTTTATTCTAATGCTTTTGGAGAAAGTCACTTTATTCATGGCATGCTGGTAAATGTTTAACAACCAGCTCTCAAAAAAAATTCAAATAGTATGCACTTTGAGGTTTAATCTACATCATTTACATTTTCTCCATCACTTTCATAAGCCTAAACAAATTTACAAAATAATAAATGAAACTCTGATTTGTAGCATTTGCCAATTTCTGAGGTATAAATGCAATGAAAATTTAGCTATCATGTCTCACAAATCAATCCACATCAATTCCTAGACTTGGATCCAAAGTTGTTTTTTTGCTACTTCCTTTCATCACAGATTTATGAGGTACTGGCGGGAAGGACAAGAAAAATACAAGATATACAAATCCAATCTTCTAAGCACGTAGGAGGGACTGGGAGACCATACCTATGTGTTGGGATTTTAAAAGTTCCAAAAGATCGCCCTTTTCCAAAATCTCCCATCTATCTGCCTGGGGTCTCATACAACCACCCATTGAGTTTCTCCTTTATTTAAAGGAATGGCTTCCAGAAAGTCTCTATTAAAATTCAAAAATTACCAGTGAAGGATAAGACTTTTAAACTGATAAGTATTAATTTCATTAGTTAATTAGGTTTATTTGATCTAGTAGCAGAGAACAATGCCTTCAGCCTAGGAGAATTTTAATGGGAATAGGAAGCCAAGATAGAATGCTAGAAAAACAAAATTTGGGGCACCCGTGGAGAGATGAAAGGATTCACAGAATACCTAAGAGGTTGAAACATATTCCACTGATTACCTGTGTGCAAAAAGTGACTAAAAGATGATTTCCTAGAAGCACATGATCAGAAAGGAAAATGATTAAGTCCGTGAAAAAGGAATTAAAAAATAAAATAAAATGGCCATCAAATGACCCAAGTACCCAAGAAATGTTAAAACATTGAGAGGGAATCTGATAGATGCTCTGATTTTTAGAAGGTCATGAACAAGATTCATTCAGCATAGGATGGGGTGGATGTCTTGTGATCGTTCCCAAGAAAGCAAGGTGAGTGAGGTCAAATATGGACTACATTCCTGAAGGGAGAATGAGGCAGATAGAAATAGAGCAGGTACCATCTTACAAAGGTAAAACTAGGCCACTGAAAGGGCCTTACAAACACAGAGAGAGAATTGAAAAGGCGCTGCAACTTTTATGGACAAATGAAGAAAGGAAGAAGGAGAAATGGAGGGCCGTCAAACTTACTTACTTCCCCTCCAACTAACCACGTCTCATGTAAGCCAAGAAACTCAGGTGTCTAGAGGGACATGCTCCACTCTACAAATAGATTAAAATTGGCATATAAAAGGCAACTTTAGCAATACCTGAGAAAGCTAAAATCTAATAGAAAAAAATAACTATACACATACAGAAAAGCCACTCCTGGCATCCCAAAAAGGGAATCCCCTCATCATTTCTATTGATTTGACTTCCTCTGGCCACATGATTTTCTTATCCATATATGAATACATTATTTAATAGAAATGGAATTATCTGATGTGATTAGTAGCCTTTTCTCAAGATTGGGGAAGAAGGAGAAATCATAGCATACTGTTTAATTAAAAACAGGGGGGAAACCTCAACAACAATGATTCATTGAGTCAAGAAGCATTTATTAATTGTTTACTGTGTGTTAGACTCCCTATAAGGGAAAAAATAAAGAAAAAGTTGAAGTTTAATGGCCATGGAAAGGAAGAGTCTGAAGAAATGGAAAGGAAAAGATAGATCATGATTTAGGTAAGCTGTAGAACCTAACCCATTTATGCAAAGTCTTGCTAAGTTCTTCTGATATAAAGCTGTTGCCTCCTCAATGCCCAATAACCAAAGGGGATTCAAATTAGAGAAGGATGTGAGACAAGCTATTTGTCTTTTATTTTCTTGTTTTCAGATCTGATGATGATGAACTTGATAGTTGGGACAAGGAAATGCCTTTGGCTAAGGACTGAGACTTGATGCCATTGCATGTAGTTTCTGAGCTCAGAAAAGTCATTCTTCTATGTGAAAAGCCATTCTTCTATGTGAAAAGATCTCATTTTCAGTCCTCAAAATACTTCTAGAAAACTATCTTAGGCTTGCCTTGACAGCCTTAATTTTTCTCTCTTCTCCATTCATTTCCAACACACTTGCATAGTGAACACTCAATTCTTCATGGGATAAATGTTTACTTGTTAAGTAATTCAAGAATGTTATTCTTGACTTGGTCTTTATCACAGGGTTCCTTAGTCTTGATGTTACATTACAGACTCCCTTCAGCCCTTGGGAAGCCTATGGCCTGCTCAAATAATGTTTGTTGCCTACATTCTTAATTGAAGGAATTTTAGTTAGAGGTTAGTAAAAATTAAGATGTTATTTTTTTCCCTATACAAATCCATAGATCCTTTTGAAATGAATCCATAGAAACCAAAGGCCCCAACTTAAAGAATTCCAGCCTTATTTAGTATTTCTTGGCCACATGGAAACTATGAATGCTCACTATGCTGTATTGAAAATTAGGAAAGAAATAAAAAATAAGATGAATGACAACAATAAAAACAACTAAGGAGAGGAACAAATGATGAGAAAATTGGAGAAGGAATAAAAAGAGAAGAAGGAAATTTGAGAGACAACAGAGTAAGGAAAAAAAGAGAAAGAAGAATGGGGAAGTAGAGACTAATGGCAAGGAAAAGAAAATTTTTCCAAATTATGATTTTAATATCCGTTCATTCCTGGTTTATATTTCCTCCTAACCTTTACCTCTTAAATTGTTCAGTTTCCTTCAAGGCTCATATAAGGTGTTACCTTTACCCAAAAGCCTTTCCCCATGCTCCTAGTTATTGACACTCTATTCTTCCGTAATTTATCTTGTATTCACTCACTGGTTTAAATATTACATCCTCTCACTAGAAATAAATCCCTTAAAAAAGAGAACTGTTTAGAATCCTTAGCTTAACAGAACCGTGGATATTGTAGCTTTGCAAGTCAGGATATCCCATCCATAATGTCATGGACCTCTTCAAAATGAATGATGAACAACACATGTAACAAATGATTATAGAATAAGTAAAAACTGATATTTATACAATACTATAAAGTTTATAAAACATTCTACTTCTATTATCTCACTCAAACATCATGACAAATTTATGAATTGCGTGATATCATCTCCCCATTTTACAAATGAGGAAACTGAGCCCCAGGATAGATATTAAGTTCCAGATCAGAAAGACAGTCAGCTCTGAGACAGATTTTGAATGCAGAAATACAAGTAGCTTCCAAACCACCAAAGCTGCTACCATCTCAGACTAAGGTGGGACCTGTCCAGGTAACATAGTCACCCACTTCCTTAACTATCCCACGGCTATTGAATACCAGAAAGAGAATTCTTGTCACCGAAGATCTTGACACTGGATTAATGCAATCTCAGAAATCAATGTGATTGACTGATTGGCACAGTGGATAAAGCACTGGAATCAAGAAGATCTGAGTTCAAAACCAGCCCCGGACAATTATTAGCTGTGTGATTCTGGACAAGTCATTTAATCTCCACCAGCCTCAAATTCCTCAGCTGTAAAACTGTGATAATAACAATCCCTATCTTGTGAAATTGTGAGGATCAAATGAGGCAACATTTGTAAAATTCTTAGAACAGCTGCTGGCACCTAGTAGGAGCTTAATAAATGCTTATTCCCTTCCTATGAACATTGACAGTTTTAGACACTGCCTGGAGCCACATCTGTTTAAATTCAACTGTACAGTCCTCAGCTCTGTGCCATGTATACAATTAAAAAAAAAAACACCAACAGATAAAGAAAAACATTCTTTCAGAGTGAAATTATAATACATTTAGCCTCGGTACTCAGATCACCGATGGAATACAGTTAGCTGCATACCAGATCATTTTGCTGGGTTAAAGTCTCAAAAGATTTTTCCACCTCTCTAATGTGGGCTCTGCATCTCACCCCAATTCACTCCAGAAATGCAAAATGTGCCACTCAGCAACCCTCAGGCAGTCAACAGTCCTATTTTAATGACCAATTTTTTTTTTTATTTGAATCCAGAGAGAATCAGAGAGGGCACAAAAATCACTTAGCTCCTCAGAAGTATTTCTTTATATGTTGCATTTTATTTAAAAGATGGGCTGAGTTTTGGGGCCCCTCTGGATATTTGTAGCATTCACATTCCTTCCCCCATTCTAATTTCAATATTTATCGTTATCAGTCTATAATGCAGGGGCTTTGTGCCAACTATTGATTTGAGTTTTAAAATACATGGTCATTCTTCTCCATGATTTTATAATCTTCTTTCTACCCCTTCCCCTCCATGGAAGTTTTACTCTTTAAAAACTGTCAATGATATCCTATTAAATTTAAGTTTGGATAAAAATCGCCAGGACTAGGGAAAAGCTCCTGGACCCTTAGTCTGGGTTAGGGTTCTCAAAGCACTAGTTATGTTCCTTTCCCAAGCACCAGTCGATACCTATCATATTTAGAAATAAAAGTGACATCATGGTCAGAGCACTGATCCCACTACACAATTTCTATGACGGGGAAAAAAAACAAACTTGTTCAGAGAAGACTAACCTAAGGGGTATATTAGAAAAGGCAGCATTTTAAATATCGCTCATGAATAAGCAAACAGATAAAAAGAAAGATCTGACCACCCAAATCAAATGAAGAATAAACACAATGGGGATGTTTAGTTAAATTTCAAATGCTGTTTGGGAGGGAAGGGGGCTAAAACATATCAGCTGAGAATGAATTAGGTGGAGACATAAAGTTAAGCAGCTACAGAGAACTGTCTTCCAGCAAACGTTTTCCAGGCATAGAGCTGGCTGTTTATACACTACAGATAAAATAAGCCTCCACTACAAAGGTTTACCCATACAGAAGATAGTGAAAAAGACTTTATAGTATGTGGGAGATACATACATAACATATCTGTGTATTTGCATGGGTGATTTTATGGATCACCATTGGAAAGAAATATGCAGAAGACGCATGTCACAGAAAACTGTTGACCAGCTTTCTAGCTATAAATGTGGCTATTTCCTCACTACAGAAACATTCCATCCCAATGGTAAAATGGGAATCCGGGAACACAGGATTCTCCATATTTGGTATTTGTATTGGAATGGCAGTCGCTCCTTTTCAGAAAGTCCCCAAACCATTTTATTACCTTGGAGGCAGGGGGGGAAGGAAAGAAGAGAGGTTATAAAATGAAGGTCAGTAAGGACCACAGCTCACGCTGCTTTTGCATCCCCCAGAATGTCGAGAATTGTGCTGATCCGAGAGGTCTTGGTATTTATTTATCAATTCCCTAGGAAATAATCCACCATTTTATTTTTTATCATGGTATAGTGGAAAGAACCTTGGGTTTGGGATCTCTAGACCTGAGTCAGAATCCTGGCTCTGCTCCCTTAGTAAGTAGGTAACCTTAAACAAGTACCTTCCCCCTCCCTATTCTTTAGTTTGCTTTTTTGTAAAACGAAAGAGGTTAAACTAGACGATTTCTCCCTCTGCCATTTCTCCCAACTCTAAATAAAATGAGGCTTTAAAGGCAGCTGAATGGTACTGCTGGATAGGATGTTAGAACTGGGTCATAAAGACCCGGGTTTACATCTTGGCTCTGGCATTTACTGGTTCTGTGACTGCGAGCAAGGCGCTTAAGTCTCAATTTCTTCACCTGTAAAATAGGAATAATATCACACAGAGTTGTTGTGATGCTCAAATGGGATATGCAAAGTATGTTGTAAACCTGAAAGTGCTATCTTATTATTGTTTATTATTATTATTAATTATCCTTTCAATTTTTATTATTCAATACTTAGTGTTTATATATAAATACATACATGTATATAAATATGCACATGTATAATACAGGTACATATAATATGTATAATAATGCGTGTATATTTTTATATGAATGGAGAAAGAAATTCAAAGCCCCATTTTTCTTTCTTTTCTCCCTCTCTCAAATGTAAACATATCAGTTCATACATTTCATTTAGCAATTACATTACCCCAAGCATTCATGCCCTATTTTTGCCTGACATAATTTAAATTATACAACATCCTTAGACCACAATGCTGGGGAAGGTAGGAGTAATCTCACCTACATCACCAGGCACTGGAGGAGTAGAACAGGTTAGCCATTCTGTCTCAAGAAGGAGGCTGAAGGCAATGCCCTATAACAAAGCATTGCCTCCAGCCAATCCTTGGAGCCATGAAGGTATTACCTTTACAGTAGCAGGTCATTCATCTGCTTGGTCACAGAGAAAAGGGAGATAAACAGTGCATTATGGAAAACCAGGGAGAAAGAGGAAAAAGTAAAAACAAAATGTAAGTCTGTCCACAGTTTTCAGAAGCACATGGGAGGGCCTTGAGGAATATATGCAGAAAAATAGAGAGAAAGGAGAAAAAAGTGAGAGAACCACAGAGACAGAGTGAAATACGGACAGAGAAAGACAGAGACACAGATAGGTAGAAAGTGAGACACAGAGATAGATGGAGATAGAGTAAGACAGAAAGGAGAGACAGAGATACCTCTGATAGGCAGAGAGAGAGAGAAAAAGAGACAGAGAGAGAGAGAGAAAGAGAGAGAGAGAGAGAGAACATACAATCAAATACAGAGATGATAGAGATATAACATTTTTTCTATATTTCTTGGACATTGCCTGACAAAGCCAGATAAAATAAAATAAAAAAATATAGAAAGAACAGTCTCCTTTCCTTTTTGACACCCCTCAAAAAGGAGGTCTATTATGAGATCTATCACCACCAACTGCTGGGAAAGGCACATTCATCAAAAACTTGAGAAACATTCAGTTTGGTAAGATGGCTGGTAGACAGTGCTGACCCTCTTATACTTGTTGCCTTGATGATTGGTCAGCCTTGAAAACCATCACCAGGTAATATTTCTGCTTCCTTTTTTATGTGCTAACACAGTTGCGAGAAGAAGAAGGAAGTAGAAAAGCAAGGTTGTTCTTTGTTCATACCATTTTCCTAAACTTAGCTTGACGTAAAAACGAGTGTTACTTTCCTGATTTAATTCCAAAACTTTGAGCAGAAAGTTACGTAGCCTCAATGGATCTTGGAACGACTTAGAGCAAACAGAATCCCTCTATGAGAAGGCATCAAGCCTTTCTATGTACCAATGGAAAGAGGAGGAGAGAGAAAGGAGGAAGAGAAGGGAGGAGACAGAGGAGACTAGAGAGAAGGGGAGGAGAGAAATATGGATGAGGAGGAGATTAAGAGGAGAGGAGGGAAGAAGGAAAGAAAAAGAAGGGAGAGGGAGAAGGAGAGAAAAAAGAGAGAGATGTTGGTTAAATGACTAAGAAAATAAAGATTTTAAAGAAACCTGATTTTTACATTCTAATTGTTTTCTTATTGACACAAATCTAGTGGAGCCACTCGGTAGAAAGGTTCACACAGTACATGGCACATCTTTATGTCAATTTTTAGCTATCATGTCATAGCCCGACTCAAAAAGAAGAAATGCTGAAAACTCATAGGCCAGAAATGAGCAGCCTATTAAGATCTGAAAAGCTGTCATCCCCACTGAAAGGACGTGCGTCAGCCACTGAGGATATATTTTAAACCTCCTGTCCGCAAGAAAACTTTAATAATGCAGCCCTGCTCTAATGTCTTGTGAGAGGAGAGGCAATTTTACTTCTTCTATTAACCCAACGTGATTACAATGGCTTATTTCATGGAATATTAAGTTCAAATTCTGCTCCCTGGGAGGACAATAAAAAAAAAAAGAGTACGCTTATGACTTTGCCCGAAATAGCCACAAGGACCCACAACTCTGTGGTGCCTTTTAATGCATCCAAGCAGTAATCTGCCTTAATTTGCTAATGGTGAGATAAATTAGTGACCAAATAATAAACTGAAAGGATTTTATCAATATCAGAAGCAAATGTTTATCTTTCTTCCCCAAAAAGCAGCTGAATAAAAGCTTATGGTGGTCTCTCCATTCCTAGCAAAATCCCCACCCCCACCATCCCTTCATCCAGGGAAAAAAAAAAATTAAGTCCTTGTCGGACAACTCTAGCCACAAGGCAACAATACGCTAAGCATTTTGTGCTGAGACCACAGCTGGGGTGGCTTTGTATAAATGGAAACATAAATAACTACCTTGAAGCAACAAACAATTTCCAAACTACCTGAACTGCATATGCATGGAAGAGAGAAAATTGGGTTTCCTCAAAGAATCCCCAACCCCATCTACTCTATCAGCAAATGCTCTGTGAAAACTGCAAGTCCAGAAGAATGGATAGGCGATTCTAATGAATGTCACCTAAAAATGATTCCAGAGGTATCAACTGTAGACATTTACAGATAAGCATCTAGGAACAAGCTGCTTTTAATTAATGGAGAATGGCTGGTATAAATTAGAACCACAATTAGTAAGCAGGACAGAAATCACATACTTATGACTTGTACCTTCCACCCCTTTCCCAAAATGACTAGCCCTCAGCCTTAATAATATTCTTCCACCAACAGGCTCTCTTTCTTCTGATCTTTCACCATGTAAATTGGGAGAATGATCTTTCTTATTTGCCTTGGATAGGAAAGTTCATTTTCATTGACTATATATGTCAAGGGACTGACTACTACAAGAAGTGATGGAGATTGGGCAGGTTGCTTTAATAACTTTAATCTGGGTCATTCACAGTTTGAAAAGAGAAATCTCTATCTGAAGCTTCCATAAACAATACTAATTTGGTGGTAGGTTAGCCACATCTTGTTTAATTGGGTTCTGCCTTCCCTAGTGCAGAAAGTGAATTAGCTCAGGCCTACATCACTGTTACTCATCTGAAAATAGGAGAGTCCAGCCCATACAAAACAAGCTTTTCAAGTCTCTTCTGGGAAAAAAAATTAGGGAAAAAAAAACTATCTCAATTTATCATTTACTAGATGCTTTAAGTAACTAGCACATTCAGGTAAAATAAAAAGGAGAGAACTCACAGGTATGGATGTAAAATGAGATAATGCTGGGGTAGGGTTTATTCATTCATTCATTCATTTATGGGGAAATGCATTTTTTTTTCCTTTAAAAAACTGAGAAATGCAAATGGAAAACCTCATTGAATGGAATGGCCTGCATAAGCTAAAGCACCTCAAGGAAGATAAAGCTAAGAACAGGGGAGAGACATGCATATATATTTATATGTATATACATAAATTATATGTCTATGTATCTATGTGTGTGGATATAGTCTGAAAGCCCCTGAAATGGAAAATGACCTAAAAATAAAACATTTCCTCCTACTCTTTCTTCCTCACCCCGTTTTCTGTTTTATTAGACCCCTGCTACAAAGTGATCTGATAAGAAGGAGCGAGGCTAAATGGCAAACGGCAAACATCCCAAATAGCAACCTGATGTATTTCCCTAGCCCTGACCTTCAGATACAAATCGTACAGAAATCTGCAAACCCACCAACTATGTGGCACCACATGTTCCCAGTATTTTCAGAGACAACAGTCGAGGGGGAGAGAAAAAGGGAGGGAGGGAGGGAGAGAGGGAGAGAGAGAGAGAGAGAGAGAGAGAGAGAGAGAGAGAGAGAGAGAGAGAGAGAGAGAGAAAGAGAGAGATGGAGGAGAGGGAGAGGAGAAAAAGAGAGAGACAGAGAGACACAGAAGAAGACACAAAAGAAGAGAAAAAGAGACAAAGACAGACAGACAGAAATAATCACAGACACAGAAAGAGAGAGAGATTGAGAGACACACAAAGGTGCTGCTATTTAAACCAGCTAGCCTTTTCCTCCAGTAGTATGTCGAGATTAGGTACATATGTGGGCAAGGGTCTCTTTTTCTCTCCATCTGGATATGAGTGTGTGTATGTATAAAATATATGTGTGTATGTACATAATTTATGTGTTCATACATCCATGATATAATATGTGTGCATAATACACATGAAATATTATATATACATTCTATGTGTATATTTTAGAAAAAAAAACTTCAAACAAGAAAAATTTATTGCATTGTGAAATTAGTTCAAATTATGACAACTGTAAGAAAAAAATTATATGGGCAAAATTTGGGTCTGGTGGAAGAATTCTTTGATGTCTGGATTCCAATTTAACCCCCGACTGAGTTCTAAGAATCAAATGAACAAAGTATATCATACACCCCAAGTCTGCCTGTCAGCGCTAGTCATCATTTTTTATTTTATTCTTTCCAGTCGCATGTATTTACAAAACCATGTTCTGACATTTCCTCCCTTCAAAATGTACACATTCACTGGCCCAGGCAGTTGCCAAATGCATTTGCAACACGGCCCAAACCAAGGTTGGCTCATTATACATATACATTAGGATCAACAAATACACATCAGCCTCCTTTCATACACTTGCCATCCCTCCATGTGGAATCTCCATACGTCTGACTGCGACATGGACATCTGAACACATACAAACCCCCATTGTTGGATCCCTTCTCAGGATGCACACCGTAAACATTTAATTGTTTGTCTGGGTACAGAAACCCTCATCTGGACTGTCTCTACCTAGGACCTGCTAATGGGGAAAAATGTCTTTTGGTGAAAATTCATATGTGAATGTTCCAAAATATTCCGGTGTGTACATTACCATTACACTCATCTCTCTCCCAGTGTCAGTGATACCATATATCTCTGACTACATTGCCAAACAAACCTGTATTTTATAAATAGTCATGAGCACTGCAGTGTTAAAGGCTGAACAAGCAGTAATACTGGATAAACCCTGCACTGTGGACTTCTTGTGTATATGCAGCATACAAAAATAACTTTATCTGAGTATATGACCATAAAGTGAGCTAAGCCTCCGAATATTTTAAGGCTGTTATAAATGTTTAAAACGTTAATAATAAATCTAGGTTGTTTAAAGAATATTTCCAAATAACATAAAATATTTAGTCCCCCCCCATCTTCTCCCCAAACCATAAAAAGATAAGATTTATCACAAAACGTTTGAGGGATAATCAGCCATTTTTGGCTAATATATTTTAATATTTATACACCTGACACACACTGCATATAAATGATACATCATGATTTCCCATAGTGTATGGAATTTATACAATTAAGTGTAAGATCCAATGGCTTGAAGGCTCACAAGGTGCAAACACAGTTACAAGGCTTTGCTGATTATTGTGATAAATCTTATAAAGCATAAAAACATTAAGGTATATTCTGTTTACACCATTCATTCTAAAATACAGCACACAACAACATTATTATTTCTTATTAAAAGATTTATACTTTCTTGGTTGGGATTTTTTTAACTTTATGGAGAAAATTTATTTACAAGTCTTCAAAAATATTTTTTCTATTTTCCATCTCTAAACATGAGTTTGAAATATGCACTGAAATTCAATATCAATTTTCTAGTTATTTCTCAAGGGTTAGATCTGTTCATAATAATAGTAGCAAACATTCAGATTTTATTTATTTATTTATTTTTGCTTGCTCTAAAGTTATGGGATTTAAAAAAATAAAATAAGCCAAAATGACATTATGAACAGCTATATATACACACACGTATATGTGTGTACGTATATATGTGTGTTGTGTGTGTGACAGGCATGTATATAGCATCCATATACATCTGTGCTTATATGTGAGCCTATATTCCAGATGACACTATTAATCATCAATATCAACATCATGCTTATCAATTTACATATACTGAGTAGCAACATTTTTTACTATTCACAGGAAAATAAGCTCTAAACAGAAACTGAAGGTTTATAGGCTTGAGGGGGGGGGAGCTTTTACTTTTTCTATTTTTTTTTAAATGAAGAGCCTTTGGGATTGAAAGAGGCTTTTTTTCCACATAAAAGAGATATTTTGTAAATTTTTTTTGCATATGTATAATATAGAAACCCTCTCCGGAGTGAGAATCATAAAATAAATACTACAGAATCCCCTCTATTGTCCAAAGGTTTGTTTTCATTTTATTTTTTTTAAAACGCTGAAGCTGTACCATCTGAAATATATGAAATAGAAACAGTACCGAGGTCTGCAGGCAAGATCTTAGGGTTGTCCACCGTTAGTGAGAAGGAATTGAACACTGCAGCTGCTTATCAAATCAGTTTTATGTTTCTGAAATGAGTTCCTGCTGCTGAGCCTGAATTTGTAGACTGTCAGGAGGAAAAAAAATACATACATATATATGTGTGTGTGTGTGTGTGTGTGTATGTGTGTGTATAATGTATATATATATATGTATGTATATATATTCACACACACACACATATATATACATATGTATGTACATTCATGCATATGTATATTTATATATTCTATAAGATTTATCTAGCCCCTAAACAAAATCTCTATAAAGATGCACAAGTTTTATCAAATCTATGTCTAGACTATAAAAATATACATTAACTGTAGACATGTTTATATGCACATAAACATGCATGCTAATATGGTCTATATGTTCATTGGAATCCACAGCCCACGCACGTCATACGTATGTGTTTGGCTCTTGGTGAGGTATAAATCTCCGGGTACTAGCTTTGTCTTTACACAAGCTCCCTAACGTACGTTCCATCATTTGCATGTTTTTTTGAGCCAATGTTTGTTCTCACATTCCTGCCCTCTCCTTTTTCTTTTTGTTGTAGTAAATCTAACCTTTCCAGTGGATTCCAACTTCCACATGCTCGCAGCATCATTTCCTCAGCTGCCCAGGAAGATATTTTGGGATGGTAATCCATTAACATATGTTTTCTTCATTAATTGGCCAAAGAGAAGGGGGAAAGGAGTATTTGAAAGTAACTTTTTCATTAGAAAACAATCCACTGCCAAGTGTCCAGCCCTAGCTTTGTTCCTTATTTCATATGGGCCTAGTGAGGATGGAGAGAGAGAGAGAGAGAGAGAGAAAGAGAGAGAGAGAGAGAGAGAGGTGCACAATCCACAGCTAGCCCCCAAATATTGTATATTTACAATCAAAACATTTTAAATATCTGAAACCAATTTGGACTCCCTGAAATCTCTGATACAAGTGAGAAATCATGCTAAATATGAACCCTGCTAACTTTATTTTTAATGATGACTTTTTGAAAAACAAGGTAGGGGTGGGATCAGCAGGGTGAATGTAAAAACTGTTAATCTTAAATTTCTACAAAGCCAAGTGTCAGGGTAAGCATGTATGGCGCATCAAGCATAACAAGATGAAAACGAGGAGGTGTTGGGGAGGAGGGAAGGGGGGTCCCAGGCACTTGCTTTCCTTGAATCCCTCTGAATACATTTCACAATTCATCAGTTTTTGTCTTTCCTGCCACGAGTGAGGACAATCAGACCAGACACCCATTAGATTTTTCATGCAATTTTTTTTTTCTTGTTCATGACATGTTGGCGGGGAGGATGGCAATTCTGAAATCTTACCAAATGAGAAAAATGTCAGAAACTGAACTGACAGCTAGTGGTTACTATGGTGATAGGTGATATTGAAAAAAAAAATAAAATAAAATAAGACTCGGTTAATTCAAACAGAATCAAGTTGGGTATTTTTTTAAGCCAGTGGATACAGATGAAAACTTAATCCTGATATTGGGACATTATCTTTCTAAGCTAACAGTCAAAGACACCATTTAGCTTAAATAATAACTAAATACACAGCTCATAATCGTGTGATTAAAAAATGCAAAGAAGTAATATTGATAAGAGGAAAGCAAATGATGTCACCAAGAAGCTGGTTATCAGAAAAATGTTGCATCTGACCTATAGAACATTTTTTTTTTGTTTTAGAAAAAAAAAAGTTTCTAATTCTAATAATAGTAAGAAAGAGAATGGGGGGAAACACATGTAAGCTTCATAGGAAGAAAAGCTGAGAAAATATTGAGAGGGAAACATTCTGTTAGGGAGAAAAATATATATCAGGCTCAACTTCAAAATCCACCCAAACATGAAAAAAACAAAACCTTTAGGGGTATCTTATTTTTTAAGTCTTTAACCTCTTCATTTTAAAAACTCATTCTTATCACTAAAAATGGTTTTAGAAGCAAAATATCTATTCTCCATATCTTGATGTCTCCGTTTGGCTGAAATTCAGTTTAATGCTCTGTGGGGACCTTCACTTCACACTAAACAAAATTTTAAAAATACAGTAATGCATCCACGTACTGGCACCTTTTGCTCACATCAGACAATGCTTTCTGAACTAAATGCCAGGTGTTTATTTTTTAATCGGTAGGGGTGGTCCTTCAAAATAATCAAGCAGAAAATAATAAGAACCTAGTTAATCACCAACAGAAATAAATATACAGTTAGTTGGTCCCACCTATATTCCATAGGCAATTCCATGGAGATTTTTTTTTAAAGGAAGAGCAAAACACACACACACACACACACACACACACACACACACACACACACACACGATGACTTGAGAGGATCTAAAGAAGTTTTAAGGGTTTCAGCCAAGGGGAACACATTGTGTATGCAAAATCCTTGACGTGGAACCAAACTTTTTTCAGACCTTTTCAACAGTGAGACACTAAAATGCCACATGCAAATGGATTGATGTTGAAAAGTGTATTTATAAGGCAAGAGGCAGCTCTTATTTTCAGAAATCCTAAGCCTGAAACATTTCCATGAATTCACATTTTACCCACGCACCATACACCCAGACTCACTCTGTATTTTCCCCCATTCGATATAAGGATATTAAATTATCTACTATACCATATTTTTAAAAAATCAAACCTTTTGAGAGTTACGAGTAACTAGCAAAAACAAGGTTCTTATTTATAACCCCAAGCTAGTATTTAATTTAAGGGGGTGGGGGATATTATCAAGGAAGAAGCTCAAGAAAAAAGGAAAAAAGAAAAAAAAAAAAAAAGATGGGGGGAGGGAGGCGGGAAATAAACCACAATGTGGAACAGGTTAGAGAAGCTCAGAATCAGCTACTAAACAGACTGCAATGCCATCTACTGGGAAAGTGGAGTTAGGGTATAGCTAGAATAACTTATTTTAAAGGACTAAAAGAATTAACTGGGGGGGGGGGGTGGAGGGAAGACTCCAATTCTCTATCCTGAACCACACCTAAATAGAAAAGAATTTTTTTAATTGAAATATCAGTTCCTTTAAGAGATTAGTATGTTCTCCTGAGCTTTCCTTCAACATTTTGCTTTTTAATTTCTAGCTAAAGTCTCTTTTTAAAATTTCCTCCAAGCCACTATTGTAGAAAAAAGTTAATAGCACTTAGACAATAATAATAATAATAATAACTCCGAATAGCTTTGGAGTCTTCTGAAATCTTTAATTTGAGTTTGGGTTTTTTTTCCCTACAAGCAGATTTATTAGAATCTCTTTGGCAAAATATGAAAATAATAAAAATTATCTATGATTACTGTGACACAAGCTTGATTCTGATTTGGGAATGGTCAAAGGGGATATGCCCCCTAGCATAATGTGGTATCTTTCTATATTATAAGTATTGCAGGATGGTATTCATTGATTCAGTATGGTTTTTTTTTTTTTGGTAGGGGAAAAGATGGTGTACAGCTTTCATGCTAAGTAGCCTCTTCTTTGCTCAACCCTTTTTATTCTAGACTCCTTGCTTTAGGATTTAGAGAATTGGGAGATGGTCAAGTCCAAGGGTCACTGTCTCTTGATCTCTCCATGAAACTATTTGCTCTGATGAGTACACCCTATAAGAAGGGTGGGCTATGACCTCAATTAAAGCCGGATTTATTTTACAAGCAAAAATTAAGTGGAAAATAAGTCTCTACTTAAAGGCAGGAACCAGTACACTTAGATCCCCTGCTGAAGGATTTCATTTCATTTCATTTATTTTTTTTAAATAGGCACTGAATTGTAAGCTTTAAAAAGGAGGTGGGTGAGAGGATCACAAGGTGAAAATGGGCATCCATTCAGAAAGACCTAAAGACAATACTGACCAAATACTACTCGCAATCTGTATCTGTATCATGAAAAGAACAAGAGAGTACAGGAACAAGTGTGCAAAAATTAATAACTAACTGGAGGTTTTAATTGATTATAAAGCATACTGGTGAATAAAACAAGCCCATAAAATATTTATTTTGTTTTGCTTTGTTTTTGACTTTTTGTATCTTGGTCCCATTTGGCAGTCTGGTAAAGCCTATGGACTCCTCCGGATAATGTTTCTAAAATACATGAAATTTATAAAATTAGGAAGAAAACCAATTCTCTTGAAATAGCCATCAAAATATTAAAAGGAAGAAGAGGAAGTTCACAGATTCCAAGTTTTAAAAAATCCCTGCTTTTAAAATACCCAAGAATGTGGGAGGTAGAGATGTGAATAGTGAAGCAGCTTTCTCTATCTGACAGTCTCTTTAACCCAAGGGCTATCCACTGCCCTTAACCTTTACAAAGAGCTCCCCTTCAAGATCTAGGTGGGGGGTTGGGAGTAGCAGGTGTCTCCTGGACGTCAGCTGTCAGTCAGATTTGACATCATATCCCCAAAAGCTTGTAATAAAAAGCAGGGAAGCAAAACCTTCCCCTCCCCCCAAAAAAATCCCCTTGAAATGAGGGGAAAGAGGGGGAAAAGATTTTATAGAAAAGTTTAAACCAAATGTAATCCCAAAAGGTAAATATTGGTTAAATACAAATGATAGGGGGAAATTTCAAGGGGAAAGAAGAAAGTCTTTTCTAACTTAGTGGCTTTTCTAAATCTATAAAACCTGCTAGGATATTTTGTTTTGTTTTCATGAAAATCAGCATTATATGACAAGTTTGAAAGAAAGATGAATAAGAAAATTGAGAAAAGATGGGTGGAACTGGACATCCATTCAGAAGGTTGTATTATCTTCAAATCCTAATCTAATTCCTTTATTTGGATAGTAAAGATTTGTTTTAACCCAGAATGCTTACAACTGGTAGTGATGTCTCTCAGGCACCTTCCCAGGATGCATGTGCAAAAGCTCCATTTAAACTCCTTCTCACTGAACACAGTCTAATTTAGCAGTCCCTTTAAATATATATTAGCTATGCATTGTGAAATCTATTTCGAATTGTTTTATGCCATCGTCCATGTGAGAGGGAAGTTAGCTCGGCTGAGGAAGTTTTCAACAATCTGACTCTCTTGCGTCAAAACTCACATTGAAAATATCATAAAACACCTGCATTAGGGAGCAACTTGTTTTCCAATTCTCGAGTGACCACCGGCTCTTCCGTGATCCAGGCTAGAATAAAGGGCTACTGCATTACAATCATATGACATTAAAAAAATTTTTCTAGGTACCTCGGTTTTCTTTGTGGCAGGAAAAGGGAAAGAATATGTTGAATTCAGAAGAAATGGGAAGGAGGGAGGTCAAATAATCTTCAAAAAATGCAGTCCTGGATCCCCTGTTCTGTAATACCAGTGGCTTTTGTGGAGTGCTGCTTTTCTTTAAATGAGCAGGACCACACATACTCACTCATTCAGAATAAGTCTATAGATGAACTGGCTCCAGTATTTTTAAAGGAACTCAGCTTGTGCGGTCTGCTGATATCTCAGAGAAACAAGGAACTATTTTCACATCTCATTCACAGAATGGATGAGCTGCAAAGCAGACAAGCGTTCTGGAAATTATTCAGTTTGTCACAGTATGCAAGAAGATTCTCTTACTTTCTTACTTTTTTTCTGCATCAAGCTCCCCAAACCAAACTCGTTGACCGGATGTTATTTAGAGATTATGCGGCATTTGCCTACAGAGATGTTTATTAATTAAAATCACACATATTCACCTCTCACTGCTGCACTCCTTCTCTCCCTCCCCCAGAAAAAAAAAAAGCCCCATGATCCTACACTTTAAGACAAATCTCCAAAAATCCGAAGAGG
The DNA here is from genome assembly GCF_016432865.1 of Antechinus flavipes. Taxonomy (NCBI): domain Eukaryota; kingdom Metazoa; phylum Chordata; class Mammalia; order Dasyuromorphia; family Dasyuridae; genus Antechinus; species Antechinus flavipes. The sequence continues at coordinate 47,007,002 of NC_067399.1, forward strand.
AAAAATTATATTTCCTAGAATCACTCTTCAGCTATTACCTGATTTTTTTAAAAAAATCTTAATGGAATTAAACAAATTTTTAAATTGCACTGTCTCCACAAACTCTAAATGGTTTTCATGGACACCAGTTTATGATGAAAGAAGGAAGGAAGGAAGAGAGGAAGGGGGGAAGAAGGGAAGATGGGAGGGAAAAAGGGAAGGTGGGAGGGAGAGAAGGAAGAAGGGAAGGAAAAGGGAGGGAGGGATAGAAAGAGGGAAGGAAGAAAAGAAAGAAAGAAAGAAAGAAGAAAAGAAAGAAAGAAAGAAAGAAAGAAAGAAAGAAAGAAAGAAAGAAAGAAAGAAAGAAAGAAAGAAAGAAAGAAAGAAAGAAGAAAAGAAAGAAAGAAAGAGTTAAAATAGGGAGGAAGGAAAGAAGGAAAGGAGGAAGGAAGGAAGGAAGGAAAGAAGGAAGGAAGGAAGGAAGGAAAGAAGGAAGGAAGGAAAGAAGAGAGGAAGGGGGGAAGAAGGGAAGATGGGAGGGAAAAAGGGAAGGTGGGAGGGAGAGAAGGAAGAAGGGAAGGAAAAGGGAGGGAGGGATAGAAAGAGGGAAGGAAGAAAAGAAAGGAAGAAAGGAAGGAAGCAAGCAAGGAAGGAAGGAAAGAAGGAGGGAAGGAGGGAGGGAAGGAGGAAGATAACTCCTAATTTTGTTTTGTTATGTTTTTAAGGTTTTCTGATCTCTCTTTAGTTCTCTATATTTATTACCTGACCAATTTCCCACCCCCACCTCCTCTTGCCCTGCAAATGATTCAAGCCCAACCCCCAGACCTCAAGCAGCAACTCATAACTCCCTTTGACTTTACTGGGATATCTGGGGCACGGAATGTTTGCAAGAATATGGCTTCTTTACTGACCAACTTTTATCATCAGTCGCTAAATTAGCTAATGATTAATTAGTTAATGTTTGCAAAGCACTTTGAAGATGAAAAGCACCAGCATAAGTGCTAAGTGTAAAACAGGGCATTCATTACTCTATTCTGCAAAGACTAATTAGCTTTTTTAAAATGTGGAGTCCTCTCTCACCCCACTCTCTCCCTCCCCAACCTGATCCATAATGTTTCTATTAAAAGTGAGAGTGTTTGTTTGTCCCACAGATCACTGGAGGCTCACCTTCTCTTTTATGCCCTGAGACGCTAGGAGATCCTGCCTGATTTTTTATTGCTGGGTAACCCCTGATTTTTCAGCATTGCTCGTGTTCAGCTGGTGATGTCATCCATACAAAACAGCATTTTTTTTTTTTTACTGTCAAAGAAGCTTTGAAGGATTACTTAACAAAGCTAAAAGTAGAGAATGAAAACTCTCCAAAAGTGGCATAGAAATATGATCACTGAACTTTATATTTAGGAAGAATTAAGCTTTTAAAGTTTTGTTCCACTAAAAAGGCTCTTTAATGGTTGTTCTCCAGGTGGCCTCTGAATTTATTGTGGGACTCCACTTTGATGGTTGCAAGTTCTCATGGGGACTATTATGTCAATAATTTCTGCAGCAACATTTTGTTCCAGGTAACAGAAATTACTCAGAAGATAGAGTTGGGGTCTGGAAATTCCAGGATCCCATTGTAAATTGCCCCCATACCAATGGGTAAAAAAAATGAAAAAAGATCTCTTTCACCCTTTCTTCTCTTTCTATCCCTACTCTGAAACTAGAGAGAATAGACATGTGTTTAAACCTCCAGAAATATCACTACACCCAAAAGTTTCTCCTTCCTGCCAAAAAATGGTCTATGGTTAGTCTTTCTCAAATTCGATGGCTTAGTCATATGTCCTCCATTAAAGTTGATGGGAAATCAGGGTAGCTAAATCCTATGCAACTTTTAAAAATTCAGATCCTGGGTGTCATTCATTGCCCTTGATTCAGACCCAGAATCCTCATTGATATCAATCAGCGGCCCATGTCCATAAACACAGGGATTTTCAGGAAAACTGTCTGAGATGATTATTTAGGGTTTGATTTTTTTGTAAGTATGGTGGCTTAAGAGATGCAAAATGTCTGCTTGTGGGGAAGAAAAGGAAGACTGTAGAAGTGTTATATAGAGATGTGGTCCTGTTAACTTCAGAGCTGTCTTTGGGGTATATTTTGGGGAATATTTCCAAGTGACATCAAATCCTTGCTTTTGGAAACTATGAGGAAGAGGCAGAATAAAAAGTGAAACCCTACACAAGCAAGGAAACCATATCAGCAACACCACCTTAAACCAGAGAAAAAATTAAACAAAAGTACTTTCGCGCCTGTGAACATATGTTCTCTGCATTCAAGGCATTCATTTCAGGAGAGAATAAACTCAACAGAAAACGGGGACTCCACACATACCCACATTAAGCATCCATCTGACAAAAAGAAGCCCAGTAACATACTCTGATTCCCAGGGCTAGAGATTTGGTAGCAATGCCAGGGACAGACTTTCTTCCATTCACTAAAATGCATCTGTCACAAAAGTACAATGTAATCACTTGAAAACCCCAAAAGTGGATGTACTGAAAACTATGGGTCAGGTCCTAGATGCTTTTCCCCTCACAAGTAACTAAGTGGTTGCAAAAAAAAGAAAAAAAAAAAAAAAGAAAAGAAAAAAAGAAAAAGAAGACACCTGAAAAAATATGCAAAAATATAAAATCTATCCTTTTTTTGGAGGGGGGACCATAACATTCTCAGGCTTTGGATGGGGAATTGAAGCAGAGAAAGACTTGTCAGCCATGGCTTCCTAAGGTATCAAAAAGTATGCCAAATACCAAGAGAATGAAGAGAATAGGGATGGGCTCAAAATTAGAAAAGAAGTGTTTCTTTAATGGGGAAGAAAGGTTATTGGGAAATTTTCAACAATTATTTAAAATTCTTATCTAAATCAAGTTTGCTTCTGAATGTCTTTTTCTTATAATTGAACAAGTGTTCAACTATATCAGGCAGTCACAGCTGTTCCAGGACATGAGCCACACTTAGGGTAACGGCTTTCGTTACACATTTTTGTGGAGGGGTTTCCATAGCACTGTGATCAGAGTTTGCATATTTTTATGCCGCTTGCATATTGGAAATAAACTCTCTTTGCCATTACTTTCCCATAAGGCATCTGGTTTTCCTGGTTTTTGAAAAATAAAGGGGGAGGGGGCACCTTGATTTAAGACCAAGTGGGCACAACAAATATTAAAAACACCTTATTTTGGTAAGGTGATTTTTAAAAAAATTCTCCTCTTTAAAGAGTTAAATAGTATGAACTGAGGAAGCCTTGAAATATACAACTTTATCTAGCTGGTCATCACTGAGCTGAACAAGAATGCCATCTTTGCTACTTTCAAAATATCGTTTTACCCACATATTCCATATCCAGATAATAAAAACTATGCAGTATAATGTCCACATAAAACTCCATCCTCCATTAAATAGTCTGGTTGGGTGAAAAGCAGGGTACAGAAACAAATGCATGTGTGATTTTGAATGTGATTGTTTATTGGGTTTTCCAAAGCACCTGTTCAGTAAGGAAAACAATCATTGTGACAAACCAGCCCACAGGTGAGCATTCTCTTAGTAGATGATATTCAGATCCTAAACAAAAATGTTTTTTCTATTTGCAATTGTAATTGCAAATTTCAAATCTGAATTTCAATCACAACTGATAAAAATATGAAATCAGTTTGAGTGAAAAGGCTAAGCTTCAGAAACACTCCCTGGAAAAAAAATATTTTTCCATGTGAAAATTTTTTTTGTTTATCTAGATATTCAAAAAAGAATATCTATATTCTATTATTTGGGAAAAGAAAATCATCTGTTGCTCATTGTCTTCTGCCCAGAATTAGATCTTAATTAGCTATAACTGCTTTATCTTTCCAAATTACTCCAATATACACACACACATTGTCTAAATTTTTCCTCTTGCTGTTCAAGCCCCTGAAATTAGCAGATTCCAAATTATCCAGTTATATCAATGCTTTTCACTTAAAATTTTAATAATAAACAGAGACATCTTCTTTCTTTCTTTACCCAGTCCCTCCCTCTCTTCTGAGAACTGAAGGCTGTTGCTGAAAGGAACGAAAATCTGGAAAGAGTTTGAGGTGGACTGGCCAACCCCCTTTCATTTCCTTCACATGTTTACAATCTAGCACCTTTCTGAAGACAAAGATGGGAAAAAAGCTATTTTTCCCTTTGACTGAAGGGTGAGACAGGGGGGTATTAAAAACTGATCAATGTAATTTTTTTCTCAGAAGTATTTGCACATCTGTGAAATAATGTAATTTATAAAAAAATCTTTTTTTATATGACATTCATGATTATAGCCTGATCTGGAGAATTATTCAAATATAAAATTAAACGTTCAAGGACTAGCTGTGCTGTGGATGGCTGAGCTTTTACCAGCTGTGCTTCAAACTTCTATAATTCTATTAAAAGTATAAAAATGAGGCTTTCTGGGCAGATCTGAATCTCTGGCAAAGAGAGGTAATATTTCTAAATCGTGTCATGATCAATTCTTTCTTTTTTGTTTTCTATTGATTATCATCCTCATGCTTTAAAGATGTTTCCAAGGACTGCCAAAAAATAGGGGGTGGGGGGGGATTGCCCAGCAAGGGAAATGTCCTATAAACTAGACTGCATTTTATTATCATAGAGCTTAGGGAAATCTGCCTCTTAAGAGAGGTTACAAACCTTTAAAGTGAATTCTCCTGTTTCGTTAAAATTGCTTGGGATTTAATATGAGCCATCTGTAATCTACCTGGTCTATTCCCTTAAGCATCTTCTACTAAACCCTCTCCCTTTCTCTCTTTTCTCACCCCCTTCCCAGCCACTATCCAAAAAGGACAAGTGCTCAAATATCCTACTGAAATATACCTATCCCATTCCACCAAAATGTACATACCACATAAGGAGAAAAATGGAAAAGGAAAAAAAAGTTTTGCCCCTGTATCTGTTGTTAATAGATATGTTAAGGGAAGAATCCTTGCAAGCAGTCCTTCAATTAAAAAGCCCAAAGTGAAATTGAAATAACTAAATCAATGTAACCCAAACTGTAAACAATATTGCTGATAATTATGGCTAAGAAAGATAGGAACTCTGGGAACTTTTTTTTTTCCTTTTGAGTTATGAACAGTCAGTCCATTCAGTCCAAGTCAGAGAGATAGCACTCTTATCCTCAAAGAGATTTTAAAAAATCCACAACTCAAATTCTGTTTTTTTCTGTTTCCCTCAGTATGTATCATATATATATATATATACATATATATGTATATACATATATATGTGTGTGTATATATATGTGTGTATATATATGTGTGCATATATATATATACTAAAGAGAGAAATAATAACAAAATCCAGAATCAATTTCTGGCTGAATATAATCAGATTTTTTAAGTAGAAAGAAAAATACTACCCTGAAAATGGACCAAATTTTATGGCTCAAATCTGTAATCCAGTGGTCATGGAAAAGCTCACATTAATAGGAAAGAGGATCTGCAGTTACAGTTTAAAAAAAAAAAACAATGAACAGGCAAAGTAAGGGATAAGATATTGTTTCTGCTGCCTAAGACAGACGGACTTTAATAACACTTAACAGAATGATACACATTAATGATCTCAGAAAGCACTTCTTATGCCTCATCCATCATGTGGAGGAGAAAATGAAGCCTTCGACAGCATTAGGAATTATTCTAGATCTTGTCAGTAATTCGCAGCTTCTCTGTAGTATCACAACACAAATTTGGGTGTGTGAGACACTGACCATTAATCTAGGGTTTTTTTTTCCTACTCACAACAGCGTGCTGAGAATGTAGCCACTGTTTCATGGAGAGATGGTGCATGGAAAGCTCCACTAAATAAAACAAGAAAAACCAGAGAGATATATGGATAGATAAACAAACTGTATAAAGAAGAGGAATTTTTTTTCATTACTATGAAAGAAATCATCGTAATATCCCTGGTATATGGGCTAGGCGAATTGGTACCTATAAATGTTCAGAGCTGAAGGATGCAGAGTGTGAGCTGATTAAAAGTTTCTATAAAGTTGCAATATGCTGTCAGCATCCTTAGAAGCACTTTGGTGATGAGAAAATGGTACTTTTTCTTTAGAAAGGCAATGCACCAAGGTGAAATATAGATAGGGGGTCCACATCACTAAGATGCATTCCTAGGTAAGTATCTGGATTCTTGGTTTCACACACTGTGACATTCTGATTGGGGGAGGGAGGTAACCTACAGAAGAGTCAAATACCCTGAATTTATTTCTAGGGCATTTGGGAATTTATTCCTCATATACTTCTTTCTTTTGAAGTGTACGAGGGGCTGAACAAATTTCAACTCCAAACCCTCACAATTAAACAAACAATGGATTTTGGCAAGATTTTCCTCAATATGAAATCTGCCCTTAATGGTATAAAGATCTTTAAAAAAACTAGAAACTCCACTATAAAAATAAAGGCCTACAAATATTTGTAAAACTATCTGTTACAAAATTCCTCTGAATTAACTCCAAATTGTTTTTTTTTTCATATTTGCAATGTAAAGATGAAAGTTGGCCAGTTGGCCATAGTTCCTAATAAATTAAAAATACTTTAGCATCCAACAGTCAGTTACCCCACACACAGATATACAGCTAGATACTCTGCAACAAGGCGGGTACTTATCAGACAGAATGAAGGGAATGTTTCTTTGCAGTAGATGAGTTGAAATAAGATTGAAATGAAAAAGGGAAAAAGGACCCCATCTGAGATGTCTATCAATAGAAAAGCACTAATTACCAATTCTTAAAACTTCCAAAATTAAAATGAGGATCTAGATTTTTCAGAGTCCCTTGAAGTATGTTGGGTAACAAGAAAAGAAAGAAAGAAAGAGAGAAAGAAAGAGAGAGAGAGAGAAAGAGAGAGAGAGAGAAAGAAAGAGAGAAAGAAAGAAAGAGAGAAAGAAAGAAAGAAGAAAGAAAGAAAGAAAGAAAGAAAGAAAGAAAGAAAAAAGAAAGAAAGAAAGAAAGAAAGAAAGAAAGAAAGAAAGAAAGAAAGAAAGAAAGAAAGAAAGAAAGAAAGAAAGAAAATTGGTTCTGGTATGTATCTCATCACTACTAACATTCAAAATAAGAGGGCTATTAAAAATGTGCCCCCCACCCACATTGCTCTGGAAGGATATACAAATTTCAACAGAAGGCCTTTAGACCAAATCCGTAAATTTGGCTGGGTTATTTTATTTTCTTCAATCTGGAGAAAGGGCTCCATATTTCCAGGTGGCACACTACTGTAGGAAAAAACAGGGAAGTGGACAAAGCCTTTTCAACTCCCTCTCCCCCAGCAGCTCCCTCCTCCGCCTCCCCCCTCCCCATCTCCCCAACTGGAGCTATAAATTAGAAATGCCATAACGGAGCATCACTGAGGTCTGATAATGGACAGATATTTATACTGAATGATACTCATGTCAGGAATGAGTAAAACCCAGTTTAAAATGGAGGTTTTCACAAAATAATGAAGAGGAGATACCATGATCACAGTAATACTGACATGAGCTGTGCATATTCATCCATTACAGTCTCAACCCCTTCCTACTTCGAATGAACTATAATTTTTGTTATTCTACATCAACACGCAGGGGAGGGGGGGTGCTTTGGCCAATAGTTAGTTGTGTTTTTTTTTTTTCTTAAAAGCAAAAGATACAGATAAAAATCATTAGCCATGACGCTTATAATTACCATATTATTATTTCTAAAGCTTTAGGGTAGGGGAAGAACACTTTTTCATTTAAACTTCAATGGGAGGGGGTGAGGGAGGAGAGCAAAATGGAAGACTTCATTCCCAAACAAAATTATCTGAAGTTTTAACTTTTAACTTGATCTAATTGAACTACAGAGAAAACACCAGCTGAAAATGTCACCTACTCAACAGTAAGTAAATACATTTATTTCTGTTACAAGAGAGCTGGGAGAGTGAAAGAAAAATTGTTTACGTTTCAATTGTTCTGATTCCTGACCTGAAAAAGATAACAAAAGAAGCCTCCAGAATAGGTTTTGTTGTTCGTGTGTGTGTCTGTGTGTGTCTGTGTTTCTGTGTGTGCATTTTCCTATTGAAGCTGTACAATCGAGGGGAGGGGGGAGAAGAGAATTCAGGAGATACATTGCAATGTCTGTCTCCCTTCTTCTCCATGCTTAATACAGTAATGTTCTGAGCTAAATTTAACTAAAGACAGATTTCAGACAGAGAAACTTCCACCTTGGAAGGTCAGTTAATGTGCAGACGGATTTCAGCCAGACAAACACACTGACCCCTCCTCATTCCCTCTCCCACCCCCCCCAAAAAATCCCTTAAACCTCTGCTGTCTATCTGCAAGTCTGCATGCACTCTATTGCTAAGATAAAGAGCCAATCTCCTCATCAAACACCTCCGGGCTGGGCAATCTAATAGGAACAAATTGGCAGTGACTGCCCAAGCAAGTAACACAGGCCCACTGATTTGTAGATTGATACTGATGCCTAATGATCCCCTTGGGCAGATCAATAGGAACAATCCTCATCCCTGCCTTTCTTCTTTATTGGCACAGAACACTGAGGCAGAGGGGGGAAAGAGGTTGCAAACAGGCAGAGAACTTTGGGCATCCAGGAAGGTGTCAAGGATACAGGTGCTTCTTCCTGGAAGCTAAGGGGGCTGCTCCAGATTCAGGACCAACTCCCCAAGTTTTCTCTGGTCTCAAAGAAGACTTGAGTTCCTTCTCTTTGGGAGGAGAGGTGTATAGAAAACAGTCTGTGTTTTTTATAGCTAAAGCAGGAGCCATTTTTGGTGTGGACCCCCCTTGGGCAGTTCTTCTCAAAATCATGTTTTTAAATTCACAAAATAAAATATTCAGGATTACAAAGAAAGCCAATTATATTGAAATAAAAACATAGGTTTGTGGATTTTTTTTTTTAGTGTTTTTCCCCCATCCACATTCACTAACCCCTTGAAATCTAGGAGTCTGGGACCCCCAGTTAAGAACCTTTAGGTTCCAGGTAGCCATCAGATTGGGCTGAATTTTCTACATACTGAGCTGAAACAAATGTTGTATAGTGAGAACAGCATCTTCTCACCACCCTCACCCTCTATAGACACACCTGTACCTGCACTTTCCTTGAGAATGAGAAAAAGAAATGAGAGCCAAACACAACGTTGATCCAAGGTGCTAGACCTGAACGATATAAAATTCAGAATTCATAGGCAATGGGAATAAAAGAAAAAGTATAAATAAAGTAATTTTTCAAAAACAAAAGTTATTCCTCAGAAAGGTTTAAAAGGAGGGCATATTTTTAACTATCAGAGATCAAAGAAGGAACTAAGAATATAGATGTTGCTTTCAAAATCACAGAACTGAGTAAAGGTAGATTTATCTATTAAATTGTTTTTAAACAGATTAAAAACACTCTTTCTAAACTAGCTTGCTCCTTCAAAAGGGTTTTATACTTTCTTGTATGTGTATGTGTGTGTGTGAGGGGACTTTTCTAAACCCCCTCCTTCTACTTGTTTTCCTCCTTCCACCAAAGGGTTAGATCTTGTTTTTCCATTTGTGTATCATTCTTGTGAATAAAATTATTCAATTAGGAAATCCATTTAAAGTCCTTAACAATAACAGGGAAAATCTAATGGAGTTGCTTTGGATTTTCTTTTTCAATAAATTAATGTTAGTGATGTTCTGTGGATTCTTGAGTGGTCATTTATATCATCAGGGTTATTGCCCATATTACACTCTGTCCTAAATTTCTATACTGATTGCTCCATACTGTAGAAAGTCAATCCTTATAAAGAATCAGCAGACAAAACTAACCAGGGGAAAACTTCCTGGGGAAACAGAATGATTTTTAATTCCATAATAGGAAGAAAAAAAAAAGTCCATGGAATCTAAAATTGTCATTTTTTTGTTGTTGTTGCAAAAATTTCCCCCTTTTTTTAATTATTTGGAAAAATTCCTCCAATTACCCTGTGTATATTCTCAGGTGCTGAAGATAAAATAGCCAGGAAATCTTAAGAGAAAAATTCGAGGTTTTTCCTTCTCCCCAGACCTGTACCTAACCATTTCTGAATTGGCTTTGTTCAGCAACTAGCATGATTTGGTTTTGTTATTAAATACGGGTAACACTCAGAGGAGCAAAGAAATGAAATTTTACTTCTTGTAAATTACTGAAATCTTTACTTCTCTAGCCCTCCTGTCCCAAGCAAGATTTTTACAATAAGGAACGTGTCCTTTTTCCATTCCCTTCCCATCCTCCCCCACCCCCATCTCTTCATGCTCAGAATGCACTGGGACCCTTTGTAACTAACTCAGTCCACTGTGGATCATCAATTAATAATTTTCTGGATCCTATAGTGTGCTACTAGCAGGTTTTTAAAATAATAATAATGATAAAACAAAAACAAACACATGGCAGTTTAATTTCACACTCGAGGGTTTACATTTATATACTAAGCACATCCGTGCACTCTGAGTTTCCAGCACTGACCACTTAAAATTCAAATTTCACACTAATGATAAGTGTAATCATTGCAATCACCATCATCACCATCATCATCATCGCCACCACCACAATAAAAAGATGCATTCTGTTAGCCCGTGACATCAATCAACCGTGTGGTGAAAATCAGAAGCCTCTTTCTTTTCCCCTCTCCCTCCCTCCTCTCCCTCCCTGCCTCTCTGCCCCCACCCCCTCGCAGCTTCCCCCCCCCCACCCCACCCCCTGTTCACAGAAGTGATCACATTTAATTCATTGCATCATTATGTCATCTCCATACTAATCTCTGCCCTCACACCTCCGCCACTTTGACATGCAAATGAGCTAGAAAAAAAAGCCACACATTAATATAAAAAAGTCACAGCAATCATGTCATGATTTCATGCCTTCCAGCCCCACAACACTCCCTCCGATCCCCCCCACCCCCATTTCTCTTTCTAGCACGCAGTGCTGCTGATCACAAGAAACAAGGCAATCTGTTGAAGATCAGACGCTAAGACAGGGAGGTGGGGAGAAGGGTACAACACATACACGTGTCAGCAACGCAGCCCAGCCAGTCCTATTTGCATATTCACATGAGTTCCATTCTCAGATTGCTTAAGCAGGGAAGAAGTTAGGTGTCTTCCCCACCCACCAACCCTCCCCGTTCCATAAAGAAACAGCAATAGAGCAACAGAGAGAGAGAGAGAGAGAGAGAGAGAGAGAGAGAGAGAGAGAGAGAGAGAGAGAGAGAGAGAGAGAGAGAGAAGAAAGAAAGGGTGAGCTAAATCTTGTCTTACCTCAGCTAGCTTGCTTTCTGTTGCTTTTAAAAGGAATTCCCTGTGGTTCCTTTAGAATTTTTGAGAACCATCCTTCAGGGTTTTTAGTTTTCTCTCTCTTTCTCTCTCTCTCTCTCTCTCACTCACTCTCTCTCTCTCTTCCTCCTCCTCCTCTTTCTGTGTTGTGACTGGGTTTATAAAAAAAAAAAAATAAAAAGACAACTCCATGTTAAGCTAACAGTCAAGGCATCATGAAGTCTAGGGCTACAGGGGGAGGGAAAGGAGGAGGGGTGGGTCACAGCTTAATGCTTTACAAAGGAGAGCCCAAAGCCTCTATTTTTGAAAACCTCTCTCACATAAAATGACTAATTGAGACACCATACCCCGTGGAACGAACATATGCACAAACATGTATATTTTCACCAGTAGTCCAAATGTCAGGGAGTTTAAGACAGTGACAGAAACAAATGCAAGAAAATTATGAGCCGGAGTGGAAACTCCATCTCTAATCCACTTTGCTGCCCCAGGATTGCAGAGGGGACAAAACAGCTGGGGGATGGGGTGTTACCTGCTGAATCATATTTATGGCAGTACCTGAAAACTAAGGGACGGGGGTCCCGGATATGGTTTCATCCAGTGAGTGCAATGAATCTCTTGCCTTTGATCAGTTTTCATCAGCGTTTTTGTGCTGGGGAAATATGTATAACATGCCTGAAAATGTTCTGGCTTTTTCCTTATAATAACCTTAAAAAAAAAATGGGGAGGGGGGAGGTATGAAATGACAAGGGATCAGAATGGATGCAATTGACAATAGCAGCTCTCTATATTCCTCATATAGGATCAGATTGGTATGTACAAGCACACAGGGCAATTGTTTTAAAATGCATCTCATTTTCTAGCCTCCCACCACATCATATTTACCTGATAGGTTTTATTAGCTCCTGTATGATGTTACTGTCCATCAGAGCAACCTGCCTGATACTCAAACAAACTAGTTCCGCCCACTTAAAACCCTTGTAGTTGAAACTGGTGGGAAACAATCCATGTTCTGTGTGCAGTAAGTAGCTGCTTTAAAGAAATCAACCATCAACGCTTTAAATTAAGGGAGTTGAAATGCCTTCAAAATAAAGCTGATCCCAAACCACTCAGAGGATTTAATTCCATTTCTGAAGGCATTCATTGCCAGTGGCCCAGAAGACACATCTCAAGCTCAGAAACTTCAGAAAAATTGCTTGTACATGATTTCAAAATAGTGATATTTTTGCAAATTGGTTTTTTAAAAAGAGTGAGAGGAGACTTACAATCGTAATGAATTTTTTGTTAAAATATAAGCCCTCTTTTAACGGGCATGAAAGAACACTATCGCACCATTAAAAGTCCCCCTACCTTCCTAGAAGTATAGATTACAGGACTTAGCCTCCACACCCTGTTTATGGACTCAAAATATGCAAGATGTTAGCTAAATGGTGACATACCCAGCATTAGCATGCATACTGTAATGAAGGCACAACTGATTTTGTTGAAAAGGAAGGACAAAGTTAAAAAAAAAAATGTCACTCTTGCTACTAATGGAGAAGTTGGGGGAGGGAGAGTCAGGAGTTTAGAATGGGTTAAACAGTAAAATAAAAATGGTGCCTTTATTTAAAACAAAAGTCTTGGCAGGTTTATTTTTAGAAAAATTATTTTGTTGTTTGTCTGTGTATATGTCTGTCTCTCTAAGAGACAGTATGAAAAAAGATATTTTATATTCATGTTCAGTCTTCCAAGAGTTGGGGGAGGGAAAGAACGGGGAGAGGGGAAGTTAATTTTAAGGATCTGACCACAGAACATGAGTTACAGCTCTCTATCCCAAAATGATGAAAAATATCTATGGCAAGACTCATCAATGAGTTTTGAAATAAAGAGAAAGAAAGAGAAAAATATCCAAAACATTAGGCACAGGAACATTATATTTCAATATTATCATATGAATTAAATGTAATTCTTGAAGCTACTAGTCCCATGGGTCACATATTAGGCCATCCCCCCCCCCTTTTTTTTATTTAATAGAGGTCATCCAGGCTGAAAAGCAAAACCCAAATGAAAAGCATCTTCAGTGTGGTTATAACATGAGCTGCAAGGGGTCAGGCAGTGTCTTGTATGGCCTCATAAAAAATACATAACCAGACAGCCTAATAGTATTTCTTTGCATTCATTTTTGGATGGGGGATGGGGGATGGGGAAAGAAAAGGGGCTGATGTTTATAGCTATGACAGAAAAAAAAATGCACAGCACAGATACACATTTTTTTTAACTCAAGACAGTTAATAAATATTTCCTTTTATTATATTAAAAATAAAAAGATCTCTAGGTATTAAGCAAGATTCCATTACTTTCCTGTATTAAAAACAAACAAATGAACAGATCCAAACTTATCTTGAAGACCGTGAAAGGTATGTATTTTTAAATGTAGATTTCTTCTGTTGCTTTTGGCTATCCAACTAAATTGGGATCTTAGCTATATTGGGTGCCTCTTCCATTTAATATTTTTAAGCTCAATAAATATTTCCCTCCCCCCACACACAGATTTTATAAACCAAAGTTAATTCAGATGGTTTCTCTATTAAAAAGAATTACTGATGAGAAACCCCAGTGACATGGTTTCTGCCTTAATTCACTGGCACAGGGGAGGGGTTTATGCAACATAGAGAATTTATGCAGACCACAAAGACATACTAGGTGAGGAGGGAGGGAAAGAAAGAGAAGGATAAGGAAGGAAAGAGGGGTGGGTGGGGAGAGAAAGAGAGAGAGTGTGTGTGTAAGGAGGGAAAAATGGAGGGAGGGAGGGAGGAGAAAGGGAAGGGGAGAGAAAGAGAGAGAGAGAGAGAGAGAGATGATGAGACTATGACGATTGCACAACAAATAAAATTAAACAGCTCTAAAAATACTGGTGAGATGAGAGAAGCTCTAAATATATTTCTTCCCCTCCCCCTCACTTCTTTCCTTCCCAAATACAGCCGGGAGATGAGTGACCCTGCTGTGGGGAGATGGAGGCACAGAGGTGACCCAATGCTAACCAGCCTGTTAGAACTAATAAGGTGTGCTCCTAAGCCACTCCACTGACATTAGGACATTGTGGAAATAACTCTCCTTGTTATTGCCCATCCTCAGCTTGAAATTTACTACTCTTTTGCATTATTAAAGAGACAGCTTGCATCCTCTATAGGAGAGAAGATTTGGTGAGGATAAATAGTTATGCATTATTTTTATTTAAATGTCATGTTTTTACTCAAGTCTTAGTGCTAAAAATTCAAGTGTTTACAATAGCCGAGTTAATTGTCTGTTCTTTGTAATTTCCATGAAAGTAGCAAAGGAGAAGGGAGGGGAGGATTAAAGTAAAGAGATATAGATATATAGATATAAAGGCACATGCATATGTGTATATGTATATATGTACACTCACATAATTCCATTGCTACTGTAGAGGAAAATAAGATACATTGTATTGTAATAACTTACTTTGGTATAGAGAGAATTTTTCCTGGTAGTGGATAATTAGCAATGCACAACTATCTGCGATTTTCAGAAATACATTAAAACCAAGTTCCCATTAAAACAAAATAAAACAAACAAACAAACAAAAAAACTACCCTTATGATTTTTACTGAAGCTAAATCCAGTGGACATTTGAAAAGAGGCTGCTTTAGTGTTAAAATGGTATCTTAGTTTGCATTAATTCCTGTGACCGGTATAGCATTACAGAGATTCAGAGGGATTTGGTGGAAAGGAGATGCCTTGGATTTAAGGGGTAACCACATTCCCTGGGAATGGCCCCAAGCACTGTCCTTCAATCAAGTTCAAGTAGCTGTGGGTGTGTAGCAGAGTTGTCACTCCCCACCCTCGCCCCCCTTAGCGTTCTTTGCCTAATGGGGACAGTACAAAGACAGGAGTCACATATTGTCAGGAATCTGGGCACAATTCCACCTAGGGCAGCCTTCCTTCCTAGACACAAGTGGATGATAAGAAACTAGAAAAATTCATTTGCCACATAAAGGACAAAAGGAAGTAAACAATGGAGGAATTCAAGGAGAAAGTAGATTCAATCACAAAGTCACAAAGCACAAGGAATAAAGTTAGGCTTGATTCAAAGGAAAGATTAATCAAAATATTTTCTCGTGTATGTGAGAGATCTGATTGTGGATGTAAATAAATGCAAAAGGCTAGCTTACATCCAGAATCTAGCAGTCCAGCAATGGAAGCACATGGAAGAAATATTGAAAAAAAGATTTCTAGCAGGCGGGCAAAAGAGACAGTCCTAGAATTACAAAACCTTAGTTCTCTAAGGGACCTCAAAGGTCATCTTAGCCAACTCATATTTGAACAGAAATGATCTCAAGAAAATCCATAGCAAGGGTTCATCCATCCTTTATTTGAAGTCCTCAAGTAACCATTAACTTATGAGGTAGCTCTTCCCACTTGTGGATAATTCTACTTTTTAAAAAAGTTTTCCTGTCAGTGAAGCTTAAATTTGCTTCTCTATAACTTGTTAGTTCCCATTATTTCTAGTTCCAACCTGTAAAACATGTCCAATCCTTCTTTCATATGACTGAGCCTTAGTTTTTTTGTTTATTTGTTTGTTTTTGTTTCTTTGGTTTTTTGCTGAGGCAATTGGGGTTAAGTGACTTACCCAGGGTCACACAGCTAGAAAGTGTTAAATGTCTGAAGGCAGATTTGAACTCAGGTCCTCCTGATTTCAGGGCAGGTGCTCTATCCACTGCACCACCTAGCTGCCCCTGATCCTTAAATTATTGAAGATAACTAATATTCCTAGGTAGCTAGGTAACCCAGTGGATAGAGTGATGGATCTGGAATTAGGAAAACTCATCTTTGTGAATTCAAATACAGCCTCAGATACTTACTAGCTTTTTTTTCCTGGGCAAGTCACTTAACGACTAATCAAGTATCTTGGCCAAGAAAACCCCCAGTAGGGAAGGGTCATACACAGCTGAAAAACAAAACACATCCCTGAAAGTTTTCTTCAATTTGCATTCTCTTAAACTGAATAGCTTATTTTATAATGTCTATCTCCTTCATGGTTTTGGTCCTTCTCAGAAGAATTAATTTCTTGTATTATTTTTTTTTTTTGCAAAGACAATTGGATTTTCTAGTCAAATTATCATGCCATCTGCAAAATTATTACCTGCCATTTTCTTTTTTTTTTTTTTTGGCCATTTTCAATATTAATGACTCAAATATCTTTTTATATCATTTTAGAAATTTTAGAAGAGAAACATTGATGCATGCTGGAAATTCCAATACTCTCAAAAATAAAAGTGTTAAAATATTTCCTTCTTGTTTTTAGTGGAAATTCTTCTAATGCTTTTCTATTGAGTATTATATTGGCTCTTGATTTATCGTAGATACTTTTAAATAATTTTTTTTTGCTTTGATGAGGAAAACATATCTCCATTTTTCAATTCTTTTACTATTTTTAACCTGAATGTGTTATGTTTTATTGAAGATTTTTCTGCATCTATTAATAATATTTTGTATGAATGTGTGTGCATGTATGTATTTAAAAAGATCATATTTGGAAGATATCATAAAGATCAAGTAATTGAATCTTCTTCTTTTACCTATGAGGAAACTGAGGACTAGAAAGTCACAAAGGAGTAGAAAAGTCCAGTTTCTAACTTAGTGTTTTGTTATGTTGATAGTTTTTCTGATGTTGAATCAGATTTACCTGCCTAATAAAAACCATTGTGGGTAATGATGAATGTTTTTCTTAAATGCATTTTGCTGCTTTTTGTTAGCTAAACTTTAGTTAATATTTAGCATCTCTTTTCATAAAGGAAATGTATCAATATTTTTCTTTTATAGTGTGATTTTTTCCAGGGTTTTTAATCAGCATGTTATTTGCATCATAAAAGGTACTGAGTAGTATTTTATATTTCTCTGTATTTATGAATCATTATTATGAATATACAGATGAAGAGGCAACAAGGAATAGTAGATTAATTGCTGAGGTTGAAATCACAAATACCTGAATTCAAATCTTGCCTCTGGGATTTTTAGTATTAGCTGAGTGCCGCTGGGAATATATTTGACCTCTGTATGGCTTAAGCAATATTCTAGGATAAATTTATTAAGGCACAGATAGGTTGTGATATGTCTGGTGAAAGGCATTATCTACACTGACAAAAATCACAGATTCTATATAAGATAAGGATTATTATTCTCCAGAAGTTTGAAATCATTTATTTGTGAATCAGTTTAGGCGAAGGGCAATTTTGGGTTTTAAGAGGGGTTTTTGGCCAGTTAATTCTTTGATGACTTGATTTGCTTTATTTCTTCCTCTGAGATTGGTTTCTTTAAATTGTTAATATCCCATTACATTGGAACACTGATTTTTCTTTAAGCACTCTAATTTCTTATGATATAATTTGTGTTTGTCATTGTTGTCTTTTTCATTTGTAATTTTGATTACTTGGATTTTCTCTTTTGTTTTTTTGCTAATAGTTTGCCAAATTCATAGGTCTTTTAAAAAATTAGTTTCTGCTTTTATTTTATTTTATTGCTCATTTTCTAATATCTTTCTCTTGATTTTACAATATTTAAAAATATCCTTTGAATTATTCTTTTATCTTTTTAAAAGAGTTTTTAGGTACAAATTAATGCATTTATCTTCCTCTTTTCACTCTTACTAATGTAAGCACTGAGCAATAATATCAATTGTCTCTACCAACTCTTTGGCTGCATCCTATAGACTCTGAAATGTAGTGTTATTGTTATCATAGTCTTTCAAAAATTCTGTTATCACTTTTTCTCATTTATTATTTAACCAAATTGTTGTTTAATAGTTTTCCAGGTTCTGTGTGGTTTTATTACTCGTGTGCCTGTTTTTGCTATTTAATTCTAATTATATTATATTGTGGCATAAAAATTCACTATATATAATGTTTACCTTTTAAAATTTATGTAGGGCTTTTCCATGGCCTAGTGAATGATCAGTTTGGGGGAGTATTCTATGAGTACTTGAAAAGAATATGACTTCTCTGGTAATCCTATTTTATTCCTTGCCATTTAGCTATTAACCCCAACATATTAAGTGAGAAGCTTAGTTCTTTGACTTCTTCCCTGTCAGTCTTTTCTTTGACTTATTTTATTCTGATAATGGAATGCTGAAGTTCTCTACTAGCACTTTTTGCTCAATTTGTACTACAGTTACCCTGTCTTTTATGAATTTAACTGATGAAATTAAGAAATATAAATTGACAATTTGTACAAATGTCTTTTTTCTATTTTCACTTTCACTGTTACTTTCATATAGTATCCTTGCTTCATTTTATTTGTGTTAGTTATTGATTTAAAAATCAATAAACATTTATTAAGCACCTACTATATTCCAGCCACTAAGGATACATAAAGAGACAAAAAGCATCCCCTACACTAAAGAAACACAATCTAAGGGAGAAGACAATAAGCAAACAAAGACATATGGACACTATATTAATATATTAATAATTATAATCAATATACAATATGCATAATATATAATATAAATAACAATAAATGTATTAATAATTTAAATGATTATAAGGAAATAATTTTAAAAGGGAAGAGACTAGAACTAAGAGAGGATGAGAAAGGCTTCACATAAACGTGATGGACTTGAAGGAAGTCAGGCAACCCAGTAGTTGGATATGAGAGCATTCCAGGCATGGAGAGACATTCAGAGAAAAATGTTCAGAGCTAAGAGATGAAGTATCACTGGGCAGAAAACAAAGTGACAAGGAGTAAGATATAAGAAAACTAAAATGGTGAGGAATTTTTTGGGGAAATAAGCTATGAAGAGCATTGTACTACAAATATAGAATGTTTTTGATTCTGGGGTAAATAGGCAACTACTTGAGTTTATTGAGTAAGTAACATGGTCAGGCCTTCAGGAAAATCATTTTGTTCACTTACAAAAGAAGGGTGACTTGGAATCATAAGAGACTTGTGGCAGACAGATGCACCAGCAGACTACTGCAATAGTCTAAAAGTATGAAGTGATGAGGACCTGAACAATCATGGTAGAAATATGAGAAGAGAAAAAGGGTTGTATTGGAAAGATGTTGGAGAGGTATAATCGACAGGTCTTGGCTACAGAGTGGATGTGGGGGATGAGAGACAGGGAGAGGTTGAAGATAATACCTAGATTGTGATTGTGAGACACTGGAAAAAATGTGTTACCTTGACAGTAATGGGGATATCAAGAGGGCGAAGGTCTTGGGGGGAAATATAAGGAGTTCTGTTATGGATATGGTGCATTTAATACGTCTATAAGACATCCAAGTCAAGATGTTTGAAAGGCAGTCGGAGATGTGAGATTGGAAGTTAGCAGAAAGATTGGATCAGAAAAAGGTGGATCTCAAAATCCTCAACACAGAGATGGCAATTATATCCATTGGAGCTGATGAAATAAGTTGTGAAATAAAATGGCTTAGAGAGAGAAGAGAAAAGGATCCAGAACAAAATCCTGTCAGGCCCTTACAACTAGAGAGCATGATCTAGAGGAGGATCCAGCAGAGGAGGAAGGAATGGCCACATAAATAGAAAATGAACCAAGAAAAGTAGTATAATCAAAAACCTAGATGAAGGAATGTGTCAAGGAGCATAAAGTAATAATTAGGAGTGTCAAAGGATCCAGAAAGGAGAATGAAAATTGAGAAATAATCATTGAATCTGGAAACTAGGAGAATATTTAACTTTGGAGAGAGAAGTTTTAGTGGAACAATAAGGTCAGATGCCATACTATGGAGAGTTAAGAAGAAAATAGAAGAAGAAAAAGTGAGACTTTATTGTAAATGGCCTTTTCAAGTAATTTAGCCACAAAGAATGGGGGAGATATAGGACGATAGTTAGCAGGGATGGAAGGTTTGAGTGAGGTTCTGGGGGAGATGGAGGAGACACAGGTTATATTTGTTGGCAATAAGAATTGGGCCATTGATAGGGAGAGACTGAAAATAAGAGACTGTTACATGATAGGGGGAAGCATATCTGCTGGAAGTGACAGAATGAAATAGGGATTATTTGTGCAGACAGAAGAATTAGTCTTGGTAGCAAATAAAGTCACTTCATCTTGAGCTACAAGGATGAAGGAGAGAATGGTAGAATGCCCTGAATGATATGATATAAGGAAGAGACAAGATTTCTAGTTGAAAGGGAAAGGAGAAGGGGAAGCAATGAGAGGTTTCGGGAGGCATAAAGTAGTCTAGAAGAGCTGCTGCAGAGGGTGGGATATTCATTTAAAATCATTGCCTCAAAGCAGTGAGTATTCCATTGAAGTTATGTAACAAAAATTTACAATGAACTCAATTAGAATAGTTACATGGTGGCAGGTAGTGGCAGTATGGCAAATCTGAGATTTGGAAAACAACAACTGGACAAGAACTCAAGAAGAGAACAGTATAGAATTGAATTGGTTCACCAAGGTATCAAGAAAAGGAAAAAGAGGACAGAGTGGTTAGTGTTGGAGAACTTGCCTAGGAAAGATGTCTAGTATGAATTTTACTTTACCAAATAGTATTATTGATATTCCTACTTTCATTGAACTTGAATTCAAATTAATTATATATTTTAGATCAACTTTTAAAATTTTAATAAAACTATAAAAATATATAGTGATGTTAATGGCATTAAATATTAACAGTAAATTATTGGTTTTCCTTTTTGAGCCATTTAGAATTCTTTAATTTGAAGGGAGAATTCAAGCCATTCACATTTTTTGTCATAAGTTGCTATTTGCTATTCCTTTCAAGATTTTCTTTTCTTTAATCTTGGTGTTGCATTCATCACAACTTCTGACATCTCTTTGAACTACTAAACTAGTTAATAGAACAAATTATATTTTTGTTTGTAAAATGTTCTTTTTAACTTTTAAAATGTTTATTAATATCCCTTTTACATCTTTTCATTTCTGAATATATTTCTTTCCCACCTCTCCTCAGTGAGGAATACTCTGTAACAAAGAATTTGTTAAAAATCCATTCCAAACCCATCATTATATTACCTGAATCCAGTGCAATATGCTATGTTCATAATAGAGTCTTACTTTTGAAAAGAAGTTATGAAACTAAATTTTTTCATCTCTTCTCTAGAGCCAATCTTGGTCATTATAATTATAGAATTCAACTTTATTTTTATGCTTCTTTCCATCTACATTGGTGGAGTCATGTATATTGTCTTCTTCATTCTGATTATTCCCCATCCCTCAGTTCCTAGAAATCTTCCCATGCTTTTTTGAATTCTTCATTTTTTATGGTATAATAATATTTGATCATATTCATGTGACACATTTTTGAACACCTTGTTTTCAGTTATTCCACTTACATATTTTCCATCTGCCACCATTATCAGGAATCTTTTCTGTTTTCAAGTTCATGTTATCCAAGTTCATTATCCATCAAAGTCCTAGTAGCTGTTATTCATTGACACCCCTGAAGTTATTCTCCTTTCTCAAGGAGTTTGGTATCTACTTTTTAATCCTCCTCATCACAACAGTTTCCCTTATTTTAGAAGACATTAATATACATGTTGATGTTCCCTGCTCCAAATATTCTTAAACCCACAGATAGGTCTTTGTCTATTCAATTCTTATCATCTTCTCCTCCATTCCACATTATCTGCCCACAGAAATGAGCATTCTTTTGATATCACTGTCATTTACGAGGTTTAACTTCCCCATTCAAAAACTCTAAAATTTCCTCATTTGATCAAAATTTCTTCTCTCTCCCTACCTCTTATTCTTTCTAAAACTATTTTTCATCCTCATCAGGACCACCAGCCCTTCCATACCTTTTTCAGGTTCTTACCCTTACTTTGACTTCATTTTTCTCCTTTCCCAATCTCAACTCTAAAATAACCAATTTAACTTTATCATTTCCTCTATTCTAATGGTCCTTTACCTTTATTCTATCATGTATCCTGCTTTGCAAATTCCCATTCCTGGATTATTTCTACCATCTGCTTCTCTGCTCCTACTCATGTGCTATTGAATGAAGATGGAAGAAGTCACACAACTGAGTTAATGAGGGCTGCTACAAATTCTGCTATTTGAGCTCAATCAGGCCCTCACTGCAACAAGGTTATTCTTTTGATCTTCTCTAAATGACCTCAGTCCTCACAGAGGCTATTCCAAACTATTTTTTTTTCCTCCTCAATACTCCCATAACACCCCTCCCCCATCTACTTTTTGAGATCATTTCCCTTTCACTCTTTCATCACTCCCATCACTGCTTTCTCTTTGTCAAGGCCAACACCTCAACATGTGCCATTAATTGCATTTCCTCTCCTCAAGCAGATTATCCACATAATCACCCCCACTCCAGTCTTCATTCTAATTGTTCCTTTTCTATGAATATGTCCTTCCCCATTCATAACAAAATAATAAAACCCCAGCATCTTTCCAGTCCTTATCCTATAGATCTTATGTATTTCAATCATATTCCCAGAAAAAATTACCTAGCTTCTATAAAGGGGATGTCTTACATCCATTATGACTTAATGCCTTTCTAGCAATTGGATGATAATTCATACGTGAGTCTTCTTATTCCAAATTTGGTGATCTTCCTACTTTTTACCCTGAGCTGTTTCCCTACACTTTTTTATTATAAGTTTTTATTTTTTAAAACATATGTGTGAACAATTCTTCAAAATTAGCCCTTGCAAAACCCCATGTTCCAATTTTCCCTCCCTTCTCCCTTGTCCTCCACTGATAGCAAATAGTCCAATATATATTATACATGGTAGAAACATATGTTAAATCTAATGTATGCATACAAATGTATACAATTATTGTGCTGCACATAAAACAATCAAATCAAACCAGTAAAAAAAAAAAAAGAAGCAAAATAAAATGCAAGCAACAACAAAAAGAGTGAAAATGCTAGGTTGTGAACCACACTCAGTTCCCACGGTTCTCTCTCTGGGTGCATATGGCTCTCTTCATCACTGAAAAATTGGAACTGATTTGGTTCATCTCATTGCTGGAGATGGCCACATCCATCAGAGTTGATCTGATCTTGTCGTTGCCATGTATAATGATCTCCTGGTCCTGCTCATTTCACTCAGCATCAATTCACATAAGTTTCTCCAGGCCTCTCTGAAATCATCCTGCTGACTGTTTCTTATAGAACAATAATATTCCATAACATTCATTTACCATAACTTATTCAGCCATTCTTCAGTTGATGGGTATCCACTCGGTTTCCAGTTTCTGGCCACTACAAAGAGGGCTGCCACAAACATTCTTGCATATGTGGGTCCCTTTCCCTCTTTTAAGATCTCTTTGGGATATAAGCCCAGTAGAAATACTGCTGGAGGGGGCAGCTATGCAGTAGATAGAGCACCAGCCCTGAAGTCAAAAGGACCTGAGTTCAAATCTTGTCTCAGACACTTAACACTTCCTAGCTGTATGACCCTGGGCAAGTCAATTAACCCCAGTTGCCTCAGGAAAGAAGGAAGGAAAGAAAGAAAAGAAAGACTGCTAGATCAAAGGGTATGCACAATCTGATAACTTTTTGAGCATAGTTCCAAATTGCTCTCCAGATTGCTTGGCTCCATTCACAGTTCCACCAACAATGTATCAGTGTCCACTTTTCCCATATCCCCTCCAACATTCGTCATTATCTTTCCCTGTCATTCTAGCCAATCTGACAGGTGTGTAGTGATATCTCAGAGTTGTCTTGCATTTTTCTGATCAGTAGTGATTTGGATCACCTTTTCATATGACTAGAAATAGTTTCAATTTTTTCATCTGAAAATTGTCTGTTCATATCCTTTGATCATTTATCAATTGGAGAATGGATTGAATTCTTATAAATTTGAGTCAATTCTACATATATTTTAGAAATGAGGTCTTTATTAGAACCTTTGAATATAAAAATGTTTTCCCAGTTTATTGCTTCCCTTCTAAACTTATCTGCATTAGTTTTATTTGTACAAAAACTTTTTAACTTAATATAATCAAAATCATCTATTTGTGATCAATAATGATCTCTAGTTCTTCTTTGGTCACAAATTCCTTCCTCCTCCACAGATCTGAGAGGTAAATTATCTTATGTTCCTCTCATTTATTTATAATGTCATTCTTTATGTCTAAATCATGAACCCATTTTGACTTTATTATGGTATATGGTGTTAGGTGTGGGTCAATGTCTAGTTTCTGCTATACTAGTTTCCAATTTTCCCAGCAGTTTTTGTCGAATAATGAATTCTTATCCCAAAAGCTGGGGTCTTTGAGTTTGTCAAACACTAGATTATTAAAGTTATTGGCTGTTTTGTCCTTTGAACCTAACCTATTCCATTGATCAACTAGTCTATTTCTTAGCCAATACCAAATGGTTTTGGTGACCTCTGCTTTATAATATAGTTTTAGATCTGGTACAGCAAGGCCACCTTCATTTGCTTTTTTTTTTCAATTAATTTCCTTGAAATTCTTAACCTTTTGTTCTTTCAGATGAATTTTGTTGTTATTTTTTCTAGGTCAGTAAAATAGTTTCTTGAGAGTTTGATTGGTATAACACTAAATAAATAGATTAATTTAGGTAGTATTGTCATTTTTATTATATTCGCTCAACTTATCCAAGAGAAATTGATATTTTCCCAGTTGTTAAGATCTGACTTGATTTGTGTGCAAAGTGTTTTATAGTTTTGCTCATATAGTTTCTGACTTTTTCTTGGCTGTCTCCCTATACTTTTAAAGATACAAGAACAGGATTTCTGGGAGTTAAAATGACAGAGTAACTCATTTTTACTATACCATATTCACTTCCAAATAACCACAAAGTGATGCCCCCAAGACAGAGCTTGGAATAGCAGAACCAGCAAAAAGATGGGGTGAAACAATCTGTAAGCCCTCAAAACTTGGAAGATTGACATAAAAGATCAGTCTTCCTTGTGTAAAAGGGGAGTACAGTCTAGGATAGGAAGCATCCCAACAAGCTAGCAGCAAACAAGCTCCACTTCAGCAAACTAGTAGGATATCTTGAGTGCCAGTATGATTGAGCAGGAAAATGCCAACCTCAGCATAGTGAGGGAAATGGGCAGATGCAACTCCAGCTTCAGAACTGCTGTGTGCTTCAGTGAAGCCCTAGAGAAATTCAGAAACAACCTACCAGCCCCTCAGCACACATCAGACATCAGCACTAGGGTCCCAGCTCAGCATCAGATAAGCTGGCAGACCCCTCAACCCTCCAGCAGTACCAACAATCACCCACCTCACTCCTTCAGCACAGTACCAGACATGAGGGTCTCCTGTGAGTTGAAGGATAGCATAAGTGCCATACTAAACAAACAGCCAGAGCCTCCAGCCCTTGGTTCAAGAAGCCTGAGACAGTGTCTCTTCCATCCTGGAAGCAGAGTTCAAATATAAAAGAAAAAAAGCCTTTTCCCCTCCCCCAAATAAGCCAAAAACAATAATAAAGAATAGAATCTAAATATAGTTGTTATAGGGACAGTGAAAAGCAAGACACAAATTCAAAAGAGGACAACAATGTCAAAACAATGATGGGCAAAGCTCCCCCCAAAAGAAAAGTGGTTTCATATGGAGAAAAAACTAATGGCAGAATTCAAAAAGGAGCATAGAAATCACTTAGGACATACAGAAGGAAAAAATGGGAAAAGATATGAGAGAGGTACAAGAGAATTATGAGGAGAGTCAATAGTTTGGGGAAAGAAAACAACTGCTTAAAACTTAAATGGAATAGGAGATACAAAAAATCCACTGAAGAAAGCAATTTCTTAAAAAATAGTTGGCCAAATGGAAAAGGAAGTACAAAAGCTAACTGAGGAAACCAACTCCTTAAAAATTAGAATTGGAGAAGTGGAAGCTAATGATTCTTAAAAAACATCAAAAAATCAATCAAATTCAAAAGAACAAAAAGAATAGAAGAAAATGCTAAATGCCTCATTGGAAAAATAACTGACCTGAAAAATAGATGCAGGAGAGACAATGTCAGGACCACTTGGCTATCTGACAACCATAATCACAAAGAAGACATAGCCAACATCTTTCAAGAAATTATCAAGGAAAACTATCCTGATAAGCTGGGATGAGAGGACAAAATAATCATTGAGAAAATTCATTAATCACCTCAGGAAAGAGATCCCAAAATAAAAACTCCAAGGAACATTATAACCAAATTTCAAAACTGTGAGATCAAGGAAAAAATACTGCAAATGAAGCAATTCAAATATGAGCAAACCATAATCAGGGTTACAAAGGACTTCACACTTGAAACATTAAAGAATCAAAGGTTATATTCTGGAAAGCAACCAAGAAACACCTACCGAGAGAAATTAAACATAATACTTCAAGGAGAAAAAAGAATATTCAATGAAATAGGATTTCAAGCTTTCATAAGAAGACCAGAATTGAATAACAACAACAAAATGGTCTTCAATATCAAGACCCAAGAGAAACTTTAAAATGGGAAATAAAGAAAAAGAAAACATAAAGAGACTCAGTAGAGCTGGTATTTACATCACTATATGGGAAGATGATACTTGTAATGCTTTAAAAATTGTAGCACTAATAGTAAAGCTAGAAGGAAAATACATAAACAGAAGGTATGGATAAAATATGAAGTTGAAGTAATTTCATAAAAAATTAAGGGATGACAAAGAGGAGTATCCCAGATGTAGAAGAAAGGAAGAAATAGAATGGGATAAGTTATTTCACATGAAAAGGTGTGAAAAACTATTAAAGGAGAGGAAAGATGAGAGGCTGGGCAATGCTTGAATCTCACTCAATATTGGCCAAAGAGGGAATAACATGCATACTAAGTTGAATATAGAAATCTACGCTTCTCAACCAGAAAGTAGGAGGAGGGAAGTAAGTAAAGGGTAGAGGGTGATAAAAGACAGGGCAGATTGGGAGAAGTAGTAGACAGAAGTAACACTGTTGAGGACAAAAAGTGTGAAAGGAGAGAGAAAACAAACAGGAAGAAAAATAGAATGGAGGGTAATCATAACTGTGAACATGAATGGGGTGACCTCTTGCATAAAATGGAAATAGATAACAGAGTGAATCAAAAGCCAGAATGCTACAGTGTTTATAAGAAATACACTTGAAACAGTCTTTCTCTGTGTCTCTGTCTCTTTGTCTCTTTCTGTCTCTTTCTTTCTTCCTCCCTCCCTCTTTCTTCCTCCCCCTCCTCCTCTCTCATACACACATATACACATACATATACATTCACACATAGTAAAGGAAAGAGGCTGAAGCAGAAGCTACTATGCTTCAGCTGAAGAGAAAAAAAGCAAGGGTAGCAGCCCTGATCTCAAACAAAGCCAAAGCAAAAAATAGAGTTAATTTAAAAAGATAAGAAAACTACATCTTGATGAAAAGATAGCATAGACAATAAAATAATATCAATACTAAACATATGTGCACCAAGTAGTATAGCATCTAAACTCTTAAAGGAAAAGTTATGTGAGTTACAAGAAGAAATAGACCGTAAAACTATACTATTAGGGGATCTCAAGTGTCCCTTCTCAGAACTTGGTAAATGCAACCAAAATAGAAACAAGAAAGAAACCAAGGAGGGAAAAATAATATTAGTAAAGTTAGATGTGACAGAGCTTTGGAAAAAAACTGAATGGAAAGAGAAAGACACATATTTTTCTTCCAGAGAACAAGGTACCTACACAAAAATTGACCATGTATTAGGGCATACATTTCTTAAAATCAAATGTATCAGGGAATACATAGCTAATACATTCTTTTAAAATCATAATGAAATACAAATTGAATTCAACAAAGGACAGTAGAAAGATAAATTAAAACTTAATTGGAAATTGAAATATTTTAATCCTAAAAAATAAGTGGACCAAAGAACAAATCATAGAAATATCAAATAATTTCAATAAAGAGAAAGAAAACAATAAGATAACATCCCCAAATTTATAGGATATAGCCAAAGCAGTACTTGGGGAAAATTATTTCTCTAAATTCTTTCATCAACAAATAGAGAAAGAGTACATCAATGAATTGAGCATGCAACTAAAAAACAACCTAAAAAGGAACAAATAAAAAATTCCCCAATAGAGCACCAAATTATAAATCCTGAAAATCAAAGGTGACAATAATAAAATTGAAAGTATGTGTATGTGAATGGAAGACAGAGACAGAGAGACAGAGATAGACAGAGACAGAGACAGAGAGACAGAACAGAGGAACACAGAGAGAGAGAATTAATAAATAAAACTAGGAGCTGGTTTTATTAGGGGAAAATAAGATAGACAAACTATTAATTAATTTTTTAAAAAAGAAAGAGGAAAACCAAATATCCAGTATCAAAAATGAAAATGATATAAACACCACCAGTGAAGTAGAAATTAAAGTAATCATTAGGAAATATTTTGACCTATTATGTGCCAATAAATTTGACAATTTGAGCAAAGTCAATGAATATTTATGAAAATATAAATTGCTTACAACAGATCAAGAAATAAAATGCCTAAATGAAAACCTCATCTTAGAAAAAGAAATTGAACAAGTCATTAATGAACTCCTAAGAAAAAGGCCCTAGGGCTACTTTAGTTCACAAGTAAATTCTACCAGACATTTAAAGAACAATTCATTCCAAAACTATATAAAGTATTTGGGAAAATTGGCAAAGTCCTATCAAAACCTTCTATGACACAACCGGGAAGAGTCAAAATAGGGAAAGTAAATTATAGGTTAATTTTCCTAATGAATATCAATGCAAAAATGTTGAACAAAATACTAGTGAGGTAATTACAGCAATATATAACAAGAGTTATACACTATGGTCATGTAGGATTTATACCAGTAATGAAGGATTGATTCAATATTAGGAAAACTATCAATATAATTGATTATATCGATAACAAAACTAACAAATCATATAAGTATCTCAATAGATAATGAAAAAGTTTTTGACAAAAAATAGCATCAATTCCCATTAAAAACACTAGAGAACACAGGAATAAAAGGAGCATTTCTCAAAATGATAAGCAGTATCTATCTAAAACCATTAGCAAGCATTATCTGCAATGGGAATAAGCTAGGAACCTTCCCAATAAGATCAAGAGTGAAACAAGAATTCCCATTATCACCACTATGATTCTATATAATACTAGAAATGTTAGCTTAGCAATCAGAGGGAAAAGAAATTGAGGGGATTAGAATATGCAATGAAGAAACAAAACTATTACTCTGCAGATGATATGATGGTATACCTAGAGAACCTTAGAGAATCAATTTAAAAATACTTGAAATAATTATCAATTTAGCAAAGTTGCAGGATATTAAATCAAACTACATAAATCATTAACATTTTAAATGACCAACAAAATTCTTCAGCAAGAGATAGGAGGAATTCCATTTTAAATAACTGTAAACAATATAAAATACTTGACAGTCTACCTTTATCTGTTTTTTTTCTCTCATTGATTTTTCCCTTTTGTTCTGATTTTTCTCTCCCAACATGATTCATAAAGCAATGTGTATTAAAATAAATAAATTCATTAAAAAAAGAACACAAGACACAGTAGTAAATGAACATACTAACCCAGAGTTTGATAAACTCAAAACCTTTGGGATAAAAACTCACTTTTTGAAAAAAAACTGCTCAGAAAATTAGAAAACTATAATAGGGCACAAATTTGATACAGAGAAATATCTCATACTATATACCAAGATAAAATCAAAATGGGTACATGATTTAGCCATAAAAGATCATATCATAAACAAATTAGAAGAGCAATGAATAGTTTACCTGTCAAATCTATGAAGAAGAAAAGAATTCATGACCAAAGAAGAGGAAGAGAACATTAAAAAATGTAAAATCAATCATTTTGATTATATTACATTAAAAAGCTTTTTGCATAAACAAAATCAATGCAACCCAGATTAGAAGGAAAGCAAAGAGTTGAGAAATAATTGTTATAGCACATCTCTCTAATAAAGACTCCATCTCTCAAATATATAGATAATTGAGTCAAATTTATAAGAATTTAAGTCATTCCCAAATTGATAAATGGGATCTCAGTCACTTAACACTTACCAGCTATATGATTCTAGGCAAATCACTTAACTCCAATTGCCTTTGTCTGTCGGTCTCTCTCTCATACACACACACATACATGCATATACACACACACATGAAATGGAATACTATTGCACTATAAAAAATGGTGAGTAGGCAGATTACAGAAAAGACTTATATGAACTGATGCTGAGTGAGGTGAACAGAACCAGGAAAATCTTACACACAACATTAGCAACACTGTATAATGATCAGTTATGAATGACTCAGCTCTTCTTAGCAACACAATGATTCAAGACAAATACAAAAGGACTCACAAAAATTGATGGACTATAAATGTAGGTTAAAACATACTTTAAATTTTTTTTCTTTATGTTTTTTAGTTTTTTTTCCTTTTGATCTGATTTTCTTTCCACAAATGTAACTAATATGAAAATATGTTTTACATGATAGTACATGTATAATCTACATTATATTGTCTACTATTTTAGGAAAAGGGCAAGGGAGGGAAGGAGAAAAATTTGAAACTCAAAATCTTGTACATACAAATGCTAAAAATTGCCTTGATATGTAATTGGGGGAAAATGAAATACTATTAAAGGTACAAAAATAATAACCAAAAACCATTCATATCTCCCCAAAAAGGTATTCCTCAATTCTTTCTTATTTGTCAACCATTTCAAAGATGACTTTTTTTGAGGCAAATGGAATTAAATGACTTTTCCAGGGTCACATAGCTAGTGAGTGTTAAGTGTCTAAAAACAGATTTTAACTCAGGTCCTCCTGCCTCCAAGGCCAATGCTCTATCCACTGCACCACCTAACTGTCCCAAAAAATTACTTCTGAAAAAGAAAAAAGGAACCATATATGCAGAAAAACTAATGTGAAGTAAAAGGGTTTTTTTAAAAAGTGTTTTAAAATGTTTTTATAAACAGATTGAGAATACTTGGGGGGGGGTGAATGGAAAAAAATGAGTCTATGAAGAAAGAATTGGAAAGGAAATTAACAGCACTTAAGAGTACATGATCTTGTCCAACCAACAAATTTTCTAAAAATGGACCAAATGGTTCCATGAGGCAACAAAAAATACTAAAACAAAGTAAAAAGTCTGAAAATATAAAAGAAAATGTAAGATACCCTATAGCAAAATCACCATGGAAAACAAATTTAGATGCAAAAATTTAGGAATTACTGGACTTTCTGAATACTGAGACAAAAAAAAAAAAGAACCTGGACATCACATTCCAAAAAATCTTGAAGATCTCTTAGAACCAGATGACAAAGTGAAAGTAAAAAGAATCCACCAGTCATCCCTAAAAGAAATGAAAATTCCCAGTTACATCATAACCAAAATCTAAAGTTTCCAGGTTAAAAAAAAATGTTACAGTAAACCAGGAAAAAAAAATCTAAATACTAAAGAACAACAGTCAGGGTCACATACAATTTAGCAGCTACTACTGTAAAACAGCAAAGAACTTGGAATACAATATTCCAGAAGGAAAAGGTATGGGTTTATAGCCAATAATAATTTACCTAGCAAAATTGAACATGATCTTGTGGGGGAGTGGGAAATGTGGGGGTGGGATGGGTGAAGGGTGTTGGATTGGATCTTTAATAAAATAGAAAGCTTCCAAGTATTCCTGATGGAAAAAATAGATCTACATAGAAACATAAATAGATAAATAAGAATGAACAATTATAATGAATCAAACAAGGATAAACTACTTATAGTCTGATACAAGGAAATAATGCATGTGTTCCTTCTGACAAGAGTCATAGAGGAATTTTCATTAGACAAATTTTAGGAGTGGTTCTGTTATATTTTGATCTTATTAGAAGACAGGAGGAAGGAAAGGAAAGGAAAGTTAGAGAAATTATTTCACATGATCAGAGTGCAAAAGTAAGACATTTCTACAAACCAGGAGAGATTGAGAGGAGCAGCTGGCACATCAATTCCACTCCTCTGAACCAAAGAAAGGAAGAATATGCACACACACACAGCATTGGGTACAAAACGACAGGGTTCTTGTAAGGATCAAATTAGATAATATATGAGATAATGACAAACGAGACAGTAGGACAGTATCTGGCACATTGTAGGTAATTAATAAAATGCTTGTTTCCCTCCTTCATTTCCACAAGAATAGCATGAAAGACTTATTGAATACTTGGCTAAAATTTTGTCATTATAAATTCTAAGTATAAAGATCATAGTAAAGGTAAAGAGCATGTATAGAAAGAATAAGGAAGAGATGGGTAGGTAGTAAGACAAGAAATTCAGGTCAGAGAGGGGAATTTAGTTTAACAATCTGATAGGTAGCAGTTTCTTTTTTATTTTATTAGAGAAGATTTATTTGAAACTATTAATCTATAACATTCTTTAATCTTCCAGTCAAATAACATAAAAAAGGAGAGAGAGAGAATAGGAGGGAATGAGGGAAAAAAGAAGGAAGGAAGGAAGGAAGGAAGGAAGGAAGGAAGGAAGGAAGGAAGGAGGGAAGGGTGAAGGAAAGAGGAAGAGAAGGAGGGAGGGAGAGAAGGAGAGAGAGAGAGAGAGAGAGAGAGAGAGAGAGAGAGAGAGATAATGAAAAAGGAAGAAAGAAAGAAAGAAAAAAAGAAAGAAGAAAGAAAGAAAAAAAGAAAGAAAGAAAGAAAAAAGGTAGGAAGGAAGGAAGAAGGAAGGAAGGAAGGAAGAGAAAAGAAAGAAAGAAAGAAAGAAAGAAAAGAAGGAAGGAAGGAAGAGAAAAGAAAGAAAGAAAGAAAGAAAGAAAGAAAGAAAGAAAGAAAGAAAGAAAGAAAAGAAAGAAAGAAAGAAAAGAAGGAAGGAAGGAAGGAAGGAAGAGAAAAGAAAGAAAGAAAGAAAGAAAGAAAGAAAGAAAGAAAGAAAGAAAGAAAGAAAGAAATAGAAAGAAAGAAAGAAAGAAAGAAAGAAAGAAAGAAAGAAAGAAATGACATTAATTTGTTTTCCAGTCCATTTCAGCCAATTTAAGGAGACTTAGGGGCCTTTTTATAAAAGCAACAGACCAGCCAGTAAGCCAGTAATGATAAAACAATGGACTTTTATTACTGGTATATTTTAACTCACATAAATGAAGACTTGAAACTTAAGGAGACACCAGGGAAAAGGAGTACAGAAGGGGAGGCAGGGGCAATAGAAATAGATATAACTAACTATAGTGGGTGCAATGATCTTTGGGTCATGGCAGAAGAAGGAAGGAGGCTCAATTATAATCCCAAAGAGGAGCTTCCCTTGTTCTTAGTATATTCATTTTAAGAGCTTCAGTTCTTTTTCCTAATCCCATTGGGGGAAATAACTGGAATCTCTTCTATGACATGAAGGCAGAATACTGACAAACCGCCCCCTCAGACCTAAGTTGGGAATCACCATCTCCTAGCTAAGCATAACTTTGCAAAAATACTATAGCAAAGCCTTCTCCAAGGCATCTTTAGGGAGCCTCTACTTCATCAAAATGGAAAAAGTCCAAGATTATGAGTATTCTGGGGAAAAATAAAATCTTACCAAAGCACATTTGATTTAATTAATTAATTTAATTAAGCCAGTATCTTCACCAAGAAATCCCAAAATGGAGTTGCAAAAATGTAATGGGCTGAAGCTGAGCAAATGCACTGAGGTCTGGTCAGAGCACTTGAGGCTAATTAGCAATTGGGCAATACTCCATTAATATATGCTTGGAGAAAGAATGGCCCTGCCCACTCTGTGCAAGTTTGATGTGTTGTATAGGAGACTGTGTAGATGATTTAGTGGGTGGAGTGTGAGAGCCAGAGGCACTGCTGGCCGGATTTGTCTCACGATTGCTCTCACTTCGGATCACCATTCCCCTTCACCTCCACAAAGAATAAAGATCAAGTATTTTCCCTTATTCTGACTCCGGCTGATTTTAATATACTCTGGGTGCTAAATGTAGTCATCACACAAAAAGTCATACATAACTGAACAACAAAACTACCAACCTATATACCTATTTCTTGACAATTTAATTGATGCAGTAGATAAGAGCACTGGTCTTAGCTTCAGGTAGATTCAACTTTATGAGTTCATATACAGTCTCATATACTCGTTTGTAGTGTGACCCTGGGTCAATCGCCACTTTAATTCTTCATCTATAAAATGAGATATAAAAGAAAATGACAAAACACTCCAGTATTTTGGTTAAGAAACGAGATTATAGAGAGTTGGACATGATTGAAAAATGACTGAACTGACTATAGAATTTATTCTTTCAAGCTTTCTTCCAAATCTTAGCTTCTATGATTTTGTGCATGATTCACAAGTTTTTCCAGCCAAAAAATATATGTGGGGTTTTTTTGTTTGTCTTTTTGCCTTTAGACTACCATACTGAAAATATTCAATGAAGACTTGTTGGCTCCTGGTAATCATTAAGATCTTTCTTAAGTTCTCACAAATCACCCCTTTCATAACACGTGGTAGAAAACTTCTATGAAACAAAGCAAACTCACTGACCTATGTTTTACAGGCAATCTAAAGTCTATCTGAAATCTAAAAGATGAACTCAAAAAACTCTATCTCTTGCTATAATATCTGGATGTTGGGTTAATAATTTATATCATAAAATACATTAATTGGATATCAAGTTGTTATTCTATTTTTAGTGTTCTTCTCATTCTCAGTAAATGACTTGACTTTTACTTTCCTGAGGGGGAACTGGTGAAACTTATTTTCTCCATATCTCCTAACTTCTTAAAGCCTTCATCAAGTTGCATCTCTCTCCCTTCCATATCAAAAAAAAAAAAAAAGAAGAAGTGTCTCTCTCCCTGACTAAAGGTGGCCTTCCTTCTGGACCCTTCAGTCCATGGCCTCTAAAATTTTTCTGTATTATGATCCATCAGTACACACACACACACACACCCCTTTCTCCCTCACATCTGTAAAAATAATTCTGCTTCTTAGTGCCTTCAGCTATAGCTCTAGCCTATTTTTTCCATTGTCAGACCTCCAGAAAACAGAATCTTCATTCATTGCCTCTGCTTTCTTTAAGCATTTATTCATCCTTCAATGTCTAGTAATCTGGCTCCATTTTCACCATTTTATAGAAACTGCTTTCTCAAAGGTCAATGGCAACCGATTAATTGCTAAATTAGATAGCATTTTCTCATTGCTCATCTTCTTTTACCTCTCCATGACATTTGACACTAAGCTACCCACCCCTTCTCCTTTATACAGGATGTCCTAAACATCTTAGTATAGTTGAAAGAAAAAGAAGTTTTCAACTGCACTAAGACTTTGGGATACCCTGTACTTGTATTATTTTTGCTTGTCTTATTAATCTTACACTGTCTTCTCTTTTTCCCAAATTCCCTCTAAATATTAAACAAGGCTTTGCCTTTATTTCCTTCCCCTTCATTCATTACAAGCTCTGCTTTGGTAGCTTCATATTCTTTCATGGCTTCCAGCATCACTTTTCCTGTAGATTTTTAACCTAATCACTCCTAAGCAAATGATTCCCAAACCTTTATGCCTTATCTAGAGTGTTACTTATAATTATGTGCATCTGTGACTAAACATCTCCCCCCAAAAAAATATTTCTTGTCCTCCTCACTTTCCTGTTGCTATTTATGATGTCATGATACTCTCAGTTGTCCACCATCATGATCTCAATGTCACTGTCATTCTTCCTTCTCCTTCACCCCAGATATGGAGTTGGAAATCAAGTTTAACCATTTGAACCTTCTCAATATCTTTTGTGTCTGTCCTTTCCTTTCCTTTCCATTCCCATCATATCAATCCTAGCTAAGAACTATTATGTAGGCTGCTAAGATATACTCCTAACTCATCACCTTTTATTTAGCAGGAAATAGAAAGCTATTGAATTTTTTGATTAACAGAAGGATTGGATAAGACTTTTGCATTGCAAAAAGTAATTCTATATCTATAATTAGGATGGCTTACAGAAGACAGGAAAATTTCTTTGTTGTAAATGAATAAACTGAGGCCCAGGGAAGATGAGTGACTTTTTCATAATCTCACAGGCATCAAAGGCAGAATTTGAACCCAAGCCTCCTAGTGAACCAGTATTCTTTCCCTTATTTCATTGTTGCCTCCAAATTAAATTGAACTGTGTTAAGGCATATACATTTATTTACACAATCATGTTTAAATATTAGGAAATGTCATTGAAGACGCTTGACTTAAGTATTTGCTGTTTTTCAAAGAATCCAACTGGTTTTGTAAAGGGTGAGTAGGAGAAATTAATTTTTCTGGATTAAGGACATGATAGAAAGGAGCTGCCCCAGTAAAGAGAATCACGAGGATCATTGGATTGGAGCAATGAAAAGAGCAGTTAGACATAGAGGCAGAGGACATGGTTTCAAGTATTTAGAGCTATTTACTACCTTGTGAGGTAGCTAAATGGCATGGTAGATAGAGCTGAGCCTTGGGTCAGGAATATCTGTGTTCAAATACAGCTTCAGACACTTACTAATTGTGTACTTAAAAATAAATCTCTTAACTTCTTCCTGCTTCAATTTCCTCAACTGTAAAATGAGGATAATAAAAGTACCTACTTCCCAAGGTTGTTGTAAAGCTCAAATACCTGTAAAGCACTTAACATAGTACCTGGCACATAGTAGGTGCTTCCTTTGACTTTGATCAAGTCATTTAGCCTCTATAAACCTCAATTTCTTCATCTGTAGTGGGCAGGGAGGATTTTGATTCTTTTGAATCTTTCTCTCTCTAAATCTAAGATCTTCTATAGATAATTTCAAATTTATATCCTAGAAACAATGATATAGATTAGCCAAAGTTTACAACTTCAGAATGGACTGGGTTTCAAATTGAAGACAGAATCTCATATTTTTGCTTTAATATTCAAAAGGAGATAGTTGGAGGGGGCAGGATTTGAAGAAAAGAGTAGGCTGCCCCTAAACACAGCTTAGGAACGATCGACTAGGGAAAAAGCCAAATGATTTCCCAGAAATAAGACTCCAAAGGCATCTAAATCTGATTTGTACTATGGTAGTATAAAAGTATTGGAACAAATTTTGTGTTAAAACAATGAACTAAATCCATTTTCAAGGTCTAGGCTTTATTTGTCAAATTATGCCGTGGAGTAAAAGTTTACTGCCAGTGACATAGAAACAGAGAGTGCATATGAGAAACATGGTTAGAAAATCCTAGGTGGCTCCACTGCAGGGTCATAATTAAATTTTATAAATTAGCAATAAGAAAGAAAAACCATTATGTTCAGAAAAGATGCCCAATAAGTGTTCAGGTCAGGCTCAGTCCTTGAAATTTCTCATGGTGGTCTAAACAATGTACTGTTGTAATACCTCAATTAACCAAGCCTTTGGGAACAAGGCTTCTTTATAATGAAGTCTGCCATGTTAAAAAGACAAACCCAGGAAACTTCATAAATCATGGGAAGCAGAGTTCCTTCTGTTTGTAGCTACCTGTGACAAAAATAATTGCACGTGATTTCAATGTACTTTGACCTTATCAGAGCCCTAAATAGCCAGGGTAACGAGCTTTTTGTCCCAGGGTGCCAACATTCAAAGGAATATTTCCTTGCGTCCTTCTTTTGGTTTATGATCTTGCTCCCTTGCCTGACCTTGGAATACCTATTCCCCCAAGGATGGTACCGTTCTCCTAGAACCTGCCTTTCTCTCTTATTCTTTCCTTTCCATCCCACCCAAATTCACATTCATAATCACACATGTATCCACCCACACACACACACACACATACAAACATATCCACTCTCTAGTAAACTCCTCTCTTTCAAAGTTGTCTTCCAGGGTTTGAATGATCATTGACCAGCATCTTTCCAAGGCAACTTTAGACACGATGGATTCTATTCCCCACCTCCCCAAATGAACTTGTACCAGATATCTGTATTCCTAATTACAGCTCTGCATCCTTGTGATGATTTACAAAATGTACATTGGGCAAAAATTATTGTTCCTGGGAAAGCCGTCTTCTTTGTTCCAGGCTTCTCCATTTTGTTCCTCATTAGTGACTCCATCTCTCTACTTTCAATATCCAATGCTCTCTGACTTCTTTTACCTCTTTCCCCTTTCAAAATGGAAAAGCAATATATTCTATATTCATTAACATCCCAGTCAACTTATCTACATCTATACCGCTTCTTAGTAAATCCTTAATCATTGGTGAAATATTAATTACCCCCTCAAAGCACAAGGTGAACACTCCAAGGCAGCTGGATGTATAATCAATAGAGCATTGTACGTGGAGTTAGGAAGACCCAAATTTGAATCTAAACTCAGGCACTTTTTAGCTATGCAGCCCTGGGCAAATCATAACCTCTCTCAGTCTCAGTTTCTTTATCTGTAAAATAAGGGTAATAATAGCACCTACTTCACAGAGTTGTTGAAGGTTTCAAATGAGAAAATATATTTAAAGCTCTTTGAAAACCACAAAGTGCTATATAAATGCTAGTGATTTTTATTATGCAAAATATTAAAATCTATACGATCAGTGCATAAGTCAAGTGCCTATAAAAGAGAGCCTTTAGTATCCTATCTAATTCTCAACTCATTAATAATTCTACTTGAAATTATTTGCATCTTTAGACTAAAGGAGACCTAAAGAGGTTGTCTAGTCATTTTTTCCAACCACAGAACCTGAAGCAATCTGAAGTCAGCTTTTATTGTGGACTTTTATTATCAAAAGTTACCTCCTCAAACCTATAAATTTTTTTTAAAGTAACCTGAATCTTTTTCTTCTCTCTGCCCTACTCCCCCATCCATCTGAGTCTGACTCCCACCCCTCACTCCCTATCAATTTTACCTCTTGAAGTGATAGCTGAGCTGAGCCCTGAAGGAAGATAAGGATTTGGGAATGCAGAGATGAGGAGGATGCACACTCCAAACATGGAAAAGAGTTTATGCAAATATCTTAAAGACCTCAAAGAAAGCAGAAAAGGTCTTATATGTCCAAAAATATTTATAGTAGATTTTTCTTGTGATTGCAAAGCACTCACAGCAAAAGGAGTGTCTATCAATTAGGGAATGGCTAAACAAAATACAGCATATGAAAATAACTGAATAGGTCTCCCAAGTCATACGATCAATTCTAAATATCTTAAGAGGGATCTTGAGAGTGTCCTTATATCACTTTTTCTAACCACCTTGTGAACACTTGCCATGAGTGAATTCTCTACAACCTATTATATGTTAAGGACAATCTCAACCTCTGGAGATACAAAGAAAGGCAAAAATAGTTCCGGTCCTCAAGGAACTTATAATCTATGCAAGAAACTTATAGTCTAATTCAAGAAACAGGAATAAATATTTCAACTACTTAGTAAGGGAAGTTGTAGAGTGACTTCTATCTAGTGTTCCATGTTTGTGTTTCTGTCACGGTTAAGTGACTATTATCTGTCATAAGTATAGGCTAATATCCCTCCTGGAAGAAAGGGTGAAGCACCTAGAAGAATGCTTCTCCACACTCCAGGTATTAGGGAGTATTCTTAAAGGATAGAGAAGGACAGCTTTAATAGAAGGGGAAAGGCATTGAGAGGGTGAAGGAGAAATATGGCCCTTACCAGGGTGATAGAAGATAGAAAAGTGTCACATGGAGAAAAAAAGAGCAGAAAGGGGGCACCTTAAAGCTTAAAAACGCCTCTGAGGCTCTTCCTAAAGAAAAGAGAACTAGAGAGTCTGAAGAAGATGAAGCTTCAAGTTTGATATGGTAAAACTATAGGAATGATTAGGTGAAAGATCATCCAGTAAGGGTCAGAGGAAGAAGAGATAGTACTAGTCACTGGTGGTTTACTGCTCAAGGGGACTGAAGCAACTATTTGTCAAGCTGATAATAATAGAGAGATTTGTTGTCTCTATAAGACATGTATCCAAGATATAACAGAACCTCCCATGACTTATTAAAATAAATGAGAACTACAATCTTAGGGTGCTTTACATGGGCACAAATGACACTTTCAAAAAGAGCTTTAAAAGTATTGCTAATGATTACCAAATCTTAGAAAATTAGACTGAATTCTGTTTCTGTTTGCAAAGGAGTATGCCCTTTACACTGTAAATGACAGAATTGAAATAACTAACAGGGAGTTAACAGCCAAGATAAGTAGGGAGATTATAAAGGAACACCTAGCTACTCATGAATTAATGTCACCTTGTCCAGGTGAACTATCAGTGATATTTGAAAGATCATGGAAAATAGGAGAGGCATGAAAAAAACTGAGAAGGGCAAATATTGCCCAGTTTTTTAAAAAGGAGAGAGAGAATAGAATCTGCCAAGGGAAAAATTTATAATGGATCATTACAGAGATAGTTGGCAAACATCTAAAAAAGAAAGTGGTAATTACAAAGAGCCAGCTTATTCTTCAATGAGAATAGAGAATACCAAATTAACTTCATTTTCTTTTCTTGACAGGATTACTAAACTAATAGATAAGGGAAATACTGTGACTATATTTTATTCCAAATTTTGAAAAGCTTTCCTTCACTTATTTTTGTTAGATAGAAAGATATGGATTAGAATCAGTTGGATTCAGAATTAGATGGATATCTGAACTATGAGGTAGGAGGTTCTCCAGTAGGCCATTCCAAGGTTGTGTATTTGGTCTTTTTCAGCATTATTATCACTGCTTTCATTAAAGGAATACATTATGCCCATCGAATTTACAGGTGACATAAACTATAAGGGATAATAAAACAATGGATAATAGTGTCACAATCTAAAAGAATCTCGCAGGTTAGAATATTAAATTAAATCTAATAAGATGAAATTCATTGGGATAAATGTAAACTATCACAGTCAGATCCAAAAAATCAACTTGGAAGTCTAAGAAGAGTAAAACACAGATAGAAAGCAATTGTTTTGAAAAGGATGATGGAGAAGTCAGTCCTAGTAAATTGCCAGATCAATATAAGTCAACAGAGTTGTAGTGTAAAAGCCAAAAAAAATCTAATCTGTCTTTGGGTTGTGTTAAGAGAGACATGGCTTCCAAGGAGAGGGTGGTGATAGTCCCTTGATTCTATATCCTGGTCACAATATATCTGAACCTGTATTCAGGTTCTGAGAGCCACAGACAACCAGGACAATGAAGGTTTTTGAATGTATCTCATAGGAACATCTTTTGAAAACTTTTGAAAAATATTTGACCTGGAAAAAATACTCAGCAAAATAGGGCATTCTAGCTGTCTTAAAATATTTGTGGAGGAGAAACTCAATTCAGTCAGTCTGGTCCCAATGTGCCTAACTATGAGTAATTAGTAGTAATTGCAAAGAGGCAAATTTAGGTGGATATAAGGGAAATTTTCTTACCAATCAGAGCTGCCCCAAAATGAAATGTTAGGATGTGTTGCCTGTAGAGATGATGGCTTCTTTCTCCTTAGAGGTCTTCAGAAAATGTTCAAGGACCATTTATTAGATATGATATGATGGGGATTCTTTTTATGTATATGTTGAATTGAACAG
The DNA here is from genome assembly GCF_016432865.1 of Antechinus flavipes. Taxonomy (NCBI): domain Eukaryota; kingdom Metazoa; phylum Chordata; class Mammalia; order Dasyuromorphia; family Dasyuridae; genus Antechinus; species Antechinus flavipes. The sequence goes on from NC_067399.1 coordinate 47,048,699, forward strand.
CAGCAGAGGTAAAATCCAGGCCTTAAAGTTTCTGATCCCATGAGAGGTCACACTGAGAGAAAGAAAATAGGGAAGAGACAATAACTGAGCTAAAGAGATAGCCAAAGTAATAATAATTATAATAATGATTATCGTTATTTTCGTATGTAATAAGTAACAATGAAATCATTTATATAGTACTATAATGTTTGCAAAGTGTTTTACAAATTTTGTTCTCATGACAATCCTGAGAATTATTTTCTTCATTTTACAAATGAAGAAACCAAGGCAGAGAACAGTAAAGGAACTTGCCCAGAGCCACAAAACTAGGAAGTATTTAAGGTTGGATTTGAACATCAATAAAATTTTGAACATCAGTGCAGAAGACAACTGCATAAAGTTCATTAAATTTAGCACTTACAAAATTGTTTAACTTAGAAAAGAGAAATTTCATTAGCAAAATAGAGCAGAAAACCAGATTGTAAGGTTTGAGAAAAGCCTTGCTGGTTAAGAAGTCAAAGCAGCGAGAGTAGACAATACTTTCTAGAAGTTTAGCTGTATAATGAGAGAATGTTATCAAATGAATGCTTGAGGAATAATAAGACCAGATGAAGGGAGTTTTTAGTTTGTTTTGTTTTAAGATAAAGGAAAACTAGATAATGTTTGTAAGCTATCATAGATTTTAGGACAGGAAGGGATCTTAGTAAGTATCTAGATCAATCCCCATTTTACAGATACAAAAACTGAGACCTAGAAAATTAAAAAGATATACTAACCCAATTACACACAACTACCAAGTAACAATTAAAATTTGAACTCAAATCTTCTTAGTTCAAATTCAGTATTCTTTCTATTCCATGAATGGTCTTTAAAGGTGGGGATACATATCCTAACCACTGTCAAAACCTGTTGATTTTTATCTCTACCACATCTCTGTCCCTTCTGTAAGTTTACTGTATATAACTACAGATGCTTTCATACCTTCATCACCAATCACCTGGATTGTTAAAATGGTCCCCTAATTGGTTTCTTTGACTCAAGTCTTTTCCCAACTCTAATGCATTCTCCATTTAATGATTCAAGTCAAATGTGATTTTTCTAAAGTGCAGGTGTGACCATGTCACCTTCCTACTCTTACTAAATTCCCGTGGTTTTCTATTGACTATAGGATCAAATATAAATTCCTTTGTTTGTCATGTAAAGCCCTTCTTACATTCTACAATCCAGCCAAATTAGCTGCCTTGTTGTTTCTCACACTCACCCCAAAACATAATAAATATATCCAAACTTGAATAGGAAATCAAGGTAGGAGACCAGTCATTAAGCAGAGCCATATAGAGAAAGAGGAATAGATTTAGACTAAAAACTTTCTGCTGAGTTAAAATCAGAGACAATTCACTTATACTTGTTCTTTTTTCATTGTGTATGGTGAATATCTACACAGAGAACCAAGACACCTGCTGTTTTGTACAAAGACTGATATGATCCATTATTTGATTGTTGTACTGTAGCTTTCAATAAAAACATGAAAGAAAGAAAGAAAGAAAGAAAGAAAGAAAGAAAGAAAGAAAGAAAGAAAGAAAGAAGAAGAGAGAGAGAGGAAGGAAGGAAGGAAGGAAGGAAGGAAGGAAGGAAGGAAGGAAGGAAGGAAGGAAGGAAGGAAGGAAAGAAAGAAGGAAGGAAGAAAGGAAGAGAGGGAAAGAGAGAGGAAGGAGGTGAGGGAGGGAAGAAAAAGAAAGGGAAGGAAGAAATCTACTTTTTTGATTAGCTTCATTGATCAAATTAAATGAATAATTATCATTTACAAATCTGCTACATCTCCTGAATATCCACAGATATTTTTGGAAAATAATGACACAGTTAGTCATGTTGGCCTCATTCATTCATTATTGTTACAGTTAATAATAACAATATAGTTAATATTTCAGTAGCCCTTTGAAGTTAGCAAAGTACCTTGAAAATATTATCACATTTTATCCTCACAGTAATCCTGGGAGATAGGTGCTATTAATCAATCAATAAATATTTATTAATCAGGTCCTATGTGCTAGATACCATGCTAAGCACTGAAATTATTATCTATTATTATAATCATTTTATAAATAAGAAAACTGAGGCATATAAAATAAAGTAACTTGTCCAAGACAGTACGTGTCAGAAAAAATTTGAACTTGAGTCTTCTAAATACCAGATCTCATATCCTCTTCAGTGAGCTACCTAGCCATTCTAAAATAATTTTTAAATTAATAATAAAATTTTAGCAAAAGCAAAAAAAGATGTTTTAAATTTTTAGTTAATAAAACTTTTATATGTAAAATTCTTATTGCATCTATGTCATCAGTTTTATAATGGAAATACTTTGTTAGAACTGTAGTACATATATATGATATGTATATGTGTGTGATATATATGTGTGATAAAAATGTTAAATATATATATGAGAGGAGCATACAAAATTTTTTTCTGATAGATGAGCACAATAAAAAAATGTGATGAAGTTTACTTCCCTAGACCATGCTGCCTTCATAGTTTAGAATGAGAAACACCAATCTAGATTCTCATATTCACACAGAGCTGGCCATTCTTAAGCTCTTTAAGCCATGGAAATCTATCATGTGTTTCAAGTCCTCCAGGAAAAAAAAAAAAAACTTTACATAATCTTTCTCAGAATTCCATTACAATGTTTTACATCTATCAAGAAATTATTTCTTTTATTTAATCTACATTTTTCACACTGTGCCCTGAGCTCAGTTCTTCTTACTACCTTTTTCTTTAGAAATAGAGAAGTTGGCTTGAAGGAAGGAAATAAAAGGTAGGTTTTTTATCTTTCAGGGAAGTGTTTTGAGTTCTTGCTCAAACTTTGTTAGCCTAATAGTTAAATGAATTTTAAAATTTTTGAACATTGAACAAACAAGTGTTTTTTTTTTAACAAACAAGTCTTAAATGCATCAGCATAAAGACTAACAAAATCTAATGCAAAAATTCTTTGCTTTTGTTCCTCCCAGTTCAGAATAGAGGCATTCAAACCCCCCTTGAAAATGAGGAAGCTTCTAACACACTCTGACTCAGGAGTTATTGAAAGTGAGCTTGTTGGAGAAGGTTCTGCTCAATCAAACTTTAAAGTCTTTGAAGGCCCTGTGGCAAGAGGCAAAAATATAAGAACATTGGCTTGATATTGTTCAAACCAAGAAAGCTCATGTAGATTACTCACCTGAATGAACCTATGAAGCCCCAGGTCTGCCATGGAAATGCACTAATAATGGAGAGAAAATTTAATTCACTACTTCGCTGCTCTCCTGACACCCGGCTTACTTGGCTGTCCTAACAGTCTATCAATTTCCATTGACTTAACTTGCTTAATTCTAAGGTGTATCTTGAAATAGACACTTCATTGGTTTTCATTTTCATTGGTTTTAACAGAAAAGTCCGCATTAGAATGTGACATAGAATTAAACAACTTAAAAATTAAGGGGGATGCTGGGAATCAGGACTCTGTTCCATTCAACTTGGAACCTGCTGAACAACTTCAAATAACAAAGCTTTTGACTCCTTTTCTCCACTAATTACTAGGAATGTAGTTCAATAATTTCTAATATGTTTTATGTTTTGAGAAAACATCAATACTCTTGGCTTTATATATCAAGATTTACATGATTGCAAAGTATTTCACCATGTTCTTTCCTCATGTTGTCTTGAACTGTATTTCATCTCTTACCAAATGAAACTGTGGGCTGTATTAATCACTCTGCATTCCAACCAAACTGGATTTTCCCAAAGTTGACATTCTTCCAAACATTTAAGAAAGAAACTAGAGAATTAAATTTAGGAAGAACTGAGTTCAAATCCTGCCTCAGATATTTATTAATTGTGTTTGATTCCATGCAAGTCATATGGGTTCTTTAAGCCTTAATTTCCTCATCTGTAAAAGCTTGATCATAATAGCATTTATCTTATAGAGTTGTTGTAATTATCAAATTAAACATTATGTAGAATCCTAATTCTGAAGTGCCATTTCTTATGAAAAACTCTTTTTGATCTTCTAAGTGACCAAGATAATCGACCAATGGATAATTCTCCCAATAGGGGAAGAAAAAGCAATTATAGCCAATAGACAAATGTGAGAATAAAGGAATTTGGAATTGAGTTTTTAAAAATGGTTCAACATCTAAATTAAGCCTTAGACTTAGTAAAAGTACATTTTGGAATGAAACCAAGAGTACAAGGAGGAACAAGGTCACAGTCTAAACATAGTTGAGATACCATGATTTTTCATAATCAATCAACAATTGTTTATTACATGTCTACATTTGCCAAGCACTGTGCTAAGTGCTAGGGATACAAAATAAAGGCCAAAAAAAATTCCCTGATCTCAAGGAACTTAGGATCTAGTATGATTAAACAGAGTGGTATATAGTGAAGGATAAATGAGCATCAGAGTGGGGAAAATATCCCAGTCACCAAGAGATAGAACATGAAATACTGAGGGGAAAAATGACCAGAACAATTAATACCTTAGCACCATTTCTTGACTTCAACCAAGAATCAAATATTCTAAAATTTAGGATGATCCAAAGAGAAAACAATAATTTCATGAGACCAACAAGAAATATTAAAAATAAAATAAATTTAGAGCAGCTAGGTGGTACAGTGGCTAGAGCACTAGCCCTGAAGTTAAGAGGACCTGAGTTCAAATCTGGCCTCAGACACTTAATACTTCCTAATTGTGTGACCCTGGGGAAGCCTGGGGAAGTCACTTAACTCCAATTGCATTAGCAAAAAAAAAAAAAAATGAGAAAGTAAAATAAAATAAATTCAGTCACATTCAGGGCTAAGAAAAATATAACAAGCAGCAAGAAAGACAAATCAGATATCGAAGAATTCAAAGAAGAAGAGGAAGAGGATTTTTAAGCATTTTTGTAATGCAGAAAAGATGTCCAGAAACATATGATGGCACAATGTATAGAGCACTGTGCCTAGAGTTAGAAAAACCTGAATTTAGGCAAATCATCTAACCTCTTTTTGTCTTTGTTTCCTAAACTGTTAAATGAGTTTAATAACACCTCTCTCTCCAAGGTTGTTGAGAATCAAATGAGATATTTGTGGAAGCATTTAGCACACTGCCTGGCATAAATGTATATTTCCTTCCCTCTTTTTCCTGTATTTGATGTCTTCTACTTTGTATATTTGGTAGCCTTTCCAAGATATTGTTGCTATTCCATTTTAAGGAGATTCTAGACATGATCAAAAGCTATGTGAATATTCAAAAGATTTGTAGATGGATGCCATCAAACTGGAGAAAGTAGCTAAAACAACTGAGTGACAGAATCAGTATCTAAAAACATGTCAAGTATGGAGCTAAATATATTAAGTAGAAATGCAAAAAGGATAAAGGAAGAAAGAATAATACATTTGAAAACTTTAAAAATAAACATCAGAAGAATAAGATGGGGAAGACATGGCTAAACAGCAGTTGTTCAAAAAGATATTATTTGAAAAACTGCAAGCTACTCATAGCTTGCATTCATAGCTTTAGAGCTGAAAGGTATCTTAGAGACTATCCAGTGATCAATGTGATCTTTGACTGCATTGAAAGGCATTGTTTCTCAAAACTAGAGGCAACAGTCCCTCTGCAAGGCTATCAAGTTGAAAAAAAAATTTGACTTACTCTATTTGACCCAGGAGGGAAGAACAAATATCAATGGTGAGGCATGAAAATAATCAAGTTTAGGCTCAACATCTAGAAAAGCATCCACACAATTAGAACTGTCCAAAAATATGAGTTGCCTAAAGAAATAGTGGATACTCCTTTATTTGAGAGACTTTTTTCAGGTCTTCATGCAAAAGCTTAAATGATCACTTTTCAACTGGAATGCCTTGTAGTTATGGGACTGGCAAGATGGCAACAGAGATCCCTACCAATTCTAGATAACAAATTAAACTAAAAGATTTTTTTTAATATAAAGCTCAATTTTTAATTTAATTAGACATCAGAAAAAAAGTGTAATTCAAAACAAGGAATAAAAGAACTTACAAACATTGTATTTGTTGTACAAAACTAAAAACTTAAAACAAATAAATGAATTCTTTAGAGTGTGTGTGTGTGTGTGTGTGTGTGTGTGTGTGTGTGTAATATCTTGATTCGCAGAACAACAAATTAGAATATCTAAATAAATCAGTCTCAGAATCATAAATTGAACAATGCAACTCCCAAAGGAAAAGAAATATCCCCAGGTTCAGACACATATATAAGCAAATTGTAACAAACCATTAAAAAAGTTAATTCCTAAGTTACTTAAATTATTTATGAAGGTATTAATTGAAGGTAGCCAAACTAGGGAGAGATAAAGGTAAAGAAAGACAACTATCAGAAACAATATCAGTAATGAAATACAATGCAAAAATATTGAATAAAATATTAACAAAGAAATTATAGCAGTATATCAAAAAAGTTGTTCACCATGTCAGTATTAAATTTATAGGAGGGATTTAGGTAGGTTCAAGGTTAGGAAAATTATAAACAACAAATCACATTAATTTAAAATATTTTAAAATTGAATGATTTATATCAATTAATGTTGAATTGTCTTCAACAGAATAACACATTCATATTTATAAGACCAAGAAAAATAATAAATGAATCTTTCTTGAGCATGATATTCAGCATCTATTTAAAAACAGGAGCTAGCATTATATATATATATATATATATATAGCTGAGGTAATTGGAGTTAAGTAACTTGCCCAGCCTCACACAAATAGCCAGATTTGTCTGAGGCCAGATTTGAACTCAGGTCCTCCTGACTTCAGGGCTGGTTCTCTAACCACTTTGCCACCTAGCTACCTTGCTAGCATTATTTTCAAGAGAAAAAAAAAAACACCAAAAAGTTTTTCCAATAGGATGATAAAATTTTAGAAAAGTTACCTAAGTCAATAACATAAAAAACAGAAATAAATAAACATAGAGTCAAAATAATCTATATTTGGAGATGACTGAGGATGATTTGTTTTTAAACCCCGCCCCAATTTCCAGAAAATCCTAAAAAAAATTTTAAAAAGAATGATTTCAGCAATGTAATAGATTATGAAATAAAAGCAAAAAAAAACCCACTTTTTTATTGCTGACAATATCCATAAAGAAAATATAGAAGAAAATTAGTTTCATTCAGAATGATTTAAAAATCTGGAAATTAACCTACCAAGACACATTCAAGATTTATAGGAGTACTGCTACAAAGCATGTTTTGTTGAACAAAGGAAAGCGTAAATAATTAGAAGAATAGTGACTATTCATACTTAGACTAAATAATACAAAATATGGCATTGCCTAATTTATAGTGTGTTATACTAATGAAATTACTAAGGGATTACTTTATTAAACTAAATGCATTAATAACAAAATTCATTTTAGGAGCAAAAGGCCAAGAATTTCAAGAAAAATAATGGGGAGAATGTGAGAATAAATGAAGAATAGCATTGTAAGATCTATATTAGGTCTATAATATCTATATCATAAAGAAATAATCATCAAAACTATCTTCCATTGGTTACCAAGGGAAAAAAAAGGAAGAGCAACTTCTGAGAATGGAGCCAAGATGGAAGCATGAAGCCAGGAAGCTGCTCAAGTTCTCTCAATTTATCTCAAAAATCACATGAAATCAAGCCTCTGAACAGAATCTGATGGAATGAAACTATTCTCCAGTTCAAGATAGATTAGAAAAATTTTTTAAAAGATCAGTTTCACTAGGGTGAAAAAGGTGTTTAAGCCAGCTTAGATAGACTCTGAGAAAGCCAGTGAAAGTATCTAAATCACAGGGAATCAGCAATGATGACCCTCAGTCCTGGTTTAGTAGAGGAGAAGATCAGTGGGGCAGCCTCCAGTCCCAGTTCAGAAGACAAACTCTTGAGAAACCAGGCTGTTTCCTGAAAGAGTGGGTAAATCTACCTCCTACAAACACAAGGGGCCCTTGACTTAAAGCCAAGGCTCAGATCTACACAGGAACTTTGGGAAAGTGCTCCCTTTACCCCAGGCGCAAAGTTTTAAGAGTTAAAAAAGAGGAAATACCAAAAGAAAAGGAAAGACAATGAGCAAGGAACAGAGAAGAACCTTGACCATAGAAAATTACTATGATGACCGGGCAGAATAAAACACAAACTCAGACAAGGTCAGAATGTCCACAGAGGAAATCTTAAAGAATGACATGAATTGATTTCAAGATCACAAAGATTTTTTAGAAGTTCTTATAAAAGACTTTCAAAGGCAAATAAGAGAGGTAGAAGGAAAAAATGAGAAAGGAAATGAGAGATATGTAAGAGAGAATCTACAGTTTGAAAAAGGAAGGCAATTCCTTAAAAAATACAATTGGTCAAATGCAAAAAAAAAAAAATCCACTGAAGAACACCACCTTGAAAAGCAGAATTAATTAAATGGAAAAAGAGATACAATAGCTAACTGAAGGAAATAACAAATTAAAAACTAGAATGGGGCAAATGGAAGCTAGTGCTCTATGAGACATCAAAACTAAAAAAATGAAAAAATGGAAGAAAATATTAAATAACTTATTAGAAAAACAGCCATCCTGGAAAATAGATCCAGGAGAACTCTAAAGGCAATGACCAAAAGAGAAGCCTGGATAGCATTCTTCAAGAGATCATCAAGGAAAACTGCTCTGACACACTAGAACCAGATAAGGAAATAGTTATTGAAAGAATCCATCTATCACCATAGAAAGATCTTAGAAGGAAAATCCTAAGAGACATTGTTGCAAAACTGCAGAACTATGATCTCAAGGGGGAAATACTTTAAGCTATTAGACAAAAGCAATTTAAGCATCAAGGAACAACCATCAGGATCTGGCAGCATCTAGAATAAAGGATTGAAGAGCCTGGAATACCATATTCCAAAAGGCACAAGATTTGGGATTATAAGCAAGAATTAACTACCCAGCAAAACTAAGTTTCATCTTTTAAGATAGGAGATGAATCTTCAATGAAATAAGAGATTTTCAATCATTTCTATTGAAAAAAAGGAGACCTAAACAGAAATTTTGATTTTCAAAAACAGGACTCAAGAGAAGAGTAGAAAGGTAAATGGGGGGGGGGGGGAAGGAAAGGGAGAGGGGGAATATATATTATTTACAAATTAAAGTGTTTATATCATCAGATGGGAAAATGATATCTGTAACTCTTGAGAACTGTATGTGTTCCTAGGGTAGACAGAGTTGGGCAACATTGAGGGTGATGGACTGAGGGTGTGATTGTGAATGAACTCTGATGTGGTAATATCAAAGAAAAATTAATTAAGGCATGGGAAAAGGATTGTAGTGAAAGAAGAGGAAAAGGAAGTAAAATGGAACAAATTAGATCACATGAAGAGGTGCAAAAGACCTATTACAAGAGAGGGAAAGAAGGCAGGGGATGAGCATTTTCTGAAGTTTGATCTCATGAGTTTTGGCTTTAAGAGGGAATGACTTCATTATTCAGTTGGATATAGAAGTTAATCTAACATTATAAAGAAGTAGGGGAAAAAGAGGAAAGAAAAGGGAGGGGCTAGATAGAAAGGAAAGCAAAAACATTAGGGGAAAAGATAAGAGAAGTAGGGAAAGGTAATAGGAGAAAAGGTAGTGGATGGGGTGGGACAAAAAACACTAGTAAGAAGAGGGCAGAAAAAAGGAACAAAAGCAAATGCAGTGGAGAAAATAGAATGGAGGGAAATACAAAGCTGGTAATCATAACTGTAAATGTGAATGGGATGAACTTTACCATAGACCAGAAGTGAAGAACAGCAGAATGGATTTAAAAACAACACATTTCACACAGAGAAATACATGCAGAATAAAGGTATAAGGCTGGAGCAAAATTTATCATGCTTCAGTTGAAATAAAAAAAGACAGAAGTAGCAATTCTGATATTAGATAAAGTAAAAGTAAAAATATATCTAATTAAAAGAGATGAGAAAGAAAACTATATCTTTTTAAAGGATACCATAAACAATGAAGCAGTATTGATACTAAATACATATGCACCAAGTGGTAAAACATACAAATTCCTAGAGAAGATATTAAGCCAGTTACAGGAAGAAATAGACAGCAAAACTGAGCCTTCCCCTCTCAGAATCAGACAAATACAACCACAAAATAAACAAGAAGAAACTAGGGACGTTAATAGATCCTTGAAAAGCTAGATATGATAGACCTCTTGTCAAAACTGAATAGAGACAGAAAGGAATACACATTTTTCTTGGCGGTACATGATACCTACACAAAAATTAATCAAGTATAAGGGCATAAAAACTTCACAATGAAATGCAGAAAGGCAGAAATAGCAAATGCTTCTTTTTCAGACCACAATACAACAAAAATTATATTCAACAAAGGGCCAGGGAAAGATAGACTAAAGACCAAATTAGAAATTAAATAATCTAATTCTAAAAAATGAGTGAGTCAAGCAACAAATCAGAAAATATAATCTATAATTTCATTCAAGAGAATGACAATAATGAGACAATATACCAAAATCTATGGGATGTAGCCAAAACAGTTTTTAGAGGAAATTTTTTATCTTTAAATAGCTATATGAATGAAATAGAGAAAGGGGAGGTAAATGAATTGGGCATGCAACTAAAAAAATCTAGAAAAAGAACAAATTAAAACCCCCAATTAAATATCAAATTATAAATTCTGAAACTCAAAGGAGAGATTAAAATTGAAACTAAGAAAACCATTAAGCTAATAAATAAAATTATGAGTTGGATTTATGAAAAAACCAATAAAATAGATAAAACTTTGGCTATTTGATTAGAAAAAGGAAAGAAAAAACCAAATCACCAGCATGAAAAATGAAAAAAGGTGAACTTACCACCAATGAAAAAGAAATTAAATCAATAATTAGAAACTATTTTGTCCAGCTATATGGCAGCAAATCTGACAATCTAATTGAAATGGATAAATATTTACAAAAACATAAATTACCCAGATTAACACAAGAGGAAATAAATTACTTAAATAGTCCCAGTTAAAAAAAGAAATTTAACAAGCCATTAATGAATTCCTTTAGAAAATCTCCAGGACTAGAAGGATTCACAAATGAATTCTACCAAAAATTTAAAACACTATGTAAGCTATTTGGAAAATTAAGTAAAGAAGGAGTTCTGCCAAATTTTTTCTATGACACAAATATGGTACTGACTAAATGAGGAAAAACCAAAACAGAGAAAGAAAATTATAGACTATCCTAATGAACGTTAATGCAAAATTTTTAAATAAAACATTAACAAAGAGATTACAACAATTTATCAACAGGATAACACTATGATTAAGTGGGATTTATACCAGGAATGCAGGGCTTGTTCAATATCAGGAAAACTATTACCATAATCAGCCATATCAATAAAAAAACTAATAGAAATCAATAGATGCAGAAAAAGCTTTCGACAAAATACAGTATCCATTCCTATTAAAAACACTAGAGAACATAGGGATAAAGAGAGCTTTCCTTAAAATAATAAACATTTATTTATTTATTTATTGAATGGGGAGCTCTCTTAAAATAATAAGCATTACCTTTCTAAAACCTAAAGCAAGCATTATTTGTAATAGAGAGAAGCTGTACACATTCCCAATGAGATCAGAGGTGAAACAGGGGTACACATTATCACCACTGTTAATTAACATTGTACTAGAAAGGTTGGCTTTAGCAATAAGAAAAAAAAAATAAATTAAGGGAATTAGAATAGACGATGAGGAAATAAAGCTATAACAATCTTTGCAGATGATATGATGATATACTTGGGAATTCTAGAAAATCAACCAAAAACCTAATTGAAACAATTCACAACTTTAGCAAAATTACAGGATATAAAATAAACCTACACAAATCACCAGCATTTCTAGATATTACTGACAAAGCCCACCAGCGAGAGATAGAAAGAAAAATTCCATTTAAAATAACTGTAGGTAAAATAAAATATTTGAGTGTCTACCTGCCAAGACAAACCCAAGAACTATATAACCACAATTACAAAATACTTTTCATACAAAAAAGTTAGATCTAAAGAATGGGAAAAATATCCATTGCTCATGGGTAGGCTGAGCTAATATAATAAAAATGACAATTCTGCCTAAATTGGTTTACTTGTTCAGTGCCATACCAATCAAATTGCCAAAAATTATTTTATATTCCTAGAAAAAATAACAACAAAATTCATCTGAAAGAACAAAAAGTCTAGAATATTAAGGGAATTAGTGTAAAAAAATATATAGTAGCTTCATAGTGCCAAATCTAACACCATAATCTAAAACAGCAGTCTTCAAAACCATTTGGTACTAAGTAAGAAATAGAGTAGTAGATCAGGGTAATAGATTAGATATACATGACACTATAATCAAGGCCTATAGTAAAGTAGTATTTGATAATCTCCTAAACTCCAGCTTCTGGAATAATAATTCACCATTTGCTTGGAAAACTGGAAAATAATATGTCAAAAACTCAAGATAGACCTACATCTCACACCCCATATCAAAATAAGGTCAAAATGGGTATATGATTTGAGCATAAAGGATGATACAAGAAACAAATTAGGAGAGTACAGGATAATTTATCTATCAGATCTTTGGAGAAGGGAAGAATTTATGACCAAAGAAGAACTAGACAATATTATGAAAGGCAAAATGGACAACTTTGATTACATTAAATTAAAAAACTTCTGCACAAACAAAATCAACACAAAAAAGATTAAAAGGGAAGTACAAAGCTGGGAAAAAATCTTTATACTCAGTGTTTCTGATAAAGGTCTCATTTCTAAAATAAATAAAAAACTGTCAAATTTATAAGAATACAAACAATTCCCCAATTGATAAATGGTCAAAGGATATGAACAGACAATTTTCAGATGACAAAATTAAAGTCATCTATAGTCATATGAAAAAATGCTCTAAATCACTATTGATTAGAGAAATGCAAATTAATATAGCCCTGAGGTACCACCTCACACCTCTCAAATTGGCTAAGATGACAAGAAAATATAATGAGAAATATTGATGGAAATGTGGGAAAATTGGGACATTAATACTTTGTTAGTGGAATTGTGAAGTACACCAACCATTCTGGAGAGCAATCTGGAACTATGCCTAAAGGGCTATAAAACCATGCACACCCTTTTACCCAGCAGTACAACTACTGGATCTGCATCCCAAGGAAATCATAAAAAAGGGGAAAGGACCCACATGTTCAAAAATGTTTGGTAGCAAGATCTTTTTGTGATAACAAAGAATTGGAAAATGAGTAGATGCCCATCAATTGGGGAATAGCTGAATAAATTGTGGTACATGAAGCTAATGGAATATTATTGTTCTATAAAAATGATGAACAAGCTGATTTTAGAAAGATCTGGAAATATTTACATAAAAAGATCTGGAAAGATTTACATAAACTGATGCTAAGTGAAACAAGCAGAACCAGGAATACATTATACACAATAACAAAATATGTGATGATCAACTATGGAAAAACTTGGTTCTTCTCAGTGATTCAGTGATCCAAGCAATCCCTATAGACTTTGGTCACAAAATGCCATCTGCATCCAGAAAAAAAGAACTATGAAGATTGAATGTAAATCAACACATACTATGCATACTATGTTCACTTCTTTTTTCTGTTTTTTTTCCTCTCCGATAGTTTTTTTTTCCTTTTGTCCTGATTTTTCTCTCCCAACATGATTCATAAAACAAAGTATATTAAAAATAAATAAATTTTTACAAATTATATCAAGAAATGTAAAAAAGGCATCTTACAACACAAAACTCAATTATACTTTTAAACACTTTATAAAAACACACATTAGAATGGTCATTTTTTAGTATTATAAAAATATGTTTAAGTCCTAAATCTGCTCTTATTTGAAATGAAGAAAGGGAGTTTTTAATTGGAAAACTTTTCCAATTAAATACAGTAATACAAGAAAAATAAGTTGATAGGTGAACAAGACTGAAAAGCAATTGATCATAGTTAACTTGAGTTTGAAGAATTCAAGAACAAAAACTCTTCAAATTAGAATTCCATATTCTACAAAAACTTCAGGGATAATAAAGAAAACATTCTGGCAGAAACACTTTTATACTAATGCCTTACACAATATATACAAGAACTTTAAAATGGACAAAAAATCTTATATGAAAATTTACATGCTAAAAAATTAGATAATGTAAGAAACCATGTTTTAAAAATTTATTTGTTATAAAATTTTCCTCCCTAATGTCATATAAGCTAAAGTAATAAGTAATTATAAAAGTAAAAAATAGGCAATTTTTATTACATAAGCTTGATAGGTGTTTCCATGGACAAAATAAATGAAACAAGAATATTTTTGATAGGTTTAAAAAATCTTTTCATCAAATAGCTTCAATAAAGATCTGATATCCAACATATGGAAATAATTTCCATAAAGATTCATCAAAGAGTTTGAAAAAAAGACTCCTAAAAAGAAGAAATATAAACTATCAACAACAACATGAAAGAATGCCCAAAATTACTAATAGAAAGAAAAATACAAATTAACACAATTAAGATTTTAATGTCATCCCAATAAGATTGATAAATTGACCAAAGACAAAAATAGCAAATATTAGATGGAGTATCAGAACATAGGTACATTAATGTGTTGCTGAGACTTGTAGAGCTGTGAATTGATCCAACCACTCTGAAAATAATTTAGAATTATTTTTTAAAAGTTATACACACAGATATACATACATATATATGTATATAGATATAGATAGATATATACAGAGAGAGATACACTTATACATACACACATATTTACACACACATATACATATATATGTGTATATATGTATATATATATATATATATATATATATATATATATATAACTTTTATCCACCAAATAATAATATTAGGCCAAGAAAGGGGAGAGGGATCTCTTATATACAAAAACATTTTATAGTAGTAGTTTTATGGTAACAAAGACATAAAATCAAAGTGAATACCCAATAGTGGGGGATAGCTGAACAAATTTTATTTTGTGCATGTAATAAAATACTTTTATTATAAGAATCAATAAATTCATTAGTCAATATTTGTCCGTTAATACTTGTCAGTCAATCAATTAGTATTTATTTAAAGTATATTATGTGTCAGGCAATGTGCTCAGTGCTGAAGATACAAAGAAAGACAAAAGACTGTTTTCTCTCTAGGGTCTTGCACTCTAATAGGGGAGATAACATGCAAACAACTCCATACAAATAAGATATATGTAGGATAAATTAGAGATGATCAACAGGGGGAAAGTGCTAGCCTTAAGAGGGACTGAGAAAGCATTACAAAAATGGGACTTGTATGAATTGATATAGAATAAAGTACAATTTGGAAAATGATACTTCCAGAAAGTAATTAGAAAATTCTGGTATGACCAGCACTAATATTGCATACATATAACAAGAAAATGGACATATCTTTACAAACAGTAAATGATTGATTACTTTTTTAAAATAACTTTTTATTGACAGAGCCCATGCCTGGGTAATTTTTTTTACAACATTATCCCTTGCACTCACTTCTGTTCCGACTTTTCCCCTCCCAACCTTCACCCCCTCCCCCAGATGGCAAGCAGTCCTATACAAGTTAAATATGTCTCAGTGTATCCTAGATACAATATATGTGTGCAGAACCAAACAGTTCTCTTGTTGCACAGAAAGAATTGGATTCAGAAGATAAAAATAACCTAGGAAGAAAGACAAAAATACAAGCAGTTTACATTCATTTCCCAGTGTTCTTTCTTTGGGTGTAGCTGCTTCTGTCCATCCTTGATCAATTGAGACTGAGTTAGATCTTCTCTTTGTCAAAGAAATCCACTTCCATCAGAATACATCCTCATACAGTAGAAAGGGTTGATTAGTGATGAGAATCATTTTGGAATTATCTATCAGGGTAAATATTAAAATTAGTACTACATAAGAAGAATGGACAAAAATGAGAAGATGCTGCAAAGAATTACCGAAACTCCAATTTAAACTCTTTAAACTACCTAGTGACTTTTTTAAAATGGGAAATGGGGAAAAAGACCAATATTGATTCCAATTATCACCATTTCTTAAGGATGCTTAAATGATAGAAAATAAACACCAGAGTAAAGAACCTAATTGAACCCAGAAACAACCTGAGCTAGCAAATAATTGATTTCTTTGCTAAGAGTATAGATGTGGTAACCAAGAGAAATACCAGTACAGAATACAAGGTACAGAATACAAGGTTATCAGTTAAACATTTATTAAGGAAAAAATGTGGGTTTTTTGAGGATTATCTCCCTATTATAGGACTAGCTTGAATTTAATAATTTTTGAACAAAGTTATCTCAATTTGGGGATGCTGACTCTGGAGGTTTCTTCACTTTATACAGAAATTCAGTAACCATACCCTTTTTTTCCATTTCTAAGTTAACACATTTCTTCCTTTGGGAGCTTTTTGTTCTTTTTCTCCTATTTATTCCTTTGTACTAATTGATCAGGTTCTAGTCACAGTTAGACCATCAATGACACTATGTACCTTGAGATACATTTGTTGGTTGCTAATTTTCACTGTTGTAAAAGTGATTTGATTTAGAAGGAAAATTTTATAAAAATGTTTTATAATAAAAAAGAAAAGACAAACATTATTATATTTATTAAAAGATTTTGAAATATATTTAGGGGACTTGTACAATCTTAATATATGAACAAGAGTTTCCTTGTCAAACGAAAATCTTTAGCATGGCATTTTGCTATGCTGAGCCATTTCGTTTTAATCCACAAAAAACAGAGCAGGATCTTGCATTCTACATACCTTTCATCAATAGTGGTAAAAAATGTGATGTTATAAAATAAAATAAAATTGCCTGCAAAAGCCTGATTGTTCTCTCTTCATACTTTCACCAAAAATACTCTCAATACATGTATAAATCATTCTCATAAAGACTTTATAAAGATGAGAAAGTAGGTCAAATAAAGGCAAATGTGCAGCAGTTTCAGTGATCCCATTCTGTTATAAAATCTGATCTCTACAAATGCTCGGGGATGTAATACAGTTGAACTTGGACCACCATCTCCACAGTCTTAATACTATCTTGACACATAGTAGATTTTTAATAAGTGTTTTTGAATGGATGGATAGATTAATGGATGGTGAATACATTCTTAAAATCCATCTTTTAATATAACCCTTGTGTCAAAGGCCCTCTTTAGACAGTAAAGTGCCCAGATAAATGTTGAGGATTTCTTACTTTCTTCTCATTGCTTCTATTCTGAGACATTCAGTATTTCCAAGGGTAGCCAATAGCTGTCCCTAAACATACTCAACATACAAAACTCAAAATACAGAACTTCACCATTATTGATGCCCTCTGCAGTCATAATTGGTCCTCTTTTAGATAGGGTATATCATATTTTGGTTGTTTTTCCTGAGAACAGGAAAAAAGTTTGATAGAAGTCAAAGGCAATTATTATCCTCTCCAAAAGCATATGCTCCTATAGAAGCAATGCCCAAAGTCAGTTCTTCTTTTCTTCCTGACCCTAATCAACTCAACAAAATGAATCAACTCATCAATATAGGAAGAATAGAGAAGGTAACTCAATTGGACTAGGGAAAGAGAGGAAAAGCATGATGTGAACATTAACCACAAAAAAGAAGCCTTCTAGTTGGTCCTAAAGGGAATAGGGAATCACTGGAACTCATGGACTAGCTATGATGTGGCAGGAAGGTGAGGTCCAGTCTTCCTTGGACTTACTCATTGTTCTCTAAAGAAACCAAGATCAGAGTAGATAAAAAGGTGGCTACACAGAAAGCACAAGTGAAGAAGTCTCTGTCAGTGATAGCTTGAGAAAGATCCATAATGTTGTAGGTTTCCTGATCACCTAAACTGAGGGAACAAAAGACTGAGGGATTGGTGAGAATGAACCAAGAATACGAGTCCATCTATGATAGGGATCAGCTTGCTAGATGTTGAACCTATGAGAAAACAAGGAAGCTACTGGCACCTGCGCTGAGGAGTTGAATCTTCTCAAGCTCAAAAACTCTCTCACTATGAAATATTCTAGTGGGTAATGGTCATTTTTGTGTCTTTAAAAACAGGCATCACATGGAGTTATACCTTGGTAAAAACCAAGGAATATAAATGATTAACTTAGAAGAGTACATATTAGGAATGGGGCAAGGAAAAGTGATTCCCACAGGGCAGTGGAACCATTGGTATCAGAAAGACTTTTACACAGATGGCCTGGAGATAATGGAAAGAGGATCAAGATTAAAATCCTCCTATACATACTCCTTCTGCAGCCTTTAGGATGTATAGTCACCACTATGCTAAGAAATTCCCTGTATATCCATAAGCATAAAAATTCTTATTTAATAACTGTTGGTAACAAAAATTCATGTTTATTTTCAAGAGTTCAGCTTCCAGGAACCCCAATGGCTTCTTAGTGGTGGCCCAAAACAGCTGTGAATTCCCACTGCTTTGATCACAGGACATGAACTACAAAAGGTTACCAGTGAGGTTTTAGACATGAGAAGTCTAATAAAAAACCATCAATTATATATTCATAAATGGAATATATCTCATAAGTGGAGACTGACCAATCTTGAATGAAATATAGTTAACTCCTTTTGTTATTTTCTTCCCAGTTAGAATTTAAGCTTCTTGAGGTCAGGGATCATCCTTCTTTTGTAATGCTGAAGAAACTGAGGCAAGATAGAGATTAGAGAGTTTTTAATATTTTATTTGAAAGGAAGAGATTTACTGGGACCAAATGGATCCATGGTTTGGTCCCAAAGCTGAATGAGAAGGGAATTGAGGCACAACACTTTCTGTTTATATTTTTACTTCCAGAGCTTAGCAAAGTGTCTGGCTCATAGGAGATACTTACTAACTGCTTATTGGCTACTTTGTTTAACTGAATGCTTTGCTACTAACAACAGAATATTCAAAGGACCAGAGAAAGACCTCTAGAAGAGAGGTCTCTACAGAGGATTTGTATAAAGACATGGACAGGGTTCTTTGTCATTGGCCTTGGTGGAGGGAATGTTCTCATCAACAAGATGACAGATTCACTGAGTATCATAATGAATCTACATTTCACTCTGACACTATTTAGAAATCATCATGCTTTTTCCTTTTCTTAAAATTATAGAATTTCAATATCGGGAGGGACCATAGAGGCCATCCAGGATCATTAATCTCTGAACAATTATCCCTTCTTAGCTCAGACTTCAAGGGATGGGGGGAAAGGATAGAGGTGGGAGAAATACCTACCTCCTAAGTAGATCCAGGAAAAAGGGATTAGTCACACCTATCTTGTTTCAGGCACCACTGAACTTTCCCAAGCCTAAGCCCAAGGGGAACAGGGTCAGGAATAGTCATCATAACCATAGAAATTACAAAACAGATCCTGAGAGAAATACCATTGTCTCCTTGGAACAATGGGGCAGCTGGGTTCCCTAGGTTTTACCTCTTACTAAGGTCTCTGTTGACCCAGCAAACTGACCTTCCTTAGCCTTTGACCTTTTAAAAAATTCCAGTAATTAGTATTTCCTTTTTTTTCTAAAAAGGGAGGCTTAGTCCTAATGTTATGTGAATTTCATTTGGTTATCATCCAATTTTCCAGTGGGCAGGTGCTGAAGCAGTAATATTCCATTGGGGAGTGAACATCCTCATTGTCAGTCACAGTAGTGAAGATGACAACAGAATTGCTCACTATTTTACTCTAAAATTGATCTCTTTTGGATCAAGCAGGAATGGAAGGCAGTGGAGGCAAATTACATGAGTCAGGTTGTGTTGCCACTGCTGTCATATTCTGTTTTCAGGGTCTTTAAATAGGTCTGCATTTCTCAATTCTGCCAGCCAAACACTTGTCACTAAGAACAAAAGTCCACACACATACACATATATGTCCCCCATATTTTAAAACGTGTTGAAAACCAGATGTCAATATTGGGAGAAGTGCATTTCCATCAAACAAGACTTTATTGTGGCCCAAAGTTGAATAGTAAACATGATAGTGGTAATGATGCTAGATTTTTATAAAGTCCGTTAAAGTTTGTCAAACAAATTATAAATATCATCTCATTTGAGTCTTTCAACAACTCCAAGAGACAAGTAACATATGCAATATCCCCATTTGCCCAGGATTATATGGCTAATAAGTGTTTGAAGGAGGATTCAAATTCAGATCTTAACTGCAAGTCCAGTGCTCTATCCACTGTCCCACCTAACTGTTTATCAAAAGGTTGCTTTTAAAATTGTTTAGCAGGTTAAGTCCTTAAATTTCACACTTCTGCTATTTTCACTAACTCAATGTGATGATGGAGGGTGACTGGCATATACCATCCAGATATGTTATTCACTAGGAAGTTCTTAATGGCATCATGTAAGATAGGGAGAAGTGCAGAATAATCCAGGTCAGTATTCACAGTATAGCAAGACTGAAGCTTCTCTTAAGAGTCCAGAATCAAAAACAGCAGCCTCCTGACCAGCCAAAAAAGGCTGATTTGCACATAAAAACACTGGCATTCAGACACCCAGTCAACATTTGATTCTGATTTGCCACATTTGATGTTGATTCAAACTTAAAAAAAAAAGACACAAACTCAAGCAAACTTTGGAATCAGATTGATTAGAAGCAAAACACAAAGAGCAGCACTAGATCTATCAGTCAGTTTTCATAAGGGATAAAAAGTTATACAAGAGATTTTTTTTCATTTAATCCAGGCAACAAAAATGCCAAAAAAAAATGAGCACTTCTGTCTAGTACAGTATCATGAGAGATCCCTGAATTGTTCAAACACATCATTTATGCAAGTTATTTATATATAATGGCTTATAGTTTACAAAAGCAACTTTTTTTCAGAATGTAATCAAAATTAATGTGTCAAAAGCATTTATTAAAAATTTACTGTGTACCTGGCACTGTGTTAAATGCTACGGATACAAAGAAAGTAAAAAACATAGTCCCTTTCCCTCAAGGGACTTGAATTGTAATGAGAGAAACAACACATAAATAACTAGGTGTTTACAAGATAAATAGTGATCGTAAGTGTTAACCCCATTTTACGTATAGGATGCCAAAAAGTTAGAGGAACTTCCACAGTCACCAAAGCTAGTCTGTGATAGAGATGGGACTCAAACCAAAGTATTCTTCTGTCAAATATAGGACATATTTCATTGCATTTTGCTATATGGCCACCTTACCATCAGATTACAATCATCTTTTAGACATCCAGAAATCACATTCCTCCAAAAAATTCAGTTCTGAAATGTACTTAAAATGTATTTTGACTTTGATCTTTGTGAATTGTAGGATCCACTTCCCCCCCCCACCCCGAGGCAATTGGGGTTAAGTGATTTGCCCAGGGTCACACAGCTAGGAAGTACTAAGTACCTGAGACCAGATTTGAACTCAGGTCCTCCTGACTTCAGGACTGATGCTTGATTATCCACTGTGACACCTAGCTGCCTCCTATCATTATCTTTTTCTATCATTCTAGCTAATCTGAGAGGTGTGAGATGGTACCTCAGAGTTGTTTCAACTTGAATTTCTCTAATCAAGAGTGATTTAGAGCATTTTTTTGTATAACTAAAGATGGCTTTAATTTCTTCACCTGAAAATTGTTGGTTCATATCCTTTGACTATTTATCAATTGGAGAATGTATTCTTATAATTGGAAATTGTATTATAAATTTGATTCAGTTTTTAATATACTTTAGAAATGAGTTCTTTGTCAGAAACAATGGCTAAAATTTTCCCCCACAGATTTCTGCTTCCCTTCTAATCTTGGCTGCTTTGGTCTTGTTTGTGCAAGAATTTTTTAAATTTAATATAATCAAAGTTCATTTTGCATTTCATAATGTCTTCTAGTTCTTTGTTCATAAATATCTCCATTCTCCAAAGATCTAATAGGGAAACTATCCTTGTTCTTTTAATTTGCTTATAGTAATACCTTTTCCATCTAAATCATCTACCCTTTTTGACCTTTTTTGATATGAGGTATGCTATATAGGTCTATTCTGAGTTTCTGGCATATTATTTTCCTACTTTCCCACAATCTTTATGTTTAATAACTCATTATGAAGTTTGGAGGCTTATCAAATAGTAGATTACTATGGTCATTGATTATTGTTTCATGTGTATCTAATCTATTCCATTGACCCACCACTCTATTTATTAGCCAGTAGCATGAGTTTTTGATGACTGCTGCCTTATAATAGAATTTAAGGTCTGATACTTCTAGGTTACTGACCTTTGTATTTTATTCATGAATTCCATTGATATTCTTGATCTTTTGTTCTTCCAGATGAATTTTGTTATGATATTTTTCTAGATCTATAAAATAATTTCTTGTAGTTCTGGGAGTGGAGCTAAGATGGCACAGTGAAGCCAGGAAGCTGCTCAAGCTTTCCGAGTTTCCCTCAAAAACTACAAGAAACCACACCTCTGGAATGAAACCACTCTTCAACTCAAGAAGATTGGAAGGACTTCAAAAAAAAGGTCAGTCTCACTGGGGTTAAAGGGGTGTTCAGCTCAGCTCAGACAGAGTCTGAGAAAGCCAATGTGAGGTCCTAAACATAGCAGATCAGCAACTGAGACCTTAGTTTTGGCTCAGTAGTAGTTTTAGCTCAGTGGGCTAGTCCCCAGTATCAGCTCAGAAAGCAAATTCTGGGAAACCAGGCTGTTTCCTGGAAAGATCTGGTAAAGCTATTCAAGGGACCTCTATGCTCAAAGTCAAGGTTCAGAAACACAAAGGAAACTTGGGACAGTGCTCCTTTACCCTAGAAGCAGAGCTTAACCATAAAAGTCATAAAAGAAGAAATATTAAAAGAAAAAGAAGTAAAATCAGCAAGAAACAGAAAAGAACCTTGACTATAGAAAACTACTATGGTGACAGGGAAAACCAAAACACAAACTCAGATGAGCACAAAATGTCCACAGAAGAAACCTCAAAGAATGATGTAATTTGGTCTCAAGCCCAAAGAGGCTTCTTGAAAGTGCTCATAAAAGACTTTAAAAGTCAAACAAGAGAGATGGAAGAAAAAATGAGAAAAGAAATGAAAAGTATGTAACAGAAAGTCAACAGCTTGGAAAAGGAAAGCAATTTCTTTAAAAAAAAATACAATTGACCATATACAAAAAAATCCAGGGAAGAAATCAATTCTTAAAAAAATTCAATAGAACAAATGCAAACAAGAAATCCACTGAAGAAAATAACACCTTGAAAAGTAGAATTAATCAAATAGAAAAGGAGATAGAAAAGCTAACTGAAGAAAATCACACATTAAAAACTAGAACAGGGTAAATGGAAGCTGATGACTCTACGAGACATCAGGAATCAGTAAAACAAATGAAAAGGAATGAAAAAATGAAAGAAAATGTTTAATAACTCATTAGAAAAACAGCCAACCTGGAAAATATATTGAGGCGAGACAATTTAAAAATATCAATTTATCTGACGGCCATAACCAAAAAAAAAAAAAAAAAAATAGCCTGGATAGCAATCATCAAAGAAAACTGCCTTGATATATTGGAACCAGAAGGAAAAGTAGTCATTGAAAGAATCCATCTGTCACCTGCAGAAACAGATCTTGCAAGAAAACCCCCAAGGAACATTACTGTGAAATTCCAGGACTATAATCTCAAAAAAAAAATACTGCAAAATGCCAATCAAAAAGCAATTCAAATATTAAGGAGCAACAGTCAGGATGGCCAGGATATGGCAGGATCTAGAATAAAAGATTGGAGGCCTAGAATATCATATTCCAAAAGGCAAAGAATCTGGATTTACAACCAAGAATTAACTACCCAGCGAGACCGAACTTCATTTTTCAGGAGAGGAGATGGATATACAATGAAGTAAGAGAATTTCAAACATTTTTATTGAAAAAAACTAAACTTATTAGTAAGATTATAATACACTATGAACATGTTGGATTTATACCAGGACAGTGGGATTAGTTCAGTATCAGGAAAACTATTGGTACAATTGACCATATCAATAAAAAACTAACAGAAATCATATGATAATTTTGATAAATACAGAAAAAGCTTTAGTAAAATATAGCACCTATTCCTATTAAAAAAAAAAAGCAAAGGGGTTTTTCTTAAAATGATAAGCAGCTTCTATCTAAAACCAACAGCAAATCTTATTTGTAATAGAGACAACCTGGATGCATTCCCAATAAGATCAGAGGTGAAACAAGGATGCCTATTATCACCCCTATTATTCAGTATTGTACTAGAAATGTTGGCTTTAGCAATAAGAAAAGAAAAAGGAACTAAGATAGGCAATGAGGAGATAAAACTATCACTCTTTGAAGATGATATGATGATATATTTAATGAATCCTAGAAAATTTTGCAAAAATCTACTTGAAACTATTAATAGCTTTAGCAAAATTACAGGATGTGAAATAAACCCACAAAAATCATCAGTATTTCTATATATTGCTGACAAAATCCAGCAACAAGACTTATAAAGAGAAATTCTGTTTAAAACAAGTGAAGGCAAAATAAAATATTTGGTTTGCTGCCTACTAAGACAAACCCAAGAACTGTATGAATACAATTATAAAACACTTTTCACACAAATAAAGTCAGATTTAAACAGTTTGGAAAATATCAATTGCTCAATGGTGGACTGAACTAATATAGTAAAAATGACAATTCTACCTAAATTAGTATACTTATTCAGTGCCATAAAATCAAACTGCCAAAAAGTATTTTATAGATCTTGAAAAAATAATAGCAAAATTCATCTGGAAGAAGAAAAGATCAAGTATATCAAAGGAATTAATGGAAAAAAAAATACAAAGAATTAATTGTGGGCTAGTAGTACCAGACCTAAAAACTATATTATAAAGCAATAATCATCAAAACCATTTGATACTGGCAAAGAAATAGAGTGGTGGATCAATGCAATAGATTAGATATAATCAATGATTATAGTAATCTATTATTTGATAAACCTCCAAATTCCAGCTTCTGGAATAAGAACTCACTATTTCAATAAAAAATGTGGTGAAAACTGGAAAATGTCAGAAATTCAGCATAGACCTACATTTTACACTTCATCCTAAAATAAAGTCAAGTGAGTATATGATTTGGACATAACAAGTGATACTATAAGCAAATTAGGAGGGTAAGAGATAATTTACTTATCAGATCTGTGAAGGGAGAAATTTATGACCAAAGTACAACTAGAGAACATTAAGAAATGCAAAGTGGACAGCTTTGATTACATTAAATTAAAAGGCTTTTGCACAAACAAAACCAACCCCCACAAAAAAAAGATTAAAAGGGAAGTACAAATCTGGGGGGGGGGGATTTACAGCCAGGGTTTCTAATAAAGGTCTCATTTCTAAAATATATAAAGAACTGTCAAATTTATAAGAATACAAGTCATTCACCAGTTGATAAATAGTCAAAGGATATAAACAGATAATTTTCAGATGAAGAAATTAAAACCATTTCTAGTCATATGAAAAATGCTCTAAATCATTATTGATTAGAGGAATGTAAATTAAAACAATTCTGAGGTACCACTTCATACCTCTCAGATTGGCTAAGATGACAAGAAAAGATAATGACAAATGTTGGAGGGGATGTGAAAAAACTGGGACACTAATGCATTGTTAGTGAGGTTGTGAAATGATCCAGCCATTCTAGAGAACAATTTGGAACTTAAGCCCAAAGCACTATAAAATTGCCCATACCCTTTGATACAACAATGCCACTCCTGGATCTGTATCCCAAGGAAATATAAAGGAGGGGAAAGGACCCAAATGTGCAAAAATGCTTGTAGCAGCTCTTTTTGTGGTAGCAAAGAATTGGAAAATGAGTAAATTTCCATCAATTGAGGAATATCTGAATAATTTGCATGTGAAGGTAATATGATATTATTGTTCTATAAAAATGATTAAAAAGTTGATTTTAGAAAGTCATGGAAAGATTTACATGAACTGATGCTGAGCAAAACAAACAGAAGCAGGAATACATTGTATTGTATTGTAATGCAGTAATAGCAAGATTGTGTGATTATCAACTATGAAAGACTTGGTTCTTTTCAGTGGTTCAATGATCCAATGAAATCTCAATAAACTTTTGATAGAAACCACCATCAGCATCCGGAAAGAGAACTGTGAAAATTGAATGTAAATCAACATATCCTATGTTCATTTTTTTCCCCTCTCTCTTGGTTTCTCCTTTTGTTCTGATTTTTCTTCCCCAATCTGTTTCATAAAGAAATGGGTATTCCAGCCCTGAAGTCGGGAGAACCTGAGTTCAAATGTGGCCTCAGACACTTAACATGTCTAGCTGTGTGATCCTGGACAAGTCACTTAACCCAAATTACCCTCAGGAAAAAAAGAAAGAAACGTGTATTTAATAAGTCAATATATACATCTAATCAGAAAAAAAAACAATAAAATAATTTTTAAAATAAAATAAAATTATTTCTTGGCAATTTGCTTCGTGTGGCACTGAATAAGTAGGCTAATTTAGATAGAATTATCATTTTTATTATATTAGACTGGCCTACCTATTAGCAATTGATATTTTTCCAATTATTTAGATCTGACTTTATGTTGTGTAAAAAGTGTTTTATAATTGTGTTCTTATAGTTACTCAGTTTGTCTTGGCAAGTAGACTTCCAAATATTTTATATTGTATAGTTATTTTAAATGGGATTTCTTTTTTTTTATCTTTTGCTGCTGGACTTTGTTGGTAACATAGAAATACTGATGATTTGTGTGGATTTATTTCATATACTTCAACTTTTCTAAAGCTATTAATTGCTTCAAATTGATTTTTGGATGATTCTCTAGAATTCTCTAATATCATATCCTCTGCAATAGTGATAGTTTTATCTCCTCATTTTCTACTCTAATTCCTTTACTTTGTTTTTCTTTTCTTATTGTTAAAATCAACAATATTGCTTAATAGTGGTTATAATGGGCATCCTTGTTTCACCCCTCATCTTATTGAGTATGCATGCAACTGCTCCCTGTTACAAATAATGTTTGCTAATGGTTTGTTATCTTTTAAAGGAAAATTCCATTTATTCTTTTGCTCTCTATTGTTTTTTAAAAGGAATAGGTGCTGCATTTTGTCAAAAGCTTTTTTTCTGCATCTATTGATATTATCATATGATTTCTGTGAGTTTTGTTATTGATATAGCCAACTAAGCCAAAAGTTTTGCAGCCCTGCATTCCTGGAATAAATCCCATATGGTCATAGTATATTATTTTGCTGATAAAGTTTTGATATCTCTTTGCTAATGTTTTATTTAAATTTTTTGCATCAACATTCATTAGGGAGATTGTTCTGTAATTTTCTTTCTCTATTTTGGCTCTTCCTGGTTTAGCTATCAGCACCATGTTTGTGTTATAAAAGGAATTTGACAGGACTCCTTATTTATCTATTTTTTCTAAATAATTTACATAGTATTGGAATTAATTTTTTCTTTAAATATTTGTTAGAATTCACTTGTAAATCCATCTGACCCTGGAGATTTTTTTCTTAGGAGCTCAATGATAGTTTGTTCAATTTTTTTTTTTTTATAAAATGGGGTTAAGTAAAGTTATTTCCTTTTCTGTTAATCTGGGCAATTTATATTTCTATAAATACTCATCCATTTCAATTAGATTGCTAGATTTGTTGGTATACAGTTGGGAAAAATAGCTCCTAACAATTGATTTAATTTCTTCTTCACTGGTGATAAATGTACCCTTTTTATTTTTGAAGTTGGTAATTTGAGTTTTTTCTTTTCTTTTTCTAATCAAAGTAGTCAAATGTCTGTTTTATTTTGTTTTTTATAGAACAAACTCTTAGTTTTGTTAATTAGTTCGATAGTTTTCTTACTTTCAGTTTTATTAATTTCTCCCTTGATTATCAGAATAGATAATTTAGCATAATTACAGGGGTTAATTTGTTCTTTTTCTAGCTTTTTTTTGGTTGCATGCCCAATTCATTGATCCCTTCTTTCTCCATTTCAATTCATGTTAACTATTTAAATATATAAATTCTGTCATTCTCTTGGATGAAATCATGGATTATTTCTATGATTTGTTGTTTGTCATTCTATAGAACTGGATTATTCCATGTAAATAGGGATTATTTTACTCATTATATTGCATCCTAGCACAGTGTTTTTCACATAGTAGTTACCTAATTAATGCTTGTTGAATAATTGATAAATTAATAATTTCCCTTTCAAAATTGCTGAATATTTACTTCCATAGTCAATCATGCAAACTTTCAAATATATTTCCCTATTTTTTCCTTCACATAGGTTCTCTTATTCAATTATTTATAAGTCCTAATATATACACACACACATATATTATATTATTTATTAATAAATGTACTTAGACAATAAAATCCCTTATTTTTTACTAAAATTTAAAAACTTGCATTTCAAATAATTTAAAATCATATCATTATTATAATGTCAAAACTCTGAATGGTACAATTCAAAATACAAAAAAGACCAGGAAAAATCTACAAGACTAGAACCTCAGAAACTTCATTAGGGTAAATCTCTCAGCTTAAGTTCATCATATTGTTAAATAACCTTCTCATAAATATATCTGACAGATAACCTCTTTGAAAATGTAAAGAAAGCTAATTAATTTAGTTGTATCTGGGAAAAAAAGATTACAAAGTTTGACCTGTGACTCATTCTAATTTATTTCTTTTATAGGTATCTTCTTCATATCTTTATATCCCAGTCACTCATTCTAATTTATTTTTTCTATAGGTACTTCCTTAGTTTTCTTATATCCTAGGTCAAAGTTATGTGGAAGACAAAAATATATCTGAATCATGTTTCCTTTATGTTGCTTGTTTTTCATGCCTAGAATGAACTCCCTCTTTCTTCCTACCTTAGAATCCTTTTGAATTCCTTCAAAACTCAGCTAAAATGTTTCTTCCTACTGAAAGCTTTTCCTAAACAACACCAGTTGCCAATTCTCTGTGCCCAAAAATATTTTCTTGTATTTATTTTCTATATATTTTGTACATATTTATTATAGGTATATTCTGTTTTCCTGAATATAATGTAAGGTCCTTAACATAGGGACTCTCCCATTTTGTTTTGCTTCCCCAGTACTTACCACAGTACCTTGTACATAGGAGACACTTCATAAATGTTGACTGATGGAAATGAGACACATAAAGGTTGCTTCAAACTGGAAAACTTCAATGAAAATGGAAAAGACTTTACTCTCCTAAGAAAGTCTGTGATGAATAAGATAGAAATGATAGCATTTGCAATACTAGGCAGAGCTGAAGAATTATTAGATCCTAGACCTAGAGCTAAAAGAGACCTCAGAGACCAAGAAGTCCAACTCTTTCATTTTATAGATGGGAAAACTTGGAACCAGAATGGCTAAGAGACTCACTGGGAAGAAGAATGGTGCCCCAGGGCCCTCAATGATGCAGAGGGCAAGCTTCCAGTCAAAGAGTTAGTTACAAAGTATTATTTAAACACTTACTATATGTCTCTGTCCTCAAGGGGAAAGACAAAGAAAGACAAAAACAGTCCTTCTTCTCCAGGGGAAAGACAACACGCAAATAACTGTTACATACATACATACAGATAGATAGACAGATAGAAAAATGAATAGATAGATAAATAGACGAATAGATAGACAGATAGAAAGGTAGATGATAGATAGATGATGGATGAATGGACAGATAGATGATGGATAGACAGACAGATAATTATATGAAAGGAGCAAGTATACACAACGGGAGGGGAGGCAAATGATATTTCCTATAGAAGATAGGATTTGAGTTGAATCCTGCAGGAAGCCCAAAAAAAATTAAGAAGAAAAGATGGAGAGGCAGCACATTGTAAGTATGGGGGACAGTGAGGGCAAAAGCAGAGAGTTGGTAAATGGAGTGTCATATTTAAGAAATAGTAAGGAGCAATTAGTAAGGCATTGGATCATAGAGTTTATGGAGACAATGAACAGTCTCTTAAGAGGTTTTCATCCTCTAACAGCAGCCCTACAGGACTCTCTGGTTACCCCTTTCCTATGGGTGAAACAACCCTTTCCCATGAAAGTATCACCACCAACTCCCATTTTTTAATCTTTGCCCTCTCCACAATAATTGACTTTGTCCCAGATACTTTTTCATAAATAGTTAAAACTCTGTTCCCATGTTAAAAAGTTAAAGAAGGAAGGAAAATGTTTGAGATTTTCTGTGTTCTGCTTGGTATAGGAATGTGTCACCAAGAAGGTCTAAATCCTCAAAAGTCCCCTTTAAAGACCATTTAATCAACCTTCTTAGAAGGATCAAAGTCAGGTTTACATTTGAAAATGAGAAATAAATTGATGGTGCTTCCTGCCCTATGCAGCCCCTATTACTTACTGCTTATAATAATATGGAGATAAAGACTCAATGTTTGTGTGTGAAATTGGTTTTCCAATAAACTCTGGGATTTTTCCTTACACACACACACACACACACACACACACACACACACACACATACACAGTCACACACTTAATAGTATTCTATTTTTTTTCCAAATACCTGTAAAGATTGTTAATTTTATAATATTTTGAATTTCAAATTTTTCTTCCCTGCTTTCCTCTCCTCTCCCTTCCCAAAACAACAAGCCATCTGATATAAGTTATACATATGCAGTCATGTTAAACATATTTCTACATTAGTCATGTTTTAAAAGAATAATCAGAAGAAAAGGGAAAAACCACAACAAAGAAACAAAGACAAAAAAAATTAGTGAAAATAGTATGCTTCGATTTATATTCTGGACTCCACAATTCTTTATCTAGATGTAGATTGTATTTTCCATCATGAGTCTTTTGGAATTGTCTTTTATCATTGTGTTGCTGAGAAGAGCTAAGTCTATCATAATTGATAATCACACATTGTTGCTTTTATTATGTACAATGTTCTGGTTCTGCTCACTTCATTCAGCATTAGTTCACTTAAGTCTTTCCAGTTTTTTCCAAAATCTTCCTGTTCATCATATCTTATAGCACAATAGCATTCCATTGCATTCATATAACATAACTTGTTGTGTTTTGTCATTCCCCATTTGGTAGGTATCCTTTTAATTTTCAATTCTTTGCCACCACAAAAAGAGAGGCTCTTTATGTTTTTATTCATGTGGGTCCTTTATCCTTTTTTATAATCTCTTTAGGATGTAGAGCTAGTACTGGTAGTGCTGAATCAAAGAACATGAACAATTTTATAGTCCTTTGGGCATCGCCAAATTGCTCTCCAGAATGTCTGGATCAGTTCACAACTCCACAAACAAATTTGTCCATATAGTCTCTGTCACACTTATCATTTTCTTTTTCTTTCATATTAGCTAGTGTGAGGTAGTACTTCAGAATTGTTTTAATTTACATTTCTCTATTCAATACTTATTTGAAGCATTTTTTCTTATGATTATGGATAGCTTTAATTTTTTTCATCTGAAAACTGCTTGTGTCTCTTGATCATTATTAAATTAAGGAATGACATACTCTTATAAATTTAACTTAGTTCTCTATATATTTAAAAGTAAGACCTATATCAGGAATACGGGCTTTAAAATTATTTCTCAACTTTTTGCTTTCCTTCTAATCTTAGTTGTACCAGGTAGATTTGCAAGTGAATCCTAACAAACATTTAAAAACAATTATTTTTTAAAAAGAAAAATAAATAAGTGAAAAACAATTAATTCCAATATTATATAAACTCTTCAGAAAAATAGGCAAAGAAGGAATCCTTCCAAATTCTTTTTATGACACAAATATGGTGTTGATACTTAAACCAGGAAGAGCCAAAACAGAAAAAGAAAATTATAGACCAATATCCCTAATGGACATTGATGTGAAAATTTTAAATAAAATATTAACAAAGAGATTACAACAATTTATTAGCAAGATAATATACTATGTGTGGGATTTATACTAGGAATGCAGGGCTGGTTCAATATCAGAAAATTATTGACATAATTAACCATATTAATAACAAAACTAACAGAAATAATATAATAATCTCAATAACTATAGAAAAAGCTTTTGACAAAACACAGCACCCCATTCATATTACAAACACACAAAGTGCAGGAATAGATGGAGTTTTCCTTAAAATGTTAAGCAATGTCTATATAAAACTATTGGCAAGTATTATATGTAATGGGGAAAGGCTAGAAGCATTCTCAATTAGATCAAGGGTGAAACAAGGATGCCCATTATCACCACTATTATTTAATATTGTACTAGAAATATTAGCTTTAGTAGTAAGAGAAGAAAAAGTAATTAAAGGAATTAGAGTAAGGAAATAAAGCTATCACTCTTTGCAGATGATATGATGGTATACTTAGAGTCCTAGAAAATAAAGTTAAAAACTACTTAAAACAATTAACACCTTTAGCAAAGTTGCAGGACATAAGATAAACCCACATAAATCATTGACATTTTTGTATGTTACCAACAAAGCCCAGCAGCAAGAGATAAAAAGAAAAATTCCATTTAAAATAATTGTAGACAAGATAAAATATTAGAGAGTCTACCTGCCAAGACAAACCCAGGACTCATATTAACACAATTACAAAACACTTTTCACACAAATAAAGTTAGATCTAAACAACTGTAAAAATATTATTTGCTCATGGATAGGCTGAGCTACCAAAATTAGCCTACTTACTCAATATCATGCTAATCAAACTGCCAAAAATTATTTTATAGAGCTAAAAAATAGCAAATCTATGTAGAAAAAGAAAACATCAAGAAAAACAAGGAAAATAATGGGAAAATGTAAAAAGAGATGGTCTAGCAGTACCAGACCTAAAACTCTATTATAATTGGAAGTTATCAAATTGGCTAAGAAATAGAGTAGTGAATCAATAGGGTAGGTTATGTAATACTAGAAAACATAACGCCCTCCAACCCCTCAGGATTATTTTTAGAACCCAGAAGGGAGGTAGTAACCATGCAATGAGCACCCCAAGAGGTGGGATTGGACAAGTAAGTTAAGAATCTACTTTGCTACATAAATGCCATGTCATTTAGATGTTAGCTCCCCTATTAGAATGTAAGCTTCTTGAAGGCAAGGATCATTAGCTTTTCTTTGCTTCCTTAGGCATATAATAAGTACTTGATACCTTCTTGAAGACTAAGTAGAGGAAGAATCAAATTTACCTACAGCTTATAGAATAAAGCAGTATAAGGATCATGCATTTGGACAAGTAGATATTTAATCAGGAAGCGAACCACTGGTTTGTGGAGGACAGGAGAAAGCTATCCTTGAAAACTATATGGTAGACCTCTGGTATAATCTACCAGGTCTTCAAACTTTCCCTACTACTCCCCATACCAAGGTCACAACAAAGTTGTCTTTGACCCAGAGTATAGGAATAGTCCAAAAACACCCCTATAATTTATAGCCCCAACTTACTAGCAGTATGATTTCTTTTTGGTCTATTCACATTTTTGTAAGGCTTGAGGACACAGAGTTTAATATAAATTAGAGAATCTTCATTTACTGAAGGGAAATAAAAAAATGAATCACTTAATAAGTATTTATTAAGCCCATGCTATCTGGCAAGTACTATGCTAAGTGCTAAGAGAATAAAAATGCAAGCTAAAAAAAAGACAGTCCCTACCCTCAAAGAGCTTATATTCTAATCAAGACCAGCAATGTCTAAAATGGAAAATCTAGTCATTTTCTGGAAACTGGATTCTCAAAGTCTCTAGAATTATGGAACTTATTACGGTAAAGGGAAAATACCACAAGAAACCAAAAAAACAAGACATTTAATCATACCCAAATTGGAAAGTGTTTGAAATAGGGGAGGTGGGTAAAGACATGGAAGCCCAAAGAAAGAAAGCTTCAGTCTGCATTCATTCTCTATTCTCTTCTTGTCTCTAAAATTTGCTTTTTCACACAAGTGGAAACAATTTTTCTCTAAGGAATCTTTATGGGAGAAAAAAAGCATCCTGGAATATTGTATTCAGTTCTGGGCACTATGTTTTAAGAAAGACATTGATGAGTTGGAAAGCATCCAAGGGAGACCAGCCAGCATGGTAAAGGGCCTTAAATCTAAGCCATATGACAACCAATAGAAAGAACTGGGACTGTGAAGCCTGGAGAAGAGAAGATTCAGGGAGATCATCATGGATATCTTCAAATACCCAGGATCGTTGAATAATAAATTTAAATCTGGCAAAAAAGAATCATGTAAATCATTTAGTCTAGTACCTTCTAGTACAACTTATAAATGAGGAAACTGAGACCTAGAGAGGTCTAATTAAGAGGTAGCCCACTATAAATAACAAAAACAATATCTGAAAATATCTGAAAAAATATCTGAAATATCTGAAAAAATTTTAAGGAAAATAGGTTATAGATACCATATCAATGGTGATACCAGTCAGATTATTTTAGGCTACTGACCAATTAGTCTCAATTCTACTTTTTTCTGTAAGCTGTTGGAAATGATACTTCATTAATTATACCTTCCCTGGACCATGTACCTGTGTCTTGTATTAAATAAGAAATAGTACTAAGAGTAATAATTATTATTGTAACCAAACTTTGTAATCTTTTAAAGTTTGCCAAATATTTTGCAGATATTGCTTTATTGAGCCTTGTAATAACCCAAGAGGTAAATAGCACATGTAATTAACCCATTTTACAAATTTATAAACAAAGGCTAAGAGAGGTCAATTGACTTTTCCAGGATCACACACAAATCCTATGGCAGGATTTGAAATTCATCTTTCTGAATCCAGGTCTAGTGTTCTAATCATTATACCAACTTAGTCCCTCCAGGAAGTTGTAGAATTGGTGCGACCATTGGCCAAGTACCAAAATTGACAGCTAGTATAAAGAGATCAGGCAATTGGGTCCCATTCCTTCCATTCTCTGGAATCACTCTTTGCTCTGAAGTCGTCAATAACTAACTCAAAGCAAGAATAAGAGAATTAGTTGAGTATTTTAGTTAGAAGATCTATTAAGTAGATTATTAAGCTTAGATAACTTTGGGTTTTCTCTGTTTTGTGTGTGAAGTTTGGACAAAGCAGACATTTGTTTGACTGAGCTCTGCCATAAGAAGTTTCTGATATTTCCTGGGAATGTGATCCTAGACAGTTCATTTACCTTTTAGGTACCTCAGGCAATTTCCTAGAATTTATGAACTCAGGCAAAGATGGTTAGTTGGTCAAAATAATTTCTATAGGGATATAACCACAGATCCTCCTCCTTTCCCTGGATTTAGGTTTATTCAAATACATTTTTCTTGACCTGTTGGAATCAATACTGTATTTATGAGATACTTTTGGGGTCATGTGCCCATAAAGGCACTGAAGGTGCCTGGGAGATCATATGATGACACACACACAAAAAAAAACCCAACACCACCTGTATTTATAGTGTGTCCAAGGTCCCTGGACCATGATCATCAATCAGTTTTTATTCTTTTCTTTTCTCTGTTAGTTATCAAGCCACTCAGACAGTTTTGCTTGTTTTCTGTAATGTCCTGAGGCAGAATATGTCTCCAATACAAATATAAATCACTTCATGAATGTACATTGCCAAAGTTTTAGAACACTGTCCATGGAAACACATCATACACAATTTAGGACTCTTTTGGTTGGTTGGTTTGAGGAAAAACTGTCCAACTTGATCAATGGTGTAATCAATGTGAGATACCCTTATTGCAGGAATTTCCTCTACCAATACAAAGCTGAAACTCAAGTAAAAATAATTACCCTAGAGAATATCTAGGGTTGAGTGGCCTAGGAGGTTGAGTGGCCTGCCCATAGTCACAAACCTAATATGGATCAAAGGGCTAAGATTTGAATTCAGGTCTTCCTGACTTCAAGACTAACCCCCTACCCAGAATTGTATATTGCCTTTCAATGGATTATACTTGACATTATTTTTTGACTGAGTCTTCCCATTTCCTCAGGCTGGAATTGTAGCAAATAATTATTATATGATTCCATTTCTTTCTTTTTTTTCCGGAGGCAATTGGGGTTAAGTGACTTCCCCAGGGTCACACAGCTAGGAAGTATTAAGTGTCTGAGACTAGATTTGAACTCAGGTCCTCCTGACTTCAGGGCTGTTGCTCTATTCACTGCACCACCTAGCTGCCCCTATGATACCATTTCTGATCAACAATAGCATCTTTGATCTGGTCTATATCTGACCTGGGCTGCTTTGCCCTTCCTAAGGCAACCTGGTGATTGTCTGCTCCCAGCAGGGCATCCTGTTGATGCTAAATACTGCTGACACCTGATTGACTTAGCTCACTATTGCTAGAAATCTCCAGTTCAAGAGATGCTACAGTTGCTTCCTCCTCAGTAAGTGGGATTGTAGGCACCCAGTGGTAAATATATTTATTATATATTTTGTAGAATACTCCATACCCTCTCTATTCTTATATGATCTAAATTAATTTGGATCTTGCCCTCTGGGTTAAATTCAAATACAAGTAATAATCACTTCTGCTTTATCTTGTTTATGTTTTTCCTTCAATATGGCATATAATAGGAATATTAAAATTGAGGGACACCTCTCATGAGGGGAGAACAACCTCAATTATCAAAAAGAAGGCTCGGTTTTACTATTTACTTTCTCAGCCAATGAAAAGAGACGTGCCAAAAATGAGTGCAACTCTTCATTGCTAACCATCTGTCATAAGACTGAATGAGTTTGCCACCCTCTTCAGGAAGAACGAGAGGACAATAGAACATCTCTCTGCTGCAATTTTCATTCCTTAGTCTTTTATGGCAGAACCCAATCAGTTTGATTAGCATTTACCCAATCTGTCTAAAATACAAAAGGATTCAACTTTTAACATTTAAGTTCCATGAGATGTACTCAATGTGTTATCAATTACATGTTTTCTTCCTCCTCCCCTCCACCTTTTGCTTCTCTTTTCAGTTCTTATGGAGACATATCTAATTTATATTTGTCGGGAGGTAAGGATGGAAAGGAAGATCCTGAATTACAACTTTATTGGGGAAAAGTTAAATGCCATCACATAACAACTATATAGAATTGCCATCGTGGGCAGCCTTTTCACACAGCCAAGATTGACAACTTACAAATTTGGATGCATTTTCTTCATTATCAGCTACACAAAAGGGAGAAGAAGATGGGACAGAGAATCTTTCTATACACAGACATCTTGCTGGTTGGGTAAGGATACAAGGCTAAGTAATTTATCCTGAAATATCTCCTTTGAAATGCAACCAAAAAGAGAGGGAAAGAAAGAGAGAGGCGGTCTTTAAAAACAGATTTTACTGACCCAGGGAGAGTATGACAGCAACAATTTACAGTTTTCTTCCATCTCATTCTCTTATCCTCCCTCCCTCTGCTCTGACTGTGTGTGTCTCTCCACTCACCATCCATCCTCCATTTCCTGATAACTTCTCATCACGTTACTTCATGTCTAATATAAAATGGTGGTGTGCGAAGAAATAAAATTAAAAAAAGAGAAGAACAGAAAAGAAAAGAAAGAAGAAAGAAAAGAGAGACAATATGATTGGGAGGGCAGGAGAAAGAAAAAGATTGAGAGAGACAGAGAGAATGTCAAAGCTCAAGTCTGGCATTTGCCTATTTAAATTCAATCATGCAGCCCTAGCAGAGCTGAGAAATAGATGGTCTGCATTATGAATTTCTGATCAGACGACTGATAGGTTATGAGAGGGGACGTAATCCCATTGAGAAAGCCTTTTTCTCCAAGCAAGGGCAAGCAATAGCTGCCCTTCAGAGACAGCTCTTTGCTTTGCCCTTTTTATATTTTTTTCCCTTTCTCTTAAAAAAAAACCCAAATAAGCATTTTTATGATGATAAATGCGTAATAATAATTCACAGTCGCCTGCATCTGAAGCAGGGATGTGCCTTAGCAAATCAGACACACGCTCCAAATAAAATGCATTTTTTTCCTTTTTAAACCTAATTAGAATTCTCTCCCTTTCCCCATCTCATTTTGTACCAACATTGGTGATCTAAAAAGAAAGTGAAAGGAGTGAATTCTTGCAGTAAAACTGGGTATTTTTAATGCTCTTAAGGGTATCTAACATTGACTAGTTGCCTTAAAAAAACACTGTTTGGTTTAAAAAAAATCAAAGAATTTTCTTTAGCTGGTTCAAAATTCCTGTAAGCACAAACCTATTTTTAAGGATTTCTTTTATTCCAATACACATGTAACCACACTTTAAATTTCTTTCTATGATAATTATAGCCCACTAATTACTATAGTTTTAGTTAAGCATCATACTAACCAAGAAGGTTTGCAGGTTAATTGAAAGTTATGTAATAGAACTGGGGTATTAAGTCTCAAAATCAGACCTTTGTGATGTACTGTAAAAAAAAAAAGTTGGGAAAAATAAGTCTAAGATCTAGAGAGAGAGTCAAGAATATTACACACAGAGCACAAGATGCTGAAAAGTCCTCCAATCCTAATTTACAGACCACTATGAAACTATTTAGAATTACATGAGTAGGGCAGAGAGGATCCCTGACAAGCCTAGAGCTTCTCTAAATAGAGACAAGGGGAACTTGAAATTTGCACATTGAAATCAACCTTAAATGGAAGGGATGAAGTCGGATTTGGGCTGTCAGTGACATCTTGGATTTCACCCGTACTCGATTCTGTGTGACATCACTGAGACATTCGCGATGTCTTCCAGAAACACTGATTTTCCCTCTTTTCTC
Organism: Antechinus flavipes; assembly: GCF_016432865.1. Lineage (NCBI taxonomy): Eukaryota > Metazoa > Chordata > Mammalia > Dasyuromorphia > Dasyuridae > Antechinus > Antechinus flavipes. The sequence goes on from NC_067399.1 coordinate 47,087,400, forward strand.
TCCCCCAAAGATATGGGAAGTTCATCAGCTAAGTGAGCCAGTTATTTTCCTCTCTCTTCACCAGGAGGCATCCCTGAACCTAATAGAAATGTGCAGCAAAAAGAAAAAGGGGGAAAACTGGGAAGAGGGCAGTGAGAGTGATGGGCAGAGATATATTTTACATAATATGCATGTTGTGACATCAACCAACAAAAAAAAGCTAAAATTCACAGACAGTATAAAAGCAGCATCTTTAACCTTCATTCTCTAAGCTCATTTGATTGCTATTATTATTATTATTTGTTAATAATAATCATCATCATCATCTTGGTTTGGGGGAGTTTTTCCCTACTCTCCTTAAAGGTACCAATTCTTAATTAGCTCTCTGAGAGATCCAAATTGTGAAAGCTGCTGTCTACACCTCGGTGGAATTGTGTCCTTTGAAATCCAGCATTTTCATTTACATCATGCATGCATGTCAGCATAACTTCAGTCCTCTCTACACCCTAAGCTGTAATAGATCCATTAAGTAAGTGCGGATTTGGGGGCAATAATCTGAAAGTGCAAATTATTTACCTGATTTAGATTCATTACAGTCAGACATGCCAGTCCACATTTCGCCATCTTTTTAAAATGGGGAACTTGCCCTGAAAGAATATTATGTAAATCTTTCCGTCACAGATTATTGACTCTATACATGACTTCCACGCTGCACATCTGCTTTTCGGGCGGGCTTATTACATACATATACACAGTTTCCAATTTTTAACCTCCACCTTTCGCCCCCTCCTCCTCCTCCCAATACTCATTATGGAAAAATAGCACCTCAAACCAGACCATTACTAGTTTCCTTCTGTTCAATTTGCATAATATCTGTTTTTGGCGTGTGTATGTGTGTGTGCACATTTTTTGTGTATGTGTGCACATTTTAACATGTAAATTTCATTCCCCAAATGCTCTAAATGTCCATCCTGGGACAACTAAATAAAATGGGATTCTAACCACTGATAGAAGTAGAGATGGCATCCCAGCTTTTTCAAGGCAACAAGGATAATTCTATATGGATAGAATCCCAGAAAAAAAAAACTTTTTCCTTCCCATAATGAATCATTCTTATCTTCCTTCAAAAACCAGCTAAAGGATACCCTTCTCTATAGGAGTACTTTCCTGATATCTGTTAGCAGATGCTAACTCCTTACCTTCATGTATTTATTCTGAGAATATTTATATAGATACAGGTTATCTCTTTTGAAGGAATTTAAACTCCTTGAAGGCAGAAACTGTTTTATTTTTGTTTTTATACTGTGTTCATAGCATAATGCTTGGTACATATTATACACTTAAACATTTGATTGCTTGTAAGAAGATCAACATAATCAATCTATTAGTTAAATATTAGTACTTCACTAATTGACGCATGATGAACATACATCAACTTAGGATGCTAAATTTCTGAAAAGAAAATCTCAATTTTAAGACTCTGGTTCCACTTGAGAAGAATGTTACAAATTCTGAGAATGGCATACCAAAATTTCAAAAATATTTTTATTAATTACAACCAGCAAGAATCCCTTTATTCTTAAATCAAAGGAGGAAATGCTTTATCTATCAGTCCCAACTCCCCAAAGTTTTTGCTCATATCTCTTCAATACCATGCTCCCTCCTCTCCTGCTTCTTTCTATTTCCCACATTGCTATTGATCTCTACTTTGATATCTTCAGAATAATCTAGTTCATTCACTTGTGTGCAAGCCAACCTAGATGACTGCAGAATATTTATTCCCACAAATATTTATTAAGCATCTACCCTAAACAAGATCCTATGAGATCATTCCTTCTTTCCTGTCATTCTTCCCAGTCTCATTTCAATTTTATCCCCTTCCCATGCTTCATTCTAATCTTCCAGTAGTTTTCATTTGTACTCTATTTCATTTTTTCCCTGAGGCAATTGGGTTTAAGTGACTTGCCCAGAGTCACATAGCTAGGAAGTGTTAAGTGTCCTAGACCAGATTTGAGATATATACATATAGATAGATAGGTAGATAGATATAGATATAGCTATCCACTACCCCAGTGGAGTGGAAGCTCTCTGAGAGCAGGGCTACTTCCTTTAGCACCACCAATCTGAACTGCTAATACACAAGCATACAAACCCAAAAACCCCTGGGAGCAGCAGCATCCCTATATCACCTGTACTGCTTTTCACCCATCCCCTTGCAGTCATCATCAAGAGAGCAACTGCTATAGAGAGGAAACCTGGCAACTGTTTCTATGGGTGCTATAGCTCCTGCCTCCTCAGCAGCCACAACTCCTGAAGAGCCCAGAAAAAAAAATCAGCTACTTTAAGTACTTGGCACTTTCAAAATGGTTCAGCATCAGAAATGGATGTGATTTTATCAATAGAAATGGCATTTTAAAAGAAGTATTTACAACTAAAGATAATGGAGGCTTTGTATCTGATTTGCTACTAAAACTCCCTCGACGTATTGTCTTCCCCATTAGATTGAGGGTTCCTTGAAAACAAGAAATACCTTGCTTTTCTATGTGTATCCCCAGTGGTTAGCACATGGGAAAGATGTAAAAGTGGTTTCTCACTCATTCATTCATTCATCAACTCCAATGTTTTACAGATAAGGAAAGTAAAATTCAGAGGTCAACAAGCTTTTAAAAGCTGAGTAATGTGAGTGTAAAAAGCAGAAAAAGTTGGTGTTGGATTAGAATATAGAAGGCTGTTGTGAGAGAGTGCTTTGTGAACTATGAGACTTTTTATAAATGAGATATTTTATTTGTTTATTTATTTTTTATTATTATAAAATTATAAATGCAATGCTTCTTTCAGGTTTGAAGCATACTAACACTGAGAGAAAAAGGGACAAAGAGAGAGAGAGAGAGAGAGAGAGAGAGAGAGAGAGAGAGAGAAGGAAAGAAGGAAGGAAGGAAGGAAGGAAGACAAGAAGGATGGAGAAAGAGATGGAGGCAGTGACAGAGGGACAGAGACAGAGACAAAGTGTGACAGAGAGACATAAAGAGACAGAGAGAGACCTAGAGAAATAGAAACACACAGAGAGAGAGAAAGGCAGAGAGAGATATAGAGATGTAGAAACAGAGAGATGCAGAGAGACAGAGAGGAGACAGAGACAGACATTTCCAGAAATGAAAATAGCCAAATTAAAGGATAAACCATTACTTGATGAATCCTGTCTCTTGCTTTGCATTTGTTTTCTCTGATGACAAAATCAACCAGCTCTTGTTGGTAGTAGTCAGAAGTTTCTAGTTAATACTTAACACACATGACAACTAGTCCTTTGCCCGAGTGTACCAAGCCCAGAGCACAGCTTTGCCTTTGTGCTGGTGTGGCTGTCTGGAGTAACTCAATAAAAGCCTGTTAAAGGTACACAAGTGTCCAAGATTATTTCAAGCAAGAAAGAATCTTTAGGGATCCAACAGGTGGGTAATTTCCACATGAAAGAATAGGTTTCTAGTGAGAAAGGGATGCTCCCATGGTTCCTCTTTAACTTATTAGAAGAGGACTTGGAGTTGGGGGCAGTTGGAGGGTGCAGAATGGTCACTAACAGGTACAAAAAACAAAACTGGCAAATGTTAGCACAATTGCGGAAAGGAGGCACACTACGTATTGGAGGTAGAGCTAAGAATTCTGGTTCCTTGCGGGTTCATAGAATTTGGTAACAAGTAAACTAGTTATAATTGGCCCAGGAGTGGCTAGGGGCATCATAATACATAAACTACATAATACATAAACTACCCAACTCCAAATTTGACCTAAAGCATCCTCTAGCTGTATGACCCTGGAAAAGTCCACTTCACCTCAGTTTCCTCAACTATAAAATGAGAATAATAATAGCATCTGCCTCACAGGGTTGTTGTGGAGAACAAATGATAAGAATAACTATATATGCATTCATATAAAATATAAAATACTTGCCATATGCTAAGTAATTTATGAATGTTTTCTCATTTGATTCTCACAAAAACCAAGGAGGTAGATGCTATAAAATCATCATTATACAGATGAGAAAACTGAAGCAGCTAGAAAGGTCTGAAACCAGATTTGAATTCAGGCCTTCCTGATTCTAGGCCCAGCACTTTATCCATTGCACCACTTATAAAATGCTTAGCATATGTTGCTGTTGTTGTCATGTATGACCCTTAATGAGCCCTTTGGGGTTCTCTTGGCAAAGATACTGGGATGGTTTACCTTCTTCAGTTCATTTTACAGATGAGGAAACTGAGGCAAGCATGACATGTCCAGAGTCATACAGGTAGCAACTGTCTGAGGCTGGATTTCAACTCTGTTTTTTTTTTTATTTCAGGCCTGGAGATATATCTACTTTGTGACCTATTATCAGTTACTTAATAATTTCCTTTCAGTCATTGTGGGAAATCAGTTGGAAGTATACTAGAAAATTCCCTAAACTGTATACAGCCTTTGATGCAGTGAGACCACAATGGGGTTTATATCTCAAGGACATCAAAGACATAAGGCAAGTTCCTATACAAACAAAAATATTTTAGCAGTACTTTTTGGGCAAGGAAAACAAACAAAGAAATAAACTAGAAGCACAGTGATTGCACATTAACTGAGAAATGGCTGAACCAATTGTGACAAATGATTATAATGGGAGACAGAGCCAAGATAGTGGATTAAAGGCAGCAATTCATTTGATCTCTCCCACACATTCCTTTAAATAATGACTTTAAACAAATTTTAGAGCATCAGAACACCCAAAAAGACAGAGTAGAACATTTTCCAGCTATAGACAACTTAGAGAGCCAGCAGAAAAGTTCTGTGGCACCAGAGTGGGAGTCCAGCATGTAGTTACCCAGTGCAGTTCTGGCTCTGGCCCAATGCTAGCTCCAGCCCTAGTCCCAGCCCCAGATAGCAAAGCAGGAACTGGTTTGCTAGTGACCACTGAATCAGCAGCAATACTGGTGGTTTCCAAACTTCTTGGCCCAGAGACAACAAAGAGTACATGGAAAGTCAGCCGAAAAGGTTTGTCAGAAGAGTGAAAGGGCCTGGAAAACCAGCAAGATATGAGCAGGGGTGGGGGGGGCAACTACTGAGGAAAGTCTCTGTTGCTTTAACAGTCTAGATCTCATAGCTGAAGTGGGGTGGGGACACTCCAACAATTCCAGGGCAGAAAAAAATGCTTGTGGTCAAGTCCTTGGACAAATCTCTGAAAACAGCTGCACAAAATTCCTGAAGCTTGAAATAATGTGCCCACTACCTGGAAATAGAACCTTCCTTTAGCAAAAAGTTAAAAATTGAGTAATAGGAAAATAAGCAGACAACAGAAAAAGTTTCTGACCATAGAAAATTATGGTGGCAAGGAAGAGCAAAGCATACACTCAGAAGAAGATAGCAAAGTCAAAGCTCCTATATCCAAACCCCCCCAAAAAAAATAAGAATTGGTCTCAGGCTATGGAAGAACTCAAATGGAATTTTGAAAACCAAGTAAGAGAGATAGAGGAAGGGGCAATTAGATGGTGTAGTGGATAAAGCAATGGCCCTGGGATCAGGAGGGCGTAATTCAAATCTGGCCTCAAATACTTAACACTTAGTGTGTGACGGCACTTAACCCCAATTTCCTTACCAAAAATAATTTAAAAAATAAAGAAGAGAGATTGAAGAAAAATTAGGTAGACAATTAAGAGTGGTACAGAAGGAAATAGAAAAAGTTAATAAGGAGAAGAATGCTTTAAAAAGCAAAATTGGCCAAATGGGAAAGGAGATACAAAAACTCATGAAGGAAAATAATTCCTTAAAAAAGAATTAGGGGGCAGCTAGGTGGCGCAGTGGATAGAGCATCATCCCTGAATTCAGGAGGACCTGCGGTCAAATCTGATCTCAGACACTTAACACTTCCTAGCTGTGTGACCCTGGAATAGTCACTTAACCCCAGTTGCCTCAGCCAAAAAAAAAAAAAAAGGAATTAAAATTGATTATGATAGAATATTACTATACCATGAGAAAAAATAAATATGTAGAATTTAGAGAAAATTGAGGTCATCTTTGAGCTGATATAGACAAAAGTAGAAGCAAGAGACCAATTTAAAAGAGTATAAAGAAAACAACATTTGAAAACTCTCATAAATGCATTGACCTATTATAATCTCAGAGAAAGGCAGTAGAATAGAATGGATGGAGTCATAAACCAGGAATGAGAAAGACCCAAATCTTAAAGTGCTGGCTCAAACATCTTCTAGCAAAGTGACCCTAGGAAACCCTTCTGTCCTTCATTTTTGTCACCCGTAAAATGAGGGAGTTGGGACCCTCTAAAGTCCCATCTGGCTGTAAATCTTTGAATACTTATGTTGATAATTAAAACTAATGACTGATGATGAAATCTAACTCCATGTTCCCAACATAAAGATAGTAAACTATAAGTATAGAATGAGGTCAAGGATGTCAGAGAGAGTCAATATCTTGGTTTCTTTGAGATCAAATCCAGCCTCAGACATTTACTAAATTATGTGACTCTGGGCAAAGGATTTAACCCTATTTGCCTCAGTTTCCTTGTCTGTAAAATAAGTGGAGAAGAAAATAGCAACTTATTCCAGTATCTTTGCCAAGAAAACAGGCATGACTAAAAGGACTGAACAACTTGGTTACAAGGAAGAATTTTAAATAGAAGGTGGAAAGGAGTAGATATTATTAGGAAATGACAGTGTTGGGAGGAAGGGGTAATATCAATAAAACCTTTATTTCAAATAAATGATTAGACACAAGTACAATGCTTACAGTCTTGCTTTTCTAACTTTTCAGGGACCTAAAAAGATACATAAAAATTATTCATATGAATTGAATTCATATGAATTCATTTAATTTACATATGAAAATTATTCACCCTAAATTTCAGGAAAATGAGACAGAAATTAAAATGGCAGAAACGCCTTTTGAAGCTGTTTTAAGTCACAAATACCAAGAGCTGTAACATTACTGTCAACCTTATTTAGCTTATCATTGTTGGATAGCAAAGTATACCGTACCTATACAGTGCTGGGTAAATACTTGAGACAAGTTGCTGACACAAATTAAGGACTTCAGATATCTAAAAATAATCTCTCCCATCAAATGCTTTAAAAACCTCTTTAACATTTTCAGTTTGATATTTCCTTTTTAAATTCAGAATATAGTAGCTGGAAAATATTTAAAAGACTTAGGAGCAACCTCTGCTATTCATATCACTAAGGCTGCTTTCTTTTCAGTCAATAAGTGGTCAACAAATAAGAAATTATTAAGCACCTACCATATCCCAGGCATTGGGGTAAGCACTGAAGATACTATCTCAATTATCCAAGTCTCTCATGAGAGGAAACAAATATATACATTATTATTATGATTATTATGTTATAATAAATTGTATACAGGATAAGAAGGAAGTCGTTCTTAATATTTGCCCTCTGTTTTCAAAGAGGACCAATGATATCATGACTGATGGCTTGACTTGTGAGTGGATTGGATTTAAGCAAGACAATTCCACAAAGTCATCAGCCTCACTCTTCCAAAGTCATTAAAATTCAGTGGCATTTAACAATGGATACACTAGAATTTAAAGCCATTTGTAAAGGCCAGTAAATAGGATTTTAATTGGGACTTGAAAGACACCAGGGAAGCCAGCAGACTGAGATGAAGAGATAGAGCATTCTAAACATTGAGGACAGTTGAAGAACTATAAGAGTAGCTAGGAACTCATCTCCCTGAGTTCAAATCTAGCACCAGATACTTTGTAGCTATATAACTCTGGGCAAGTCACTTAATCATATTTGCCTCAGTTTTCTCATCTGCAAAATAAGCTGGAAAAGGAAAAGAAAAACCGCACTCATCACCAAGAAAACCTCAAAGGAGGTCAGGAAGAGTCAGACAGAACTGAACAACAACAGAGAAATACGCTTTTCAGAGCATATTATTAATAAACTAGGGAAAGGCCTTTTTTAAAAAGAAAATGAGGTTTCCTCAACTAGAATCCCTTTACTCCCCTGCTCCCCTCTTAAAGGCCCCAATCTCTTGAATGTGGTGTGTCCCCTATGACCCATTAAAGAGAAAACTGGAGAAATACAACTGAAGCATCTATTCTTCTGAATTCAAAGTCACCGTAGGAAAGTCAAAACCTATCTGTTCTACCTATACCTATCATTCATTTTTAAAAACTAGCACAAAAGAATCTTGAAGGTTTAAACACATACACACACACACACACACACACATACACACACTCTCTTCACATCTTCTCTTTTTTCTTCCCTCCTCAGATTCAATTTGACCAACACAATTTGGCACATATGTATGTATCATGTATCTATGGGCCATATGTAGAAGGTTTATAGCTTGTATGGATTATATTTAACTATATTGTTTGCATGTTATTTCTGTGGTTTGGGAAAATTACAGCAAGCATTCTCTCCTATTTTCTTTTCCCCCAGATTTAATGAGAAGGCTGGGTTGGGCAATTTCTAAGGTCTCTTCCTGCTCTAAATCTGTGGCTCCATGATTTCTTACCCTTTTTATTAACTGGCTCTACATGAATCAGGTTCTCAGGTCATTTTAACATTACCATGCTTACTGACATGCTCATGTCTGTTTAGATGGTTAGGAAGCTGTTGTCTCTGGACCTAATCAGTAGAGGATTCGCAGATGTTTGGCTTTTTTTTCCTTTAAAAGCAAATCAAGGGGTGATGCTAAAGCTCACATGATTGTTATAGAGACTAAATGTGATTTCAGAGGCTTAGCTCTCTGAGGCTTCCCTGAAATTCTAAATGGTGGAACTGAATTGTTTTTGTACATTTCCATTTGATACGAATGGATCTAAGTCTGGATTCAGTAAGATTTACTAGGAAGCCAATAAATCCTTATTTATGTTACAAAAGCTATCTTTTGTGATTCAATGGAAAAGACCAGCGTTAGGGTCCAAGATACTAGGTTCAAATCATGGCTTTGACATCTCTGGGTGCATGAGAATAGTCTCAGTTTCTTCACCTGGGAAGAGAAGGAGGTCATGCTAGATGACCTCCAAAGAACATCCTTTCCAGCTTGAGACCTGTGATCTTCGTGGAGCACCCCTCTTGGGCACATTCTACTACTTTAAAATACTCTGGAACATTGGGTTCCAAGGAAGCAATTTATTACTACTCACCTCATTGTCCTATAGGTAGCCCTCATGAACTGGGTTTCTAGTACGATCACTCACAAGCCCCCACCAGTGTGATCCTTATTAATAGCTAACCAGGATACATCAATTCACTTAAAGTTTAAATCCAGTCTCAGGCATTTATTAGCTAAGTCACCTTGGACAAGTCATTTTAATATCTGTTTGCCTCAACTACCTCATCTATAAAATGGAGATGATAATAGTAATCACCTCCCAAGGTTTTTTCAAGGACCAAATGTGATTATAATTTCTAAAGTGCTTAGCACAGTGCCTGGCACATAGTTTATATTATATAAATATTAGCCAGCCATTAATGACTAGAATTCACATAGTACCTACAGATTTGTAAAGCACTTTACAAATATTTTCTCATTATTTTTCCATTTACACATTTGTAAATGAGAAAATTGAAGCAGAGATTAAATGACTATTTCATGGCCAAAGAAACCAAGTCTGGATTAAAATATTTGGAAACAGTCTTTCCTATTTCTATTACTGCTGTTGTTATCTTTTCAGGAACACATATAAATAAACTAGGGAAAAACTTTTTTTAAAGAAACTTAAGTTTTTTTAAACAAGATTCTTTTGCTCTACTATTCCCCTTGAAAGGTCCTAATTTCTTGAATGTCATATCTATGGTTAGATTTGAATTCAGGTTTTCCTGATTCCAGCTCCAGTACTCTAATACACTATGCCATATAACTGCTTGATTTACTGAGAAAGTATTCTATGAATAGTAGCATGCATCCCAAACCAAGTCAGAAGCAATTCTCCCCTGATATGCTCAAGATATTCTCCAAGGGGAGAATAGCCTCAAATATGCCTATTAAAAACACACAGTCCAACTCCTCACCTGGAACATCCTGTTCAGCTCTTCATGGTATCCTGTCCAAGTCCCCATTAGATGTAGCCTTCTACTGTGCTCTAAAGATCACTCCTTTACTAGAGTCCATAGCTGATGCTTCTTTCTGCCACAGGAGTCATACCCACACTCTCAGAAGCTACTGATGTTCTCCAGGGACTCTCCTTTCCCACCCACTGTAGCCACTTTTGATGCCATCAGTCACTACCTCTCTGGTGACAGGTGCTATTAGCTCTGATCACCAGTGGCTCTCCTCCATCTCTCAAACTTAACAGGATTGCTACCTGAACACATCCACCTTGAAAGACCCATTTGTCTAATATCAAAAAAGAATACAAGTAGCAACAGATGTGGCTATGTAGTCATAGCAACCTTGACCAGGTAGGAAAATAAGGCAGTCATCCTTCTTCTCCATCTGGTGGTTCAATACATTTCTGCCTCCCCAGAACTATAATATAAAAGTTGATAAGAAGCAGCGGGCTACCCATCCATACTATCAGTTCTGGTTCAACAACTAGTGAGTCATCAGTCCTTCCAGCTCCACAGCCAATTAGAATACATCTCATCATCAAACAGTACTCATGACTCAAACTAGTTCCCCCAAGTTTCACTTGGACTGAATGGTAGTCAGGGAGGGCTCTCATAGTCCTGCCCCTATTACATTATGTTTGTCTTAAGGATATTATACATTGCATTAGTCATGTTCCAGAAGGTTTTTTTTGTTTTGTTTTATAACTCATTCAAATAAATCAATTTTCTTGAGTGATGGTTACTTCAATTCATGGCTAATGCTCAGTACATTTGGCGCATGAATTTAATATGGTTTTCTGTGCTTTCATTTGGTTTAGAATGTCAAGGTCAGAATTCAGAAGAGTTCGAGTATCTCCTCACTATACCCCAATATGAAGATCAAATACCTTATACACATCATAGGTTTTCTTAACTATTCATACTCTCATTTTGGTTTGCTAATTTTGTGATATAATGATAATGTTAAGAAAAATTAGGCATCCTCATCTCTTGAGTAAATAGCAAACATTAAGGAAAAAACATAGGATAACCCTTTTTGGGTCAAAGTTTAAAAAACCAATATTCAAGAAACATTATGAGTATTCAGTACTCCAGTGTTCCAATGAATCTTCAATCTCATTGATGGGGGAATTCCCTCAAAAAGATATGTATTTGTCCCATGCATGCTTACTGGTCTTGTGCAATTGTGTCATCCATCACCTCAACTAGCTTCATTCCATGGGAATTACCCAAAATGTCCCACATCCTCTTAACACAAAAATACCAATGGAACATGCATGATCAAATGATTCCCATGACAACAAGCTTGGGTCAAAAGAGAGATATAAGAAATCACTCCCATGCAGAGATATGTTGGAGCCAGCTCAAACCAGCTAAGCAGATTGTCAAACTTTCATTACGAGGATTTACACTCACGAATCAAGCAAATGCTACAAATCAGAGCTTGATTTATTGTTATGCTAACTGTCTAGACTTAAGAAGATGATGGAAAAAATAAAAATAATGCAGATTGATTTTGGGTGGGGGGGAGGCAGGCAATCAGATTAAGTGATTTAACCAGAGTCATGTATCAAGTGCCCAAGATCAGATTTGAACTCAAATCCTTTTGGTACCAGAGTCAGTGCTCTATCCGCTGCATTCACATCACTGCCCCACTTTAAATTTAAAAGAGTCTATGTATACATTTTTTGAGAACCAGTTGTTAAACATCTCCTCTCCATCCTTTTACAGAAGTAGGCGATCCACAAGTGGGATTGCACATATTTTCAGATATTTGCAAAGTACTGATCAGTTTTGCTGATTTTATTATTCTTTTTTTGCCCTTAAAATGTTATTTTTAGTTGAAAGTTTCTCTGGTAGGGGAGAATGGAAAGTCTAGGAAAAATTGTGCTGATATAAAAATGACATTGATATAGATAGATAGATAGTTATTTATATTTTTAAAAGTTATCCCCATTGCTCATAAGGCTACCTGCCCATCTTGTTTTTCATTCTGATTATATTGTTAATATTATTTCACTCACACCCATTGCAAATTTGTGGAAAAAAGTTGGATAAGATCTGCATTTTCAACAATCAGTAAACTTTTTGTACCAGATCCAGTAGGTATCTCCTTAGCAACTTGTAACCTTAGAGATTTGCTTGGCCCATATCTATTATGTACCACAGGTTAAACTCAAGTCCAGGTCTTGGCTGTGAGGCTCTCTACCCATTATGCTATCCAAATATGAAGTCCCAAAATATGAAGACTATCCATATACAATGCAATGTATTTTTTAAACTTTAAATACTTTGGTCTTTGCCCCTAAATTTCTAACACCTTTCCTTTGCCTTCTGGCACAATTTCTCCCAGTTTCTCTCTTCTCAAATCTGATCATTCCGCAAGGTTCCTACATTGCACCTATCACAACATTCTCTCTCAAACACTTCTGAGAAGACTCAATTAATTGATCATCAGAATCATAAGTAATATTTAAGACTTGGGTAATCTTACCTAATAAAAATCCCTCTTCCACAGTCAGGTCACCAAAGCCTATGATGACACTTTTTATATAGAAAACATCACTTTGTATAATCATACATTTCGTTGGAAAAAGATGATAAATTTGCAATTAAAAAAAAAAGAAATCCTCCATTTCAATCTTGAAAAGAGAATGATGACCACAACACACCCCCTCTGAGGAGCTATACATCTTAAGGCTGGGCTTTCTTTCTTTTATTAGAAATTCATTTATTATATACAAAAATGTTTATGAAGTTTACGGCATTTTGTTGCCTCCTGCAGTTTCTTTTACTCAAAAGCTGAAAAGCATTGTTTTCACATGATATGAAATACAGAAAACTTGAAAATTTCAACTTACAAAATTCCCTGACATAAAAACACCACCAACTCTGAGAAGGTTTGGCAATTCACCTGAAAATGTGTGATTATCAGGTCCCCTGGACCATTTGGCTATTTCTAAAAAGATCTGCAAGTGACTTCTGGAAATAATTATTCCCTTGATCACAGAGATCTCAACAACTTCTCTTCAACCTTTCTTGGGCGGAGTACATTATGTAATAAGCCATTTATCTCTGCCTTTGAGATACCCCACTGAGAAATCAAGAAAATATCCAAAATGCTTTTTTAAAGAAGGTTAAGAAAAACACAGAAAAAGCAGAGGGGAAATGGTACCTCAGAATATTAGCCCCCCCCAAAAAAAAAGAAGAAAAGAAAAAAAAAAGAAAGTGAAGAAAAAAGAAAGAATGCCTTTCAAGCAATTTTCTTTGTTTTGTAATTTTTTTTTAATTTCAAACTTAAATACAAAATGAGAAAAGAAAAAAAATCTTCATGTAGACATTTTCATTGTAAGAAGATTCAATATAAAACAATAAATTTCCATTTCAAGAAAACCTATAAAATAAATATTACATGTTTTCAAAGCTGCCCGGGTTGTCTTTGCTTCCTTGTTGTTTTTCTTTTGTTCTCTGCTGTGCACTTTTTACTTTATTTTCTCCCTCCCTCCCCCCACCTCCCTAAAGAAAGCCACAATTAAGGGAGAATATATATTCATATATGTAGATAACTAAAAACATGTACACATATATACTCATAGATATATATGTAAGATCACACAATGCTTATTTCTCTTATCATCTGTTTCTTTGAAGGTGGATAGCATCATAAGTCTAAATTTTTCCATGCTTTTTTAAATCAACCAGCTCATCATTTCCTATATCACAACAATACTCCAATCCCATCTTATCTGAGAGACTGTCTATGAAAATTTCCCCCCAATTTTCTGCATTCTTTCTATTCTTGGCTACATAGATTTATTAACACAAAACAATTTTAATTTAAAATAATTGAAATTATCCTGTTATACATTTCAACAATTTTCTCACTTTATAATATAGCTTAAGGCTTGTACTGCTGAATCTACTTCTTTTACATCTTTTTTTAAACTGGTTTCTTTTTTTCTTCCAAACAAACTGCGTTTTTTTTTTTCGTAATTCAGTTGGGATGAAATTGAATAAATAGATTAGTTTAACAAAATTGTCATCTTTAAAATTATATTGACTTTACTTATCCATGAACAATAAATATTTCTTCAATCATTTATCAATTATATATTCAAATATTTTACACTGCCTAGGCATTTTAAATGGCCTAAAACAAGATTGAATGATATTGTTGACACATTGTGTAGTTTCTTTATTTTTCACTTTTGATTACATGTATTTTAACTTTAACTTTGTCTAAGATCGTGATTATTATATCTGCTTTATATACATATTAATTTCTACTCTTTATTTTATATTTGTGTATATCTCTCATTTTTATATTTCCTTAAAGCAACATATTGTTGAATTCAAATTTTTAATCTGCTTTCCATTTCCATTTTATGGGTAAATTTGTCCCATTCACTTTCTAGGCTACAATTACTTGTGAATTTTCCTCCTTTCTAGTTTCCCTTATGATCCTTTTCACGCTATTTACGTTATCCCTCCTCAATCCTCTACTTTACTTCTACCAATTACCTTCCTCTCCTTTCTCTAACCTACCCATCTAAGAGTCCCTCCCTTATCCTCCTTCATCACTTTATCCAATTGCCTTATTTCTTTCTTTATTTTGAAGTCTTATACTGTTCTAAATATATATATATATATATTGTTCCCTCTTTAACCCATTTCTTATGAGTAGATTTTCAACACTACATGCTCTCCCCCCATTAACTTCTTCTGTATCAATTCTTATGCTTTATTTATATAAGATACTCTCTCTTTTTTAAGAATCATCCCACCATACTCAGCTCAGCCCATGTTATATCAAACTACTTAAATAAAAATGACAGTCTTTAAGAGTATTGCTAATATTTTTACATTTACAAAGTGAACAATTTGATTTTATTGAGTTCCTTATATTGGTCTTCCTTGGTTACCTTATATTCCTCCTGGGTATTATATGTCAAATTTTCCCTTAAATTCTGGATCTTTTTTTTTTCATAAAAACCTGAAAATCTTTGAGTTCATTAAATATCCCTTTTTTCATTCAGGACTATACTTAACTTTTCTGAGTAAAGTTGCTTGGTTGTAACCCCAACTCTTTTGCTTACAGAATATGACATCCCAAGACCTATGGCTCTTCAAAGCAGTAGCTGCTAAGTGTCATGTAATCCTTATTGTAGCTCCATGATATTTAAATTGCTTTTTTTTCCCTTGTTGCTTCCAATATTTTCTCCTTTACCTGGGAGCTTTGAAACTTGACTATGATATTCCTGTAAGTTTTCCTCTAGGGTTCTCTTTCAGGTGGTGATCAGTGAAAAATTTTTTATTTCTACTTTAGCTTCTTATTTTAGAACCTCAGAGTAATTTTCCTTAGTGATTTCTTATAATATTGTTTCAAGATTCTTTTTTTATCATGATTTTTCAGATAGTCTCACTATTTTTACATTATTTCTCCATGATCTATTCTCCAGATAATGGTTTTTTTCTGATGACATATTTCACATTCTCTTCTATTTTTTTATTCTTCTGATTCTGTTTTATGATTTCTTAGTGTTTTAGAACATCATTGAGCTTCCTCATGTCAAATTCTAATTTACAAGGAATTATTTTCTTCCTTAAGTTGTTGATTCTCTATTTCAAGTTAGTTGACTTTCTTTTCAAAGTTTCCTTGATTTTCTTGGGTTGTTCTTATGTTATTTTCTAATTTTCCTCTCAATCTCTTTATCTGATTTGTAAAATCCTTTTTAAGATTTTCCAGGAACTATTTTTATGCTTAGGACCATTTGACATTTCTCACTGAAAAAGGAATGGTTTTTTTATTTTGGCTCCATAAGAACCTAGATCTTCTTTATCCCCATTGTTACTGTCTATGCTTGGGTTCTTTTTCCTTTGCTTACTCACTTTTAAAACTTATTTTTGTTTTATTTTGTATTTAGCAACTATTAGTACCCCAAGTTGTATTCCAGATGTATAATGCTAAGTCATGGGTCCTTCTTACTGTTATTTCCTAAGATCTATCTTGGAGGTTCCCCTCACCAATCAATTTTCTTTTCTGATTGTACTTTACAAAAATGAAAAGAGAGCCATTCTGAGATAGAGCGCTGTCTTGCGAACCTTTATAAACGGAACCAGTGGTTTTCCCAATTTAATATGCATGAACAGTGTATGTGAGTCCTCTTAAATCCAAGTACCAAACCCTGCCTGTTTAATAAATCTCACCAGTACTCCACTATTAGACAGGAGCTTAAAACTAATCTATCAATCCCAAAACCAAGCACAGGGTGGATTAAAATGCTAAACACATGAGAATATGAAGATGCTTAATGCTAAATAACAAACATTTCAATCACAGAAATCATTTTTATCTTCTTGTTTATGCTAAGTAGATACTATTAGACTTAATATCTGTATTAGTACAAGTGGGCGGGGGGAGAGACAGAGTTTTAAGGAAACCTTAATACTTGAAATGCCTGGAAAGAAGAGGAGGGGCTTTGGCTCTCTTTCTGAGGGTGACTGTTGAGGAGTTTGGGATACTTGTTTACTCTTAGGTCTCCTTGATAGTGGTTTTATTTTTCTTGAACCCTAAGCAGAGCATTCATGGTTAAAATACAGAGAGTTTAATCCAGAAAGACAGATGAGTTTCAAGGAAGCCAGGCCTAAATTTAAAACTGCTATTTATGGCCAAATGTCCAAACAATATTTAAACAAGCAAACATTTAAAGGGGGAATTTTCTCTCACACAAAACATAAACCTAACATAGCAAGGGGAACATCTCTGTATAAGAGGAAAAAAAAGAAATTCAGAGAGCTTGCTCACTTGACCACTTTCAAGCTTCAGATAAGACTTTCCCAAATTTAAAAAAGTAAACACATTCCGCCTCTCGTTAGCACTGTATATCCACAGAACATAATACATATACACATATGGTACCTTATATCGCTACAGCACATAGTATAAACAAACAAATGACTACAATCAGCCGTGCTGGAAGAAATCTTAGCAAGCTTTGTCTGAAATGCTCTGGTACCTCCACAATCCTATCATTCATTCCCAGGTCTTATTTCAGTTCTGGGCCCAAATCCACGTCAACTTAACCACATCTCAATAGAGAATATTTGTTCTTATTTTTGTAAGATGTAGGAGGTGACCTTGACCTGAAAGCTCCACTACGAGACATATATCCCAAGGAAGTTAAAGATCCCAAAGACACTAGAATATTTATAGCAGCAATTGTGTGTGTGTGTGTGTGTGTGTGTGTGTGTGTGTGTGTGTGTATAATGTAGTAGAAAAAGACCTTGAAGATTTGGGTCTGAATATTTTCTCTCACTTACCAACTGTGAGACTAAGTTCAAGACTTTGGTTTTCTCATCTGGCAAATATGGCTCATGATACAGTTAACAAACTTTAATATATAGCTATTGTCCTTATTATAAATTAACAAATAATATTTTTAAAAGCAGAAATGAAAACATCAAAATTAAACTTGGATTGATTGAAACTAAAATTATTGGTGCAAGCACAAATTTTAAAAAAAATTTTAAAAAGGAAGCACATACTTCCTTTCTTTTAGTAGTCATAAAACATAAAAACAAAAAACACACAAAAAAATAAAAACAAATGATAAAACATAATTCCTTCTGTTTTGTGGACTCATGGAGGATTATAACAGTTTGATATCATATATGCAGTCATTTTCTTAGTCAAATTGATTCAATTGTTTTTCTTTGCTCCAAGGGAAAGTTCATAAGAGGGTAGGGGGGTGAGAAATGGTATAGGAAAATGACTATCATATAACTTTAGTAAACAATTTCAAAAAAGCTTCAAAAAATAAAATCACTTCAAAAATCAAACTTATGTTCTAAATTCAATCTTCTTAGCTTGAGGACTTCCTAGCTTGGCACAATCTGCCAAAGCATGTATTCCACTGACATACCCTGCATGAAGCTGGGGTCAGCTCCATTCCATTAAGTCAAGTCAAGCATCTTGCTTCTTGCATCTTCTGTAGGAAACGATCGTACCAGCTGGACACAAATTTTAGCAAAGATTCAAAGTGTGAATTGGAGTTTCTACTGGGAAACTTTATTTAGTCCCTGAATAGGGATCTAAAATATAATATCTTAGTGAGAAATCTGACTTGATACCTAGTAAGCAAGCTACAATGAAAAAGTGCTAAAATACCTAATGTTTGAACCAGGCTGAACACTCCCAATCAGTTTTCAATCCTTGAGGTATGGTGTTCATTCCATCTCCTATTGTGGCTGAGGCTTTTAAGTCCAGAAAGCTTTTCAAACAAATATCTAAAACTTGGGACAATAACAATGGAGACATTTCTCATTTCATATTTTAAGACTCATAACTTCATGCTATCATATAACAAAATCACTATTTTTTAATGTTAGAAACCTAGAAAAATTTAAGAATAATGTAACTAAGGAGAATGATTTTCCTCTATCTTTAGAAGGCATTTATTAAATATTTATTATTTTCAGGCACAAAAGATACAAAGATGAAAATGGAATAATCCCTGTCCTCAAAGAGCTTAAATACTAGCAAGGGAGAGAAATATGTATATAGGTATATATAGAACACATATAAAGCAGATAGAAAGGAACTACGAGAAAGGGGCCATGAAGAGCTAGGGGGACAAGGAAAGATCTCATGCAAAAACTCTTCAGCTGTCTTGTTAGAAAACAGGAATTTCAAGAAATGGAGATGAGGAGGGCATACATTCCAGGCAGGCAAAGGAGATTGTCACTGTAAAATCCTAGAGAGAAGTGGGATGCTATGTCTGAAAAACCATAAGAAGAGCAGAGTGGCAGGCCCATAAGTGTATGGATATGGAACGTAAAAATTAAATGAGCAGTCATATCTGATCCTTGAGACAATAAAAATCCACTATGGTATGTTGAATAAGGAAATGACATAAGCCTGTGCTTTAGAATAATTATTTAAGACTTTTATGACTGTGTTGAGGATGTATCTATTGGAGTGAAGAAAGACTTCAGGAAGAGATGCCATCCTAATTCAAAAAGACAAAGAATTTATTAATGCTAAAAGCAATGCAGAAATAGAATAAACTAAATGCTTTCAAGCTCTTCCTAAATAGTGGAATTTCATTTCACTTAAATAAGGTATTTTCAGAGACCATCTTTTCTTTTTATTTATTTAATATTCTTCCCCAGTTACATTCACAAAAAACATTTTTTACTTTTTTTTCTAATTCTTTTGTGTTCTAAGTTCTCTCCCTTACCCCCACCCACAATTTAGAAACCACTTGTGAAGTTACATTTCTACAAAACTCAAGTTGTGGGGGGAAAACATAGATCTCCCACCCTAATGAAAATAAAAACTTTCAAGAAAAATTAAATTGAGAAACAGAGACAGAAACAGAGACAAAGAGACACAGAGACAGAGACAAAGAGAGACAGAGACAGAGACAAAGGTAGAAAAACAAAGAAAGAGAGGAGAGAGAGAGAGAGAGAGAGAGAAGGAGAGAGAGAGAATGAGAATGCTTCAGTCTATATTCAATTTCAGCTCCTTATCTGGCTTTGGCTAGGATTTTTCATCTTAAGTCTTTCAGAGTAGTCATGGATGATTGTACTACTGAGAATAGCAGTCATTCACAGCTGATCATTCCAGAATATTGCTATTTCTTTATTTGCAGTACGTTTCACTTTGCTTGAGTTTATGGACGATTTTCCAGTTTTTTCCCTTCCTGAGAGCATCCTGCTCATTATTTCCACAGAACAACAATCTTCCATCATAAACACACACCACAGTTTATTGAGTTATTCCTTATTTAATGGAATCCCTTCAATTTCTGCTCTGAGAAGAAAGCTGTTGTAAATATTTTTTGTACATATAGGTCATTTTTCCTTCTTTCCCCAAAAATTATTTTGGTATTCATGCCAAGTAGTAATGTTGTTAGGTCAAAGAACATGCATGAATTTATAGCATTTTGGACATAGATCATATCTTTTGATCATTTATAATTGAGGCATGGCTCTTTAAATAAGGCATTTTCAAGAAAAAATTCCAAATTCTAACACTCTGCAAAAGTATGCCCCAATTACAGGTTTATTCTTATTAGCTATGAAGGACTGCAATAGTCAAAGATCTCAGGAATGTCCAGAAATCATCTAGTTTTTCCCCCAAAAGTTTTGCATCTAAAGATTCTTAAAATATGTCTTTCTTGTCATTTTATTAATCACTCATCTTATAATCACATCAATCCATAATGTTTATTATATTAATTATATTATTATAATGATATTAACTTCAATTTATCATGGGAAAGGAATTGTGTTGCAAAAGAGAAAGTGAAAATGGGATCTAACCTCAAGGAACTTGTATTGTAATATGGAAAACAACATATACACAAATAAAGCAAAATATCAAATATGCAAATGAAATATGAAGTAACTTGGGGTAGAGGGGTTAGAAGGCTGACAACTAGAGAAATAAGAAAAGATTTCTTTGAGCAATTAAACCTTGAAGAGAGCTAGGGATTCCAAGAGATGGGAGTAAAAAGAGAGAATATTTCAGGCATAGAGCATAGATAAGATAGGAAAGAAGGAGAAGGTAGGAAGGAAGGAAGGTAGGAAGGAAGGAAGGAAGGAAGGAAGGAAGGAAGGAAGGAAGGAAGGAAGGAAGGAAGGAAGGAAGGAAGGAAGGAAGGAAATAAAAGGAAGGAGGCAAAGGCATTCACAAAAGGGAAAAGAACCTACTTATACAAAAATACCTGTAAAAATTCTTTTTTGTGGTGGCTTAAGAATTGGACATCATAGGTATGCCCATCAATTGGGGAATGGCTAAACAATCTATGGTATATGATTGTAATAAAATATTATTGTGCTATAAGAAAGGTCGAGAAGGATAATTTCAGGGGAAAAAACTGGATTTACATGAACTGATGCATAGTGAAGTAAACAGAACCAAGAGAACATTGTACATAGTAGCAGCAATATTGTTTGATGAAGAACTGTGAATGACTTATCTTAGAGAGAGGGAAAGAAGAAAAGAGGAAAGACGGAAGGGAAGAAAGGAACCAAGGAAGAAAAACCATGAAAAGGAAACAAGCATGTATTAAGTACCTATTACAGTTCAGACACTGTGCTACAAATCTTTCAAATATTACTTCATTTGATAATAGTTTAGCCAGAAAATAGAAACTGTAATAAGGAAGTAATGTGAACTAAATCTAGAAAAATAGGTTTCAACCAGACAGTGAAGGATTCTAAATGCCAAACAAAAGAAATTTATATTTTATCCTCTAAGCAACAGGGAACCATTAAAGTTTTTTGGAGAAGAGGAATGACCTAGTCAGATCCTAGGCTTTAGAAATATGAGTTTGGCAGCATCACAAAGGATGGAATAAGGAGAGACTGGGGGGTTGACCTACTATTAGCTATCTTCAGCTTAATGTCACATATATAGGGGGAAAATAAGAAAGATTCTCTTCCATCAATTCCTAAATTGATGCCCAAGTCATTAGTAGGATGATTATTGAACTAAAAGGATGAAATGACAAAAAACATAGAGTAATATGGAATCCAGATAATGGGTTACTTTCTGTATGAGAGTTTCATGATTGGCAGACACCTGTCAGATAAGCATTCTTCAGCATCCTGGACAATTTGAACTCTACTTTGTTTTTCCCACTTTCTTCAGTTTTCTCCCACAACGTATCAGTTTCATGAGTGCCCCACACAAAGCCTTTATAACTCTCAGAGCTGTCTTAGGTTTTTCAGGCATCGGATCCACAGAATTTCTCTGACTTTGTCCATGACCTATTGCTGCTTTTTGCTGAATGTACGCTGCTGACCCCACGTACACAAGGAGCTCACAAATATTAACTAGAAACTCAAGTGCCCATTTCTCAACTTTATGTGAGTCTTTGTGGTCATCTTTTGCTGCTGTTTGTATGAAGCTCCCATTAGTCTCTTAAAAGACACACATTATTTCATTTCAAGGATCGCCCTGAAAACCAGGGAAAGTTTAATCTCCACTATTTTCAGGCACTGTCACTGCCTCTAGACATAGGTTACAAAAGGGAGTGATGGCAAAAATAAATAAATAAATAAAGAGCAGTGTCCTAGCCATTTGGTTCCAATGGGCATACATCTTCCTCCATCCGTTATTGTACCAAGTCACTCAAAGGAAAGAAGGTCAATGCTTGGAGATATCGCTGGATGAAATACCATTTTAAAAGGAAAGCATCTTCTCTACAATCAAGGTACAGTCTTAATAAGTAATTCCAGAAACACACAATTCAGTAAGGCCATAATCACCTTGGGAGAAAACTGATTTGGTCAAATTTTGGAGTTCTAAGGAATTCAAAAGTTTTTTTTTTATTTTAATTTTAATTTTACTTATTTTTTTATTTTATAATAATGTTCAGAAAGGTAAAATATTTATGAAAAAGAGAAGAACCAGGTATACTTTAGTCATGAGAGTCTTAGCTCAGGGATGGAGAAGAACTCATAAAAATGCCAGACTATCAGGTCAGATTGGCCTGGATTGGAATCTTGCCTCAGACGCTGACTATGTGACCCTAGCCTCTATCAAACTCAGTTTTCTCATCTACAAAATGGAACCAAATGAGATAATGTATTATAGAACTTTACAAATATTTAACCGCTATATAAATGCAAGCTACTGTTATTTAGGCAAAGCAGATACTGCATAATATAATAGTCTTAACAAATATACACTTAGAAAACCATGAAATTTACATGATAGCTCTGTTATATATTTGGAAGGAATAGCAAGTTGTACAGGTAGTTTTACAGTTTCCAGTACTGTGTTATGGAAATGCTGAATTTATTTCACAAATTGAAAATAAAATAAAATTTTAAAATCTGTGATACATTATTATGCATGAAGATTATGGAAATACTGGTGTCTGGAAGACCACAGGTGTTTGACCCTATGGTTTCAATATACAGTGGTACCTCCCTCACTCATGACTTTTACATGTTAATGAAATCACAGGTTAAGTTGCTGTTTTATCTAACTCAAACTCCTAAGACTCACAAAACTAGAAAAGATCCAGTGGGTAACCAACCCATCCATTACCGTTTCTCTGGCTAGGCATTCGTGGAATTGATTATATAAAGAAAATTATAATCTCCTTTCTTAAGCTCCCTAAAGGAGATTCCACGTTCCCTTTGTAAATATATTCCAGTGGCTCACAATACTTACAAAAGGGAAGTGTTTGTTTGTTTATTTGTTTGTTTTAAATGCCTAACACAAATCCCTCCTGCTTCAATTTGCTCCCATTCCCTCAGTCCTGATCATTACTACTTACACCTGCTTTCCATTAGAGAGCGATTACACACTTCTCTGCAATTATGTTCTGGAAAGCAATGTATAAACTACTGCAGCTGAGTGCATTCACATACATCTTCCCACAGATGTGGGAGTCATCATCAAACTGTGGAATCCTTGTAAGGAACGGCACCTGGGAAAAGAATCTGGTTTGCTGGGCTGGATCCTGCTTTTTTTACTTGTTTGGAAGAAACTGTTAAGTACAATTAGCAACAGAACAAAATTTACTGGCATATACACACAAAAAGTCAGCATTTGGGATAATATAAGGAAAAAACTGCTTAATATCCTTTCTTTCCTCAGTTATTAACCTTTCTTCTACCTAATTCTCCAAACTTTTTGCATTATGTACCCCTTTAGGGTTTTTTTTTTCCTGATGGGTATTCTGGATAGAGTGTGAGGTGGGATGGATTTTCCCAATGGCCCCTGTAATGCTCACCAGGCTTGGTGAGGTTATAATTGACCTAAAGGGCCAACTAAAAGCTTTCAGGGCATCAGGACTGAGTAAAGTGGGCTATAATGGTTGCTTGCAGATCGAACCCATGAATGGCTACGAAAAGAAAGGATAGTATGGAACCCATTTTCCCATGCCCTGATTGGATGATGGCACTCCTCCTTGGGGTACTGCCTCAGGCTCCACTTTGGAGACAACTAGCCTAGAGCACAGGGTCAGAATGGTTTTCTCCTTCCTATTTTCTTCAAGGCTGGCTGGGACCGAATCTACAGGAAATCAAAACAGTCAATTCAGTAAAGTACAACATACAAAAGCCAAACCAGCTGCAGGGTGTCCTATCGGCAAAACAAATATCTGATTTTGAATTTTTCTAACTGGTTATTTTGACATTATGTAGACACAACCATATATGGTAGCAAAACTCGGGAGGGCACCAGCACCAGTACGGGTAGGTTGTATCAGTAAAAATTATATTCACTGTAAACTTCTGCAATCTGTCTTCTCTCTGTACTTCTGTTTTTTTTTTTTTTATTTCTAAGATTTTAAAAAAAACTGACCTTTGTTACTTACTAACCTACTTTTGAGAATGGGGTAGTCTAATATTTTAATTTTGAAGAAAAACCGGTTTTTCATAAACATTATATTTTATAGTTGTCTGTTCGGGCTACATTTTTTAAGTTGAACCAAGAATTCTTCCCAGATAATATATCGGTCCTTTGAATCTTTACTTCATAACACCATGCCTTGAGAAAGTCGGCTTCAACTAAAGAATTCCCTTCTTTTCTTTTTCTTTTGGAGGAACCACTGTGGCTGATCCCAATGAAAACAGCCTTCCTGCTCCCTGTCTTGGCTGTCAACTACAAACACAAACACTCTGTGGGTTAAATAAGCCCAGCTGGATGTCTGCACAGAGACATCTGCACAGCTCATAGGCCTCTCTATCTTGACTCTGCTTAAGACAAAAGGAAAGAGTGAAAGTGAAGGGAGAGAGTCCATAGCAACTCAAGAAACGCTCTCTCTCCATTTCCTTTTTTCTAGCTAATTTTTTCCACGAGAAGGGCCGGAGATGCAAGGAACAGATGAGTTTCGTTTATAATGGGAGGGTTGATGTGGTTGTAAGGCCAAATCTATAAAGTCAGTGCCCCAAACAACCCTGTAATTTCCTGGCTTCGAGGCACATTACATCTAGAAACTCTAAAGGGAGAAGGGAGAAATTGTAGTGTCATACAAACAGCTGAGAACAGCGTTTCCCAGCCCGAACAGTACTAAATAGCTAATATTTATTTATATTTGATAGAATATCTAAATGCTTTACCCCCATCCCTTAGTGATACCTAAAAGTCAATCAATCAATAATCACTTATTAAATGCTTCTTACATCCAAATACTATATTTGGTGATGGGTATATAAAGAAAACATAAAACAGTCCCTGCCCTCAAGGAGTTTGTACTTTATTATAATACAACAGTCAAAAAGATATGGATATACAAATTAAGTATAAAAAATGCAAAATAAATACGAGATAATCTGGGCAGTATCAGATCAGAAGTCATGTATAGGTTGTGTGGGTATGGGTAATCTCAGCTTGAGATGTGCTCCCTCAGTAGCTGGAGTGAGAAATTGGGTGAGAAAATGTCTTCTCAACATCCTTCTTGAGACAGCTGGCTTGGGATTAACCTTGTGAATTTCCAGGGTATAGCTGAGTGATGGCAAGAGGAACAACTTCACTGAAGAACATCGACTATCAATAAAAAGACGAGTCTAAACCCTTATCTGGATCAACAGAAGACATAGATTAAAAGTTATTTGGACAGTGCAGAACCAAGGTGAAATGCAGAATGCCTATTCAGCTATCCTGAAAACTGTTTTTTGTGCAGATATTTATGACTCAACTTCCCAGCAGCTCTTAATAGTGGCTATAGGCTCTAAGTTTTTAACTGCCGGAACCTTGTTTAAACGTCATAAGGGTTTTTAAAAATATATTTTAATTTTCTTTTGTGTGCAGATTCACAATATACATTAAATACACGCTAAGTACCTATTTTGGAAAGGCTGGAGACATCTGCCAAAACCCAAACCTTAGGAAATTTTCCTCAAGGAGCCTGGATACAGGAATCTTAATTCCTTTTTTCTTTTTAATTTTTTTCTTATAAGAAATCAGATGTCTTGAGACTAAACTCTATTGAATCTCATGCATGGTAACAAAGCAGAGGGACCCTTAGTTGAGATGGGAGCTGACATATACAGTCTCTCCAAAAGCAACTCCCTATTTATATATAAGCAGGCAATTTCTATTTTTATATATGTAGGGATATTTATACCACACATATTTCTGCATACACATATATATATGTTATATATAGATATATATAGATGTGCACATGTACATGTATGATGCATATATGATACAGATATATGAACGTGTATATTAAATTATCTAATAAACAGAATAAATTGTTTTATTAAATATATCCATTGACTTAATTGCTGAAATAAAACAAAAATCTGCGGCAAAAAACATATTTAAATATTACTAAATTTTATGCAAAATGTGTTCATGATAAGCAGCAAATGTCCTGTGATTTCTGCAGTGTGGTGAACTCCTATTTATGGGAATTAATTTCCTTCAAGGCAGAGCATGACCCTTCTGTGACTTTTCAAATGCCTCTTAGTTGCTGGAAATACCCAGAAATTAAGTAATTAAGTCAGGGTTACATAGCTAGTAAGTCTTTAAGATAGGATTTGAAACCAGGGTTTCCTAAATCCACACATCATATCCACCCTACTAAGTTACCCCACCTCCTACTCAATAATAATAAGAATGAAAATTTAAGTTTAATTATTTAATTTTTCTTTCCAGGAGTACAGTTATGTTCTTTATTTTCATCACCAGGTATAGAGAAATCAGGAGAGGATTCCCTGTGAATCTGTGGCTTGCTGGGTTCCTTCTTTATTCCCTAACAAACTAAGTTTTCTACCCTTGGAATGAAAGATGTGACTGTAGGACACAGACAGGGCCAGGCATCAACCAATTTCTTTGCTTTGATTTTATTATTATCAAGATCATTTTCAGCTGACAGCAGTTTAAAAAAGCAATTAAATTCGAAGACTTCACAAGCAATTTTTTTCTGCTTACAGACACTTTTTAAAGGCACTCTTATGGTACTTCATCTTAAAAGATTTTATTTTTTAAAAACTGGCTAGTTTGTTTTCTAATTCTGAATGTCATGTCTTTAGATGTCAACAAAGGTCTGCTTGTATCATGCTTTCATTTGACAAAACATTTCCACAAACAGCATGCTAGTATCTTAGTAAACTGTCCTCTGCTATCAGCAGAAACAATGAACCCCATTTTAAAAATAATTGACATTACACATCTAGGCAAGACTTAATCTCTAGTTCTTTTCAGGTGGATAAAGAAGTTGTGCTTCATTTTTATAATAGGATGTGGTCAACTCTGTAGTATGTAATCCAATGCGATTTTTTTTTGGCAGGGGGAGCCAAGAAGTAGGGTTTTTTTATATCTTTTCCACTTACTTCAAAAATTACTTATAGAAAACTGAACTGTGAGCAATTGTAAAACCAATAATAATGCTGAGAACAAATGATGAAATATATGTCCCTCCTCTGAGTACAGAGGTGGGGAACTATCAGGGCAGAATGTGGTATACATTATCAGGCTTTGGCTATTTTTCTTTGTTATAATAGATGTTTCATGAGGGTGTGGGAGGGTGGGTCTGAAATTCTTATGACATAGAAACAAAAAAGCATTAATAAAACACTCTTAAATTAGTAAAATAACTCTTATATTGTGTTCACATTTATGTCTGAAAGGCTATCTGGAATAAATCTAAAAAATAAGACCATTCAATTATGTGACACCATTTTAAAGCTTCTCTTAACTCCCTGAAAATTGGTTACTGGTTTTTCAAAAGATAGGAGAGTTGTAATATAGGCTCAGACTCAACAATAGCAATAATAATTAGCAATATTAATTGACATTTTTATTTCATTTTAAATTAAACAAAGTGCTATATGTACATAACAATTCTATAAGATTGGCAATACAAGTAGTAAGTGTTATCTCTATTTTATATATGAAGGAACTAAGCTTCCGAATGATTAATTGATTTGTTCATAACTAGTGTCAGAGATGGAATTCGAACTCAGGTCCATCCTAACTCATATCTAACAATTTATTCATCCCAGATATTCTTTCATTACTGCCTTTCCCCTAGGAAGTCCATGAACAGGTAGACTGTGGATGGATTAATCCCATTAAATTAGGACCTGATTTACTCTTTTCACCAAGGGTCGTTTTTGTTTGTTTAGTTTGGATTTGTGTATTGGATTTGCAATCAGGGTTTCCCAAATCCACACATCATATTCCCCCTACTAAGTTACCCCACCTCCTACTCAGTGGAAGGAGGAATTAAGAGAAGGTGATCAAAGGGCTTTGAAGAGTTTGGGGTGGAAGCCAAGACTGTGTCAAGCCCCAAGCTAATTAAAATGATGAAATAGTGGCCCAGAGGTCCATGAATGGTAGAAACAAAGCTCTGGACAGGATGGAGTGAAAGTCAAACAAGAAGCATTTATGCTAAGATGGAGAAAATACAAAGAAAGGCAAAAAGAAAACCTGCCTTCAAGGAGCCATTTCTAGCTTTTTGATCAGATGTTTTTACACGTTGTCTCCATCATTAGACTATAAGCTCCATGAAGGTAGGGAACTTTGGGGGGCTTTTTAGTTATCTGGCACATAGTAGGCACATAAGTTCTTGTTGACTTGAGGGAAACAGCACATAAATAATTCTGTTTGAATTAGTTATATACAGAATAGATGAAAAGTAATGAGAGAGAGACAGAGACAGAGGGGGAGAGAGAGAGAGAGATAGAGAGAGAGAGAGAGAGAGAGAGAGAGAGAGAGAGAGAGAGAGAGATTGCAACTAGGACTGGAGAAAGCTTTTCTGTATTAATGGATGGGTTCTGAGTGATAGTCTGTCAGTCAATAGGTATTTATTAAGCACTTAACCTGTGCCAGGAAAATGCTAAAAACTGGATAAACAAGGGAAGACAAAAATTGTAGTAGAGAAGCTGATTGGTTGGTATATGCTGCCTTATCCCATTGGGGGATAATGCTCACATACACACACATATATACCATTGCTTATCCTGGGAGTGGAAAGCTAGGTCAAGAAGAGGTTGTGTATTTTTTTAAAACTCAAATCATTTTACTCATGTCGTTTTGATAATGGAAGAACATAGCCTAATGATCAATGTTCTAGTTCTCCTGAAGACTAGGTATTTTAACATGATTCAGCAGAATAACCAGTCACCCTCAGGTGTCTCTGAATAGGCAGTCACCTACAGCAATTTATCACAAATATAGACATCGACATGGTTTCTACATGAGCAGCCTTTCCTTTAACTGATTCAGAGAATTTTGTAGTACCAGGTAATCAAAGGCAGAATAAAGATCTTCTTCCAACTCTTCCTCATCCCTACCTACTACTTTTTATAGTATTTTTTTCTGATACATCTGTTTCTGTATTTTAAAAACAGAAAGATGTTCCAGAAAAAACAACTGTATATTGCATATACACACAAATCTCTGTGTGTGTGCACGTTTATATATATGTATATTCATACAAGTATATATATATGTACATATAATATACATATACTCATACAACTACATTCATAGATGGATACCTATATACACATATACATTCATTTACATACATATATACATGCATCCACATATACATATACATGTATATATATAGAAATCTTTTTGGAAGAACTATTGCTAGAAATGACAAAAAGGACTATATGTTTTAAAAGAAAATCTCCTATACCAGTGTATCAATCTCAAATAGAAATGAGAGCCATTAAACCATACATAAAGATCCCTGTGGGCCACATAATGACTTAATATAAAATGTAATATTATCTATGTTTTATGGTATTTTTATTTGTTTTGTTAAATAGTTCCCAATTACTTTTTAATCTGCTTCAGATCCCAAACACACCCAAGTTTGGGGCCACATGCAGGCCTTATGTCTGACACTTCTGCCTTTTAAGGACTTCGTGTCTATTGTTCCAACAGAGTCTATTATTAGTGTTGGAGACCTGCTATAGAAATGGGCATAGCCAGGGCCAAGATTTGTATCCTCTCCCCCATTTTTCCAAAGATTGGACCTGAACCCTATTGAAAGCATTGTATGACTCTCAATAAGTCACTTAAATTTTCTAAACCTGATTCCACATCTATAAAAAGAGGGTAATTATAGCACCTGCCTGACACAGTTGTTGTGAGGCTCATATAAGCAGCCACCTACCTGACAAGGTTGATGGGAAAATCAAATAAGATAGTTTCTAAAGTGCCTCAAAAATGGTGAATATATATATATATATATAAACATTTGTGATTCGTTAGTTCATGCTATTTTTTACCATTTGGAATTTCCATCTTCTATGTTCTTCCACTATCCTCGTTATCTTTCTTGTTCTTTTTCATCTCAAGACCAGTATTCTTGAGCCTTCAAAGGCTAAATTAATCCATGTTAATGTTCCAAAAGTAGAGCACTAAATTGCTTTCATCCATGGATTAATACATGCATCTCAAAAACAGCTTTCTGGAGAAAATATTCTTGGTTTTTTGTCTAATCTATGGAAATTCCAATGGTAAGAATTCCAGACGAGGTAAGAGAGAGAACCCAATGGAGGAGACGTTGTTGGAACAGACAGGGTCTTGGAAAGCCCTGAATATCAGCCATCACCGATTTCATCCACACATTGGGTCCGTTGTTTCCCACCATTAAATCTAACTAGACTTAAGACAAAGAGAATCTCAAGGTATCCCCAGCTGTTTTTTTTTCCAAAGCGTGACAGAAGTGTAGAGTATTTTATAAGATTAATTCTTTTCTCTCCAGGCAGTGGGTCAAATCAGAACCTTTACTCAACCAACTCTGTGGATAATCTCCCTTTATTACGTTCAATCAAACTAAGTGTCTGCAATCTGTACTATGGTTACTAATTTATTGAAAGAAATTATTTGTAGAGCTCGATTATAGAGATGATGAGATAAAAAAACAAGGTCCAGTCTGGATAAGCAGCCTTTAAGTCTGTCCATATCTCATTGCATAAAAAGCCTCTCCGACCCAACTGCATTAATGTCATGTAGTTGTTCAGCCAAGCTAAAAATCAAAGGAAGAAATGGACATTGTGTGCTTCCCCCCCTCCATCAGAACCTTATTTAAATAGGAGAAACAGCCTTTCAATTACAGACAGAACAACCGTCACGCACACAGAGAGACACCTACTGCTTGTACAGGGCGAACCTGAAATTGTTTAATTTTCTAAAAAGCAAAATGTTTATTTCTTAGCAGTCCTGAGAATAATAAGATCCTGAGTCCTGCAACTAGACAACATCACAAAGCTGACCGGATTGTGGAAATCACTCTCCCCCAGTCACGGATAATATGGATAATATGAGGTTTTGCTTGCTTTGATTAATTTCAGAATATTGCAGGGAAGCTGCATAATCCCTAAGATAGCACCAAATAGAAAGAAGAAGTGATGGGCAGTGATAAAAGGGGTCGTAATGGAGCAAAGAGACTCTGTTTCATCTGGTGCAGAAAGGCCCTCCCTCTCCCCCCTCCCCACCACCAACTAATTTCATTTTGGCAAGTAGCAACCCCAACCAGGGTCAAGTCTAAATGCACTATTACGCCAGCCTTCCAGGCTGAGCCCCGCAAAACAAAAACTAGGGGAGATGGCGCACTGACCGTGATTGGATATAGAACAGAGCTCGAAAATGCACATCTCCCTTTTTCAAATCACAGCAGCCATTACTTATACAAGTACTGAATATGGAAAAGGCTCTGACAAATTTACAGTGGTGTTTGGATGGATGAGGATGGCGGATGATGGATGAGGGAGACACAGGATTCCCTTATTAAAGCATCAAATCCTTCCCTAAATATCAAATAGACATCTTATCCACAACTGCTCGGCTTCATACTCGAAATTACATAAACCAAACATGTTAAATGCTTTTTTTCCTTAATAGAAAAATGCAGGGGTTTTTTTTCTCCTAATAAATATTCTTAATTTGCACTGGGGAGTTAAGCACCGAGAGTGTTCTGCAGATGTTGACTTCAGATCCTTGCCCATAAAATAAAGATAAACGGGTCGGCTCGGAAAAGGCAAATGAATTTTTAACATGGATTAAGTCACAGTCCTAAGGACAGTGTTGTTCTGTCCCAGAATTTTACAAAATCATTGCAGATGTTGTCATCCTCCACGTGTGTTTTCAGTGTCTTGCTAGACAGGGCTGCAGCTATAAAGGGGAAACTCGGTGTGTTCTGGCTTGTGTTTTATTCCATGCCCCAGATCAAAATATCCACCGTGGAAACACAATGGCGTAGGCAGCCCTACAGCACCCACTAGTGGATTTATCAATACCACCAAGAGGATTCGTGGTCCTAGCATTTATTTATTTACCAAGGCCAGGCCCAACTGGAGCTTAGGCTCCAGAAAGGGGGATTGCCAGGAGAAAAGCACAGGCTCCTACCCGGGTTTCCCAGCCCCTCCTCCTCCGCTCTCCTCTCTGATGACTGCCTTTCGGGGGGACAAACTTTCTCCTGAGAAATGAGAATTCCCCCCTCTCACTTGATCACACTGGGAAGCCGGCGCTGAGCAGAGAAATGGATTCATTGCAGGTGAAAGGGAACTTCATGTCAAATTATAATAATAATAATGGCATCTAATTGATTATAATTAATAATCGTTATACAGTCATTATATTACATAATGTAATGATTGTATCAAACAGTCGTATAATTATAATAATTAACAATAAATCATTGTATATAATGCTTTCAGGTTTGCAAAGCATTTCACTGGCGTTATTTCATTCCATTCCAACAACAGGCATTATGGCATAATGGAAGGAGTCCGGGATTGAGTCAGAGTACCTGGTTTTTCTTCTCAGCAAGATGGCACAAAGGATAGAACACTGGGCTCTCTAACTGGAGTTAAGAACATCTGAGTTCAAATCTAGCCTCGGACACTTATTGGCTATGTGACCCTGGGCGAGTCAGTTTACTTCCTGTCTACCTCAGTTTCCTCAATTGTAAAATGGGAATAAAGATAGCATCTCTCTCCTCTCCCCCCACCTCCCTAATTGCCCAGAGTTGGTGTGAAAATCAAATGAGCTAATGTTTACAAAATAGTTGTTCCCTTCTTCTTGAATTTGTCTCTGTCTCAATTTCTTTTTCTGTAAAATGAAAAAACTGGACTAATTGACTTCAAAGCCCTTTTTTATGAACTCTCTATGGATACAAACCATGGTCTATATCTAATGAATTTTTGCCTTAATTGAATCCAAAATCTAAAGTTTCTCCCAATGTAAAATCACCTCTTTAAGACATAAAGGCTACCTCAGTTATACTCCCTGGTCTGTTGTGAATTTTTAAAGCAAAAGCTTTTAAAAGCAACAGATGCTTCCACTGACTTCACTGTGAAACCATCTTAGCATTGAGCCCATGTAATGTATAATTCTTTTGCAATCTAATTTTAATTTAGCCGACAACAGTGTTTACATATTGGGAGGGTGCTGGTTTATTTATTGGAAAAAAAGTAAGCTTGAATCTGTATTTTAATGTTTCTTCCTAAGTCTGTAGATGATGTGCATTTCAAATTGAGAACCTTGATAGCGACAATGTTTTTGTACAAGCCAAAGGTTATCGTTATTTCCTAACGTGAAACCCTTGATTTTCTGGGTCATTCATAGGATCAGAGTTAGCATTAGGAAGAACATCAGAAGTCATAGCAATCTATCTTCTTCCTTTTACAAGGAAGGAAGTTGAAGCTCAAAAGGGTTAAATGACTTTCCTAAAATCACATTTCTCTCCCTTCATCCTCTTCCTTTCCTCTCATCTCTCTCTGTTCTTTCTCTGTATCTCCCTCGTTTCTTCTATCTCCTCTCTCTTTCTTTCTCTCATTCTCTCTCCATGTTTGTCTCTCCTTCTGGCTTTCTCATCTCTGTCTTTCCCTCTGATTTTATCTGTCACCTGCCCAGCGCTGTAATCCTCGGTATTCCTCATAAAGATGAAGCTGTTCAGCTCCAGCCAAGGTAGGAGAAAAGCCAAGATTTGAACCCACAGACACTAACTTCAATTCTTAATTTTTAATAGTTATTAATGTTTTTTTAAAATCCTTAAATAAATTTGAAATTTTTCAGAAAGCTTTGGTCCATGTATAAATCTGCCAAATCTCTAATCCAAATTAACCTACAACAACTTGACTCAATCATATTTAGAGACCTAAACATATGCTACAGAACCAAATTCCTGTGGAGTAACTGCTTTTAAATTCCAAAAATATTGAAGAGTGAAGGCAAGATCCTGATTCAGCAGTATGAGAACTAGAGATAGGTCTAGTAGCTAATAATCAGAGTTTTATTGCTTATTTTGTATGATAAAAATATTTTAATAGAAGAAATCTGTTCTGGAAAACTGATGAGAATCAAAAATACTAATAATTTCACACGGGTGGTTTGGAAATGGAAAATGTGGCTGCTGCAATTTTAGCTTTAAAAGCAGAGAGAGTGGAAATGATCTCCAGAACTTTTGCCTTGATTCCCACCCTGCCCCCTCCTCATTATTATTATGTCTTTCTACTTTGCTGTTTCCAGGGGGGGAAAGAGAGTGTAGTGCTGCAATGCCAGCTAACAAACTAGGTTCATTAAAAGCTTTGGGCCTTGAGGTTCACGGCCTGTCTGTGTCTCTGTCTCTGTCTTGTTCTAGCAACAACTGCTTTCAATCCACATTGATGTGAGGCACCTCCATAGGATGTGTGTTCTCCACCACTATGAAAAGAATCAAATGAGAGGATGGGAAAATAAAAGGTGATGAGGAAGCTCTCCAGAGAAAGGGCCTTTCAGAAAATCAAGAAAATATTGTTTAAAAATCAGTTTCTCTCTAGTCTTCTCAGTAAAGAGCTAATTATTTTAGTAAAGGGGATACCAATCACCCACTTCGCCCTTGGTTCCATTAAGACCTGTTAGGGCCAGAACAGTAGCACTGACAGCAAGTTAAACTGAGGGGAGGTGGGCAGCTTGCTGACTTTTCTTCCTTGCATTCTGGCTCCAGTCTCGATAGAGAACATGTAATTAGCTGACCATATCCTTTTTTCATGCTCTTGTCAATGAGAATGTGTTGAGCTGAACAGCATCATCTTTATGAGGAATACAGAGGATCACAGGACTGGCTGGGTGACAGATAAAGTCAGAGGGAAAGACAGAGACAGAGGAAGCCAGAAAGAGAGACAAACATGGAGAGAGAATGAGAGAAAGAAAGAGAGAGGAGGTAGAAGAAGAGAGGGAGATACAGAGAAAGAACAGAGAGAGATGAGAGGAAAGGAAGAAAATGAAGGGAGAGAGGTATAGGAAGAGACAAAGAATGAGAGACAGAGAAAATGAGAAAGGAGAGATAAAACAAGATATGGAAAAAGAAAATAAAGGAGGAAAAGAGAGAAAGAAGAGAATAAGAAAAGAGAAAAAGGGAGGGAAGAAGAAGAAGAAAATAAGGAATGAGTGAGAGAAGAGAAGGAAAATGGGGAGAGAGGAAGAAAGGAAGGAAGGAAGGAAGGAAGGAAGGAAGGAAGGAAGGAAGGAAGGAAGGAAGGAAGGAAGGAAGGAAGGAAGGAAGAGAAGAAAGAAAGAAAGAAAGAAAGAAAGAAAGAAAGAAAGAAAGAAAGAAAGAAAGAAAGAAAGAAAGAAAGAAAGAAAGAAAGAAAGAAAGAAAGAAAGAAAGAAATTATTTCCATAGGATTCTTGGCATTCTCAAAATACCATTCCAAATTGCAGTTTGGGGAAACAAAAACAAGCATGAAATGAACACCTGTGGTAAATAAAAATAATTAAGTGGTCTTGCTATCTTAGGGAGAAAGCCAGACACTGCTCCAGAAATGATAAAAGTGGTAGTTCAACACCAGGGGACACTAATAAGGGAGGGAAACATGAAAAAAAGGATGATATCTTTAAAAAAAATTAACCAGAATCACTTACTGTTGCTGGATCGTCTTTGGATGTGGTGAATTTGTTTAATTGCTACATAGGCTACATTCTCTATATAATACAGAAATAGTGTTATTATGTGTATATTTTCTCAAAAATAAAAAGGAGAAGGAAGAGAAGAGGAAGGAAGAAAGGAAGAAGAAAAGAAAGGACAGAAGAGAAGAAAGAGTAGAAGAATAAAAAGAATAGCAATAACAACAACAATGAAAGACTGGGGTGGGAAGAGGAATTGAGGGGGAGGTAGGAATTTCCCTGATATTTATACAGAGCTTCAAGTAAGATTTATTGTGCCCAGGAAAAATGTAGTTGCTTATGAGTGGATAGGACATAGCTCCTAAGACAGTCAGACTGGGCTTGAGGAGAGTTCACCTGGACAACCTACCAGCCTGGGGGAGGCAACATCTGGAAGCTTCTGATTATAATGAAATATTCTTTCTAGCTTGAGGCTAAGCAAGATACCGAGAATCTAAAAATAAAAGGGAAGCAGTTCCGGCCCTTAGGGGGAAATATGTTCATATATAGTGATAGAAAAACATACATTTACATATATGTGTATGGCCATATATTTGTATATTTATATAATATTTCTGAGTCATTCAGCCAACCTTTGATGATCCTATGGGCATGGGCCTTTCCAGCCTTGTCCATCTCCCAAAGTCTATCAATTCTCTCCATGGGATTTTCCAGGAAAACCAGGGAGTGATTTGCCATTTCCTTCTCCAATGGGTCACCTTTTGTCAAAATTCTCCATTATGACCCATCCATCTTGGATAACCCTGCACAGTGCAGTTCCTATTTTAACTGAACTATGCAAGCACTTCCACCATGACAAGGTAGTGATCTAGGCGGGGGCATTTATATATACATATATGCAAAATTTATAAAAAGCAAGTATGAGATAGGCTTGATAATGGCTGGGGTGGACCAGGAAAGGTCTCTTGCAGGTGGTCCCTTGAACTGAGTCCTAAAGAAAGACAGAGATTCTAAAAGGTAGAGATGAGGAGGGAGACCATTTATAAATAGGGCTCAGGAAAAGGAAAGGGACAGTTTTATGGGAGCAATAAGCAAGAAGTCCAGTGTAGCTGGACAGCATAGAGGAAGAGAGGTGGGGGAAAGAATGCGTAAAAAGAGCTGGGAAAATAGGAAGGGACCAAGTGGTAAAATGAATTATTTGCCAAACAGTCTGAAGGCAATAGGGAACCACTGGACTTTATAGAATAGGAAGGTGCCATGGTTAGACCTGTACTTTTGGAAAATCATTTTAGGTGCTCCATGTACAGCCTCAGAGATTCCAATTCATTGACTCCAAGTCAATGTCCCCAAAGTTTTAAGTGTAAGTAGTAGAAGTAGGAAGGTCTTTTTGTTTGTTTTTCTTTTTTCTTTTTTTTTTCTTTTTTCTTTTTTTTTTTTTTTTTTTGCATTCAAGAGAGTATTAGGTTTGGGCAATAACCAAGCATATTCTCTAACTACAAGACATTTGATGAGCCCCCATACACAGAGGGTTAACAATAGCTAGCAATTATATAGTGCTTTAAAGTTTACAACATGCTTTTACAAATGTTTTCTCATTCATTTTTAGTAATCTGTGAGGTAGGTCCTAGTATTATCCCCACTTACAATTGAGGAAATTGAGGCAAAGAGGGATTAGTGATTTTACCAGGGATATATAGTTAATGTCTGAGGTCAGATTGGAACTCAGCTTTTGCCAATTATTGTGGATAAACTTTTGCCAAAATGGGCAATTAAGTGCCCCAGTGGATAGATACCCAGTCTGGAGTCAAGAAGATCCAACTTTCTGAGTTCAAATTTGGACTCAGACACTGACTAGTCATGTGGCTTAATTACTTAACCCAGTTTGCCTCAGTTTCCTCATCTGTAAAGTGAGCTGGAGAAGGAAATGGCAAATCACTTCAGTGTCTTTGCCAAGAAAAGCCCAAATGAAGTCACAGAGAGTCAGACACAACTGAATAATGACTGAACAACATCAACTTCCTAACTCCAAGTCCAGTATAATTAATGATCCCTAAATTAGGCTGAACAGATAAATGAATGTGTGTGTGTGTTTAGTATTCAAAAGAATTCAAACAGCAAATACAAATGTAATGGGGCAGTGGGTTGCTGAGAATCTTACTAAACTTTTCCTCAACATTTCATCAGCTTTAGCCGAGGCTTTCAAGAAAATCTCTGTTTCTCAGAGAAATCAGAGCGTGTCTCTTGCAGCCAGATGTCTTTGCTATGCTGTCTCCATGAAACATCTGAGCGATGGATAGAGCACTGGACTTAGAGTCAAGAAGGCAAATTAAAAAGCTGTTATGATCTTGGGCAAATGATTTTCTTTCTCAGCCTCTGTTTCCTTCTCTGTAAAATGGGGAAAATACTAGTACCTACCTCCTAGAGTCAGTATGTAGATCAAATGATGCAATATTTGTAAAACGCTTTGCAAGCCTTAAAATTCTCTCTAAAAGCTAGTTGTTATGAGGATACCAGAGAAACAGCAACAGGAAACAAATGTGTCATAATGGAAATTAAACAACTCAGTGCCAGAAATATGAGTTCACTAACTCACTGCTTCCATGGCAAAGCTCTCTGTCTCCCCTACCACTAACACTTCAGCACTTTACACACATTCTCTCATTAAAGCCTCACCTGTAGGTACCACAAGGCTTAATAATAGTAATGCCCAGTTTAATGCATCAGTAAACTGAGGCTCAGAGGGATTAAAGTGACTTCCTCGTTCTCATACAATGAAGAAACGTTACAGGCTAGAAGCAAGCCCTTGTTATGTCCAACACTTCCTTTTCTTCCAAGTGATGCTGTTTATTCCCAGGTGCAACAGGGAAAATGTTAGCCCAGGTGACACAGGACATCCTGGCCCTCAATGCTTATGCATTATTATTATTATGTTATTATATATAATTATATTATTATTATTATATTATGACAACCTCACTGGAGCTCAGTTTTTTCATTTTATTTTATGTTAATCCCCTCTATTGGTTCTAGACAAATTGGTCCAGTGTATAATAGTTGTCTCCATATGACAACCTCTCTCTTGTGTCTGCACTGTGTGTGTGCTATTGGGCTTTTGAGGTCCCTTCCAACTCCAAATCTGTCATAGGAGGATGAAATCCTGACCTAACTACTGACACTGGAGAAGCCGCTCAAATTCTCTGGGAATGAGTATCCTCATCTATAAAATGAAGAGATTATTTTAAAATAAAGTTATGACCCACGGCTAGACACACAAGCAATTGAGCAATGACAAAAAGAGCCTTCAATCAGTCAATAAGCATTTATTAAGGGCTTACTCCACATCAGACTCTGTGCTAAGCTCCGGAGGTACAAAGAAAGACAAAAACACAGTCTCTGCCCTGAAGGAGCCCACATTCTAATGGGGGAGACAATACACAGACAGCTATGTGCATAGAGGAAATATAAAGTATTATTGGAAAGTAAAGGCACTGTAGTGAAAGTTAGGGGGAAACTCAACTAGGAAAAAAGAGGTTTTAAGCTGTATCTGAAAGGAAACCAGAGAAGCAGGAGGTGGAGGTACATAGAGCGTCCAGCCATGGGTATCTGCCAGCACCAACGAATGTTGTATGTTCAAGGAACATCAAGGAAACCGGTGTCATTAAATTGTTGAGTGTGTTTTTCTCCTTTGGTTGAGTCTCTCATGCTCAACTCTTCGTTTTCTTGGCAGAGAAACTGGAGTATTTTGCCATTTCCTTCCCTATATCATTTTATAAATAAGGAAACTGAGGCAAGCTGGATTAGGTGACTTGTCCAGGGTCACCCAGCTAGTAAGTGTCTGAGTTCAGATTTGAACTTGGGAAACACATCTTCCTGACGTCCTATTGTGCACTATGACACCATCCTGCTTCCCAGGATTTTCAGTAAGGATTGGGGAATAAAATCAAGGCAACCCCTCAAGCAGCTTCCATACTGATGGGGGGACAAAGGACAGACACGGCTAAGTAAGTCACAGGATTGGGAATAAAGGCGAGAGTAAAGAACTCTGGGGATAGAAGCGCATGCTGCAGGAATAAGAGAGCAATAAAAGCGGGAGACATGAAGGAAGGAGGGAACATTGAGTGGAGTCTTGCATGAAGGTAAGGATTTTGAAAGACACAGATGAGGAGGGAATGCACGCCAGCAATGGGAGGCACTGAGGCAGGGGCTGGCATGTTGAGTTCAGAGACTAGCAAGGAGTACAGTCTGGCTGAAAGAGAGAGTGCTTAGAGAGGCATAAAGTAAAATAAATCCGAGAGGTCAGTTGGAACCCAGACTGTGTAGAATCTTTAATGTCGGGCGGAGAATTTGTGTTTTATCCTGAAGGCAGTAGGGAACCACTGGAGGTTTTTAAGTGATTAAATCCAATTCAAGAAACATTTGTTAAGACTCTACCCCAAATTCTTTGATGTGTAGGATGGTTCTCTGGGACCGAGAGGGATATAGGCAGAATTTT
The DNA here is from genome assembly GCF_016432865.1 of Antechinus flavipes. Lineage (NCBI taxonomy): Eukaryota > Metazoa > Chordata > Mammalia > Dasyuromorphia > Dasyuridae > Antechinus > Antechinus flavipes. The sequence continues at coordinate 47,127,757 of NC_067399.1, forward strand.
AAGCAAAAGATGACAAATTTTAATTTTTTTAAAGACCCTATGCAGTGACTCCCTGTCCTCAAGGAGCTTACATTTTGCTATTTAGTATTCTATTTTAGTGACACACATACAAAAATTTGTAAATACAATTTACGTACAAAATAATACAAAGTAATTTCATTAGAAGATTAATAATAAGGGATTTTAGGAAAGGCTTCATGTAGAAGATGACATCTGAACTGTTTCCTGAAAGAAGCTAGGGATCCCAAAAGATGAAAGGGACAAGGAAGAACATTACAAACATCTCACTCTATCCCTCTCTGTCTCTGTCTCTCTATGTCTGTGTCTTTCACTCTTCTCTCTCTCTTTTCTCTCTCATCTCTGTGTGTGTCTCTATTCTCTCTCTCTTCTATCTCTCTGTCTCTGATTCTCTATCTCTCTCTGTCTCTGTCTCTCTCTTCTCTCTCTCTCTTCTCTCTGTCTCTCTCTGAATCTATATCTTTCTGATTCTGCCTCTGTGTGCTCTCTCTCTCGCTCTCTCTCTCTCTCTTTCTCTGACTCTATATCTCTCTGATTCTATCTCTGTGCTCCCTCTCTCTCTCTCTCTCTCTCACATACACACACACATACACACACAGTCTCTCTCTCTCTCTCTCTCTCTGACTCTATCTCTGTCTGTTTCTCTCTCTTCTCTTTCTCTTATCTCTCTCTTTTCTCTATCTACTCTCTCTTTCTCTTTTCTTGCTTTCTGTCTCTGATTCTACATCTGTCTCTCTCTCTTTTCTCTCTCTGTTACTCTCACTCTTTGTTTCTCTATCACACTCTCGGATTGTCTCCCTCTGACTCTGTATCTCTCTGATTCTGCTTTTTTGTGCTCTGTCTGTCTGTCTGTCTCTCTTTCTCTCTCTGTGACTCTCTGTCTTTCTCTGTCTCTCTGTCTCTGTCTGTCTGTCTCTCTCTCTTTCTCTCTCTGTGTGACTCTCTGTCTTTCTCTGACTGTCTCTCTGTCTCCGTCTCTGTGTCTTTCTTGTCTCTGTCTCTTTCTCTTGTCTCTCTTTTCTCTATGTTTATGCTCTCTTTCTCTCTCTCTTTCTCTCTGATTTGCTATCTCTGTCTCTGTCTGACTCTGTCTCTTTCTGTTCTGTCTCTCACTATATGTCTCTGTCTCTCCTCTCTGTTTCTCTGTCACTTTTTATGTCTCTATAGCTCTGTCTCTGTCTCTCTATCTCTCTCTGACTCTGTCTCTGACTCTGTCTCTCTGTCTCTCTGTCTCTCTGTCTCTGTCTCTATCTCTCTGATTCTCTATCTCTGTTTCTGTCTCTCTGTCTCAGTCTCTGTCTTCTCTTTCTCTCTGTCTCTCTCTGTCATTCTCTCTGACTGTCTCTTTCTGTCTCTTCTTCTTCTTCTTCTTCTTCTTCTCTCTCTTCTTCTTCTTCTTCTTCTTCTTCTCTCTCTCTCTCTCTCTCTCTTCTCTCTCTCTCTCTCTCTCTCTCTCTCTCTCCCCTCCCCAACTCTCTGTCATTCTCTCTGTGTGTCTATTTGTCTTTCTGCCTCCTTTTCAGTCTCTCTGTCTCTATATTTCTCTCTTACACATGCACACACACACGTACACCCACATATGACACAGACACAGGAGATAGGTATTATACATAAGCAACTGTTGTATCAGTTTGTCTGGAACAGGTAGGACTTGAGAGGGATTAATATGAAATATACTGGAAAGTTAGGTGGGGTCACATTGCCGAGGGACTTTAAAGACAGACTCAGCAGTATTTTATCCCAGAGGAAATAAGGAACTATTTAAGATCTCTGACTAGCGGTGGGAGAGGAAGGTGATCAGATCTCTGCCTTAGAAGAATTACTTTGGGAAATTATTGAAAAATAGATTTGGGAGGGAGAAAGTGGTAAAAAGGAAAGAAATTAGGAGATCGTATCTTAGGCTAGGGGTAATGAGGATCTTTACAAGAGGAACGGAATCAGCATTTATATAGTATAGATTATGTGCCAGACACTTTACTAATATTTAACATATATTATCTTTACAAATATAATCTCATTTAATCCTCATAAGAACCCTATAATTATTATCCCCATTTTAAAAAGGAGGAAACTGAGGCAAACAGAGCTTAAATGACTTTCCCAGGGTCACACAGCTAATAAGAGTCTAAAGCCAGCTCTGTTCTCCAATTCTCCTGATTCCGGGCCAGTGCTCTATCCACTACAGTGCCAGCTGCCTCTGAAGAAGGGTGATGACAAGATGACAAGTGAGAAGGGAATGAATGGGACAGATGTTCTGGCTGTCCAGTAAAATTGATTTGACTTGGCAACAGGTGAGTTAAAGATGACTCCAAAGTTGTGAAATCTGGATGCTTAAGAGGACAGTGGCATTATAACTGGTTCTTAATTAAATGATACTTCAGAAATATGGACACTTAAAGAAGGAACAAAATGAGAAGGGAAGATAATGGATTCAGTTTTGCACATGTTCAGTTCGACATTCAGGTAAAGATGGACATAAGGCAGCTAGAGATGGGATTCAGGAGAACTAGAGATCAAAGGAAAAAAATGTCTGTCTACATGCGTTGGAAAGTCATCCACACAAAGCTAATCATCAAAACCATATAAACAAATGAGATCATTAAGGGAGATGGGTGAGAGAGAAAAGAGTCCGGGGACTGATTTAGGTTACATCTATGTTTGGAAGGAGGGAGTTGCATTACAACCTAGCAAAGATGGCAAAGGAAGAGCATTCAGAGAAACTGGAGGACTCGGAAAGAATGATAGCTGGGAAATCTAGGAAAGAGAAAATGTCCAGGGGAAGGCAGGGATTGATTGTGTCAAATGCTATGGAGAAGACAAGGAAACTGAGGATTGAGAATCAATAGCCAAGTGTCATTTTCACTAGTGAATCCATATCTCTTTCTAATGTGTAATCAATCAGTCAACAAGTACATATTAAAAACCAGTTATTATGTGCTTGGTAATAAAAGTACAAAGAATAAAGCAATTCCTACTCACAAGGAGCTAAAGGGAGGAGAAGTCCATATAGTATAATATATACATATATATATATATATATATATATATATATATATATATATATATATATATACATAAGGTGAATAAATAAAAATTCATACAAAAGTATTTAGGTATAAAGCAATATGGGAGAGATGACACTAACAATTGGGAAATAAGGAAAGACTCACTTAAAAGACAGTGCTTGAGTTTCATTTTAAGGAAGAGAAGGTCTCAGTGAATTGTAGATAATGAGAAAATTCATTCTAGGTATGGAAGATAACAAAGACAAAGGCAGAGAGACGGAAGAACAAAAAGAACTTCGGCTGGATGGTAAAAAGAGGAGGGGAACCAATATCTGAGAAAGCTCAAAAGATAGGTGGAGATCAGGTTGGAAAGGGCTTTAGAAACAAAATAGATGAGATTTACATTTGATCTCAGAAACAATCTGAAGTTACTTGAATGGTTGAAATCACATACTTAGATTATGTTTTTTTTTTTTAATTTTTATTTAGTAATAATTATATTGACAGAATCCATGCCAGGGTAATTTTTTTTACAACATTATCCCTTGTACTCGTTTCTGTTCTGATTTTCCCCTCCCTCCCTCCACCCCTCCCCTAAATGGCAAGCAGTCCTATATATGTTGGATATGTTGCAGTATATCCTAGCTACAATATATGTTTGCAGAACCGAACAGTTCTCTTGTTGCACAGGGAGAATTGGATTCAGAAGGTATAATAAATAACCCGGGAAGAAAAACAAAAATGCAGATAGTTCACATTCGTTTCCCAGTGTTCTTTCTTTGGGTGTAGCTGCTTCTGTCCATCATTTATCAATTGAAACTCAGTTAGGTCTCTTTGTCAAAGAAATCCACTTCCATCAAAATATGTCCTCATACAATATCGTTGTCAAAGTGTATAATGATCTCCTGGTTCTGTTCATTTCACTCAGCATCAGTTCATGTAAGTCTCTCCAGTCCTCTCTGTATTCATCCTGCTGGTCATTTCTTACAGAACAATAATATTCCATAACATTCATATACCATACTTAGATTATGTTAAAGGAAAACACGTCAGTAACAGTATAAGGTGTATTGAAATGTAAGAAAAACGAGTCAGGGAGACCAATTAGGTGGCTTTTGTAGTAATTTCAGGGAAAGGTGATGGTAGCACTGTGAGCCAAATGTGAAAGACATTGTAGAAGGGAGAAAAATGGACATAGAGCAGATATGTGGAGTGAGGAAGAATGGGGACTATAAGATAATGTCAAAGCCATAAACCTGTGAGACTACAAAGATGGTGTCATCTACTACAGGTATAGGAAATTTGGAAAAGGAAAGAGTTTGCAGCTAGAGGGAGAAGAAATGGAAGAAGTTTCAGATTTTATATTCTTTGTCTCAAAAATCCACTGCAGATGGTGATAGCAGCCATAAAAGTAAAAGATGTTCCTTGCGAGGAAAGCTATGGCAAATCTGACATCATACTAGGAGAGATATCACCCTGCTAACAAAGGTTCACAGTCAAAGCTATGGTTTTTCCATTGGTAATGTATGATTATAAGACTTGGACAATAAGGATGGCTGAGTGCTGCAAAATAGAAGCTTTCACATTTTGGTATTGAAGAAGACTTTTGAGATTTCCTTGAGTAGCAAAGAGATCAAATCAATCAATACTTAAAAAATAAATTCAGGCCATTCACTGGAAGCTGAAACTTAAATACTTTAGTGACATAATGAAAAGATCTTGAGATTGGGAAAGATTGAAGGCAACAGGAGAAGGGGACAGCAGAAAATGGGATGGCCAGATAGTTTCATGGAAGCAATGAACATAAGGATGGACAGACTCTGAGAAACAGCAGAAGATACAAGGGACTGGCATGCGGTGGTCCAGAGTTCACAAAGTCAAACGTAACTGCAGAGTTGAAGGGAAAAAATGTTAGTCATACTGAGTTTAAGATGTTTCTGAGATAGTTTAAAATGTCCAACAGGCAGTTGATGGCATAGGATTGAAATTCAGGAGAGAAAATATAGATAGATAATAGATAGATAGATAGTCAGACAGACAGAGAGAGGGATGGGTCAATGGATGGAAAGAAAGAAAGAAAGAAAGAAAGAAAGAAAGAAAGAAAGAAAGAAAGAAAGAAGAAAGAAAGAAAGAAAGAAAGAAAGAAAAAAGAAAGAAAGAAAGAAAGAAAGAAAGAAAGAAAGAAAGAAAGAAAGAAAGAAAGAAAGAAAGAAGAAAGAAAGAAAGAAAGAAGAAAGAAAGAAGAAAGAAAGAAAGAAAGAAAGAAAGAAAGAAAGAAAGAAAGAAGGAAGGAAGGAGGAAGGAAGGAAGGAAGGAAGGAAGAAAGAAAGAAAGAAAGAAAGAAAGAAAGAAAGAAAGAAAGAAAGAAAGAAAGAAAGAAAGAAAGAAAGAAAGATGGATGGATAGATAGATAGAGATACATTGCTAATGAAAGTTATTATTGGTAGATAGGTGGCCCAGTAGATAGAGTTTTAAATCCATCCTCAGACTCTTAGTAGATGTGTAATCCTAGGCAAATCACTTACAAGCTGTCTACCTCCGTTTCCTTTTCTGTAGAATGAGTATTATAATAGCACCTACCTCCCAGGGGTTTTGTTAGGATCAAAGGAGATAACATTTGAAAAGTGCCTTGTAAATCTCAAGAACTATGTAAATACTCGCTTATTATCATCACTATTGTTATTATAACTTATGTGACCTTGGACAAGTCATCATAATGTTCTAGCCCCAGGTCTTTCAAGTTAATTCTAGTAGTATAAACACAAAACAAACTACTTCTTTCTGAGCATTGGTTTATTTATTTCAAAAATGTGAAAGAGACCTTGCCCAGGAAGAACAGATGATGAATTATATTTCCCTCATCCCCATAGCAAGATGGAAGACTACAAATATCAACAGTGGCATCTATTGAATAGGATCACCATGCTGGTTGGTTTCCTTTTCCCCCCTGTTATTAAGGAGAGTTCAAGGAATAGAAATGGTATATTAGGAAAGGACAGTGACATTAAAACATAGTCATTAATGAAGCCTTTTTTTTTTAAAGCCCAAAAAGCAGGCTTCTAATTCTAAATTCTATTATCTCTCTAAAGGGCCACTTAAAATCTCTTCCTTGCCCCATTCCCCAACAACCTTCTTCAGGATACAAGTCTCATATTATTTAGTTTCCATCCCTGCCCTGTCCAAGAGACCTATTATATACAAAAGTCAAATTCTACAAATAGAAACTATCCCTATTAGCTAGAATGAATTTCTAAAATCTGTCCACATCTCCCCAGGATGCAAAAAAATACATTATTTGAGAAGTTAAAGTCTGTCAGTTTCAAAATCCAAAATATTTTTTAAGTCTCTTAGTTCACATAGAATCATAGAACAATCTTGAAATCAGGCTCAAACTGAAGGAATAAATAAAGGAAATGAAAAAAAAATTTAAATGTATCTTATCCTGACATGAATAAGTCACTCAAATGACTAAAATTAACTTTTTATTATGCTTTTAATCCCAAGACACAGTTTTTGAGAAATTATAACAGTCTATGGCAGAGATGGGGTAATATGTGCTTTAAGGGAGATAAAAAAAAATCCATTGGGTGGATCAAAACCAGAAATATACTAGTCAAGATATAATAATTAAATATTTTCACACAAGTTAGGCTGTGGTAAACTCTACTGAGAGGAAGTTATACACATATAGTTTTTATCCTCAAACAGATTCACTTTCCTAAACTAGATTTCAAGCTCTTTGAGGATAGGAAGTCTACTGAATATATACATACACACACACACATATATATGAGATATATACATATATATGAAACCCTAAAAGATATAGTAAATATAGATATAGACATATCTCTACAGCCAGAGGTATATTGGACTCGATTTTCAGTGTGACCTTTTCACTTAGAAAATCAGCAAATGCTAAAAATCAGGGTTTGACATCATTTTGTTGATTGTCTAGACTTAAGAAAGTTATGGAGAATGCAGAATTAATTTAAAAGTATAATTGCATGCAGAATTTTTTTGTCAAACATGAACAAACACACATAGGCATATGGGTACAGATTTTCTGATGGTGATAATGAAAGCTGTAAAGATAAAACAGAAAACAGTAATAAGAATATACATGTTGAATCCAAATATCCACATTCAAATTGGAAGGAAATCAGAGAAAAACATTAAATAGTGAGGTTGTTCATGGAATTGTGGCCTTTGGATATGTTACTTATATGATTATTCTGATAGGAGAAAATATCCTCTTTCACTTCTACTTAAGCAGAAAAAGTTTAGTGATTGAAGAAAGAAGAAAAAAGAAAAAAAGAAAGAAGAAGAAGAATAGGAGGAGGAGGAGGAGAAAAGAAAAAAGAAGAAGAGAAGGTGGGGGGGAGATAATTTCGTACAAAATGAAAGAAAAATAATTCCATGTTTTTCTCTTCAGTTCACACCTCTATCACAAGCTATTTTCATTATTTTTCATCCAATACAAGCTTCATTTCTAGAGTATTTAGTAGAGTTTATTTAGCTGGTATTGGGTATTTTGTCAAGGATAACCACTTAATTAATACTTAGTAAGATCTAGTAGCAAGAAAATAATTATTGCATTTTTGCCTAGATACCACCAAAATCACATACAATACATACATATATATGACATCACATTAAAAATTATTGATTTCTTTCAAATTGAAGAAAAAACACTGGTTCCTCAAAGTCCTTATCATAATATACTATATACTCATTCTAACTATTTAATGCAACTCTTGGTGGGAAGTGAGATTTCATGGCTACAGTTGGTCATGTTTTTAAAAGGTTACTGGAATAACCATTTCCAAAAGGACAAGCATCTCTTTGGGAAATTGCATGTTCAAGGGGGAAATGGGGAATGACATTTAATAAGAGAAGATCATGTCTCTGAAATGTCTAGGTCAGGATAGATGTAATACAACTCAGAAGTCAGGTCTGGTCTGCCAACCACCTCGCCTGGCCCTTGGGTCCTAATATTGTCAATGGGGATGTAATATAGCTTAGTATGTTACCAACATCCATGTCAATGATTCCACTATCAATGTCAACACGAAAATAATTGCACTTATGAAAAAATCACACCAATCCATTGCATCGCTACAGCCCTATTGTATCCAAAACAATCCAATTCGAGAGATACTTATTGAATATCTACTATGCATAAGACATTGTACCAGGTTATAGGTATACAGAGACGGGACAAAACCCAGTGCTTGTTCTCCGCGACTTTATATAATAATGGGGCAAAGGGCAAGATTTGACAATTTATTGGATATGTGGGGTGAGAGAGAGTAAGGAACCTGAAATGATATCAAGATTACAAACCTTGGATACTGAAAGGATGGTATTCTTTTCAAAAGAAATAGAGAAGTTTGGAAGAAGGGTGAGTTTAAAAGGAAAGATAATGAGTTCAGTTTTGTATATGTTTAGTCCATACAAGTTAACCAATTAATATACATACACAATTACCTGAAGAGAGAGCTGTTACAATTAGGGGGAGCAAAAATGGCTTCCCAAAAGAAGTGAGTCCTTGGACCTAATGGTTTATTCTCTCTGGTTTAAGTCCATATAGTATGAGGATGCCTTAATGATAATAATCTCTGACATTAACACTAGGTCCCTAATCCCATGATGCAATAATGAATCCCATGATGCAATCATTGAACATATTCTAAGTTTTATTTATTCTATTCTATTCTATTTATTCTATTCTAAGTTATATTTATATAAAAGAGAGACATCGGTTCCAAAGGTATGTAAAAATACACTAGCATTTCAAATAACACCACCATTCCAATGGATTCATTATTCATATTAATAGGGGTCTCATTTGTCCCACTCTGTATGGCCCTGTTTAGCATTTTCTTGGCAAAGACACTGGGTTGGTTTACCATTTCCTTCTCCGGTTCATTTGACAGATGAGGAAACTGAGGCAAACAGGTTTTGTATAGCTATTGAGTAGCTAAAGTTGGATTTGAACTCAGGAAGATGAATTTTACTAAATCCAAGATCAGTGTGCCATTCCCTGTGTCTCCTTGCTGTCCAATAAAGGCTTCACTGCACCTTAAAGTTCTCAAAGTGATTTACAGATTTTGCCTTCCTGGACACTTACAACATTTCAACAAAATGAATATAGTGAATATTATTTTCTTCACTTAACAGATGAAAAAACTGAGACTCAGTCTTATTGTTATCATAGCTAGTAATTATTAATAGCAGAATTAGAACTCAGGTTTTCTTGAGTCCAAGACCAGTACTCTACTCATTGTGTATACATAGAGAAGAAACTCTGAATAATATTTCTATCAATATTAGCACATATTAATAGAAAAATCCATTCCTTTACTCAGGTTTCCTTTCCCCCCTCCCGGGGCTTTCAATAAAGATTTTACTTCAGTTTCAAGAACATCACTCAATGAGAAGAGATAGACAGACAGAGGGAGAAAGGGAGAGAGGGAGAGAGAGGAAGGAAAATAATACACAAACAATTATAAAAGAAAACAAAGAAAAAGAAAGGAAGGGGGGAGGAGAAGACAGAAGGAAGGAAGAAAAAGAATGGAAAAAAGGAAGGAAGGAAGGAAGGAAGGAAAGACAAAAGAAAGAAAAAGAAAGAAAGAAAGAAAGAAAGAAAGAAAAAAGAAAGAAAGACCGAGATAAGAAAGAAAGAAAGAAAGAAAGAAAGAAAGAAAGAAAGAAAGAAAGAAAAAAGAAAGAAAGAGGAAAGAAAGAGAGAGGAGAGACAGAGAAAGAAAAAAGAAAGAAAGAAAGAGAGAGAGAGAGAGAGAGAGAAAGAAAGAAAGAAAGAGAAAGAAAAGAAAAGAAAGAAAGAAAGAAAGAAAGAAAGAAAGAAGGAAGGAAGAAGGAAGGAAGGAAGGAAGGAAGGAAGGAAGGAAGGAAGGAAGGAGGAAGGAAGGAAGGAAGGAAGGAAGAAGGAAGGAAGAAAGAAAAGAAAGAAGAAAGAAAGAAAGAAAGAAAGAAAGAAAGAAAGAAAGAAAGAAAGAAAGAAAGAAAGAAAGAAAGAAAGAAAGAAAGAATGAATGAATGCTGGTCATCACCAGCTTAGCATCTTTTCTAAGAGGTCAGGGTTTGACTTGTGGCCAGCAGTTCTCCTAAAAGGTAAAATTTCCTTTTGTTTCATTGATTTACCAAAAAATACATCTCACGAACCAGGGGTGGGGGGAAATAAACTTTTATTCCTGCTGGATCTGAATTGATCTTTTAATCAAGTTGTTGTGCCGCAAATAAAAGGAACTTTAACTATGAATGCCTGGTCTAAGCCTGGAAGTTCAGCTGAGCTCCAACTGCTTTTATGTTATTGGGAAAATGAGCACACAGTCTTCAGAACTAAGAGGGCTGGTACAGTGTGTGAATTTGTACCGAATCCGCCTATACACACGCTCTGTCTGCTTTATGAATACCTGAATGCAACCTTTTTATCTTTTCTTGCTTCAGAACTAAGGGTATTCACATAAATCTGGATTTCCTCTCCTTTGGGGAATTAAGGCTGGCACCATCAGTCTCTGCCTTTTCCTACATCAGCATGAGAGAAAAAAAAGGGCAGACCTTCACTGTCATTCCACAAAAGACGGAACAAAGCGAACAGTAGTAGCGAAAGGGGAACAATAAAGCATCCGCCGTAATGGAGCTGACCAGGTCACCATCCACCTGGGATAACGCCCCACTCCAACTGACAGGCACCAGTGATCTGGTTTCTATCACCAGCACCCCAAACTTATTAACTGACTGTTATCCTCTGTCTCACTCATGCCAACAGCCTAACCTGCCCCCACCCAGCATCACAAGGCTTGAGTTTATCAACCCTTTGCTTCAACCCACCTTTTATACCTTCCCTCTGATCCCACTCCATCAGCCACCTAAATGATGCCGTGGCATAACCCCGGCCAGTGGCTCTGGTGGCCTCCGACTGAATGGTACACACAGCTTGGCTCGGGGCACCTGACTGCAAAGTTGGACTGAGTGCCACCATCAGGATCCTAATGGGCTGAGAAGTGGCAGCCGCTGCTGCTCCCTTTCTCTCCCCCTTCCTGTCTGTTCTATCCCATGGACACCATAGTTATTTTTCAAAGCCATTTTACTGCTTAAGGATGATAATGAAATACAGTAACTTGAATGAAAATTTAAATATTAAATCAGTCATATTGCAAGGCAACTAAATTGCCACAATCCCAAAACATTTCAGGACGAAAATTTGATGACATTCAAAATATCATGGAAATGACTCTGGAAATCAGCTAATCTAGCCCTCTTATTTAAAAAGAAAAACACTTTAGGACTGCAGATTCTGAACTAGAAGAAGCTTAGGAGCCATTGAATTTAACTCAAGATCAAACAGCTAAAAGGTCCTTCAGGAAAGATTGAAATGCAGTTCTTCCCTTATCCATTATTCCATTCTACATTTCATGTATATGTTTATTAGTTTAAATGGTATAATTTTCCCCCTCTTCTATAGAATAGAATGTAAGCTCTATAAGAGCTTTGGGTTTATCTTTGTATACTCAGTATCTAGTGTTTAGATCTTGACATAATGGACATTTAATAACTGGATTTTGTGTCATTAGATTAATCTAAGAGGCAGGATATATCACGTAAAGCTGTGGTTGTAAATTGTTTTGCCCATGGCACCATATTATTCTTTGACATGAGGAAGGAGGGCACATTACATAAGAGTCAGGAGGCTTACGCCATTCCAACTATAAATTCCATAAAATTTAAGGCAAACCCACGCAAAATTCCCAGGGAACACCCATCAAAAATTACTGTTGAAAAGGAAAGAATAAAGAAGCAGAAATCAGGAGGGCTGGGTTTTGATCCAGCTTTATGTGACCAATTCCTTTATGACTTTGGACCTCATTTTCCCTCTTCTGTGAAATAAATGGATTGAAGATGATCTCTGAGGATCCATCACTAAAGTTCTAAATTCTGTGCTGTGTAAGGCAACAGGGGTTTTCACAGTTAGATCTGTGTGAGTAGCATGTCTCCCACAGAGCAGCATTTTGTCCTTTCCATAGATTTCCTACCAAGACAGGAAGAAAAAAAAACTCTAAGGTCTTTTTGAATGGTGAAAGAGCAAATTGGACAGGCATGGAGGACTTTCAGGTAACATCTTACTAAAAGGAATAAAATTATTTCTAGGTCTTTTTTACTCCAAAACTTGTTTTTGGTATTTTCCTCATTTGTTCCAAAGTTTTCCATCCATTTAGCATACTTACTGTGAATTGAAGATGATGATAAATAGGTGTGATTTTTGCCAAATGTTTGCTTTTAAAAATGACTAGAGTGCTTCTATATTAGCTGGGAAAAAAGTGAAGAATTTTATGGTAATTCTGTTAATGAAAGCAATGTGGATCATTGTGGCCTGGATTAGATTTTTTCCCATAGCAACTTCTAAAGACTGTCTATGACCATAAAAAATGAAAAGCTTAGGGATCTATGTTGCTAGAGAATATACCCCACATTGCTGCAATCATTGATATTATAAGTCTTAAAGTAAAATATCAATGGCAATGTATGAAAATGAGATTCAAAAATGTCCAGAAACATTTCTCATTTTTCTCACAAAGTAGTTTGTGATGCTTCTACTTGTGCTTATGAATTCTGAAATAGGAAATTGCATGTAATTCATCTTCATGTTGATTGGGTAAAAGAAATGAGCTAGATAGTACTAAAAACTTACAATACAAAGACAAAGAATAGATCAGTACTTGACCTCAAGGAACTTATATTCTAATGGAGAAAGACAACACATAGAGAAATATAGTGGCCAGGGAAGGGTGTGTTGATCTGTGGAGAAATTAGGACCGTGAGTGACAAGAAAGGACAGTTGATTGACATGTCTTTTCTTTTTTTTTTTTATTGACAGAACCCATGCCTGGGTAATTTTTTACAACATTATCCCTTGCACTCACTTCTATTCTGACTTTTCCCCTCCCTCCCTCCACCCTCTCCCCCAGATGGCAAGCAGTCCTATACATGTTAAATATGTCACAGTAAGATATGTCTTTTCCATAAATAATATTTTATCTATTATTATTTCCAGAGCAAGAAATGAAAAGGGAGGAAATAAAAATATTTAGCAAAGCAGAAAAATATCCAGAATGGAACATGTGGGTAAGTGCCCACATATAGCGAACTCTCATGAATTAGGAGTCCAGGAACCCAGGGTGGTCATTAGAACTCCAAGCATATGACCTTGAAATTCTATTGATTTCTTCCTTATGTGTATATACACCTTCTAATGATAAGTAAGGAATATACATTGAGAATATATGCAACAGGCAGGAAATGGGAGATGCTTGCATGAAAAGGGACTTGGAAAGAAAACATCAGCTTAGTGGGAAAAAAAACCAATAACAAAAACCCTATATCTAAACTTCCAATTTGATTGTTTCTCCTTTGGTCCTAAAATACTTAGTCCACAAACTGAGCTTGGGAATGATTTTTTAAAAAGCATTTAATTTGTCATGGAACATATTTTTAACATTTCCTTAATATTCCAGAATCATATCTTTAGGGAGACTCAGAAAAAAAAAAAAAAAAGCTTTGTTGTACGTGTTTTTCACAGGATGTGAATTATATATGGGAACTAGATGAATCACCACTTGGATTGACCTGCAGTTCTTCATTAGGTCCTATGGGTCAGGCTGCCCAGAGTGGACCAAGACCCCCAGAATTCAATCATAGGGCCATGGAGGGAAATTGAGATGGGTTTATCTCCATTCTGTGGTCAGTTTTTTTTTTTTACTACAAAAAAAAAAAAAAAAAACCTTATCTTTATTACTATTATATATGAGATCTTCTAAAGGAACCCATTTGACTTCTCTTGGGTGACTTGTTTTGATATTGACTTATTTATCTGCTTGGTTTATTATGCGATTCTTCTAAAAAAATTTTCCATGGTACATTTAACAAGAAGAACAAACAGGCAGGCAAACACACACACACACACACACACACACACACACACACACACACACCATTTACACATAGAATAACTGTGTGTTTCCAGGGTCCTAAAAGTGTTTCTGCCTTTAGATTTTATGATGAGATTATGATTTCAGCTCTACTTCTGAACAGATATTGTGTCTCTATTCAGAAAGCGTAATTCTAGAAACCTAAACCAGTCTCTAATGATAGCTTACGCTTCTTTCTGGCTGAAATAATAGAGCATTGGATCACAGACCATAGAGGCAACAACAGCCTCATCATGTTAAATGGCTATCTGAACTAGGTTTCTCCACCTTGCCCCGGTTTCCTCTATCAGACAAACTAAAAGGGAAGGAGAGAGTTTTCTGTCTCCGTTTCATTTCAAGATGATAATTTAGACTAGGGACAATTGTAAACCCATATGGGTGGCGGAGACAAGGGGGAGAAGAATACGGACTGGAACGGATCTGTTAATGTTGATATGAAAGTTCCACCTTCTAATTCTATTATAAATATCCATCGTGGCTCTATGAACACTAAGCGACCTACAAGATATACTTTGAGATCTTACCCACTCCCAAGTCTGTCTCAAGAATAACCAATGTAACCTAAGATTGGACTAGTTAAATACAGTAACCCTACCTTGTACAGTATACACCAAACTCAAAGAGATCATGGGAAAAATATCATAAAGGCTTCTTCTCAAATGCTATCAGCCTATTACTTTTCAATAGATGCACACACACACAAAGAGCTTTCTGAATGTAGGAAAACAAGTTTATAATTACATAATTATGCAGACACACTACAATTTTTTTCTTTTATGTTACCTTTATCTTTAAAAGGCAACAGACAGGGCTGTACTAAAAAGCAATAAAGCACGGGTAATTTAATACCAAATTACATCCATATTGAAAAGTTTACATGAAGTTGAGAGCAGACAGAGGTCAGGTTTTCAACAGGACTGTCTTTAATTGTGGCCATCAGTTTTAGCAATCCAGATCTTTGGATCAAAGACAGATATAATGAGTTTCCTCAACCCTGAATAGTGAAAGCAGACAGCAGGCATGGCTTTATCTTGCACCAAAAGGTCATTAAAAAAAAAAGATTATCAGAAAGAGAATGTGTCTCATTGTAAAATAATAATAATAATAATAATAATAAAGTCATATATTTTAAAAATCATTTCCCCCAACTCAGTTTCCAATGAGCTAACCTTTAAGTGAAGTATTATTCCATCATGCCACCTTGCCAGAGAGACAAAGATTTTTTCCCTTCTTCCCGTATATAAATGTATAATCTTTGTGTAAATCTTTATTAATTTTTTTCAGTTGCTTTCTATCATGGTTTCCTCAGACCCACAAAGCAATCCACCTTTCCTTGGGGAAGAGGTATATAAGTAGAGACACACAGTTTTATTTCTCTCTTTCTCTGTGTCTCTCTCTCTTTTTTTATATATCAAATGAGGAGTAAATTATCAGCAAATCAGATAGAAACAAGTTTCCTAGATCTGCAGATCTATTCTACAAATGAAGCAATTTCATTTTTGCTGGCTCTGGGGGCTGGGGGTGGGGTGGGATTTTAAGTAGACAAGGGGGACCAGAGCGGAGATGCTAGCAGGCAAAGCATCAGAACGTTTGCATGCAGAGACCACTCAAATCTGCACCAAGAGACTACTTGTGAGAATCCGTCTTTTTTCACTTAACAAGATACAAAATATAAAACACATTTGCCTCTTATTAAACCTCTCTTGTAAGTGGTTCCAGGTCCACCATCTTTAAAGAAGGGGGAGAGGGGAGCCTGGAGACCCTCTTGGGAATTTCAGTGGAGTGACTGGAGATGAGGTACAGGCTGTGAGCCTTTATTACTTTAATTTTATTTTTTTTTCTAAAAGCACAGAAGGAATAACATTTTAAATCATTAGCATTTGCTTTAAGTAGCTCTTTCTTCCAACTGTATGAAGCTCCTCTCCCAACCCCCTTCCCCATTACCGCCACTCCCAGATCTTGAACTAAAGTAACTTCCTTGATGGAATTCCACTCCACAAGCTCACATGGAAAAGGTGCTTTTCAAGAATTTCAGCCTTCAATGTAAGGAGATCAGGATGAAGCCATAATCACAATTTTCTTTGCTAAGTATTTTAGGGAGCCTTATATTTCCTTGCCTCCAAAACCAAGAATCAATGATAGTATCACAGGGGTGAGTATTCTCAAAAAACTCGGTCTTCTATTAAGTTCAGAGAAATGACCATGAGTTGGAGGTAGAGAGTAGTGATAATGTACAAAACATGAACTTATTGAATGAGCAACCCAAAGTAGGCACCTTATCAAATTTGAGAAAATCCATGGTTTCTACCAAGGGAATTTTTTTTAAAGAGGTGAACCAATTTGTTAGAATAGCAAGAGAAATCCCAACTTTCCTCTCTAAGATCCAAAAATTCAATTGGATTGGGAAGAGTCTTTCATGTAAGCCAAATATTCTAAGAAAAAATTCCTGATCAATCAACCAATCAACAAGTATTTATTAACAACCTATTCTGGCTCAGGCATTGTGTTGGGCCCTGGAGATGCAAAGACAAAAACAAAATAGTCTCTGACCTCAAAGAACTCATGTTCAATCAGAAGAGACAATATGTATATATAGGAGGAGCTATCGAATAAATCTAAGGTCATTTTGCTTTGAAGGAAATACAGGTTCTAAAAGATGGAGCATTTCCCAGGCATGGAGGATGGCCAATACAAAGGCAAAAACTTAAAAAGTGGAGTGTGTGAAGAGTTATGTGTCTCAAGAATAATCTGAAAAAAAAAGAAAGAAAGAATAATCTTCAATATACTTAGAGAGGGAGATTGGGGCTATATTGTGAAGGATATTACAAACCAAACAGAACTAAGAAGACATTGTATACAGTAACAGCAATATTGTTTTAAAGAATGACTTTGAGTGATTAAGTTTTCTTGTCCATTATAAATATCCAAATTAGCTATAAATGATATATAGAAAAAGATATTATCTACATTCAGAGAAAGAAATGATAAATAAAAAATATGTAGAGAATAATTTTATTTATCTAAACCTATTTGTGTCTAATGGCAGCTATTTCTGAGGTGGGGGAAGGAGAGAGAAAAAAAAGGGGGGAAGAAATTTACATAATTGTTTTTGTATATTTGAAAAGAATAGCAAATTGTACATAGTAGATTTGCAATTTCATGTGCAATCTTTTTATTATATTATGTTATATAAATGTTTGTATTATTCCATGAATTTAAAATAAAATTTAAAAAAAATAAGTCAAACAGAGAGCAATAGGAAACCACTATAGTTTATAGGAAAGACATGATCAAAACTATTCCAATATTTTTAATGGTCACTTTACTGTCCATAGAACCAAAGATAGAAAATTGAAGATAATGAAGCCAAATATTTGCATATTTCAATCTATATTCAATCTAAAATAAACTAAAGGGAAAGCAAGAACATTTTTATAGTCTTCAAAATATAATCTTGAGAATATGCTCAAACCAAAACATCCAAAGGAAATGTTTTCTCCAAAGGAAAAAAATCTTATATAGTAGAGATTTCTTTTTGAGAATTTTTTTTAAAGAATACATTTATAATACAGACAAGACATAAATTTCTGAACCAACAAAAGAGAGGTTCTTTAGAGTCATAAGGCTT
The DNA here is from genome assembly GCF_016432865.1 of Antechinus flavipes. Lineage (NCBI taxonomy): Eukaryota > Metazoa > Chordata > Mammalia > Dasyuromorphia > Dasyuridae > Antechinus > Antechinus flavipes. The sequence continues at coordinate 47,145,420 of NC_067399.1, forward strand.
AGAGAGAAGGTGTTGTGATACCATAGAGTGCTGGGCTTGAAATGAAGAAGGCTCAGATTCAAATGCCCCTTTTGTCCCTTAGTATCTTTGTGATCATGATTGATGTGATCAAGCAATGTCCATGTCCTTGGACCATTCTCTAGAACCACTAAATTACAGACTAAGTGTCTATGACAAGAACCCAACAGATCCCTTTGTGAATTTGTATAATTAAATGCATCGACTAAAGGTAGGTATTAGAGGGAATCTCAGCAAAATACAACTAATCATTTCCATCCTCACACATGAGTTCTATGGATAAGACAGTTTTTTTTCCTAGCTCATATGATGTCATAGATTTGAGATGGAAGATACCTTGGAGGTCTTTGGATCTAAAACACTTTATAGGTAATTTATTTTTGTCTTTATGTCTCCAGCAGCTAGCACTTTGTGCCCTACTTAATTAATGCTTATAAGATTTGATTAAACTGAATTTGCCACTCAATCTGCAAAATAAGAAGTTATAAAAAATCAACTGAATATTGGCATCAAGAAGAACAAGTGATAAATATGTTCAGGATGCATTTTTAAATATAAAATATACATGGAAAAGAGCAGGAAGCCTCGGGAAATTAGGAGGTACATTCCAGTTGAGTAAGAAATTCTGCAGTCTTGATTTCATCACCATAGTATGATTGAGAGAAAGAGTTCGTAATCAAAAAGTTAAGAAAGAAGAATCAGACTTCCCCAAGTCAGATTTGTATCAAAAGGTTTTTTTGGGGCGAGGATGGGGGGGTTTATGGGGAGATTACTGAGTGATTGTTCATTGGAGAGTTGACAAGAGGAAATGGATCCTTGTACAAAAGATCTCAGTTAGACATAAAGGAAGAATTTCATGAGTGTTAGGGTGATAAAACAACCAAATGGGTTATTAAGCATTATCCAGAACTGGGAATTTTCAAGGAGAGACAAGCATCTGTCCTAGCCAGGTTTGTCAGCAGGCTGAGCAAGGTGATTTCTCAAGATTCCTAAGTTTTATGATTTGAAGTCATTCCAAATGTTGAGTGTATCCTTGAAAATCTCAAAGCAATGATGTAGGTGAAAAACAGCTGATCCAAATCTTCTCCCAAAAATAAGTTAATCAACTGGTCATCCTCTCAATACAAAAGCTAAAAAGTAGTTGAAGATGAGGGAATACTGTGCCAAAGAAGGATCTTATCTAATTGTCAGAAAAAAGGTCATAGAATTTAAGTTAGAGATCATCCACCAGAGCTGTCACATCACTTCAAGCAGTGGCCTATGGCACTTCAGTGTGCCAAGAATCAGATTAAAATGTAATTGGGAAGAATTTGACAAAGTGAATAAAAACAAAATAAAACATAGATAACATTACATTTTAAAACTAAGTCAATATACAGTCAGCATGGGATCCTTATGCATGGATCAGTGACATTTCAGTTTCATTTCTGACACTACTGTTCCAAACTCATCCCTTAATTTTGATGACTTGTCAAAGGCCACACAGTTTGTTTATTACTCATAGCATGGCCTTTTGGGCATTTTATTATTCTATGCTGTATCTACACTCAGAGAATCCAACCTGTGTAAACCAGATGGCAGTTACTATCTAAAATAACTTTATAGACTGAACACTCAATTCACCTGAAATATTGACAGTTTATTCTTTTTCTCTTGGTTTTCTCCCTCTTTTTATTAAGCCAATAAAATCAACAATGTCCTTCATACCATGACCCTTGTATCTAAATATTGTTATGGATTGTTTTTTAAACATTCTCTTTTGAATTCTATGGCTAAAAAGGCCTTTGATCATAGATAGATACATAGATACATAGATAGTCTTTATAAGCACCAAAGTATTAACAGTAGCTCTTTTTGTAATAGTAAAGAATTGGAAATAAAGTAGCTGCTCATCAATGGAAGAAAGGCAAAACAAATTATGGTAGATGAATGAAATAGAATAGTACTATACTCTACTGAACTTGGTAAATATAGAGAAGCAAAAAAAGTTCTACCAGAACTGATGCAGAGGGAAATGAGCAGAGCCAAAAAATCAATATGCCCAATGACTAAAGTAATATAAAGCAAAAATAAAAAGCGAATATTGTAAAATTACATAGAATAAGCATGACTCCACAGAAGTATGACAAGATAGTCTCACTTTCACTCATTTGCAGAGAGGTGGGAAGTTGCACATATTTTTAAATTTCTACAATATATTTTAACAGTTTTGCATTTTCTCTTCTTTTTCTATTTTGTCTATCTCTATTTTCTATTTTTGGATTTTCAAATCTTTGTTATGGCTTTCTGGGAGAGGGAGTTATATTTATATATATGAATAGAATATATGTGGTTATGGATAGATACAGAGATAGATGTGGATGTGAATATCAATATAGATATGGGATGAGGGTTAACACAATTATATATACAGAACTATATAGATATGGATGTTGATATAGATAGATAAGTATAGATGATAATATAGCTATAGGGAAAATAAAAGAGATATAGGTATAGATATGGATATAAATAGGGATATAACTACAGATAAATATATGGAAATATATATACATACACATGTAGTGTGACTATACATATTTTTGGATTGATCTCTGATTTCATTTACCGTACTTATAAGTGGGGAAATTCTCTCTATCAATGTAAATTGCCCTAAAACCTGTAATCTTAAAGAATAGCTTTTGGGGTACTGAGAGGTTTAGTGACTTGTCCAATGATGCTTCTATACATCAGAGGTAGGGCCTAAAATCAAGTTTCCTTTTCTCCAAAATTAACTCGCTATCCTCTCATATTATCTCTCCATAGATTGGCATACAGAGACATGTGCACCATATAGTTAAGATTCAACAACCAGATACTAGTCATCATTAACCTGAGGATACAGCTCATGCCCCAAACTCAACATAAATCAAAACTGAAGAAGCTCCCATCCTTCAGGAATAAATTAATATGACTATTAAATGAACCACAAAAAGAAAAGCATTTTAATGTCAAAATAGAATTTTTTGGTATTTTAGTTTGTATCAATGCCTTAAGCTCATGTTAAATAGTATTCCATAACTGAACATTGACTGTAACATGATGAAATATTCTTTTGCTTTGTCTTCACAAAGGAAGAAGCCATGTTGTTTCCTATTCTAGTGCTAAGAAATGGCAGATGGGCCCACAAAATCATCATAAATGCTGGGTTTTTGTCCCTAAAGATAGTTACAAGGTGGCATCCATTCAAAGTTATTTATGAGTTGAATTAGAACCAATTTCACTAATCCTTACTAACTTGATTGTTCTTTAACTACCTAAATAATAGTGATTATTATTTTCTTTTCCACTGTCAGATTAAGAAAAAAAAAACTTTAACAGCATCCGCATGGAGCAACTGTAAAACCAGGAGGCTGGGTCTTGGCAATCTTTTTTGGTTTCTTGTGTGTCCCAGCTACCATGAAATCTAACCACAATTTCTTATCATTAGTAGACTAAATTCAACAGTTTAGAAGTATATTTTAAAACACCAACATTAATGCTTTTCTATAGCAAAGAGGGAAATAATGTGATTTCAGTGAATTTTCCCTGTCAGTCAACTACTATTTATTGAGTGCCAACTGTATACCTGGTAATGTGTTCAATGCTGGGGACATAAAGAAAAGCAAAAGACAATCTGATCTCAAGGATCTCATAATATAATGGGAAGGAGAGTGACAACAACATTATAAACAATTATATAAAAATTATATACAGGAAAATCTGCACCGTTTATAAAATATCCATGCGCAAGAATTTTCAAAGCTAGGAAGTGCATAAGAAGCCACTTAGCATTGTCCTGAAAGAGCAGACCTTTGAGTTAAATTGAGTTAAATATCTCCTCTAACATGTTCTAGCTTATGATTCTGGACAAGTGCTTAACTCTTGTGTCATCAGGCACTCTTTCAGACCATAGTCACAGAGCACCTGCTTATTTGTTCTCAGGTGGGCTCCACCGTAGAGAAATTACAAATCAGGACCCCAAAAACTACAATAAAGTAAATAATGCTATGTGAGGGGCTGAACACCAGTGAAAGATCCATTTTGTCTCCACTATTTTCTTCTGAACACTTGGAATTTAAAAATCAGGGAGAAAAGGTTTAGTTTTTCTGCATAGAACACCAACATTCTGAGATACCTCACAAATTTCTTCTTACAAAAAAATGAATGCAAACATTTTAAGAAAAGTTCTAGCAGTATCTGGGCTCTGGGGAAACTGTGTGTAAAACACAATTTTGCCTGAAGCAATCCATCTCCCACATTTTTTAAAAGTAGAAAAATAAAATCGCCAATATTCCATTTAAGTGTGTCGGTTATGAATGGTTTTCACCTATGAGACTTCTACTGTGCATGAGATAGTTCTTAGTCAAGCCTTTGAGGAAGACACAAAAGATAAAAAAAATCAGGTCTGACAAACCATGCATTGGACCGTGGTCATTCCTGCATGAGGCCCTTCAGCAGTTAGTGCAGCACTCCATAGACTATGGGTACTACACATAAATAATACTTACAGGCTGCCTAGCCCCTCTACTAGTATCACTTCAGCCCTTCCTCCCCACTCCCATCATTTCTTCTGTCTGATTTACATAGCCTGAATGAGAAACCATCTATTTTTGCCTGCCATAGTAAACCTTCATAGCTTCTCCTACAAATAAACAGATTTGGGGGGGGGGATTAATTTCCATTTCTTTCAGTTTTCCTACTTTCCATTTTGAAGGCAAACTCTCCCCTTCCAACTTAATTTTCTGGGCCTATACTAATGTTCATGGAGATGCCATATATTTGGTCTAGATTGCACAGCTGTCACAAACAATTTCAAGAAGTTACCCTGTTTTCTACCTGGGGATAAAGGAATAAGGGGTGGTGCTCTTTCCATTGCCTTAGCTGGAAAGAAGTTAATTTACTTTTTTCCCCTCTTCAATCATCTTTCTCAGCTGAGCTCTATCCACTTTCCATAGAGCACTGACATCATCTTTGATCCCAGCCTCTATCTCTTTCCAAGATTCTTGAGTCTGTAAATCTATCACCACCCTCACAAGAGAATTTAGGATGTAGCCTGCTGTCTTCCCCTCCCTTCTGTTGAAATTCTCTCCCCCAGCCCCTTACCTCCTCAAGCTTTGACCATAGTAATTCTCTTTACAAACTTCAGGACCTTCAGGACACGTTTCCTCTCTCACATAAAGTCTGAGTATGTCATCTTTGTCCTTCAGAAACACTATTTTTATGCTAAATGTTGAGGTAGCCAAATATTCTGAAATATTAATTGTAAGACCAAAAAAGTTGTTCTTACACAGACTATCTAAAAAGATAAGATTATCTCACAGCCTCTTTTTTATCTCTAATATTTTCCATCTATTCATTTTGGGTTGGGTTTTTTTCCCATTTTCCAAATCTCAGTTTGCCATTGAGTGAAATCTGGATAGTAATTCTCTACTAGGGAAATATTATGACAATGGTGTTTCCTCAAGGATCTTGGATTCCCTTGGGTTGTATGAGTATGTGTGTATGTGTGTGCAGCACATGTACTCACGCACAAAAACTAATCCAATTGCAAAAGGCATTGCTTAAGTGGTAGAAAACCTTGATTTTTAGAATTAGAAAAACAATAAAGCTAATTTAATTTTTTTCAAGGAAGTTTAAGGAAAGTGTTGATCTTACTTTTTCAGCTGAGGTTTTTTTTTTTTTTTTAATAAATCCTAGTTTAATGAATCCATTATTAACTCAAAAGTGTTTTTCATAGCAGCTTTTTTATGCTTTTTTTTAAAGTTAAAAAAGCAGGTTGCTTTTGTTTTTTTACAAAAATCAGTGCTTTTTAACCTTTGTACTTTGATACTGATATGCCCAGGCCATATGGTAAAGAAGTTGCGCAAGAAAGCTTGACAAGGTTGGGAATCCAGGCAAGAGTACAGTCATTTGAGCAGCCAAGGAATAAAGGAAGACCTAGAAGACATGTCAAGTCAAGGTGTGTTACTTGAACTCTAAATCCAAGTAAGAATCCTAGAACTCAAAGTTCTCAAAGTGTGATCCAGAAAATCCTGGGAGTCTCTGAAACTTTCAGAAAATATAAATTCAAAATTAGTTTTTATTTCTAATTTAGTAAACATCTGTAAATATAACCCACATAAACAAAAACTCTTTGGATAGATCCTCAATAATTTTAACAATATAAAGACATTGCGAACAGAACTTTGAGAACCATTAGCTCGGAGTGAGAGGTTATCCGGCTTCTAAAAGTAAAAGCAAAGCCACAGGTCAGAACCAAAAAGGCAAAAAGGAATGGAAGTATATGTGAATACCAAGAGTTAGAATAGGCATCACGATGTAGTTAATTAAGCAGACAGGTAGGAATCCATCAGAACTAAGGAGTAGGAGTAGAATAGCATAATTAGACAAAAATTTAACTGAATGATCAAGATCAGAATGACATTAATAGAAAAAAGTAAGAACCAAGGAGACAAAGGTAGTCTACCATGGGAGTCTACCATTTGTTCAGAGATCTGAAGCAGCAGAAAGGTGATGTCTTGACTTTCTAATGAAGTGAATTTAAAGGAAGCAGACTTCCATAAAGTCATTAGTCTCACCTTCTCTTCTCTCTCTGCCATTGAAGTCCAGTGGCAGGACAAAAGTCAGGATGACTGCTGATGGCTCAGGATGCAGTGCATTAACTTGGTACCTTCCATGTCCAGCCAAGCTCTGAGCACTCCATCTGCTTCAGCCACCTTCATTACTATTGGAACAAATTGTTCTCAGCCACCCAAATCTTCATATGCTTGGGTACACAATCCCCAACTCACTGATGAGTCTGACTCCTGCTGGTTACTCTCACCTTCCCAGATGTTTTCACCAGGATGTCGCTGCTGCTCATGCTACAGCTTCTTGAAGCTGCAGGTGAGATTTGGATTGCAGGGGTCAGCTCTGAGTAGGACACAGAAAGTCCTGATGCCAGAGGTCTTCCTTTTTTAATTTCTTATTTATTTATTCATTCATTCATTTATTTTTTTGCTGAGGCAATTGGGACTAAGTGATTTGCCCAGGGTCACACAGCTAGGAAATATTATGTATCTGAGGTCAAATTTGAACTCAGGTCCTCCTGACTTCAGGGCTGGTGCTCTATCCATTGTACCACCTCGCTGCCCAACCAGAGATCTTCCTTGAAGAACCCATGTTCCCCAGAGAGGGAAAATAGATCAGACATGAAGCATCAATATCATGGAGGAATCTATTAACAGAGTCAACTTTGTCTCAGCCCTAGGGTCCAGAGCCTTTATATAGTTTGGATCATGAGAGAACCCACTCTCTGAGTAGCTAGTTAAGATTTTGAAAGTGGGAGGACGTTACTAAAATTCCCCTGTGAAATGAGAAATGTGTAAGGATGATAAAGCAACAATTGGAAATTAACAGATCTTGATCAGGAGGTCCTGACTATTGATTACTGCTTGTGAGACACATGGATTGGGGTGGGGTGTGGATAAGGCAGCTGAATGGTACAATAGATCAATGGATAGAGCATAGGACTTAGAGTAAGGAAGTTTGTAATCCTTCCTCAGACATTTATTAATTGTGTGATCCCAAGCAAGACACTTAATCTCTGCCTCAGTTTCCCCATCTATAAATGGGAATGATAGCACTCATCTCCTGAGTTTTTGTAAAAATACTTGTAAAGTATCTTAAAGTATTACATAAATGCTACCCATCATTGTATATAGATAAAACTGTACTAATATCAATAACTTTTATTTTCTGCCTTTTTAAAGCTTGTTTAGTTTATTATTACTATTTTCAGAACCCACTTCATTTTTGTTCTATCTACCATAATTTATGCATCTTTCAAAATACACAAGAATTATTCTCAGTATAATTTTGCCAAGCCTATTGCTTTAATTAATATTGGTCAAATACTTTTCCCTGTCATTCATTCATTCAATAAGTAACTTTATATACAAATAACTGACCACCAGCATGTTAGAGCCAAGATCACAAATAATACAAAGCAGAAGAAAGAATAAAAATAAGAAAAAATAATGCTTGAAATTAAAACTACTACTCTATCTGTTTAAATTTATATTGGAAATGAGAAATAAATGAAGGGAAGGACATTGACATTGCTTGTAACAATTCCATGTAAAAGTGGTATAAATCATCATAACAAAAAGACAGAATTAAAGCTTCCTTGGCAAAGACTTGGTTTATTTGTCAAGCAGAGAGATATGACAGCTAAGGGGGAAAATTTGATTATAAATTTATTTGTAAAATCAGAGAAAATGGTAGAATATTATGAACAATATTGTCTCCAAAAAAAAGAAGTCGAAACAGCAGAAGGAAAAAAAACAATCGAAAGAAAGTTTGGTAAGAGACTTAACTGAGCAAAGTCATCCCAAGGGCATTTCATAATGAAACTGTAAGGGGGAAAACAGACATGAAAGATAGGAAAACTCTGCAATGATTTTTACAAGGAATCTTTTAACCATTAAAAATAAAAGAATCTTCAAATTTAGACTTGAATACCACAATTCCCATTGTCTTTATAAAGGAAATGAAATTGATATTGAAAAGGACAAAGATGGGAAAAGTAGCTAGAATGGACCAAGAGGTTCATACCAAAAGTGACACATGTTGAGGGAATTCCTTTAGCTTCCTATGGAGATCTACAAATACTCTGAAGAATTGGAATTTATTAGCCACAAAGAAAAAAGAAAGAAAGAAGGTATATTGTCAAAAATATGATATGATCTCTATAAAATGTCCCTTTGACTTGAAACAGACAATGAATTGGATCCAAAAAGAAATAAGGAGGGATTGAACTTGATTGCCATTGGGAAATTGCAAAGCTCTTTCACTAGCTCCGATTTTCTTCTAAAAACAAAATGTCATTTTTTAGACAAATATGGAGGCAAAAGAACTGTCACCTAATAGGCACATCAGGGAAATATTCATGGAGGAAAAGAAGTAGTCATCATAAATTAGGATCCAAAACAAGCAGGGAGATAGCAAGAGGGAACCTACCTACCTGCCCTTGAGGAGTTCAGTCCCCAGAACCATCCAAATTTGAAACCAAAGTGCTGAGTAACTGTTACTAATCTTTTATTGATTTGGAATTGGATATTGGAATTGGAATTGGAATTGGAAAAGGGAAAATAAAATCCCAATTCCCCTCTCTCTGAAAAGGAAGAAAATAAAGTCCACAAACTATAAATCAATGATCTTGATTGGGAATCCTTGCAAAAGTCAATAAAATAGTATTAAAGAAATACTTAGGGGGCACCTATAAAAGAAAGCAATGACCACAAAGAGTCATGGTGGTTTCATGAAGTTGGAATCAGATGAACTTCATCTCATTTTTGTATAGGGTTAATAGACTTCTAGCAAAATGTAATAAATATAATTTACTTAGGTTTTTGGCAAAGCATTGGACAAAATCTTTCAGGGTCTTCTTATGAACAAAAGAGAGGTATGAGCTAGACAGACAACAGTATAGTTCAAGCAAATTCAATCCTGACAAGTAGTTATTGATAATTCAATGTCAACTTGGGAAGAGCTCTTCATTCGAATGCCCCAGGGATCTGGGCTTGAGCCTGTGCTCTTAAACATATTTATTGATAACTTAGATAAAGGCAAAATTGGTGTGCTTATCACATTTTCAGGTGATGCAAGGCTCGGAGGAAAAGCTAACACATTGGATCCAAAAACATCTTGACAAGTCAAGTCTAATAAAACAAAATTGGAAAGTAATAAATGTGTAGTCTTACATTTGCTTTTAAAAAATCAACTTCATAAGTAAATGATGGGAGAGATAAGACAAAATATCAGTTCATCTGAAAGGAAAAATGTGGGCTTTAGTAGACTACATAAGCCATGGTATCCAAGAGGGCTAATGGCTAGTGAATAGGCTAAAATTTTAAAAAGCACATAGTGTCCAGGACCAAGAAGGCAAAAGTTCTAAGAATCTGCCCTCTTCTTAGGCTGTCTCTGGAATATTTTGTTCAATTCTAGATTTTAAGAAGACATTAATAAAATGGAGTAGATCCTGATAAAGGTGACCAAAGTGGTGAAGTGTCAAGATCATACCATATGAGGACCAAATGAAGGAAAGTATGTATTTTAAAAATGTTTAATCCAGATTAAATGCTTGAAGTGGGGGACAAAGCAGCTGCCTTTAATATTTGAAGAGTTACCAAATGGAAGAGGGATTTGATATATTATTGTTGCCCCTAGAAAGCAATAATGTGGGCAAACAATGAGTAGGAATGGAGAAAGCACAAACTTAGACATGATGTAAGGAAAAATTTCTGTACAAACAGGACATAAAAGAATGCACTTCTTGGGAATTAGTGGTTCCCTTTCATAATAAACCTTCAAATAAAAGATAGATGACTCCTTATCATAAATATAAAATAAGGGAGGATTCTTTGGGTACAAATAAAACAGACTGTGAGATTCTACCAAGGTAAATTGGGCTTTCTACAAGATTGGAAGGTAGGCATGTGGAAGATGCTAAGATAAGAATATTAATCAATTAGTATAGTGTTAGATTGAACAGGAGTCAACTAGTATTGCTGAAACACTGGTAACATGAATGGGACTATAAGATAGGCTAAAGAAATAAGATAGTGCCACATTATGGAGACTCTTAAGTTATCAGTATCTGATTTTATTCTGTAGGAAATTGAGAACTACTGAGGTTTTGGAGAAGGAGAATGACCTGATCAAAACTGTGCTTAGGAAAATTAACTTGGCAAGAATGTAAAGACCATATAGAGGAAGTCAAAAGAAGGGAAATTAACTGTTTGGAGGTTAATATAATAGTGTAGGAACTGTAAGATGCATCTGGGTAGTATGGTAATGTGGGAAATATAGAGTATGGGAAAGTTGTGAGAGCTATTCCAGAGATAGAAACAAATGGACTTGACTATTGATAGGATGTGGAGAATGAAAAATATATTTTATATTTATTTTTGCTGGCGTTTTCAATATGGGTAACTTGTTAAATGATGACATCATTGACAAACACAGAAGGCAGAAAAGGGAACACTTTTTAGGGAAAGAAAATAAGTATCTTATAGAACATCTTGAGTTTGAGGTGCTGGTAATATAAACAAATAAAAAGTCCTAAAAACAGTTGGAAAGGCAGGTCTTAAAAGAAAGATTAGAGCTAGTAATAAAGATTTGGGGAACTGTATGCACTGATTGATAATTAAGGGTGTGAGACATAGGTAGACATATATCTATGCTATTATTATATTGCTATACACATATATCTGTATATACTAAGATACTTTGGAATATGTTTAATAACTATAAAATCCACAATGAGTTGGTATTTATAATATTGGAACATTTTAGCACATACTTTTTGCTACTCAATGTATCATGTCTTATAATTGTTATAGATTTTATTTTCTTGATATAAGCCACTTAGGTGCCACTTACTCTTGGGGTTATTTAAGGATCAAGTCAAATAATATTTGTAAAGCACTTGGCACAGAGTATGGGCCATACAAATATTATCTATTGTTTTTGTTATTAATGATTATTAAAAGTTTTATGTAAAGTTTAAAAAAAAGGAAATGGGAGATCCATTTTGCATCTACTGCCTCTCTGGTTTCAACTCCACAAAACAAGATACCCCAACACTAGATGGAAAATATAAAGAAAAAAAGCCCAATGTGGTTGGACATGGAGAAATTAGATCCTCTATTAACAATAAATTAATTGACTGAGAAATATAAGTAAAGAAGACTTAAGAAGCATCAATCAATTAGCAAGTATTTATTAAACACCTATATATGGCAGGCTTCAAGATACAAAAACAAAAATGAAGCCATTTTCCTCAAGGAACTTACATCATTCTAACAGAGGATACATTGTGTGTATGTGTATGTGACAGAGAGAGAGAGAGAGAGAGAGAGAGAGAAACAGAGAGACAGACAGACAGTAACAGAGACAGAGACAGGGGAGATAATACATACATACACATAGAACATAGAGTATTAGAAGAGACCAAAGTCCACCTAGTGCACTCTTCTCATTTTATAATAGGAGAAACTGAGACCCAAAGAAAAAACCATCAGACTTATCAATTAAGAAATCATTAGAAACCTAAAAGATCAGTTTCAATTGAGTTATGATGTCAGGAAGTAGATTGCAACTAAATGAAGAGCGAAAAGGGAGAAGTTTTAGAGCCTGTGAGTGTAAATAGTTTTCAAAGTGTTTGTAAAAGAGAAGAGAAATAGAAGGCAGTAGCTTGAAAGGATGTAAGGATTTTTAATGATGGGGGGATATTTGGCTTGTTTTAGGCAGCATATACGACCCAGTATGTAGTGACTAAAATTATGAAGGTGATGATTGATGGGGTAATCTGTAAGAGAAGATGGGAGGGGATGGGATCATTGGCACATGTAGATGGATTGCCCTTGGCAAGGAGAAGGGCCACATCATCATTATCAAAGACTGGAGTAAAGGAAGAGAGCATGATGGATGATGTGGAGAGATTTTGAGATGTAGAGAAGAGGGAAAGAGGAATATTATTGCAAATGGTTTCTATTTTCTCAGTAAAGTAAGGGGCAAGGACCTCAGCTGAAGGGGTAGAGGAGAGAAAAGTGAAGGTTTAAGGAGAGATGAAAAGGTTTAAACCAGATTCTGAGGGTGGTATAGAGAATCAAATAGGGAATAGTAAAAGTATTCTCTTGTTTCTGTGAGGCACATAAATCTATGATGGACCCAGCCAGCTTGATTACATGACTTTCTAAAGCTCTGTTCAGCAACATGTGAGTAGGAGACATAGGCGGGATCAATCGAGGCTTTGTGTTTGGAAAGCATGCATGATAATAAGACAAATATAGGTATATAGATGGATGGATGGATGTATAGATAGATAAATGTATTAAGTATTTACTATGTTCCATGTACTCATTGTATTAAATACAGGGAAAAGCACAAGCAATTTGAGAATGGAGGATACATGGAATTGAAGTGGTTATCTAATACATTTTTTAATGAAGGGTTGAAAACTTTGATAGAGTTATAAGTCTTAGCAAAGAACTCGGTAGAGTAAATGAAATCACAGCAGAGGTGATTACCTGAAAAAGTACTGAAGGGTTAAGCTGTTGGTGATTATTGTGGGGGTCAAAGAATAGATTTAGAAAAGGTAAGGAAAAGGGGAGAGTGGGCTGATAGATTGTAAAATCAGAGCCATAGGTTTTGATCAAGAAAAGGGCATGTTTGTGGGACATGGTAAGATTAAGTATCTGATTAAGTGTATGATTTAGATGCCATCATTAAGGAGACTTAGAAATTGGTAGTTTAAATTGTTTGAGGGAATATCAATATGTATGTTGAAGTTGGAAGGAGAAGACTATAAATAATCCAGGTTTTGAATCCCTTCAAACAAAAGGAAGAATGACTTGGATTCCAGTAGACAGCTACTAAGATCTAAATTAGGTAATAAATTTGGATGCAGGTCTCCTTAAACAAGGAGAAATCTCTGTTGGTTCAAATTGGACTGGAGAGAAGCTAAGAACTGGGGATGGACTTTGTTTTGGAAATTGGAGATTTAAAACAGGAGACTATCTCAGAACCCAAGTAAGGGCTAGATTTGTGCAGGAAAGGAAGAGTTCTTTTAAGCAAAGAGAAGCAACATGAGAGAGGAAAAGCTGAGGAAAAAGGAAAAAGGACCCAAGTAGGGGTCTTATCAAAGTCTATGCCTTTCATTTCTTTTGTACATGTTGTTACATATAAAAACCAGTAAAGAAAATTACTAGGACTTGAACTACTATAAACTCCCTCCATTCAATGCACTGGAGAGATTTACATATAGACAAGCCATTAGCTGGATTTTCCGTGGTGGAGTTTCTGGAAGTAAATCTATAAATTCTTTACACAATAGTACTAGAGAAGGACCCATAAGATAAGCTAAAATATAGCTGGAATATCTCAAATTTCCCCTATTTTCAAACAAAAGAACAGGGTTTATCCCCAAAGGCTACTAAAAAAATGGTGAAATGGAGTATCAAACAATCCTGGCACTAGTAGAATGGCTTCATTCACTCATCCTGGGCATCTCACAAGTTAGAGACAGCATTTTAGAACATTTCTTGAGGTGTTTCACTTCACACCAAGTTCAACTCATTCTTCCATCTGTTTCACTTCCCCATAAGCTGCCTGGACTGTTCCCCTTCCCCACTTTTCATGTGCTCTTTATGTTTTATCTTTCCCTGTTTAGAATATATATACTTTAAGAGTAAGAACCAATTTTTTGTATTTGAATTCCCAAAACTTAGGACAATGCCTGCCCTAAAGGAATCCTTCTTCCTTATCTATCTATATACTCACTTGTCTATTTACTTATCTATCTAGTGTTGAGAAGGAAGAGAATAAACAAACCACTCCTAGAATCTTAGAATTTAAGGATGACAAGTCCTTTAGAGTTCATCTTATCAAATTCCTTCATTTTACAGCAAAGAAATCACCTAGCCTTGGGATTTGTCCAGGTTCGCTTGTCTGTCCAAGCACTGGAGCAAACTGCAGACCCCAGACCTAGATCTCATAGCATGCTCTTTCTGCATCCATAGGGCAAGTGGAGATCTAGGATCGAGCCCTGAGGCCTCATAAATTATTTTTGTATTTTTAGCGACAATCAAATGAACAAACAAGAAGACCCCAGAGCTCATTGACTTTCCAGCTTTTTTCTGTCCTATCTCATTCCTCAGCAATCTACATCTCACTTCACCCAGAGCCTGGGATGTCCTGCTTCTGCTTCTTCCATGGCTGATAGAAAAAAGCTCAAAGGCATATTAGAAATTAAACATCCACAGAGATGGGGATAGGTGGGGGTGGAGAGAGAGAGAAAATGTGAAAGGACAAATGGCAATATTAAGATCTGTTTCCTATAGTTTTGTAGATGGATAAAATACAAACACACACACACATATACATCAGCCTAACAGACCTTTTATCATGGGATAATTTAGATTACTTCTTTTTTTCTGAGGTGATTGGGGTTAACTGACTTACCCAGAGTCACACAGCTTGGAAGTGTTAAAGTGTCTGAGACCAGATTTGAACTCAGATTCTCCTGACTTCAGAGCTGGTACTCTATCCACTGAGCCACCTCATCCCTCCAATACCATGTGATAATTGCCAATGAAACTCCTTTCCAATAAAATATGCACATAGCTTTTTGCAAGTTGTCTTACCATTTAGGATGTGAGTTTCTTGAAGTTAAAGACAGTGCTTTTGCCTTTCTTTGTATGTACAATGCTTAACCCAGTTCCTGGTACATAGTAATTAATGTTTAATAAATGCTAGTAGATTGACTGGAAAGAAAAGTCACTAAAATTCTGTCTTTCTGCTTGTGTTTATATTCCCAGCATTTAGCACAGTGCCTGGCATATAGTGGGTGCTTAATATATGTATGTTGACTAATAATGACACAGCAGTGACATAGTGGATGACAGAAAGTGTCAGTTATCTGAAGATGGACGATACTATATAATACACTGATAACTACTAATAGTTATTTTACATTTACAATTTATTCAATTCAACACAAATTTATTAAGCAACTACAATCACTAGTAACCATTAAGCAAGTCACTGGATATTCCAAGGAACTGCATTTTCTTGGGGAAAATATATACATAGATAAGTGAATATAATATAAATACAAAAAACATTTGGATGGAGAGTGGGGAAAACAGGAGTAGTAATTGCAAAACTCAAGCAGAACCATGAAGGATCAAGAAACAAAGGTGAGGTGGAAAAGCATTCTAGGCCTGGGGTACAGTTTTTGAAAAGCCATGGAACATGGAGGACATGAATAGTCCATTCTGGCTAGAGCACAGAGTCCACTTATTTGTGTTTTAAGGACAAATGTTACCTTTTTGTACAATTTTTATTTGCCCCCCAGTCTTATTTTGTTCTGGTTTGACCTGATTTCTTTTATGCCTGGGCCTTGCAGGCCTGATTAATTTGAACAGCTCTTCAATTTCCCCTTTCATCCAGTCCCCATTTCCCACTTTTGTCCCCTCTCCCTTGCTTTCATGTAAAAAGAGCCCAAACCTGGTTCCTATCACCTCCTAGATGAATTAACCTTTCCAAATCTCCTGACGTGGGGTGCCTGTGGTAAGTTCCCTGGAGCTCCATGGCAGATGGAGAGGAGGGGCAGCCTGGCTTCTACTTAAGCATATATTTCGAAATACCTCTGCACTGGGCGGCTGGAAATAAGGAACTAATAACAAAGTGGTTCTAAAATTACCAGTAAATCTGAAGCATTCCGCCTGGTGCGTGGCATTTGAGAGCCTTTAATTCATCAATTAAGTGATCAAAGATCTCATTCAAGATACGATTACATTTCTTTTGTTCTGCTTGTGCAATCATATTAAAATGGCTAGCATTCCAAAAATCAAACCAGTTACAGAGACTGATACAGAGAGACAGAGACAGACAAACAGAGAGACAGGGAAAGGGAGGAGAAGAGGAGAGAAAGAGAGGTGAAAGGAGAGGAGGAGGATGAGGAGAGAGAGAGAGACAGAAAAAGAGAGAGAGAGAGAGAGAGAGAGAGAGAAAGAGAGAGAGAGAGAGAATGAGAATGGGAAAGGAAGAGGGAAAGAGAGAGACAGAGAAAGGAGACAGAGACAGAAAGAGAGAAACAGAGACAAACAGACAGAGAGAGGGAGAAATACAGATAGCTACAGAGACAGAGATACACCCAGAGCCAGAGAGACAGACAGAAACAGAAAGACAAAGAGACAGAGATAGAGAGAAAAGGAGACAGAGACAGAGAAGGGGAGAGACAGAGACAGACAGACAAACATATAAGATGCAACCTTGTCATCTATCACTGTTTTATTTTGTTTTAAGGCATACATATAATCAGTCATAACACTGAGACTCTAAATTGCACACCATTCAAATGCAGCAGCCTAAATCTCCAAAGTCCTTTAGGTAATTAATGAATATTTTGATTTAAGCTAGCCAATTTTTATTTTTTAAAATGAGGATTTGGGGAGGGATACTTTCAGACTGGCAACAGCCTATTGCCAAAATCTAATCCGATGGCGGCACCCTTCTAGCCACCTTGGAGGGGCCTTTGCACGACCCGGACAATACTTTGTCACACCAGAAGGATTAGTCTGCCTGGTACCATGAAAGAAAAATATGTCTTACTCAGGTCTAAGGAGGAACTGTGTCTTAAGTTACCCTACAGCTTTCTCTTAATCCTCTTTTCTCTAAGACCACTTTTCCAAGGTAGGATTCAGCATCTCCTCCCACCCCCACCACCCCATTCACCCACCCACTCTCTTTAATAGAACCCAATTGCATTTTCTTCTGGAAATTCTTGCTTGGCAAAAACCTGACCCTAACCATTACGTGAAGTTGATAAGTGGGGCCCAAGTTTTGTAAGTACTGGTGCATTTTGTAGACAATCCCTTTTTATTATGGCTTTAGGACACAGAACTACAATTGGTCCAGCAGAAAAGGAGAAGGCCTTGAGCCACAGGGTACCTCTCAGATGGTTTTCTCTTCAAAAGTTCATTTTCCTCTCCAAATTAAATTTTTTTCAACAATGGTCATTCTTTCTTTTGAAGAACTTTGGATTTCAGAATCGTGTCCCAGTTATTTATTACTTGCCTTTTGGTCTTAACAAATATGATTTCGTTATTCTCTGTTGTCAAAAGAACAAGCACATGTGGTTTTGGTTGAAAAAATTATGATAAAATTCACTGTATCCTAAAAAGTGATTGAAAAGTCTGCAGACTGTTTCTGGGCATCAAGGGGGGAAAGGGAGGATTGAATTTCAACAAAAGACGTGCCAGATTTTTTTTTCCCTCTTGCTCTTACCATTCAACCTTCTTCCACATCTCAGCGTCTTTCTGATTAGATACTGGAACACAGCAGGTATACAATCTAGAAATCATGTGTTTCTCTTTAAACTTCTGGCATATCCTGTCACACTTTCTCATGTTAACATTGGGTTACATTTGGGTCCCCTTTAAAGGCCGATATTGGGTGACATCACAAGTGTTATGTCACAAACAGGAGAACCTAAACTAATGCAGGACACTAATCCAGGACAGCTCAATAGCAAGCTCATCTTCTAGGAGGGCATGTTCAGTGGAAATGAAAGGGCTGAAAGCAGCCTCCTTTCATTAAAGCTCAATCCAATTCCTTCTAGAGCTCAGTGACTCTTCAACTGCTTCTTGATTTTTCTTTGAAAGTAGAATTATTTGCCATCTCTATTACATCTAATGCAAATAACAGACAAGACCCAATGGATAAAATCAGTTTAAAGTTTCAAAAACAACAAAATATCCCCTTAAGACAAGTTAAATCCAATTGCTACTGTATCCTTCCCCTCCTGATCCTTTTTTTTTTCTTTTTTTTTGTTCTGGATTCCAAATCAGTTGATTTGCTTGCCTCTGAACTGAAACTCTAGGCAACTAGATGGTACAGTGGATAAATTGCAAGGTCTGGAGCCAGGAAGGCTCACATTCAGGAGTTCAAATCAAGCTCAGACATTGATCAGTTTGATGACGCTAGGCAAGTCACTTAACTCAGCCTGCCTTAGTCTCCTCATCTGCAAAATGAACTGGAGAAGTAAATGATTAGTCTCTCAGAAAAGATAATCCCTGATGGGATCACATAGAGTCAGACATGACTGAAGATGGAGACTTATAAATTGTTCTCTTATAGAATGACCCCAGAATATAATTATTGGCTAAAGAACAGATAATGAGACATACTGAATTATTTTTTGTTTTTCTTTGTATCCCCAATTTTTGACACATATCAAGTAGTTAATATATGATGGTTGACTTGACTTGTTCTAGACTGAAGTGGAACCTATATGGGTGGAATATGGAACTTGAGTGGAATATGGGTTCAAAATGTTGCATATGCCATGAAACATAGTTGATGTGTAAGTATCTTTGGATTAATTATTTTGTTTTGTTAAAGGAAGAGTTGTACAATGACAAAAAGGAGTTAGTGGGAAGGGATGTTAGTTTTAAAACAAGAAAATAAATAACAAAATATTTTGAGTGGGAAGAGCAATGGTTTTAAAATGATAAAAAATCAAACAGATATTTTTTAAGGAGATACAATAGATACTTCAAAAAGTTCATGGACTTTGGGAAACAACCTTGATTCTAGTTTTATTCCCTCTTAAAAATGTATACTTGATTAGCTGGAGGATGTGATCAAAATAGAGAGGATGGATGTCTGCGAGAACAACGTGACAAAGTACCAACCAACCCATGAGCCTTTATAAATGAAGAGACAAGTTTCCAAAGCTGTTGGCCTACTGAGCTGCTCACTAACACAAACAATAATACCTTTTATTTATAAAGCATTTGAAGATTTGCCAAGTGCTTTATATAGCTCTCTCATGTGAATCTCCCCCACAACTGTGTGAAGTAATTTGAGTGACTTGTCCAGGATAACACAGCTAGTAATTATTTGAAATGTAATTTGAACCTGGGTATTCCTATCCCCAAGTCCATTTCTCTGACCACTATGCCATCTATATGATATATCATGAGAAAAACTGTGGTTATCCAATAATACCTAGAAAGAGCCCACTGAGTCTTATTTTTTCTTGTTTTTAACAAATGTTTTTAATTTTATTTTTAATTATGGAATAAAACAAGCAATTCTTATTTGGAGAGTTAAAGTTTAATTATTTAAAAGCTATGTTACATGTTCACTTTTACCCATTAAATTGGGAGCTCCTCCATTACAATATAAGCTAATGTTCTTATTCCATGAGCATTGGGAGCAAGAGCCAACTATTTGCTTTTAGTTCTATCATCTTTTTTAACACCATAGTTGATTTGTAATAAATACTTGTTGCCTGAGTGGTTGACTTCCATATTATTTCATTATTCATTTGTTATTTCAATATCTGGTATTAATGAAATGTAGAAATGCATTTTTAACGGGATTGTGTAGCTTCATTTACAATTCTCAAACTGGATTGTCATAGAATTATGTGAAAGATCTGGGTAAACCTGTGGTATGGAAACTTCCTGCATTTTGGACCAACCAATTGATATATGACTTAGTAGCATAATCCTAAAATACTGCCAGAAGCACATAAAAATGAAGTACTTTATGTGAGCAAGCTGGATTTGGACTCATGTTCTTAATACCTAACACAGTGCTCTATATAGGGCACCACTATATGCTGGCATAATGAAAAGGGTATTGGGCTTGGAATTAGGAGTTCCTAAGTTCAAATCTTACCTTATCACCTAGCTACATAGCCTAAGCAAGTCAATTAATTTTTAGTCTCAATTCTTCATCTGTAAAATGGGGATAATAATAGAACCTATCCTATAGATTTGTTGTGAATATCAAATAAAATGTTTATAAAGAGATTTTTTTTGCAAGCTTTAAAGTATTATCTATCGAAATGCTGGCTGTTATGTTTTATCATAATCATTATTTTTCTATCCACTGCAACATTCTGCTTCTGCAAAACAAAACTCAACTATCCAAGTTATAAGTGGGCTTGTATTTTCATAGACAATTGAGTCTAGATCTGAAAATGATCTCTAGGGACTTGTTCTTCTCAGCTCAACCTTCTCCAAAATCAGGAGAAATAATTTTTAAAATATAGTAACTCAGGATTACAGCTAAAGCATTTGTAGTCTTAGCATCTTTCTTCAATAAGTCAATGGTTTTATTGATAGAAATCTTAGAAACTTATCTATAACTTGTTACCTTCTGAAGTTGACATAGGTTGACATGGTAGGTAGAGAGGCTACATTTGGAGTCAGGAAAAAACTAAGCCTGAATCTGATGCTGAGCTAGCTGTATGGCTACAGATGAGGAACTTAATTTCTCTGAAATTAAATTTCTCGGGTAAAAAATCTTTTATTTGGCCCCAACATTTACATACCCAGAGTTTTTAGGTGCTTAATAAATGTTTACTGAATTGAATGTTTACCTTCTCCTTCAATGTGCAAAATACAAATTTTGCTATGTTGAAACCTGAAAGGTATGAAATGTGGAAACTCGTTTTTCCTTTGGGATTTTAAGGATCTTTATTCCTAATGCTCAAATTGGAGTACAGTGGATTGACAAGAAGGATCTGAGTGAACTTCTGATGTGGGAACTCCCTTTACTGTAAATCCAAGGAGAGAGAATAGACAGGGATCTGAGATTTTGTTGTTGGGGCATATGTAAAACCAAACTTTGTTTCCTCCTTCTAAAGATAACCATGTATTCCCTGGAGCTCTTGTGCTAATAAGTGTTTTTGTTTGATTTTTCAAAATTAACTTTGCTAAAGATCTTTCTTTTGAGAAGCGTGTGTGTGTATGTGTGTGTGCCACAAACTAAAATAATTGTGTGGTCTTTTTTGTTTTAAAATTGAATTTTTAACTTAAATTGACATTTTCTGATTTTTACAAGAAATTTAATGAGTAGATTTCTGGCTTCATAGCCAAGAGATCTGAGATCGAGTCTCACTCTGACACACAGTGAACGCAGGTCAGAATTCTAAGTTTCAGAGATGACATTCTACTTTGGGAAAGGAAGTTTCTATTAGCCCAGAGTTTCTTATACCAATGAAATCACAGGTCCTATCTTATCCTTTGTTTTTGTAGCACTTCCACTTTTCAATATATCTCTTCCTTCTCCCCTCAGAGAACAAATAATAAGGAAGGGGGATAGTTTGGCAAAAACTAAACAACAAATAGACCAAGTCCAATTTTATATTTGCTTGTCTATACTCATACTCATCTACCTCTGGGGGGAAAATAGGGAACTGCTTCTTCCTCTCTTCTTTGGGGCCAAGCATAGCCATAATAATTTTATACCATGTGATTTTGGTGATCTTACTATTGTTATTGTTCTCTCCATTTACACTGATAAAATTATTAGGACGGCTTTGGAGTTCAAATCTTTCTTCAGACATTTACTAGTTCTGAGATCCTGGGCAAGTTAATTAACCTCTCTCAGAGTCAGATTCCTCAACTGTAAAATTATAAGGATCGAATGAGACAACATAAGTAAAGTATTTTGCCAACTTTAAAACACTATATAAGTTCTAGCTATTATTATTGTGTCTGGATATATATACTCATATATATATATAGATATGGAGATGTATATTCATCTGTGTGTATATACTCCAAGAAGAGAATTTTTAAGACATATATATATATATGCCAAATATTTATAATCATATTTTTTATAGTTGGAAAGAACTGGAAGCAAATGACCTCCAACTATGGAATGACATTACAAATTTTGGTATGCTAATGAAATGGAATGTTGTTTAAATAAAAAAAAAAGCTATGTGACCCTGGGCAAGTCACATAACCCCAATTGCCTCAGCAAAAAAAAATGATATATGTGACGAATACAGGGAATTTTTATATGAACTGATTCATGGTGAAGTAAGCAAAGTCAAAAGATAATATACACAGCATTTGTAACAATTTAAATGAAAAAACTATTACATGCTGAAAAATAAATATAAATATAACAAAATTACAAAGATCAAGCAGAATTCAAATGAAGACATATGAGAATAAATCCTCAACTTAATTCTTTCATGAAAGTGTTACACATTGTACATTTTTAGGATTTTTTTTCCAATGCATTGAAACCAGTTGCGCTGATTTTTCTTTCCTTACTAAAAACACTTTTTTTGTTATACAAGATGACTCTCTGGGAAGTAAGGAGGGAGAAATATTTGGGATAATTACAATAATGTAAGAAATAGAAAGCCTAAATAATTTTTTTAGTTTTTTTTTTTTAATTAAAAAAGGATAATCAGGATAGTAAGAAAGCTAGATAACAAGTTATATTGCTTTAAGAAACTTTCTATGTTTGACCCAGAGAAGAAAAGATCTAAAGAAAATATGATCTCCATCGATAAACCAAAAAGCATTTAAGTACTTACTATGTACCCACCAGGGCAATTGCATAGTACAATATATAGAGTATAAGGAATTGGAGACTAGGAGACCTGAGTTCAAATATGACCTCAGATACTTACTAGCTATATCACCCTGGGCAAGTCACTTAACCCTTTTTGTTTCAATTTTCTCCTTTGTAAAATGAGCTGAAGGAAGTGGCAAATGGCTTCAGTTGCTTTGCCAAGGAAACACTACAAGGTTAGCTTGAAAGATCATTAAATTTTTTTCTAAAATCAGTGGTATTATCCCTAGCTACTGTTTTTAAAAAAGAAAGGAATTAAGATTATTCTGGTATGACCTAGGTCATTTTAATGTTTTAGGGATGGGGGATTATGTTTTATTAATGGCTTCTGGTTTTAGAGCAGATTTCTGTTTCAGAATTGAACTTTCTTTTCCTACAACACTGAAACATTAAGAAAAAAATAAGCAATCCAATGGCCATATCTAGTCATGCTTCTGGTATTACCATTAGTTTTTCAGTGTCTGGCTTCCCTTTAATGATTTTCTCATTTATGTTATTATAACCATAATATATACTGTTTATATCTAGAAATATGTCAAATGATAGTAAGAGGATGAAATATACTTGCTTTAGTAATGTTTGTTTTTTGAAAACTTCCATTGTTTCTCCATTAAAAATAATGCCAAATCTTGGTTTTAGATATATGTTTTTTCTTGTTGCAGATAGATTGGATGTTTCTTGGATTATGCTTGCATTCTCTCATAGAAAAGAATTACATTGAGCTATATACTTTGAAAATACCTTGCTAAACAAGATTACTTGACAATCCAGGCCTTCCAGGTACTATTCAGGATCACAAATTTAAAGCAAGGATAGATCTTAAAGGCTATTTGATCAACTTAATCATTTAACAGATGAGGAAACTTTATCTCCATGAATTTAAGTGCCTTGCCCAAGACCACACAGTTAGGAAACAACAAAACTAGAATTCAAAACAAAGTCCTGTAACAATGAGAAAATTATATTTTAAAAATCACCTATGCCTAACATTTTAACAAGTATGATATCCAGAGTATTTACAAGAGAGTTTTAAGGTTGAGACTTGTACCATAACTCCTAATGATATTGCTTCTAATTTTATAGGTTTATTTTAAAATTAGTCACTAGTATTTTAATAAACTTCATTGATATGATAAAATTCCTTTTCCTTTTAAAAATGATACATTGAAAAGCATTTGAGTCTGAAATCCTCAGGAAAACCTCACATTTTCATTTTACCTGCATTTTAATGGCTTAACTAATGAAAGACTCATCTACCCTGTCTAAAAGCTTTAGGAACTGCATATGATGTAATAGACAAAAAAAGAGGTTATGATTAGATAAAATAGCCCTCTCTCCCTCCCCAGCTTCCCAAAAAAGCAAGCGTTTTGAGACGAGCCATACTAAATTGGTTTCTTTCATAATTTTGATATCCAAATTATTCCCCCTTTGGTTTCTTCTTGGGCTTGTTCATTTCTTCATTAACACCTTTATTCCAACATTTCCTCAGCATCCATGTGCCCAGAAAGATTTAGCATTTGTGAATGGACTTTGAAAGCTGCTGGGAATGAAGGTTCATCAATTACATTTTGCCAAGGATAAAGTAGTCTTTTATGGAACACAGAAGTAACTGTGAAAAGTTGCCAGAAACATCCTAAAAATATCCTGACTTCCTCTAAATTGTTTTCTTATAAACCAAGGTAATGTGGCAAGAGGACAGAGAGCCCTGTGTATGCTGTAGCATGAAAGCAGAAATATCTAGCCATCCCAGAGATCTCTAGATTTTAACAGCACTCATCATCTTACTAATAACAGCAAATTTCAACCTTGGGGAAGCTGTTTGTTCAACTGCTGAGCTGATGTTACTAAGCTACCTACCATAGATCTCAGTGTGGACACAGGTACCTGAAAGTGTCTTCATTAAATGAATCTTAATTTCAACATTAACATAACGTCTGAAGATGGGAGGCAAAAAGAGAAGGATGAGATGTTCTCTATATTCAGGATAGAAAATCAAAACTTTCAAAGATCTCAGAGGAATGAAATTTATCTGGAGAGATTTAGTTCTATTTCTAGCTTCATTATTGTTATTGCTGCTGCATAGGTAGTATTGGTGAGAGAGAGAGAGAGAGAGAGAGAGAGAGAGAGAGAGAGAGAGAGAGAGAGAGAGCGCTTTTAGGGAACTTTATTTCTAGGGTTTATTTTTGCTTTGTTTTTTTAATTACTACTGAAAATTTGAGCTGTATCTCAAATAAAAATTTCCAGACTTTAGTGATGATGTGAATTCTAGTTGGGTTCACCTAAAAACCCCAAAAATATAAAGATGCATTTTCCCCACAGGTCACAATAATCATTATGTTCATTTTTTCCTTTTTTCTTTTTCTTTCTTTTTTTCTTTTTTCTTTCTTTTTCTTCTTTTTCCTTTTTTTTTTTTTTCTCAGGCAAAGAACTTTATCCTTCTGTGTGATTTATTCTTTTCATGGGCCTTCATTCAGCACAGAGCTATTGTTTCAGTGCAAGGGAAAATGTATTCCTTTTACAGGTTGATTCCTGCGAGTGGCATTCATTTAAGTAGGTTCCACTGCACAAACACAAAAAAACCTAATGCATGCAGGCTAGGGCTGCATCATGCCATCAGATGTCACTGCTGACGGTTGATGGCACTTATATAGATTTACACAACAAAAACTACATTAAAAAATGTTCAGGTTGTGAGACAAAGCCACAAAGGCATAGAAATGCACAGCTCAGGATTTAAACCTACTATATCAAGAGTACATTAGGCTAATTCGAAGGTGATGGTGTCCCTATTATACCTACAGAGCAAGAGACTTAATCCGGAACTGAATTTCCTCGTGGGTGCTGCTTTGTCTCACTCTCTGGGGCTTATGTATTTTTAATGGCATTATTGTTGTGTAAATGACCTTGTTTTATAAAGTAATTTCAGGTTGATTATCATCTGTTTATGCAATTAGTATAATTATACCTAATTACAGAGTAGAAACAACATATATAATTAGTTCATTAGAGGTGTAACTGTGATGCGTAATGATATCATAAAAAAATCCTTATGAAACTTTGTGAACAAATAATTCTGCGAGCAAGCAAGAAAAGATATTTGGATGCTTCGTATTTTATATTACATATTTTTTCCCCTTCAGACACCGCAGTGTAACGAGATTTATAGCCTGCCACATTTCATGCTAAAAATCTCACTGTCGTTTTTTAGAGTGGGTCAAGATACAAAACTTGTACCTGAAAAAACACTCTTGGAGGGTTTTTAAAGTCTTTTTTGAGGGGGAAAAAACCTTCCCTGTTCAATTAAGACTTTTAACCTCTGCAGCTTCACCCTGAGGTGAATTTTGACAGTCAGGAAAAAAATTAGCAACCCTGAAAAGAGATTTATATATAACGCCATGACACATCACACCCATGTCTGTTATATGACATTTCTACCAGAGCTAGGTTAGAAATATTGCTCTTTCTACCATCACATAGTTTACTTCCCATTTGATTTTTGAGTTAGAAAGAATACACCCCCATTACTACCTCCAGCCCATAAGTGTATTAAAAGTAAATAATGTAAGGAAAAAACTGATGAAGGCTTTCAAAAGTCAGTTGGTAGTATCATCAGGTAGAAAATGTTGAAAACTATGTCTATCAAAAGACATGAGCTAGCCCAAAATATGAGAGATTACTATTGAATCTGAAATTTTTCCTTATACCAAGATTATCTTTCTTTTTCTAGATTCATAATACTAACATTTAACAATTTATATATTTCCATCCACACATTGAATTTTTAACTGAAAAAAATTACAATAGAAATTTAAGACACATGGGTTTGTAGCTCTTGAATTTCATGAACATTCTACTACATAAATAAAAACCATCAGCCATCTTCAGACGTACCGCTGAAACAAGGGTTATAAGATCTAATTTACACGTTTGGAAATTTCAGGGGGCAGGGGGAAATGTTATCAGAAGATCAACACTTTAAACATAAGCAGATTGCCATAAGAATGGTAGCCCTCTCTTATCATTTGTGATACACAGTAAGTTTGGGAGCATTGCATTTATGCCACAAACAACTGACCCAACAAGTTATAATCCAATGGACCCTGGGTCTTCTTGATTGTGATTGAAGCAAACCTTGAGCTATAGTCCTCAGTGGCTTAATCTAAAATAATTATTATCTTTTACTTTGACAAGATGATGCTTAACATGCATTTATTTAAAAAGCAGAAGCATGAAAATATTCTTTTTAAAGTCAGATAAAAAGGTGGTGGTTGTTTTGTTTTATTTCCAAAGATCAGAAAATGTTATTTTTAAATAAGGAAGGAAAATATTTGAGTTTGTTTCTTGAAAAGACAGATATGGAAATTTTTTACCTACCAAAAAAATTATCATGTAGTAACTAGTATGATATGAAAGTAAAAAAAAAAAAAAACATTTGTGCATGTCATCCCCTCTGTGTAAATATTACCTACTATGTACTAGACATTGTGCTAAGTCCTTTATAAGTTTTTTTATCTCATTTGATCCTCACAACTCTATGAGACAAGTGTTATTATTGTTCCCATTTTATAGTTGAGGTAAGTGAGGCAGACAGAGGTTAAATCACTGGCCCAGAGTTACAAAGAAAGTAAGTGTCAGAGATCACATTTGAATTCAGGTCTTCCTGCTGCTGGGTCCAACACTTTATCTACTGTGTTGCTTGGTGCCTCTGAGGGAAAAGGCAAAGGACTATGTCTTTTTGCTTACTTGTATTGCCCTAGCAGAGAGCCTTGTACACAGTTGGTCTGTGGGATATAGCTATTAAATTTTGGAATGAATTAATGAAGGTATTTTCACATTATCACAAAAAACAACTCATCATCATTCTGGCTCTTGGGAAGTTGCTTTTTTCTACCCTGGAATACCATGCTGCTCCTTCAAGCTGAAGGAAAACCACAGTCCAGAATGGATTCTACATCTTCTGCAATTCTCTTATAGTGAGAGACTTTTCTTTTGTCTAATTTCTTTCTTTACTGTTTCCAGTTTAAACCCAACTCACCGATGGACCATCATGTCTTACTAAAAGTTCAATAAACATCAAGCAGACAGTATGTGTGTCTACACATCTCATAATTACTTTATGTTTCTGGTTTATAATCCGCCTATGCAGATTATAAACTACATGGATGTACTTTGCCCTGGTCCTGCATTGGGATGTACTTCGCTCTGGACAGCAAAGGATGCTGAGCCAAATATGATCTAAGAATGCGAGCCAGATGTTTGCTTTTTGGAATAGCCAATAACCTATGTTGTGTTTTTTCCTTTTCTTTCCATGGAAGTTCAAAACTCTTCTAATACCAGTGCATTTTGCCTTCTCAAAAATCCCAGAAAATGCTAACTTTCAGGGTCACTAGACCAACAGCTTTTAAGCCCTGACCTACTTCTCAGTCATACTCCTTCCCTGAAAAAAGCCTTTCAGTAGTGGACAGCCACTTCTGTGGACTGCAATGAGACTGCAGTGACTCACTGAGGAAGATCTGAGAGGAATCTGGACTCTTTATAAAAGGAATAGAGGAGAGAAACTCCATCAGGAAAGGAGATTGATGTATCTTACAATGCTATCCCTGGATAACATTCCCAGACCAAATTCAACTTAGCATCTCTTGTGCTCCATAGTTAAAAAAAAAAAAAAGGCATTTTGATACAGTAGCAGGGGTGTATTCTCAACCAAAAACTTACTCTTCAGCAGTAAAAGCAAATTTGATAAGACATAGAACATTGCAACTCAATCCAACATTTATTAAGCACTGCTATGAACAAAAAAAAAATAAAATAAAAACGCCTGCCCTCAAGGAGCTTATATTGTGAAAGCACACACACAAGCACACACTCAAGGAGAATCAGTTTGAGAGAGTACCTGACTTTTCACTTTTAGGACAGGCAACTGAATATTTATTCTTTATTTGTGTTTGCTAATGACCCATTCAAGTTTGCATACATGAGCAAATAGAAAAATCCCTGACTCCTAGAAACAAAAAATCCTGAAGAGAAGAAAACACTGAGCCCTGAGTGCGTTGCTCAAGTCTAGCACCCCCCTCTATTCATCTCAAAAAGTACATTCTTCAGTCTTTGCTGACATCTATTTCATTTCCATCTCAATTAACTTGTTATGAGCTCCTTAGTGAAGATGATGAAGGCTCCAAACAAGAACTACTCAGGCCATACTAGTTATGTGTTCTTTGACACATTTCCACTGCACCCAACTTCTGGTTAGACTGAGCAAAGCTACCTGAAATCCTGCCAAAGATGCAGGCCAGATGAGACTGGATCCACAGAGAGCAATGGCAGCCAGGTGGCTCAACACAAACACCAGAGATTTCCAAAGCAAGAATCATTCATCCTCTGTGCTTGTCTGATCAGATAAGCAATAAAAATAAGAAAGCAAGGTATGGAAGATGGAGAAAGAAAAAAGAACAGCCAATAACCATTGACTCATCCTTTTTGTTGTTTGGGGTTTTTTCCATCTACATCACACAAGGAGTATATTGTTCATTCTTGGTCTCTGTATTATGTCCACAAGTGTGAAAGCCATGATGGTTCTTGGAGAGACGGTTCATTTTTCTCTGGCCCAGAAAGTACCATAGAAAATTCTTTGATTCTCTTGCTCTGTTCTTACTTCTGGAAACAAGTCAGCTTCTACAAATACTGCTGCAAGATATTAACCTAAATGCTTTGAAAAAAATGCCTTTCCATATTTTTCTCCAGTACACCATTACTTTAAAATTGGAGATTAAAAATGGAAAGCATTTCACTGGCTTTATCCTAATGTGGCATTTACACATTCTTCCATACCGTTTCCATGCACTCACCAGACTCACATCGATTCTAAGTGCATTGCAAAGCCTAGAAAGGCATTTTATTCTTTCCAGGTGTGCTCAACTGGTTTATTTATGGTCTGACTTCCTTTCACAGTGTGAGAAACCCTAGCTTTCTGCCAGCTGCAAAGGATTGTTAAGAAGACGCATTTTTAAGTTAAAAAAAATATATAGCAACACTTTTTCCCCTCTTCCACACTTCACACACCTTCTTGCTTTGGTGATTTTGTGACATGTCTAAACAGGCATTTAACTGCATTCACCATCAAAGAAGGTGCCCCATGCAGACTACGGTACATTATCATAATGAATACCAGAAAGCAGAAAATAAGAGGGGAAGCCTCAGGGTTGTTAACTCTGGTCCATGTTGTCCTTTCTAAGGGGACTCATATCATTCAAGGGAGAAACAGAACATAATGGAAGCATTTTTCCTCCATGTTAAGGTTCTAGAGAGACTGGACACCCCAACAAATGAGAACAGAGTTGTACCCAATCCAATTCGGAAAACCTTTATGTGTATGTATATAACCCCCTCTATATTAACACAAGCAATGGAGAAATCTACTTTAAACTGTTTTCTCACCCATGTCTAATATCAGCAAGCTCCCCAATGGCACAAATCCCAGTCTGACCACAGAAATATTTTGAAGGAAAGGTCATCATTCCTCTTTTGCCTGCCACATCATCCATGACCTATGAAAGCCCCAACAGGAGAGAGGTAAAGGGAAGAAACATTTTTTTAATAAAATATCAGCACCAGAAAACTAAATTTCTGTCCATTCAAACTTCCCTTTGCATAATCTTACATGTGACAGGCATTTAATGTCTGCTGGACCGAATAACCAGTGATCTCTCAGAAAATGGAAGGAAATTCCAATGGAAAAAGAGAAATTTCTAATTATTTGCAAACTGTTGATATGTATGTGTATATGTGGTTCAATCTGAACTAGAATTAAAAAGCAGGTAGAAGGGAGGCAGGAAGGAAAGGGAAGAGGAAAAGGGAAGGGAAGTTGAAGAAAAGCCAGGCAAAAGTGATGGAGGTGAGTAGAAAGAGAAGAAAGAAAGAAAATGAGAAAATGCAGGGAGAAATGAAGAAAGTGACAGAGAAACAGGGAAGGAAGGAAGGAAGGAAGGAAGGAAGGAAGGAAGGAAGGAAGGAAGGAAGGAAGGAAGGAAGGAAGGAAGGAAGGAAGGAAGGAAGGAAGGAA
Organism: Antechinus flavipes; assembly: GCF_016432865.1. NCBI lineage: Eukaryota > Metazoa > Chordata > Mammalia > Dasyuromorphia > Dasyuridae > Antechinus > Antechinus flavipes. Next base: position 47,176,462 of record NC_067399.1, read on the forward strand.
GGAAGGAAGGAAGGAAGGAAGAAAAAAGAGGAGAGGAGAGAAGAGGAGAGGAGAAGAGAAGAGAGAAGAGAAGAGGAGAAGAGAGGAGAGGAGAGGAGAGGAGAGGAGAGGAGAGGAGAGGAGAGGAGAGGAGAGGAGAGGAGAGGAGAGGAGAGGAGAGGAAAAGAAAGAAAGGGACAAGGTAGGGAGAAACATAGGCAAGAGAGAGGGAGGGAGAAAAAAAAAGGAGAAAGGGAAAGAGACAGAACAAAATCCCATCACTAAACAGGTTACAAGGATCTATAAAATATAATTTTAAAAATCAGCAAATACAGATGATATAATCTTAGAAAATTAGTGGATATTGTTCAATAGTTTCCTTTCTTTCTTTAACAAAATAAAAGGAAAGTCAAAATTGGTTGAGGTAGGGTGGGGGTGAAAGTAGTTAATAGAGAATGAGCTCACATAATTTAGGACTCCACAGGATCTTTATGGTTTCAAAACTTTCCCCATAGAGTTGAGTCTTTGGAAAAGCTCATCAGAGCTCCTTTCAATCTTTGAGGATACTGGCACTCTTAGGATGGAGTTGTTAAACAGTCTGGCCATGCCAAAATTCATCATAGCACTGCCCCAGGGAGGCTGCGAGCTGCCTGACCCGAGCAGACTCAGAGTGGGACTGGAACAAAAGACAAGCATCAATTTCAAAAAGAACCACAGGAAGCATCTGCATCAGGATGAAGAGTGTTGAGGATGGAGCTGGAAGACAGTGGGAGTGAAGAGCGAGCTAGATAGAAATGGCAGAGAGCCCATGGAGGAAGGAGGTGGTCTCAGGCTTATAGGAAAAGGCATATATCCAGTTGCTAGGCAGTGGTCAATCCTATCTCTATTCACGTCTTCCAGACATTAAAATGGAATGGTCAGAAAGAAAGAAAAGGAAGAAATGAAAGAAGGAAGGAAGGAAGGAAGGAAGGAAGGAAGGAAGGAAGGAAGGAAGGAAGGAAGGAAGGAAGGAAGGAAGGAAGGAAGGAAGGAAGGAAGGAAGGAAGAAACAGAGGGAGGGAGGGAAGAAAAACAAAAAAAGGAAGAAAAGAAGAAAGACGGGAGGGAGGGAGATGGAGGGAAAGAAAAAATAAATAAAGAGAAAAAGGGAAAGGAAGGGAAAGGAAGGGAGAAAGAGGAGACAGAGAGGGAGAGGAGAAAAAGAAAAAGAATAGGAGGAGGAGAGATAGACAGAGAGACAGACAGACAGATAAGTGAAGACTGAAGAAGAATAGCTGCCTGAAAAAAGTAATTTCAGGTTTATCAAAATGAAGTGTCAGAAATCTCTATGTATACAGTATATAGACTATGCAGCCTGGTTAATGGAAAGCTATTCATTTTCTTGAGCTGTCAAGTATTGTTACTGATTGTTAATGGCATTAATATCTCTATCACTTAATTTATTTTATTAATCCCATTCAGGCTTAACATTACTAGCATATGACTGTAAATAGCAAGAATAATGCCATCAAGGTTAATATCAACGATGCTGAAGGGTATTATGTAAAACACAGCCAATGAGCAGCTAGATGACAGGCTCCTATAAACTCTTATGTTGTTTTAAACAAAGGTCTTGTTCAGATTCACAAAAGTGTTATCTTAAGGAGCAAGAGAAGATAAAGTATAGCATATACTTACCTCACAAGTCCCTTGAACATTATTTGTCATCCTCCAACCTGACAAAAACCAAGCAGCTCAAAGCCAAATCAGCATCTTAAGAAATATTTGGAGTGTGTTTAAAATAAAATGCAATTTTAAATATTCTTTCTCTCCTTTTTTCCTTCCAATGTGATAAGATCCTTTCAATTAAATGCAACTTTTTACATGCTTAATATTTTAAATAATGATCATGTTAATATATGAACCGGTAGTTTAATTATAAATACTAATACATTATACAATCAAATGGCAGTACATACATAAAGAAATGGAGATCCGACTTTGGTATGTTTCTTGCTTTGTTGGGTCACTGACCCGAACTGTTTTCAGTGTGTGGTCCTCATATAGACATCTAGACTGAAACTAATTAGGGATACCCTTAATAGCATGACACATATTCAGAAAAGATCGTTCCTCCTCACTTTCTAACTGATAACATCAAATGATTCCAGAGCTTATACATTTTTATTCTCATAGGTTTATATAAGAGAAGCAGACATAGACATAGCAGATTAGAGACCACTGACTTATTCTTGTAGGTTCAAGTTCCATGTGATGTATGTCAGCTGTATGGAACCACAGGCAGGTCACAACCTTCTAGGCAATTCTCAAAGATGTTAAATTACAGAATGGCTGTGTCTGCTTCAGTGAAAGGAATTTTAATACCAATAGTTTACTACATTAATGAAATGATAGATTAGAAATATTTTTAAATTAACTAATTATGTGAATAAAGTAGACAGCAAATTTTCTTCAGAGCCAGGATGACTTGGGTTCAGCCATGCTTCAGAAACATACTGACTGTGTCCTCCAGGACAACTTCCATTGCCCCAGATAACTCTTAAGATTAAAAATTATAGAATACCTGATGAGCTGCATTAACTGATTTTTCTTACCAGAAGCCTTTAATACTGATGAGATCAAAAACATAAATTTAGACTCAAGTTCTAAAACAAATCCCCCTCAAAAATCAAATCAAAACAAAACTTTTTTTAAAAATCAAGCAGTAAAAGAGTGAGGTATATTCCTTGTCCAATGGAATATTCTACTAATATTGAAAAATGTAGCGGTGACATAGTTTCTATTCTACCTTAATAATGAGTTCTGTTATCATAAATTCAATGAATAGGACAATAACAATGAAAGAATAAATTAGGAATAATGGCTTTGAGATCATTAAAACGTTTAAAGTTTTATAATATGCAAAAACTTCATAAATGTGGAGAAAAAGTTAATAAAGTTGCTCATCCAGGATAAATTATGATTGAATGGGAAGATAGATAGATAGATAGATGAAAGAAAGAGAGAAAGAAAGAAAGTGAAAAAAGAGAAAGAAAGGAAGAAAGAGAGAGGGAGGGAGGGAAAGAGGGAAGAAGAAAGGAAGAAAGGAAGGAAGGAAGGAAGGAAGGAAGGAAGGAAGAAAGAAAGAAAGAAAGAAAGAAAGAAAGAAAGAAGAAAGAAAGAAAAAGAAAGAAAGAAAGAAAGAAAGAAAGAAAGAAAGAAAGAAAGAAAGAAAGAAAGAAAGAAAGAAAGAAGAAAGAAAGAAAGAAAGAAAAGGGAGGGAAGGAAGAAAGGAAGGAAGGAAGGAAGGGAAGGAGGGAGGGAGGGAGGAAGGAAGGAGGAATGATAATTAATAGAGAAATTGATTAGATATCAGTGTTATAGATATATAGATATATTCGTGGGACACATCTGTAGGGCATTTAGAAAGCTCAGTCAAACTGATTTAAGGTTGAAAATAAAAATAATTTCTATAGTTGGACAGTTCTAGCAATGATCTCAGGATTTTAAAAGATCAAAAAGGAATCCTCTAATGTGCTAGGCAGGTCCTCCAAAGAGGACTTCAGAAAAATATGAACAATAATACCAAAAAAACAGGTACTGAGTGAGAATAAAATTTGTATGAGTTGAAGAGTAGGATAAAAGAAATGCATTAATGTCAATATAAACATCACAAGGGGTACTGCAGCAGAGAAAATACCAGGTCTAGAGTCAGGAACTTCCTAAGTTAAAATTTGCCCTCAGACACTTACTAGCTATGTGATTTGGGCAAGCCACTTAACCACATTTGCCTCAGTTTTCTCATCTGTAAAATGATCCAGAAAAGGAAATGACAGACCATTCCAGTATTTCTGCCAAGAAAATCCCAAATAGAGTTACAGAGTTTCAGATGACTGAAAAATGACTAAGCCACAAAAGTGCAACTCAGAAATATATTAACTGAATTATTTACTAATTTGCCTAATCATTAACTAAATAGAGAAGTAGAAGACTCAGGTTCTAACTTCTAACACATACAGGCTGTGTGACACTGGGTGAATCAATTAACCTCTCAGTGCTTTAGGCAAATAAGATTCTAAGTTGCAGAGAAGGCTTTCCTGCATCGGCTGGAGAGTTTCCTGTACTAATAAAAACACAAGTCAAATCTTTAAACATATGAAAAATAGAAACAAATTTAGCACACTCTGAGAGGGAAAATATACAAACACATTTAAGCTTTTTAAGTGTTTGGTTTATTTAAAAATAAATGCTTGTATGCCAGAATTCTCCAATACATTTTCTAGCAATCTAGGTTTTTATTTATTCAGTAGTTTGTCCTCAACAATATAGCAAGTTCTTTTAGGGAAATGGCTTCATTGTCTACAAATTGGTCATAACTCAATTCTCTCCTAATTTTGTATCAAATCAGCAAATACTGATTGAGCAACAATTGGATATGAAGTCTTGAAAAGTCTTAGATGGGTCCCTATCCTCATGGAGCTTATATAGTATTTAATAGTTGGGTAACATCATAAACATCTGAAAAGTAACATAATAGCTTAGGTAACAGCAAATATCACAGAGGAAGCCCTTGAAACCTGGTAAAACTAGAGACAAGAGCATTAATAGCAAAATTATTTTTTCTTTAAAAATAAAGTAGAACAATCAAGGAAATGCCAGTGATTTTTATTTTATTTATCTTGTTGTGGGTGACATTTTACTCACTATTTTTTTATGAAGCATTATGATTTCCCTTCTTATTATTGTCCTAAGAGGTATAATGGGAAAAGATAGACATCCCACTGAAAGCATAAAATGTGCACAGTCGAAATGGCGGCAGTAAGAAACTCAGAAAGGAATATTGGCCAGAGCTAATGATTACATTCAAGTTCTAGTCAACTCTCTGACTTTACATATTGCTGGTTATTGGAAAGAGTATGGAGGATGCCATATCAATCATCGCCTTTCAGAAAAATCCCCATTAAATCTATTTTTGTCAACAGAAGAGCATTTCTGATTCTGCAAATCACGTCTCCCTATCAAAGAAACACACTTGTTCCCAAATCAAGATATAATGGGAAGAACGCTGGATGTTAGAGTTAAAGGACTTGAGTTCCTATCTCACCCTTGTTTTTTCCAGCTTAGTAACCTTAAGCAAATTATTTTATCTTTCTGTCTTTGGTTTCCTCATCTATAAAATAAGAGGATTTTGCCCACATCAGTTCTTTTGTGTCATGGACCTCTTGGGCAATCTGTAAAACCAATGAATTCCTTATTAGAATAATATTTTAAGTACATAAAGTATAATACATAGGATGACAAAGGAAGCCAATTATATTGAAATATAACCCTCAGAATATATTTTTAATTGTGCAGTCCCAGTTTACAGGTTAAAAAAAAACCTCTATACTAAACTATTTCTGGGGTCCATTCAAGCTCTAAATCTTGTGATTTATAATTAAAAGGCAGGAGAATAAAATGATGTTTCTTTACCCAATATGGACACCCATGGCACAGTGATAAGTGTAAAGTTCTGACCTCAAACAGATAAGTCCTGTGTACAACCAAAAGAAATCAAATAAGTTTACACAAGACAAGCTCCCTAGGCACTTGGGTTTAACAAGCCACCTGACAATATGAGACCATCACCTTTTTCCAGTTATGGTGCCCAAAGGAAGGAGAAAAAAATGGGGCAATGAATGACCACTTAGAGAAGAAGGAGATTCAACAAGAAACAAAGTCTCTGTTCTAAATGAAATTCCAGAAGGCCACCAAGAGCCTAGCAGCTGGGCTCGTGCATAAGAGGCTCTCAGAATCCAAAGTCCTATTTACACCTCCAGGCTGGATTTCTAAAGGCGAAGAGAACATGTCACTTGGATGCATTTGGATGCCAGTGATTTACTATTCTCACTACTTTATTTTTCAGGGAATAGGTTTTTTAAAAAAGAAGAATTCAGGCTATAAAATACCTTTCTGTTCATTTTTCATTGATACCACTTCAGAGGTTAACAAAGTTTGCGAAGGCTCAGAATTTTTTTAAGTGTTTTTTCCAAAGCAGACTTAGAAGGCCGAGTCCTAGAGTCCTGAGTGGCCCATCATCGGAAACCCTTCTCCCTTTGTTACATCTGCCTTGCCTTCCTCTGAAGAACTGAATTAGATATGGGGGAGGGGGCAGAGAATAGGCAAGGGGGGTGGGAAAAAAAGCTTGTGCAGGAATATATTTTCTATGTCTGGATAAGGGAACAGTATTCTAGGTGATTGCTTGGTTTTCCCATTGTTCTCCGCTGCCATGCAGAGATTCATAGAGTGGCTGAAAAGATCTCTCTCTTTTTTTCTTTCCCCTCTAATTCTTCACTCCCCCCACAGACCCTCCAAATCACCCCCTCCCCCTCTAATCCCTTTTTCCTCCCCCTTCATGGTGCTTATTCCATTCCGGGGGAAAAAAAAGTAATTTGTCTGTTTTATTTATGATGCAATGAAGGTATGCTGAACGCATCAGGATACCCTGACACCGGTCAAACTATCTGTCAGCAAAGAGGAACTGCCTTCATACTCCAATGAGTGTATATTTTAACCATTTGTCTACCACAGCACAACAGGAGGACATCCATTTGGATGCTGGGGTTTGTCAGGCACAAATATATATATATATATATATATATATACACATATATACACACACACACACACACACACATATATATACACATGTGCACAAAATGTATATGTACATATACCCATATACATATTCACATATGTGAATATGTGTTTGTGGGATGTGTATATATGTTGACATATATATATAAGCCTATTTACATATATTTAATCACAATGATCGAAACTTGAAGCTAACATATTTTTAATCAATTCTTCACTTTCCCCTAACCTTGCCTTTTTTTTTCAGGTAAATACAATTGTTTTCCTGTGATCTGGTATTTTTTTTTTAATTGAGCATTCATAGATCAGCCCCTAAATATGCGAGATAAAAATTAGTTGATCCAATGAACTCAAATTGATAGAATGTTTAGAACTAGGCAGATCTTTATCACGGCAATGCCACAGGTTCCAAAATACTAAACATGAAAGTATAAATGGCTGAATTTTGAAGAGAAAGGAAAAATAACTACTCCTCTGTAAAAGGAGAGATAAATGAAAAGAAGAGGGGAAAAATTCATTGGACAGATGAAGGGTAATAATGAAAAAGTTTGGGGAAAGAAGATGACCTTGCTCTTAAGCTTTGAGGCATACAGAAATTGCATTCTATCACAGGACTGATTAGGAAAAAAGTTATTAGATATTTGATAGTTCATTAGTTTAGTGTTCATCAAAGAATTTTTCTTTATAAATGTCAAATTGGGATCAAAAAGAAAAAAAGGATTTCACATCAGCAAACTGAATAGGCAAGGAGGTCAGATGATTCCATTTTTTTCCCTTCTCCTTTTCCATTAATTGTTACAGGCTCTGTTGGCATCCCTTTTGACCTGCTGGGTTGCCTGCTGCCTATATACAGGAGAAAGATAAAGTCCCTATAATTTTACCAAGCTCCCATTGCATTCAGCATGTACATTTTGATTTTCCTCATCCACAGTTATTTAGCTATCCACAATATGTCATTCTCTTTTTTAGACGTCAAAGCATACAATGAATTTTTAAAATTATACTTTTTTAAATTTATCATTAAATTATACTCCAATGATCAAAATGAAACCCAGAATAATATGATCATGTCCTACAATGGCTTATGAGACAAGATTTCTAGAACCAATGAAATTTTTGCTGAGTTAAAATATTTCAAAAACTGCATATGAGTCTTATTTAAAAAAAAAACAACAGGTTGTGAAATGTAATGTAATACACATATATTGCATAGAATAGAAACAAAGACCTAGTGAACAAGAGAATGTGATGAATAATTATTAAGCTTCATTATTGTTATTATTATTGATTATTATCATTATTTTAAATCTTCAAATGCCTTTCACCTACAAACCAAAGAAATGGCAAAAGTGAGGAGAAAAAAGGAATGGCTTCTTCTTTGGTATAATAAGAGAAAAAACAGGAACAGTGGCATCAGACAGAAAGAAGGGTCTCCAAGCAGTAAAGGCGCAGGGAGACCTGAATAATTAGAGGTGGGTGGCTCCTGTCCACACTCAGCTGTGGATAATGGAGAGAAAAGGCATAAATGAGAATAAAATAGTAAGCAATGGGGCCAGTCGGAGCTCTCACTGCTCCTGTTTTTTAAATGAGAATTAAAATGAGTGGTACTGATGTTTCTAAAAATGATAGGATTGTGCTTTGGGGGATTTGTTTTGTGTGTTGTTTTGTGTGTTGCTACATTACTTCTTTTTTTAAGTTGCAAGCTTAATCCAACACTCTTTTCACATCTGGAAGTCAGCTTCAAATGAAAGACGTAAGTGTATTTATCGTGATTTTTAAAAAGCTCACATTAATTTTCCAGCTGCCCAGCTAGTATACACAGCTTCTTCTCTACACACAAGATTCCAAGGATGTGTAGAAGGGGAGAGAAAGAGAGAGAGAGAGAGAGAGAGAGAGAGAGAGAGAGAGAGAGAGAGAGAGAGAGAGAGAGTCGAGCCGTATGGATTCGGTTATGTGCATGATCCATTTCATAGACTATAAAAGTAAACATATTTCAGGAAGGGTAATAATTTACAAATAGCTGATTAGGTGTACCTTACGGGACAGGGAGGATAAAACTAGATTGAGGTATGTTTTTATTTGGGACTAGGGAAGGATAGTAAATGTAATTTGTATATCAAAATAAAGCTACTGATGAGTTCTATCAGCATTAGTGGCACAAGGACTAATTTCATGGGCTAAAGAATCCCTATTCAATTTTCACTGAAAATCACCAGTTCACCCCAACATTCATCCAACTTAAAATAAAAACTAGAGTGCTTAAATGATATCCTCTGTATTTGTTGAGCTGCTACATCTTATTTCAGCCTCCAATTCCCTTTAAATTTCACTCATTCAAAAACCAAAAGAGCCTAAATCAAACAAAATTATTTGGTCTTAATTTAGACAATTTGAAGCAAAGAAATGATATATCATGTATAATGGTTGAATTCTCGTTTTTACAATTTATGATAAATCTGATATCAGAATTTTTAATGATGATGCTATCCTAACCTCTGGGGTGGTACAAACAACATTAATATGACTGACTATTTAATTGCTAAAAACTTGTTAAAGATAGACTCTGTGATATTAAGAGAAATCATTGGCAAAGTAATCTATGCTGCTCTAAACCTTTGTGTGTATTTTATATTTCAAAAGGTTCACAATTTATATTTTCCAAATAATTTGGATTGTGCTAAGAAGGAAGACCTCATCATCCCAAAGCAAACTGGATTAAACCTCAAGTTAGAAACTGACAACATTGCACCACGATTTTCTTCTCTTCAACTTATTGTCCTCCCATTTTGCTGCTCTGATTCTACCTGCCTCCACTGCAGCCAGCCATCATAAATTGCACTCTACAAAATAGAATGAGATTTGAATGCTGTCTTCAAAATATATGTCAAAAAAAATTTTTTTCAATCATTACAGGTTGGTTCTCTTAGCATACAGAAAACACACTCTTTTTTTGTATTCACATTCTTCCATTTGTTGTCTCTCTATATGATATTTTCACATTAATAAAAACATGCCTAGAGAGAAGAAAATAACTAAACTACACTTTGTAGAACCAACTAGTCTCAAATTCACATTTTCAAACACACACCTTTAAAAAAAAAAGAGGAACTAAAAATGCTTGCAAGTAAATAGGAAGACAAATAGCAAAAGAGAAATTCTCAGAGGTATTTCACAACTTGCATTAACAATGTGAATATCAGTGTGGGCTGCAGATTCCTATAATATTCCCAAGACAAAAGTTTTTGAGCATTTTCCCTTTATTAGCTATTGTGTTCTTAAAGAAGCCTTTTATGTATTTCTTTTATAGAGATATATACTTTTTCAACAAATGAAAATTGTATGTTCTCTAATATTTATGAATCTCCATATCAGAAAGGAGTTATTTGCTCCCCCCCAGTGAAGCTGATTTATTGAAATGATAATTTCTTGCTTGATCATTTTTCACACTTTAAAAATCAGCCTCAACAGTATCTGTAAGCACTTTCCCCATGGTCAGCAGAAAGGGAGACTCTTCTGAGAAGTCCAGAAAAACAGCTATTGAATTGTTTCGGAACTGGGGTGTTGTGTATTTATCTCAGCACCCGTTACACTTGTTTCCCGTGCCTCATCTCCAAGAGCTCTGACCCTCTTCTAGAATAGCCACCTCTATTTAATCCATTCCTCTCTTAGACAGGGACGTCCATCAGCCAGGGTGGAAATATTACCAAAAGAAATATCTACCCTTTGAACATTTTTTTTCAGATTGAATATCTTCCTCTGAAGTGGAAACCCCTTTAAACTAAAATTAATTTCTGGGATTTTTAAAATAGGTGATCAATTCTACTTTCTTTGCATTCTCAATGCATTTTTTTTTTACCCTCCAATTCTTTATATTACTAGATTTTCATCCTCCATCTGAGTCTGATATTCCTCTTATTCTCCTGATTACCATCCCCCCCCCCACTTGGGACCATATTTGTTATCTCTCCAGCTCACTGCTTTATTCACAAACGCTTTCAATCTTAAAAAAAAAAAAAAAAATGGTCAGCAAAACAATACGCAATGTTCGTAGGATTGCATGCAAACACACTTCTATATATAATATCTATAATTTCCTAATATATCAGTTGTTCTTTCAGGTATACTCATTCCCTAGAAGAGGAATTATTTGCATTCACGGTTTTAAAAAAATAATTATGCATACATATATGCATGTTCTCCAAGCTCAAACGCTAAGCCCTGCCCTGGCGATGGGTTGCATTTTGTGGATAAAGACTGCCCTCTGCAGGTGGAAATACATCCCCAACAGATATTTCAGGTACTCTCAGACTTCTGCATTAAAAAAAAAAAAAAAAAAAAAGGAGGGGGGGGGGGAGGTTGTAATCCTGAAAAGACAAACAAATAAGCTCCTAAATGGATTTGTTCGTTGAACATTGCTATATTCTATTTGTTTGCCCTAAAAAAAAATAAAGTTCATGCTCTAACAGTGACTATTTGGGCTTCTCCTAGAATATTTATAACGCTCAAAATAGGCAGAAGAATTGTTTTTAAAAAGAAAAGGTCAGTATTCGTACTACTAGCCACACAATTTGAATTGTGTGAGTCTGATTGATTGATCTGTTTAATTCATCCCCCACCCAACCCCAAATTGAGCCAGGACAAAACAGTCTAAAAAAGAATTCCAATTCTGAGTGAATCCCAATCCCTTAGGTATTCAATAAAAACCTCTGGTCTAGATCTTGCCTTTAGGTCTTAGAGCCTTGGGGAAGGAGAGATGGCTCATCAGAGCTATGGAACTTGCAGCGGGTTTTGAAATTGTGCACTATATGGGTAGGAGGGATCAAAAAAACGTGTCCAAATGTACCTTCAGTGAATTTATTTATTTTTTTCAATTAAAAAAAAAACACAACAGCTGCAGCAACAAGCAGGCAAACAGAGCTCAAGCTACACACTGGAGTCTACTTTCAGTGATTGAGTCATCACCCCTGAAATTTAAGATTTCTAATGGAAAGGATGATAGATCCTAAGAGAAGACAACTCGTGATAGTGAATTCACCTTGATTTCAGTCCATCAGTGCTCTGATTGCATCCTGGGTCGAGATGTCTTGTACTGAATGTTTCCCTAGAAACTACTTCTAGCCACCAAAGAAAAAAAGGTGTCTGTTTTTTAGTTATCTGGGACAAGGGGAAAAGTTCTAAAATGTTCTAAAATGGGTTTGAAAAATGATAAAACAGAGCTTTTTTGATATTGAGGGGGAAAGACTTCTTTCATTGCTCCCCTCCTTTAAACTACCTAGCTTCTGCTAACCTCCTAATAACAGACTTTATTCCTTGAGACTCTATATAAGACCAGCAGGGGGGCTGATGAAGTGCTCATTTTTTTACATCAGTCTTATAAATTGTTCTCCCCATTAATTGTTTCCATGGAAACAATACATTTGGCTGATAAGGGACTCCTGATTTTTTTAAATAGGATTCTTAAAAAATTATAGGATGAGATGTTGCAACTCCCCAACAACAGCAAAATCTCATATAAGTTCTAGCCCAATATATGATTAATTTCTTGTGTTTAAAACAATATTGGATTAAGTCCAAATTAAATGGGAGATATAAAAATATTTAAATGTTCAAAAAATTGCAAAAAGCAAGTATTCCACAACATCCCAGAAGAATGTATATAAATATCTCCTAGCAAAATATAGTCACAAAAATATGACTGGAGAACAATAATTCAGAGCCTTAACTAATGATTTAAGCACAAATATTCCTTGATAACTGATCAGATCTCCCAACAAATGCTAGATTAATGGGCAAGGCTTTTCACTTCTCCATCCCCAGCTCTGTTTCTTACCCTCGCCTTCAGTGGACATTAATGCATTATCCATATACATTCTCTTTTTCTCTTGTTTTTTCACTCTTTGCTCCCACGGTGTTTGTAACATTCAGAGCAACTTTGTTTTATTTTCTCTCTCTCTCTTTCCTAGTCAGAAAAGTGCCTGTATTATAGGATCTAAGTCCTTGCATGCGAGCATATTTAATTTGGAAAATGTGTGGGTAAATACCACTTGTTATGAGATTAGTTAACAGCTGCAGTCTGCTACTGTGGAAAGCAGTTTTGTACAAAAGACTTAGCAACAAAAATGTGCCCATCTCTTGACATTTAAAAAAAAACAAATCTCCTCTAGCCTGTTTCTTGGATCTGTAATGGATAAGTTTCTTGCAGAATTATATCAGTATATGCTTAATAAAGGAAAATGTGACTTTGAACCAACCATTGGCTGGATTCACTCAAAGTTGGCTGATTTTTCTAAACCCTGAATGGAGGTTATTCTTAATTATAACTCTCTCTAAATGGGTTAAAATACTCAGGAAACTAGTTTGACTACATCCTCCTTCTATAACCTTCTTCATACTCAATTCACACCCTTTCATTTTCTATGGTCCTATGACCAAAAAAATTCTTCTTACTAATACAACCCCCTTCTGAAGTAGAATTTAATTCCTTGAAGCGAGGGATTATTCTCTCTCTCTCTTTTTTTCTTTTTCTCTAATATTTAGTATAGGGATTGACATATAATTGACACATAATAGATACATGGTTCTGGAATAGAAAACCACATTATACTAAAGGAATACACACACATATTAAGCCCATTGAAAGATTTTGTTTTGTTCAGTCTTTTCAGTCCTGTACAATTCTTTGTAATCCCCATTTGGGATTTTTTTTGGCAAAGATATTGGGGTGATTTATCATTTTCTTCTCTAACTTCTCTTTTCTTCTCTAACTCTAACTCTAACAGCTGAGGAAACTGAGGCAACATGAGACCTGCCCAGGACCATAGTCAGCAAGTATCTAAAACCAGAGATGAATTCAGGAAGATAAATTTCCAGGCTTGGCGCACTATACAATATGGCGTCACTTAGTGGCCTCCAAATTAAAATAAGTACATGCATATATAAAGTTATGGGATGTAAGAGGGGAAATGCAGGTAGAGTACATTCCAAGCATGGGAGACAGGGCATGCAAAGGCATGCAGATGAGAAATGGAACGGAATATCACCTATATGGAAGAGTTGGCAAGGAGATATGCTTAGAACAGAGAGTGAATAAATGAGGATTAATATGAAATATAACCTATAATATAGATGGGAGAAGGTTGCAAAGGTTTAAATGCCAGTCTAAGAATTCAGTGTCTGTATAATATATAATACAATATGATCACTTCACTAAATAATTATAAAACAAAATGCTCGGTGAGGTCTAGGAGGAAAAATCATTAGTCACAGAGAGATGAGGAAACATTTCATGGAAGAAATGCCATTTGGCTCAAGGTTCCCATAATAAGGGCAGTGTAATCTGTAAGAGTTGAGATTCTGAACACAATGAAACCATTTCACTGCTTTTTTCTGGTGGAATTAAATCATTCTAGTAATTAGCACATTTTAAAAGAGAGATCTAATTTTGTGTTGCCTTTTTAAACATAATTAGTTTTTGTTATTATTCATTCATTTCAGTCATGTCCACTCTTCACAACCCTATTTGGGTTTTCTTGGCAAAGATACTGTAGTAGTTTGTCAATTACTCCTCCAGCTCATTTAATAGAGCAAGAAACTGAGGCAAATAGAGTTAAGCGACTTGCTTGGGGTTGAGGCCAGATTTTGAACACAGGTCTTCCTGATTTTATGTCTGATGCTCTATTCACTGTACCATCTAATTGCATGATTACTTTTTAAAATCCTTCAAAAAGTATCATCAATTTCAAAAATGTCATTCACAATTATCTCTCTACCCAATCATATACTTAACTTTAAAAAAAATTCACAATATAACATTAAAAAAACTTATCATTCAAAGCATTTTTTAAAAATTTAACAAAAAATTTAAATATCTACTATGTGAAAAGCATAGTGGAACAAAAATAAAAAGTGACAAGTTTCTCCCCTTAACAAGCTTACAATTCATTCAATGGATAAACTATACATATGAATAATTATATTAGATTTTTTTATTTAAGAAATATTTAACAAACACCTACTGCATATAGAAAACTGGAATAGATTAATATTTGGGTAAGCTCATCCATGATATTGTTAATTTTACTTTTTTGTGAAGCAATTAGGGTTAAGTGACTTGCAGAAGTTCATGCAAGTAGGGTGTGTTAAGTATTTGAGGCTGAATTTGAATCCAGGTCCTCCTGACTTCAGGGCTGGTGCCCTATTCTCTATACCATCTAGCTGCCCCAAGGAGAGAAATTTAAACTATATGGCATAGATATTACTAATAGTACTTGATTCCTGATTGGGTGAAGAAAAGAGGAAAGACCTAAAGATGACTGATATTTCAAACTTGGCTAACTTCTCTGTTTCAAATAAATCAAGGAATTTGGAAGGGGCAGATTTTAGGGGGATAATGGTGTGTTCAGCTTAGGGATATGATGAGCTTCAATTTTCAGTAGAAAATGTTAGGGAAGATGTTCAGTAAACAATTCGAAATACAAAATGGAAGACTAGGAACAGTGTAGAACTGGAGGTAAATAATAAAAATGATACTTAAAAGGAGAAGACAATTGAAATGATAATTAAAGCAAGGAGAGTATATAAAAAGCACAGGGGGAAAAGTAAAGGGGGGGGCAAAGAAAGAGCCTTGGGGAAGCCATAATTAATTGTCCAGAGAAAAATCAGTAAAGTATACTAAGCAGAAGTAGTCAGAGTGGTCTGAGGAAAACCAGGAGAAAACAGGATCACAGAAGCAAAGCAAATCATATCAAGAAAAAAGTAATCCTTGGCACTGTCAAATGCTACTCTTAAAAGATTAAAGAGTTTGCAGCTTGAGAAAATACTATGGCAACCTCTAGTAACCACTAGTTACTTTGAAAAAAATATTGTCTTAATAAAAGTGGTAAAGATAAAAGTCAAATACCAGGGGTTTGCAAATTGGATGGGCAGTGAGAAAGCAGAAACAATTAGTATAGATTCCTATTCAGAATTTTAGCATCCAAAAAATTGAAACAATAGTGTTGAGAATAGTCAAGTTAAAAGAAGGCATTTTGTTCTATTTTCAGGATAGAGGGAAACTTGGAATGTTGGTAGACAAAAGAGGACAGAAAAAATTTTATTCATCATAATTTAAATGATAAAATAAATGAGAAATAAAATGATACAAATAAGACTGCTAGCTAAGATAGAAACATGCAAGATCATATATAGATCCAGCTCTTCCATATAAATTTCAGTAAATATATGTGAAAAATTTTCCATGAAAACCAATCAAAAGAAGCATTTGCAAACTCTTTCTATCCAGACCAAACTTTCTCAAAAAGATGATTAGACTATCTTCCTGTAGAGGAAGGTAGAGGCACCACTAGGAAAGATGGATAAATGGAAAGGTAAAGAAAGGGATCAAGATAGGAAAAGTCAAGTAGACTCTGAACTTCTGAAACTGAGGAAGGCAATAGAGGTTGAAAAGATGAGAGTCAATGAAAACGAGCAAAGGGACCTGAAATCAGCCTATGAGCAGGGACCTTGCACCAACTCCAACAATCAGCTGCCTGGCCAAAACATAAGCAAGTCATTACACAAAGAGGTACACTTCTTTGAGGACTGAAAATCGCAGCAGAAGAGCCAATTCAGCATCTGCCAGGAGGGTTATATAGGAAGCTTGAACCCAACTTGATCATCAACTTGCTCCTCCAATAATCTTTTCTGTTGGGGTCATAGCTGAAATTGGAGCAAAACTCAAAATGAGGATTATTCCTAGAGTAGGAGAAAAAAGGCAAAAACCTACAATGAACTACAAGGACACTGAGACAGAAGGCAGTGAATGGGTCACAGTAGCAGTCACCACATCCAAATCAGAAGCAACAATGCCATGCCGACTTACAGAGGGGAACTGACTCTCCCAAATCCCTGTTAAAGTAATAGAGGAGATAAGCAAAAGCACAAATTTCCAAACTGAATGGAGATTGAAAATATGAGTAAAAAGAAGAAAATACAAAATACATTTAAGAAATGCTAATTCCAGTGCAATTAAAAGCAGAGCCTCTGAGAAATAACAAACTGGACCACAAGAACTGTAAAAGTGGCTGAAAGAAATTTAGCAAGAAATAAAAAGTGAAAAGTGAAATAAAATTAGGCTTTGGGAGGAAAAATTAGAAATTGAATAAATTTTATATATATATATAGGGGTAGGGGGGTTGGTGGATGGAGAGAGAGAGAGAGATAGAGAATGAGTGTATATCTTAAATGATAAAATGGGAAACTTTACCAAGTAGTAGATTCTATGAAAAATAGAAAAGAGCAAATTAATGAATATGAAATAAGAAATATGAGAACAAAATAAAAACTTGAAAAAATGGAAGGAAATGTAAGTACCTACTTTAAAAATCAACTGAGCTAGTCAAGATGATATAATTTTAAAAGAACAAAAGTCCCTTAAAACCATGACCAAACAACTAAAAAAAAACTTGAATACCATAGGTAACTTAATCATAGAAGAATATTGTCTAAATATTTTAGAATCAGAAGAAAAAGTGAAAAGAGAAAATAATCTACTAGTCACCTGCTAAAAGAAAACCTAAAATGAAAACAAGAAATATCATAGCCAAAATTCAAAGAATCCTGGTTAAAGAAAAAATACTGTCAGTAAATCAGAAAGCAAGAATTTAAGTACCAAAGCAAAAATTTAAGTCATAAAAGACTTGGCAGCATCCAGCTTAAAGAAAAGAAGAGCCTGGAATATGATATTACAAAAGGTTTACAACCGAGAATCATTTACCTTTCAACACTGAATATAATCCTGTGGCAGGTGGTAGGGATGTTGGGGGAAGAATGAATTTTTAATAGATTAAAAAACTTTCAAGCGTTCCTGTTGAAATTTTAAAAATAAGCAGAAATACAAACAGAAGTTAAGAGAAACATTAAAAGATAAATACATTTAAACTATTTAGAAGGAGCTGAATGATAATACAATGTTTATATGCTAATAGAAATAGGCAAGCATTTTCATATTTCTACTATCCTCAAAGATAATGAATAGAGTTAAATAAGTAAGCAGATGGTTGAGGAAATCTGTTTTATTGATTTTAAAAGGGGAAAGAGAAGGGCGGAGAAAAGGAATGAATCATAGAAGGAAAGAGAGAGCAAGAAAGGGAGAGGAACAATTTTTTTGGGGGGGAGGGTTTGTGTGTATATATACACACATATATATGTATACACACACATATGTATACACATATACACACATATATTTGGTATTCAAATATAAGTATTTATAAACATTGAGGAAGGATTGGGAGTACTGGATATCTTCAAGATCTCAGATATGAACTGTATTAACTGTATTTAAAGAAAATAATTGACATTAAGAAATTAATGAAATAACAGATAATTTTATTAAAGAAAATGACAATAAGAAGAAAGTATATTAAAACTTTTAAAATGTGACCAAAGTAGTTTTTAGAGACAAATCTATATCTCTAAACATTTTCAATGACAAAAGATAATATAGATGAATGAATTTGGTGACTTAAAAAAATAGAAAAGCAACAAATATTTAAAAAAAAACACATAAATATAAAAATCCAAAAAGAGAAAAGAAGAAAAAAAAGAAAAAATTAAAAATTCCTATTTAAATTTAAATTTAAAAATTAGAGTTGTTTTATTGAGTGGAAAAAGACTAATATATTAGATAAACTATTACTTATTCTGGAAAATAATTGCCAATAATACAATTAAAATAGCAAAACTTACAACAAATGAACTATTTGCTGTGTGCCAGGAAACATAATTTAAATAAAATAGATACATACTTTGCAATACATAAAATACACAGATTATCAGAAAAAAAGAGAGAGAGTTTAAATAACCTGATATCAAAGGAAAGATATTAAATTCCTAAAGAGTTATAAGGGGAGCAAATAAATTTCCAAAGGGAAACAATCCTCCTTCTGTGACATAGTCTTGATACCTAAACCAGGGAGAAATGAGTCAGAGAAAGAAAATTGACAAATACCTCTCATGAAAAGTGATTTTTAAAAATATCGAATATTATCAAAGAAGTTACAATCACATAATTAAAAGTTTTCATATACTATGTTCAGAATAGATTTATGTGAGTAATAAAGCAATTGTTCAACATTAAGAAAAGTTAATAGGCCATATTAATAACAAAAACATTAAAATCATAGAATTATATCAATGAAAGAAAACCTTTTAAAAATATGTATGATCAGGCACAACTAGTGGCAGTGGATAGAGCACCAGCCCTGAAGTCAGGAGGTCCTGAATTCAAATTTGATCTTAGAGAGACTTTACACTTCCTAGCTGTGTGACCCTGGGCAATTCACTTAACCCCAATTTCCTCGGAAAAAAAAATGTGTGATCCTTTTATGTTAATATTATATAGATAAAGCAGAGGAATAATGAAACTTTCCTTAAGATGGTAAACAGTATCCCTCCAAAATCTAGAGCAAACATCATCTGACTGCCCAATCAGATTAGGGGGAAAGGAAAGGTATCTGTTTTTTCCCACTATTATACGATTTGGTTCTAAGAACATGAACAAAAACAACAAAATCATTGCTCTTTGTAGATGATGCAATGGTTTACTTAAAGAACCTTGAGGATTCAACTAAATTTCAATACAAACAGTAGTTTCTGCAAAGTAGCAGTATGTAGAATAAACCAACAAAAATCATCAGTTTTTCTATACATTACCAAGAAAACCTAGAAAAAGAGGTACAAAAAGAAAATCTATTTAAAAGTACTATAGAATATATGGTAGTTATTATTCACTTGCCAAAAGAAAAACACAAGAATTATATGAATGCAACTACAAAAATTTTTTTGCAGAAATAAAGGATGACAGAGATCATTCATATTTTTAGACATTCTAATATAATAAAAATGATAATGCTAAATAAATTAATTTATAGATTCAATGCCATGCCTATCAAACTACCAAAAGGTAATTTTATAGGACTGGATAAAAGTATAGCAAAATTCATCCTGGGTAACAAAAAGTCAAATGTCTCAAGGGAAGTAATTAAACAAAATGTACGGGAAAGAGGGCAATACCAGATCTCAAACTATTATTGTTCATCCTTCATTTTCAAAGGGTAACAATGACATCATAAGGGTGTTTATCTTGATTTAAGAATGAATTAGAATTCAATGAAGCAGAGCTATACAAGTTCTTCAGCCTTTCTCTTCCAGAGTCGTCAAAGCCCAGTGGCAAGATAAAAAACAATGTTATTGGCAATGGCCCAGGATTCAGTGTCCTTGGTGTCTGACCAAGCTATTCTATAAAGCAGTAAGCATATAAATAATTTTATGCTTGTTTTCTTTTAAATAAAAAAGTGATCAATGGAGTACATCAGGTATACAAGATCCAATTGAACACACTAAAATAGTTTGACAAGCCCAAGAACACAAATTCATGATTAAGGACTCTCTTTTTGACCAAAAACTTCAGGGAATATTGAAAAATAATCTGGCAGAAATTAGAGCTAGATCAACATCTCACACAACATACTCAATAGGCTGGTTCCACTTTATAACCAATATAGATATAAAAGATGACATCATAAATCAGAAAAAAAAGGATTTGTTACCTCATACAAGTGTAGTCAATAGTCAATTAAACATTCATTAAACAAGTACTATGTGTCAAGTACTGAACTCAGATCATAGGATACATACTGAGCTAAGTTCAGAGGATACAAATATGAAAAAGAAAGAAAAATAAATTCCTTGATTCACAGGAAGCTTACAATCTAATGAGGGAAGATAACACATAAATGAAAGCAGAAAGGAGAAGTGGAGACCCAGCACAGGGGTATAATGGAGAAGTTTAAAAGTCCATAATAAGAGCAATTGAAGAAGCAAAAGAAATCTAAAATGAGTATAGACAGAAGTCAAAGAAGTCCAAAATTAATGGAGCTGGTTGAAAATGAGGAGATGCCTATCATATGTTTTCTCCATAAATTGGAAGTTGAGGTGTCCTTTGGGTAAATCAAGTCAGGTTCATAGATAAGCATATCACCTGGGGTTAGTCCAGCCTTGGCTTATAGAATTCAAGCAAATTTAGCAGATATTTATTGAGTACTTCCTTTGTGCAAAGCACCAGCCTAGATGCTCATGACATAAAATTAACTGCTGCCTAATAAAGGAGATTTGACATATAGCTATAGAGATATAGAGTGTAAAATAGAAGACAAAGTGGAATGTTGTAGAGATAAAAAGGAGGAAAGATAGACAAAGTGTTTGGGGAAAATCTGAGAAGGAAGAGAACCACCTTCAATTATGTTCATCAGAAAGCTTTGTAGAGGATCAGAGGATGATAGCTCTAGGACTTTAGGAAACCTTAAAACAGCTAACTCAATCTCCATATTTTACTGAAGAAGAAACTAAGAAGTTAAAAGATTTGCCCAAAGATCACACAAATAAAAAATAGCCAAGTCCTCTGATTCAGGTGGTGAAACCAAAAGTGAACCTTTAAGAAAAGGGATTTTGACAGGTTTAAATGAGGAAGTCATGCATTCCAGAGATAGTAGATAATTTGCACAAATTCAAAGAAACAAAAGAAAATAGAACTGGGAAATAGTGTCCCAGTTTGCCTGGAAGTTAAGATGATAATAATAATATAATATTTCTATAGTTCCTTATGTTATGCAAAGCACTTTACAAATAACATCTTATTTGATCCTCACAACAAACTTGTGAAGTGGATGCTATTGTTATTATTCCCATTTAATAGGTAAGGAAACTGAGACTGAATGAGATTAAAGGAGTGGGGAGGTAGTATAGGTAAAGCTAGGTTATAGGAAAATCATTTTACCAATTGAGTCCAACTTGGAGATCTTTCCTCTTCACTCCCTGTCCTCAATCACCATTAACAGCAGAAACTCAGCTCCTTCCATTTTCCCTTCAGAAGGCAAGAACTATTTTGTGTTTGTATTTATATCCTCAGAATTTAGCATAGTGCCTGGCACATCATAAGTGCTTAATGAGTGCTTATTGACTAGTCTAGCCCTAGCACAGCGCCTGACTCATAGTAAATGCTTAATAAAATCTTGTTAAGTGATGGATTCCTAAAGGAAAGGAGATCCCACTGCCTCCTGTCACACTTTTCTGCAGTTCCAGTGTCCCATCCCCAACATCCCATCTCTATAAGAGCTCTTCTTCTTTTCACCAGAACTTAAATAACCATCTTTACCAAGGAACTAGTTAATTGGTTTGTGGTAGAATATAGAACGAGACAAATATATACTGCTTTTGATAATGTCAAGGGAATATTTCTACAGATAAAATGTTTCAATACACATAGATCTGGAAGAGTGCTTAGTAATAGTGAATTTATAGGAATAATGGACAAAATATCAGTTTATAGTAACCCAAATAGCAATTGAAAGTTTGAAAACTCTTTACAAGTATTTTGTTATTTTATTTGATCCCGAGGAACAATCCTAGAAAATAGCTGCTATTATTATCCCCATTTTACAAATGGGGAAAATGAAAATCAGAGAAAGTTCTTGATTCACCAGGGTCACCCAGCAATTATATATTTGGGCCAGGCTTTTCTGATTCCAAAAACAGTACTCTCTCCACTATCCCACATTGCCTTTCAATATGGTTCACATGCATTACAGCTGACTGTGTTGAAGTCTAAAAAGTGCAAGCAGTTGTATCCAAATTTTGCCTACTAAAAACCTAAACCAACAAATTCCATTCAGAAAAAAATTTCAAGTTCATAGGATAATTCCTTCCTGAATAGTTTCTAATGGTAGGAGTCTTTAGAGATAACAAGGACATCAAGTTGGATGTGGAGTCATTTCAATTCAACAACACACAAAAAAATGAAATAATCCCTGCCCTCCAGGAGCTTACAATCTACTAAACTTTAGTGGATATGGACATCTCTATCCACCCAGTAGCAAGGAACATGTGGAATGGGAGTCTCATAAGCACAGAGCTCCCGGGATGACCTCCTTGTCAACACATGGTTAGCAGACTGGAACCAGTTATAGAATGTCTACATATGCTCCACACTTTTCCCAAGTCATTTCCCTTGTACATCACCATTATCTTCCCAGGAGCAAATTCCCATGTGGAAAGACCCATTGGCACTAGACCCTTATTACATAAGGAAGAACAGATCACAGGAAATTCCAAAGGGAAAATCAACTTTCCTGCAGTTAACATCCACAGTTTTACAGATAGTCTTCTGAAGACTGCTCTTAGTAGATAACACTGAAACTTGAAAATGGTTTATTGTTTCTCATTTCACAGAATGCATAAAAACCATCCTCTCTTCCCTTTCCCAGCAATGAAAAGTTGGAGACTATTTCCATGAGTAATTGAAGAGATCTGACTCTGCAAAAAGTTTGGCAGAAGCTACCCTGTGACCACCTAGAGTTACTTCCCCTTAATAATACAGCCTTTAAAAAAAAAATCAAACTTAGCACACTTTAGAAAAAATGTTAAGACTGACTTTATGGTATTTAAGAATGATTTCTACAATATGATATAGCAAGTGCATTGCAAAGCATTAAAAAATGCATATCACTTTAATTTAACCTATATGGCAACCCAAATACCTTCAACTTGGATCTGCAGTGCCAAAAAAATAAATCATCATCACTATGCAATGGCTGTTTTCAACCAACTGGGAATTGGTGGGGGAGAAGGGAGGTGGTTGGAGAGGTTACATTTGAGAAACTTCATTTAGAAGTGCCCTGAAAATCTGGCACTGTATATAAACATGATTATATTGCAGAGAGCATTCAATAAACCATTTACCACAGCTAATTTACCAGAATACACATTTTAATCAGTTCTATGCCTCATCTTACAAGTTCTTGTATAGTTCTTTTTATCCTTCTGACAAATAATTTTATAAGATATTTTAAAGGAATATTCAAGTACGTTGTTGTGGTTATTCAACAGTGTCTAATTCTTTAATGTATATTTTAACATATTTAACATATATTGGACTACCTGCCTTCTAGGGGAGGGAGTGGAGGGAAGGAGGGGAGAATTTGGAATAGAAGGTTTTGCAAGGGTTTACATATGCATATGCTTTGTAAATAAAAAGCTATAATAATAAAAAAAAATTAGTGTCTAATTCTCCATGATCCCATTTGGGGACCTCCTTAGCAAAGATAGGCAAACAGGTTTAAGTGGCTTGCCCAGGAAGTGCCTGAGGCTTGATTGGAACTCATAAGGATAATTATTCCTGACTCTCACTCCACTTCTCTGTGTACTATGGCCACCTAGCAGTCTAGCATTCAGATATGCTCCTTATAAAAACATGGTAAAGGAAAAAGAATACTTAGTTTCCACCCTAGTTAGGACATTTGCTGACTGTGTAACCATCTCTGGGTTTCAGTTTCTCTGTGTATAAAATAAAGAAGATGGAATAGAAAATCAAAATCAAAAGCCTATATTTCTAAATGCTCTAGCAAAGGAAGGGCATGTTTTTCACACAAGTAGAATTGCCTTTTTCCTAGACCTTTTATTCTTATGAAACTTCAAAAGTCAGTTTCATTTGACCTTGTCCACAGGTAGACCCAGGAATATAGGAAAAACCTCACGTATTGCCAAAGATGTATCTGTCATGACCTCGTGGCATGGAATTATCATCACCAAGCCTAAAATTGGGCAATTTGCCTCACCATCAACTCAAAATGTTTCTCAGAGTCACAGACAATTTGAGGAACACAAGACAGAAATAGGGAGTAAGGCATTCAGATTATATCCATCAGTCAATCAGTCAGTCTCTAGCAAGCACCCACTATGTGCCAGTTACTGTAATAAATGATGGGTATAGAAAAAAAAAGCAAAAGATAGTCCTTACAATTTAATGGGAGAAATAAGATATAAAGAAATATATAAAAGTAAGCTAAATACAAAATAAATAGGAAATAATGAAAAGAGAGAAGGCACTAGAATTAATAGAAATCAGGAAAGGCTTCTTATAGAAGATGGAATTTTAATTGATTTAAAGGAAGTCAGGGAGGTCAGTGGACAGCATTTCAGGCATAGGGAATAGCTAAAAAAAAATGTCCAGAACCAAGAAAGTCTGGTTTGTGGAACAGTCAGGAGGCCAGTGGCACTGGAGTAGGGTATGAGAAGACTGGAAAGGAAACAGAGGACTAGGTTATGAAGGGCTTTGAATGCCAAACAGAGGGGAAAAAGGGTGACATGATTGACCTGCATTTTAAGAAAATCACTTAGTGACTGAATGGAAAATGGGTTGGAATAGAAGGAGATTTGAGGCAGGCAGACCCATCAGTAGGCTATTGCAATAGTCCAAGAGTAAGATGAAGAGGACTTGTGGTCAGAGGAGAGAAGGGGACATATCAGAAGATATTCCAAAGGTGAGATCATCGAACCTCAGAAACAAGGAAACTCTTGGAAGTGAGAGAGAGAAATAAAGGATGTTTCCTAGGTTGTAAGTCTGAGAAATTAAGAAGATTCTCTCTCCCGTAATAGGAAACAAAGGAGGGGAAAGACGAACTCAGTTTTGGAAATATTGAATTTAAGACATCTGCTGGACATCCAGTTCAAGAAGCCTGAAAGGCATTTAGAGATGCAAGATTGGAGGCCAGTAGAAAGGTTGGGGCAGGATAGGACTTGAGAATTGTTAGCATAGAGACGGGAAGAAGAGAAAGGAAGAAAAGGGAAGGGAAGAGAAGGGAAGAAGGAAGGGAAGGGGAAAGGGGAAGAGCAGGGAGGCGCAGGGAAGAGAAGGGAAGGAAAGGAGAAGGAGAAGGAAAAGAGAAGGAGAAGGAGAAGGAGAAAGAGGAGGAGGAGGAGGAGGAGGAGGAGGAGGAGGAGGAGAGGAGGAGGAGGAAGAGGAGGAGGAGGAGGAGGAAAGGAAAGGAAAGGAAAGGAAAGAAAGGAAAGGAAAGGAAAGGAAAGGAAAGGAAAGGAAAGGAAAGGAAAGGAAAGGAAAGGAAAGGAAAGGAAAGGAAAGGAAAGGAAAGGAAAGGAAGGAAAAGGAAAGGAAAGGAAAGGAAAGGAAAGGAAAGGAAAGGAAGGAAAAGGAAAGGAAAGGAAAGGAAAGGAAAGGAAAGGAAAGGAAAGGAAAGGAAGGAAAGGAAGGAAAGGAAGGAAAAGGAAAGGAAAGGAAAGGAAAGGAAAGGAAAGGAAAGGAAAGGAAAGGAAAGGAAAGGAAAGGAAAGGAAAGGAAAGGAAAGGAAAGGAAAGGAAAGGAAAGGAAAGGAAAGGAACGGAGAAGGAAAGGAGAAGGAAAGGGGAAGGAAAGGAGAAGGAAAGGGGAAGGAAAGGGGAAGGAGAGGGGAAGGAAAGGGGAAGGAGAGGGGAAGGAGAGGAGAAGGAGAGGGGAAGGAGAAGGAGAAGAAGAGGGGAAGGAGAAGGGAAGGAGAAGGGAAGGAGAAGGGAAGGGAAGGGGAAAGAAGGGGAAAGAAGGGGAAAGAAGGGGAAGGGAGAGGAGGGGAGGGAAAAACCTGACCAAGACAGAACCCTGAGGGACATCTATGATTGCTGTCATGGGATGAGAGAGAAGAGAGTATTGAGGAGAGTACTGATCAACAGTGACCTGCAGAGAGCTCAAAGAAAATGAGGAAAGAGTAAAAGATTTGACAACTAAGAGATCATTATTAACATCTTTGGTGGAATGATGAAGCTAGAAGTTGTTTTATAAATATAATTTTGCTATCATTGTTACTTCTCTCTTCCATCTACTGTTTGTAGGCAGCCTCTAAAAAAGAAAGTCTGGTGACTTCCTTAGTATTAAGCTCTAATTGCTTTCCGCTTTTCCAATTATGGTCACACCATAACAGATCTGACAGGGCCTAGTACACAGGAGGCACTTAATAATTGTTTATTGATTGAGTAACTGATTTAGTTTCTGCAAAAGACATAGAAAAATTCAATTAACATTGGATAGAAAGGCAGTGAAACAGAGAAGAACAAATACCCTAAATACATACACACATATGAACATTTTCACATTCCTTACCTTTGGAGGAAAAATGTCCATTTTTTTTTCTTTAAAGATCTTTCTCCCTCCAAGAAACAACTTGATGGGGGAGCAAATTTCATCTACTATACAACACTGTCCACATGGATGTAGGATGTCACTTTTTAATGAAAGAGGCAGCATGACATATTGTATGAACTTGGCCTTCAGATTCCTCCTCTGACATTTACTGGTTCTGTAAACCTGGGCAAGTTATTTAACCTCTGGATCCCTCAGGCAACTTGCTAGGACTTATTTGCTCAGGCATTAACAAGTTGGATTCTGCTTTGGTGGAGAGAGTTTAACCTACACTATAAATATGTGTGAGTGTGTTTCATTTGGTCACATATTATGATAGTATAAATGAGTGATTTTGAGAAATGAGAGGAGGGCATTCATACAGATGTAGTAGTAATACATAAATGAGACTCAAATATAGAACAAATCATGTCATTTGTCTACTTAGGATGATCTTGAAGGGTATTATCTTGTGCACAATTAACAGGGTTTTGAGAAGTTGATCATAAAACATCATGATTTTCCTTGTCAACCTAAACTGGGAATTCTTATATGACCAAAACACATAACCTGTAAGTTTACAAGCAACAATGAGCCTTTCTTCTCATAAATATTCCATCTCTTCATAAAGAATTGTAAAGATCAAAATGAAACATATGAGAAACACATCATGACTGGGAATTGATTCTCTTTAAATGTGGCAACATCAACTGGTCTAAAAATACTGGAAATGAAATGATAACCACAATCACATAAACAGATAATACCTCTATCAAACATCTTTCCAGTGATCCTATTGACCTGTTTTGGTGCTAGGAAAAAAACCACATTCAGACATTTTATTTGACCCAGTCAAAAGTATCCTATTAATAATTATTATTTCAAGATTATAAAGCACTATTGGCGACATCCACATACACACACAACATATGCTCTGCTCTCAAATCTGATCTGCAGAATCAAATATAATATCCTCTATATGACTTTGAAAGCCCTTCACAATCTGGCCATCCCTACCTTGGCAGTCTTCTTAGATCTTATTGCAAATACTGTGTGATCTAGCAACACTGTTTTCCTGGCTGTTTCTCACACAATGCATCCAATCTCCTGAGTCCATGCATTTTCACTGACTGTCCCCATGTCTGAAACTCTCTTAATCTTCATATCCATCTCCTGGCGTCCATGGATTCCTTCCAGTTCAATATAAAGTTTTACCTTGTACATGGAGACTTTCCCAATTCCCCTTAATGCTAGTATCTTAGCTCTTTATTTATCTACAATTTATCCTATCTATATTTTCTTTGCACATAGACTTTTCATGTTGTCCCCTCCCCATTAGACTGTAAGCTCTTTGAGAGCAAGAACTCTCTTCCTCTCTCTCTCCCTCTCCTTTTTCTTTTCCCTCTCCTTCTCTTTCTCTCCCTCTTCCTCTTCCTCCTCCTCCTCCTCTTCTTTCTCTTCTTCCTCCTCCTCTTTCTCCTCCTACTTCTTTTCCTCCTCTCCTCCTTCTTTTTCTTTTTTCTTCTTCTTCTTCCTCTCTTTCTTTCTCCTCTATCTCGCTGTTTCACTTTCTCTAACTTTTCTTTGAATCCATAATATTTAGTAAAGTTCATGACACAGAGTAGGCATTTAAGAAATGCTTGCTAACATGACAATTTTAATAATCAATATCTGTATTGTTAACATATCAATTGATAAATATCAATATATTCTGATAGTATTTCTCATATCAACTCATTTGATAAAAACTGATCAAATTTTGCAATCCAAAATTGAATTCCATGGAAGGAAAAGAACTTTTAGACATAAGAGAGAGTATAAGCTGAAGAACTGAAATTTGGGGGGAAAAATCAGAAAATGAGATAAAGAGTAGTTTGATTTAGTGAACCACAAGAAATTCTTCTGTTGTCTCTCCTGGGAAGTGATATAAAGAATTAATTGCACTGGGAAGAGCATTTAGGTAGGACATTATTCCAATAGATTGGGGAGGGAGGCTTGGCAGCTAGGTGGTGCCATAGTGGATAGAGTGCCAGGCCTGGAGTCGGGAAAACTTTTCTTCCTGAGTTCAAAACTGGCCCCAAACACTTAGAAGCTGTGCGACTTTGAACAAGTCACTTAACCCTATTTACCTCAGGTTTTTCATCAGTAAAATGAGCCAGGGAAGGAAATGGCAAACCATACCAGTATGTTGGTCAAGAAAACCCCAAGTGGGGTCATAGAGAGACAGACATGACTGAAATGACTGAACAATAATAACAATAAGTCCTATTAGGAATGGAAAGGAGAGAAATTGAAAGATACTGCCAAGATGGAATGGCAATAACTGGTCAACAAAGAGAGAGGAAAAGTGAGGAAAGAGTCAAAAATTACTTCAGTGTCTGAATTTGAACTCAGGTCTTAACTCCTGGCTGAATGATGCTCTATCCCCTGCACCATCTACAATGACATTTCTAAAGCACAGCATGGAAAGAGGTGATTTTCACAACTGAAAGGGGCCATTAGGACATCAAAGATGCATATGTCCAATACAGAGCTTACAAAGGGAAGGACTAGTCCTTTGGAAAGCGGGAACATTTAGGTATGAAGTCTGAAGACCACCGATATCCTGTTCAATTTGAGGAAATAAAGCAAGCTACTTTCTTAGGATAATCACAGTCCTGCTAGAGAAACCCTGCTTGGTGAAAGGCTGCATTTGTCTTCTAAACAACTGTTTGTTTATTAAAATAGGAATCCCTAAAGCACCCCACTGCAAAAAGGAACCTGAACAAATGGACAGCTGTTAGAAGTCTAATAGTCATTAAGCATGTGTTGATACCAGCTGTTTTCAGTAAGATCAACCCTTGCATAACACAAGCTCCGCTCCCTCCCAAATCCCATCAGGCCAACTGAGAGAAGGACATTTTGTTCACTGCATACCAAAAGCAGGAGGGTATTGGGAAAGACTGCCTATGACCAAGCAGTTACCCAAATAAAAGCCAAGAAATTTCTTCTACTTCAGTGAGAAAATAACCATTTCTCTGGCACATATGCAGTACTTTCATAATTGTTAGCATACACAAGGTAAATATGGTTGCCCTGTGCTTTTGGAAATGTCCCTTTAAAAAATTTAAAAGCCAGAGCTAGTCTATGGAAAGTACACAATAGGAAATAACACAGTAAGAATCTATTGATACTCCATATAAATCAGCCGGAGAGATCACTAACTCACTCCTTCTGTAAACCTTTCACAACATAATCTTTTTTTCTCATTTTATGAAGCCACACAAAATAAATTCCAGCCACTAACCACATAAAATGTGAGTTATTTGCTAGAGACTTGATAACATTGGGGAGAAAGTCAAACATCTTGCCGAGTGAAAGCATTAAGTAAAAAAACAAAGTCTGACTCTCACACTTACCTTCAAGGTAAAATTAATTATTAATTGGCAAAGCCTGGACATGGAATGATTGTTATCAATATTTTAATACTTTCAGTGCTAATTTCATTCCCACCATCAAGGTTTGGCTGCTGAAGAAGTGAGGAAGATCTATGCCTTTTCAATGAAGTGTGCTATTATGCTTTGATAATATACCTTTGCTTCAAACAAACTTTTGAGCAATCTTTTTTAGAAATGCCTCCTTTCTTATTAACATTGGGCTCAAATGCAGGGTAGTTAGCATCTTAATATTAAACATAGAAAAAATTTTATTTCTTCTAGACAAGCTAAAATTAATTCAATTACTATTGCCTGAAGCTCATTAGGGACAAGGTTATCAATTAAAAAATAGCACTTTTTTTTTTAATTTTTTCAACTTGTGTTTTCTATTGCACTGGATTCAAACCTGATTTTCATTGCTGATTCCAGGGATCCAGGTTCTAGTAGATGAGTTTTCTCTTTCTCTTTATCTTGCCTGAAACCCGATTCCCAGGTAATTTCCAGGGCACCATATTTCCAACCATGCTACTAGATATTCCCCACCTTTCTAGCCCTTGTAAGTATCCTCTTCTCCCATTAGAATATAAATTCCTTGGGGGCAAATACTAACTTGCTGCCATTTATATCTAGTCTCCAATTAGTGTCAATAGTGAATTTTCCTGATATGTTTGCATTATTTGAATTCACATCGCATATTTCCATTGGGCTAGACCTGATTACTATATTTTTTAAATTGTTGTTCAATTGTTTCCAACTCTTTATGATACCATTTGATTTTTCTTAGCATAGATACTACAGTAGCTTGCCATTTTCTTCTCCAGCTCATTTTACAGATGAGGAACTGAGAATTATGCCGAGTTAAGTGACTGAGAACAAATTTGAACCCATGAAGATGATACTTTCTGATTCCAAGCCCAGTATTCTATCGACTACATCACCTAGCTACTATATATTCTATTTTACATAATTATAACTTTGAATAGTGAAAATTCAAATATATGGGTCCTTTTCAACAGGTTCATTATTTGCACCAATCAGAATTTAAACTTATTCCCAGTATCTGCCACAGAATAAATAGTTTCTTTTGCTAATTAATTAGCTGGATTCAATATAGGTTAGTAGAGTAGAAATTCACATACCCTATAAAAGTTATCCTAAATATATATAGGTAACTTTAGAATATCTAGAAAATTAACAAGAAAAAAAGTTCATACTTTAAGGGTTGAAAACTAGAGAATCCTGTGAACACTGGATAATGTCTATGGTGAAGAACAAAAATTTCCTAATTCTACAAACCAAGATGTTGTTTGCATTTCTTTTGATTTAAAGAAAGATGGCCTATCTCACACAATTCTCACAGTGGGAAATGCAATGACTGGTCTTCTTGTAATCTATGATTAATCCTATTAGTATATGTGACCAAATGAAGGAATGGTTGAATTTTATACTCTTATACAAATCCAGAACTACCCCAATTTTTAATGTATTGGAGAAACACATAGGGTCTCTTTAGCAAATAAACATTCTTTAAAATATGCAAGTCCAAACAGCTAGCTCTCCACAAATTTACTAATTGTTCTTCCCTTCACCAAGGATACCATCTCTGTTACTAATTACCACTATTTGTTTTACAAAGCAATTCCCACTGATTTGAATAGCAGCAGCCTCCACAAAAATTTAATTGTCAGAATATGCAATTTTATAAAACTTCAGCATAGTTAAATTTTTAAATGCTTAGCTTTTCACAAAAATTAGATGGCTGGGAGCATAAACTTCAAGGAAAAGAGCCAAAAAAGGCTTCCAATGAGGAAGAAAAGAGAAATGTGCCTCCCTAAACAGGCCTGAGGTAGTTGCATATGGAACACACTGATAAACTCATGGTTTTGTTTGTTTTTAAAGACCTGCAGAAAACAATAGCAAGGGCAGTATCTTAAGATGAATAGGGAAGAAGGGTACAATCCTATAAAAATGTTAGAAAGGTTAAATCTCAGAAAGAAAGGCTTACAATAAATGCCAAGGATAACTAAAAGAGCTTTTTATTATTTTTAGCTATATTCATACCAAAGGGAAATGTAAGGAACAGAGAGGACCACTATTTAGAGTAAGTGGGATGGCAATAGCACAGAGACGGACAGATGAAAACAAAAGTGGAGGCACTCGAATTAGGTTTTGCATTTCTATTCTTTTACAAAGAAGAATTAAACTTCATTCCGGGAAGAAGAGATTTTTATAAAATGTTAGAAAGAAAATGGAACCCAGGTAAGGAGATGGCGAGAGAATACTAAGCCATCTCCAATCACTTAAGTTCATTGAAAGAGTTTGTGGATATGATTGATGAACTGTTGTTCAAGATCAAAGAAAACTCACAGAGAGATGTTTCATTGCTGGTCATATACAAATATCCTAATTTTCAACTTGGTATCGAGTCATGGCAAAAATGCCAGTGATGTGGTTGAGGTATGAAACGATGTGATTGTAGGCTCAGGCACCGAATGATATTCACAATGGTCATTCTCTTTAGCAGAAAGTAGGTTTATTTAGGAGAAGAGGTTACAGACAAAATGAAGAAGTACAATAGACACTAAGAGTGGTAAATATGAAATAGAATTGAGAGAGTATAGCATAGACAGGGATTTTAATAATTAATGATGGGAAAGACAAGTTTCCTAGTGGAACTCACAATTAGCAAGGAGAAAGGAAACTTCCCATGAGGTTGGGGATGCCCTTAGCTGGCAGCACCCTAAAAGAATTAGGTAGTTATAAGGAGAAAGACTCCGAAAGGCATGGGGGTGGTTGAGAGGAGAGATACCAAATGAGATGAGTGAGGAGTGAAGGGAAAAACATCACCAGCCAGACTGCCGTGGTCAACTGACAAAAAGGAATTCAGCAAAGATGGCATGGGCCAGAGGCAGATTTATAGGGGAACATCAACCCCAGGGACATGGGTGGGGAGGAACCTCAACATAGGGTGGGACCATAAGGCTAAATTCATTCCTATTAATGTCTTGCTCCAGAGAGCAATTCTATCAATATTTCATTCTTTTTCTGCCAACCACACCCAGAACCTCATCGCTAGTTTACATTATTTTTTAAATTAGCTATTACATACCATAAGTGGATGTTTTCGAGCACTTAGAAAGAGAAAATGTGCTCACTGTGAGGACATACAGTTTTCCTAGGCTAGCTTAATTTTCTTTTTTGACAAGATTAGCAGACTGGTTGACAATATCTGATATTTATATAACATTATGTTCTATAAACTGTACACACTCTTAGATTTAGAAATGGAAGGGAACTTCGAGATTATCTCATCTATGGTTGCTTAACCTGGAGTTCACAAACTCTCCAATTCCTAAGGGAGTAGGGACAGATTTCAGGAAATCTGTGATCTTGGAGGAGGAAAAAAAATGTATCTTTATTTCCACTTTGGCTTCTTTTGAAATTCTATGTATTTTATTTTATGTATTTAAAAGCATGTCAAAGAAGGAGTCCAGGACACACACACACACACACACACACACACACACACACACACACAATGGTTAAGACCCCTGATTTCTAAAACCTGAATGAAGCCAGCATAATCTTATATGAAAAGCAGAAAACTTTGCCATCTATTAGGGAATTCCTTTTCCTTATGCAGAACATCCTAAGTAATGATGGGAAAATCTTTCACAAGTAATGTCCTTCTGTTTTTGCCTCACTTTATATTGTGGCCAAAGAAAGACAAGTCATTTAAGAAAAGCCATTTCTATGGTTGTATCTGTATATCAAGCAATCCTATAGGATTTTGGAACACCCTTACTCACCAACAGAATGGGATGGAATAGGTAGAGTTCACTCACAATGAACATCCAGGAATAAGAAATCTGGCTCTAATTAAAATCAGAAAGAATCATCTTCATGAGCTCACTAGATGCGTGACCTTGGATAAATCATTTAACCCTGCTTGCCTCAATTTCCTCACCAGCAAAATAAGCTAGAGAAGGAAATAGCAAATCACTCCAGTGTCTTTGCCAAGAAAACCCCAAAATGAGGTTATAAAGAATTAGTTAGAACTTAAGTTAGCAACAACAAATTCTTTGCTATTCAAGACCATATAGGGAGATGAGAGGAAGATAAGATGAATCATTCAGATATATCAAGAGTAGCTCAGGGTATTGGAGAAATAAGGGGAAAAAAAAAAAACTGAACCAAGGCTATTGCAAAGAACCATAGGTAGTAAACAACAGTGGTATTAACTATTTGAATATCTTAATGACCAAACTTCTTCCAAAAAATTCAACCAAGTAGCTCATTTTATTTGTTGGTAAAATTCGGGACAGTTTTCTTGTATTGTAGTGTTTAGGGTTTTTTATTTGATTTGTGTTCTTCCAAGAGCCCTATGGCAATGATTAGGTTTTCACTACCCATCCTATCTTCATGATGGGTAGGGATTCTATCCCCAATCTTTGAGAGGTATCAATTCCCTTTTGTTTTGCCCCATTTCTTGCTGGATTCTGACTCCCCCCATCCCTAAAGGAGAATCCAGAGGCCCTACTCCACTCTGAATCTTAAATCCATTTCTCTTTCCCCAAATGTCATTGGTTGTACCTGTCTAGATCTCCCAGATGCAGAGTGGTTGCAGTTACTCACACTATTTTCCTTTTTTTCTTTTTCTTTAATAAAGCTTTTTTATTTTCAAAACACATAGATAGTTTTCAACATTCACTATTACAAAATGTTGTGTTTTAATTTTTTTCTCTCCCCCTTCCCTTCACCCCCTCCCCTAGATGGAAAGTAATCCAATATATGTTAAACATGTGCAATTCTTTTATACATGTTTTCACAATTATGATACTCAAGAAAAATCAGATCAAAATAGGAAAAAATGAGAGAAAAAACAAAATGCAAGCAAACAACAACAAAAAAGTGAAAATATTATGTTGTGATCCATATTCAGTTCTCACAGTTCTCTCTCTGGGTACAGATGGGTCTCTCCATCACAAGACCATTAACATCCATAAGAATTGATCATCACATAAACTTATTGCTGTGTACAATGTTCTCTTGGTTCTATTCACTTCATTTAGCATCAGTTTATATAAGTCTGTCCAGGTCTCTGAAATTATCCTGCTGATCATTTCTTATTATTCCATTACATTCATATACCATAACTTACTCAGCCATTCCCCAACTGATGGGCATTCATTCAGTTTCCAATTCCTTGCCACTATATAAAGGGCTTCTACAAACATTTTTGCATATGTAGGTCCTTTTTCGTTTTTATGATCATTTTGGGATACAGGCTCAAAGTGACACTGCTGGATCAAAGGGTATGGACAGTTTGATAGCCCTTTGGGCATAATTCCAAATTGCTCTCCAGAATGGTTGGATCCATTCACAATTCCACCAACAATGTATTAGTGTACCAGTTTTTCCACATTCCCTCCAACATTCATCATTATCTTTTCCTGTCACCTTAGACAATCTGAGATGGGTGTAATACCTGAGTTGTCTTAATTTGCATTTCTCAGATCAATAATGATTTAGAGCATTTTTATATGACTAGAAATGGTTTTAATTTCTTCATCTGAAAATTGTCTATTCATATTCTTTGACAATTTATCAATTGGAGAATGGCTTGTATTCTTATCTGATTCAATTCTCTCTATATTTTAGAAATGAGAAATTTGTCAAAACTCTTGGATATAAAACTTTTTTTTTCCAGTTTTCTGCTTCTTTTCTAATCTTGTCTGCATTGGTTTTGTTAGTACAAAAACTTTTTAACTTAATATAATCAAAATTACCTATTTTGCATTCCATAATGTACACTAGTTCTTCTCTGGCCACAAATTCCTTCCTTCTCTATAGATCTGAGAGGTAGACTATCCTTTGTTCTTCTAATTTACTTGTGGTATCACTCTTTATGGTCTAAATCATGAATCCATTTTGACCTTATCTTGGTATAGGGTGTTAGATGTGGATCAATGCCTAGTTTTTGCCTTACTAATTTCCAATTTTCCCAACAATTTTTGTCAAATAGTGAATTGTTATCCCAGAATCTGGGGTCTTAGGGTTTATCAAACACTAGATAGTAATTGACTATTGTATCTTGTGAATCTAACCTGTTCCAATGATCAACTACTCTATTTCTTAGCCAATGCCAAATGGTTTTGATGACCGCTGCTTTATAATATAGTTTTAGGTCTAGTACAGGTCGCCACCTTCATTTGCATTTTTGTCATTAATTCCCTTGAAATCCTTGACTTTTTATTCTTCCAAATGAACTTTATTACTATTGTTTCTAGCTCTATGAAATAATTTCTTGGGAGTTTGATTGGGATGGTACTGAATAAGTAGATTAATTTAGGTAGTCACACCATTTTCATAAGCAAGGAAATTGCCAACCATAACACTTCCAGCAAGATGGCAGACCATTGGGTTTTACCATCTGCCTTACCATTATGCCTAAAGAATCATTAGGCCAGTGCATCTACCCTGAACCTTCAACTCTCCTATATGAGATGTCTCTCCCAATTAGAATATGCTCTCTTTGAAAATAGGAGTGATTGCTTTTCTGTTTGTATTCTGGTGTTTTGCATAAGGCTTGGCATTTAGCAAACGCAATTAATAAATGCTTATTTATTCATTTGTTTATATATATATATATATAAACAAATGAATATATATATATATATAATATGGGGGTAGGAGATGGAATGCTATCTAGTAAAAGGTGCTATAGAAAGGGACTTACTCATTGACCCAGAAATAGAACTCTAAGCCTGGGATCAGGAAGATCTAAATTCAAATCTAGCCTCAGACTCTTACTATCTGGGTGGCTCTAGGTAAGTTATTTAATTCCTATTTGCCTCAGTTTCCTCATCTGTAAAATGGGATTATAAAGAGTGCTTACTTCCCATTATTGTTGGAGTATCAAATGAAATAACACCTTTAAAGTATCTGACACATAGCAAGCATTCAATAAATATGAACTACTATTATTATTCAAAAAGATTGATCTGTTTGTAAAAAGTAGAATAAGCCTACAAAGCAAGCTGGATCCAGTTTGCAGAGAGTTATCAATGACAAAGTTTCTACCTTATTCTGAAGGCATTAGGTTCATTGAAAGCATCTTGATTTCTTGTGGTTGTTGTTCAGTCATGTCTGACTATCTGTGACCCCATTTGAGGTTTTCTTGGCAGAGATACTGGAATAGCTTGCCATTTCCTTCTCCAGCTTATTTTACAGATGAGGAAACCGAGGCAGACAGAGTGAAGTGACTTGCTCAGAGTGGCCCAGCTAGGAAGGTTCTAAAGCCAAATTTGCATGTAGAAAAATGTGTCTTTCTGACTCCAGGTCTGGTAGCCGATCCAATATGGCGCCACCTCACTACCTAAAAGATTCCCTAAATCTTAAATTAGAAAGACATAGGTCATGAAATAGATTTTGCCTCTCCTGCAAGAATCAAGTAACTTAAGCTCAGAAAGAGGCAATACATGAAGTTAGAAACCCAGGTGAGGAATTTTTTCTTGGTCACCTAACTACAAAGTATCTACCACCAGGACATATAAGGAGGTGTATATAATGGGAATTGATGGGTTGAATGCTCACATTGATGAAATTACAAATCTGAAAACACTGACGAAGAAACCAATCAAAGTAAACAAGCTCTAAAATGGTGATACATCAAACAAGGGAATGGCCAGAAAGATGGCTATTCCATTTTTTTAAACCAGACTTTTGATTTCATTAGTACCTGTGATTTCACAGGGATGGGTCAATGGAATAACATCTCTCTGATGTAACCTACAGAAGAGTTACCTAACTTTCCTGGTATAAATCATTTTTTCTCTACAACTTTGAGTCTTATTACTGGAGGGGGGGGTGAGGAAGAGGAAGAGAGTATATTAAACATGAGACTTGAACTTGGTCTTCTGAGTTAATTGCCAAATCTGCTGTGTTTGATCAACCTGTCCTCCTGGATGTTTTCTCCATGGTTTTTAGAATGTTATTCTCTTGGTACTGGGCCTAGTAGACATTTCCAAATTGGCCATTCCAGAGACATCTAAAACTCAAAATGTCCAAATCAGGACCCACTATCTTTCCTCCCAAACCTTCTTCTCTTCCAAACTTCCCTATTTTTCTCCCCACCATGTTTTCAGTGTCCTATGTTCATAATTATAGCATCATCCTCACCTTCTCACGTTCCCTCACCCCACATAACTTATCAGTTACTATTTCTACTATCCCATTTATCACATTTGACTTTTTCTCTTCACTCAACCAGCCCCACCTGCTTTTAGGTCCTTAACATCTCTCACCCATATCATCACAATAACTTCCCAATTAATCCTTCTTCCTCAAGTCTCTCATGATTCCAGTCAGTTCTGTATAGTACTGCCAATGGTTAACTACAGATTAACTATGATTAAATGTGCTTATATATCTATCCATGTATGTATGTGTACATATATGAATAAAGATAGTAAATACTTCTTGTCTCTCTATCTTCCCTATTAGAATATAAACTCCTTAGGAGTAGGATTGTTAAATTGTGACTATCGTTTGATCTAGCACTATCACTATTGGATCTGTATCCCCAAAGATATTATAAAAAAAAGGGAAAGGAGCCACAAGTGCAAAAATGTTTGTATCAACAAACAATATTCCTTGTAGTGTCAAAGAACTGGAGACTGAGTTGGGGGATGGCTGACTAAGTTAGGGTGCATGAATGTTATGGAGTATTATTGTTCTATAAGAAATGATGAACAGGCTGATTTCAGAAAAGCCTGGAAAGATTTATGTGTATGATGCTAAATAAAGTAAGCAGAACCAGGAGAACATTGTACATAGTAACAGCAGGATTATTTCTCAGCAACACAATGACCCAAGATAATTCTAATAGAATTGGGAAGGAAAATGTCATCTGCATCCAGAGAGAGAACTATGGAGACTGAATTTGGCTCAAAGCATAGTATTTTCATTTTTTTGATTTGTTTGTTTGTTTGTTTTCTTTTTCTTTCTTATTGTTTTGTCTCTTTTGATCTAATTTTTCTTGCACAACATAATCAATAAGAAAATATATTTTAAATGATTATAACCTATCAGATTGCTTGCTGTCTTGGGGAGGGAGAGAGGTAAGAGAGAGAGGAGGAAAAACTGAAACACAAAACCTTACAGAAATGAATGTTTAAAAACTATCTTTACACGTATTTGGAAAAATAAAATATTATTTAGGGGGAAAAATTCATTGATTGAATTTGTAGCTCCAGCACAATACCTGCTACTTAATGAATGTTTGTTGATTAACTCTTGACCAAGAGACCAGCTCTTCAGCCACCATACTGGAATGGAATAACAGCATTCAAGACTGGGAAATTAATCACCAGGCCCCTAAAATTCTGGTTAAAGGGAGCAGCGGCGGCCTAAGGAGCTGCCTTTGCAAATCCTGAGTGACATCACAACACTGCAAAGTTCCTCTTCAGGGGATACATCAGTGATGCAGATACTTAGATATACCTAGCTTGCTGACAGCGCCAGCAGGAAAAAATTCACATTATCTTACTATTTTAGAGCTGTAATTTGAGAAGTACTCAAGCTGGAATATGACACTACAGAGTTATGCTGCCTCCAAATGAAAGACATATGATTCTATAGAAAATGGGTTCCCAATGCTTTGAAATCTAACCTCTTTGTCAGTTTACCATTTATAGTTTATTAACAAAATTAGATACAGTCTTCTTTTTTATATCAGCTGTGCATTTTTCTGGTGTTAAATCAACACATTTCCCATTTTTCATTTTGCAGAAAGTTAGAAAATTAAATACACATTTTTCTCTTTGCCATACTCAGACAAATGGTCTTAATGGAAGCATAACATGAAATTTGACACACTAAGATTATTGTATTTATTTTACATGCATAATATTTGCATTCCCAAGTATTAAAATCCTATTTGGTCAGCAAGGATCCTATAGATACATTAAAATATGAATACAATAATTTCTAGTTTTATTTTCACAGATAAAAAGCTCAAGGGAAAGTTACAGGGAATGATTTGCCTAAATTAGGAAAATGTCCAATTTGCCCAAGTAGTTAAGTGACAAGGCTAGATTTGGACCCAGATTGCCTAACTCTAAATGCAATCTTCAGTTCTCTGCAGCATAATATCAGTCCCTCTACCACAATCCAGTTTCTTAAGAGAAGGACCAGAATTTAAAAGTACCTTAAAAGACCAAGAAAATTCTCGCACCAGTTAAGGAATTTAGTCTTCCTAACATTTAGCCTGAAGTTGACAGACACCTCTCCCCAAAAAATCTGTGCATAGATTTCAGAGGATACATAGACTTAGATAGGAAATAAACATCTCTTTACTACAATATGAATAGTTTCCTTTTAATCCTATATATTTTATTTTATACATTTAGTGTTTTTTCTTCTTTTTAATTATTTATTTTTAATACACATTGCTTTATGAATCATGTTGGGAGAAAAAAATCAGATCAAAATGGAAAAATGATGGAAAAGATTTTTAAAAAACAGAAAAAAGAAGTGGACATAGCATGTGTTGATTTGCATTCAATCTCCTTAGTTCTTTTTTGGTGTGCAGATGGCATTTTCTGTCCAAAGTCTATTGGGATTCCTACTGAGAACTACTGAGAAAAACCAAGTCTTTCATAGCTGATCATTGTATAATCTTGCTGTTCTTGTGTACAATATATTCCTGGTTCTGCTTGTTTTGCTCAGCATCAATTTGTGTAAATCTTTCCAGGTCTTTCTAAAATTAGCTTGTTCATCATTTTTTATAGAACAATAATATTCCATTACCTTAATATAGCACAACTTGTTCAGCCATTTCCCAATTGATGGGCATCTACTTATTTTCTAATTCTTTGCTACCACAAAAAGAGCTGCTACAAACATTTTTGCACATATACATCCTTTTCCCTTCTTTATGATTTCCTTGGCATGCAGACCCAGCAATGGCACTGCTAGGCCAAAGGGTATGCACAGTTTTAGAGCCCTTTAAACATAGTTCTAAATTGCTCTCCAGAATGATTGGATCATTTCATAACTCCACCAACAGTGAAGGTGTCCCAATTTTCCCATATCCCCTCCAACACTTATCATTATCTTTCCCTGTCATCTTAGCCAATCTGAGAGGTGTGAGGAGGTAACTTAGACTTGTTTTAATTTGCATTTTTCTAATCAATAATGATTTAGAGCATTTTTCTTATAACTATAGATAGCTTTAATTTCTTCATTTGAAAATTGTCTGTTTAAAATGACTTATATTGTTAAAAATGTGGCACAGTTTTTTATGTATTTTAGAAATGAGACCTTTATCAGGAACACATTCTGTAAAAAATTTTTCTAACTTGGTATTTTTTAAATCTTATTACTGTCGGTTTTGTCTGTGCAAAAACTTTGCAATTTAATGTAATCAAAGTTATCTATTTTGCCTTTCATAATGTTCTCTAGTTTGTCTTTGGTCATAAATTCCTCCCTTCTCCAAAACACCTGATATCCTAATTTGTTTATGGTATCATCCTTTATGTTCAAATCATGTACCCATTTTGACTTTATTTTGGTATGGTGTGTGAGATGTAGATCTACACCATGTTTCTGACATTATTTTCCAGGTTTCCCAGCAATTTTTGTCAAATAGTGAGTTCTTATTCCAGAACCTGGAGTTTGGGGGGGGTTATCAAATATTAGATTAGTATAGGCTTTGATTATTGTGTCACGTGTATCTAATCTGTTCCACTGATCTACCACTCTATTTCTTAGCTAGTGCCAAATGATTCTGAGGACTGCTGCTTTATAATACAGTTTTAGGTTTGGTACTGCTAAGCCACCATCCTTTGTATTTTTTTAATTTAATTCCCTTGATATTCTTGACCTTTTGTTTTTCCAGATTAATTTTGTTTTTATTTTTTTCTAAATCTATAAAATGATTTTTGGCAGTTTGATAGCTAAAGTCAACATTTCTAGTACAGCACCCATTCCTATTAAAACTATTAGAAAGCATAGGGACAAAGGGAGCTTTCTTTAAAATGATAAATAGTATTTATCTAAAACCAATAGCAAGCATTATTGTAATAGAGAGAAGCTGGATGCATTGCCAATAAGATCAGGGATGAAACAAGGATGCTCATTATCATCACTATTATTCAACATTTGAGAAGGGCTTTATAAGTTGACCAAAGGGGTCCATGATACTAAAAAGATTAAGAATCTCTACTCTAATTTCTGTTTATTTCAAACTTAATTAAAAGTCATTTGGGAGAGAGGCAGCTTCACCTAGCAGATAGAGAACTGATCTTGCTGTCAAGATGACTTGGTTAAAGTCACACCCCTGACTCAGATTGACTGGGACACCCTCACCAAGTCATTAACCTCAGAGGGCCTTAGACAACTTTCTAAAACTCTAGAGTCCAAGAGGATAACCTAACTGGATTGCTAGAGGGAGGTCCAACCCAAAGCTGTCAACACTGATGAATCAGAAATGTAGCTTTTTTTAAGTTACAACCATTTGGGAGTTAGCGGGGAGAAAAACAAATAGCAATGTGTAAATCTCATTTTATAGATAAATCTGTAGAGTAATTCAAATTAATAATTTTCCTTAAAAGACTCATGCTCCTGTTCAATTGTCCTGGATTACATTGTAAACTAATGATCACTTAGTGATTATGAATTACTAAAAAGGGGTCTGATCACAGCTAAAACTGAAAATAGTTGAAGCATATCTTTGGCCCCTATGCATGCCATTCCATAGATACCCAACTATTCCTTAGTACATTTATATAATCTCCCTTTCCTCACTTTGGGTTTTAATCCTATAGATTTTAATGTTCTTGCTCATCTTCTATCAATCTAGTTCTATTCTCAGCTAGCTTTCCAAAAGTAGAGAAAAAAATTTAGACAGATACCGGTGACTGATAAGAACTTAACAGTTTACATTTTCCTAAGACTGCTGACATTTTAATAGAATATTTCTTTCAGATTTAAATACTGAAGAAATTGTATTCATTCAAAGGAATTAGTTAACTGTGGAAATTTCAGATAATTAATGACAACAATTGGTAGAGAGATTGATTTGAGACTGGATAGAGTAGGATCTAACTACCTTTCAAATTACATATGGGCTTTCGTGTCTACTGGCAGTCTTGTATCTGATTGGCTTTTTATAAGAATATATAATAGAGGTCATTTATATACCTAAAATTGATGCATAAGTGTTAATAAGATGAAAAAGAAAACTAATGCAGTTGGAATAAATTGATCACAGCATTTTTAAAAATAACTACATGACTCCCACAGTCAAAACTTCTGATGGGAATTCTTCTGTCTGGTCTCTGTGAAGGAAGGACATCATCCATGACACTAGCAACTGATGAGAATTTCTGAAGCAGGAAACTGAGGAAAATGGCACTATTCATGATGAGCAACTAGAGAAAAAAAAAAAAAGAATATGTCTTCCCAAAGATGCTGATGATGAAAAAAATGTTTCACGGGATGTGGATCACAGAATCTACACACACTAAAACCAACAAAAATAAATAACTTTGCCATCTAGGTGGCACAGAGTTATTATTAGAATAATAATTTATCATCATCACCTCCACTAGCACCATAATCATAATCATTATTTTCAATATCACCATTATTACCATCACCATCACCATCATCATCATCATCACAGCTGTCATGACCATTTTGTAGTCTCCGCCACCACCACCAACACCCTCATCTCCAGAATTTCCATTTGGAGCTTTTATTAAGAGGAAAAATCTTGGAAAATGCCCCAATCAGTACATGATAATCAACTTTATGTTCAAACCCTTAAGTACTTAGGGTCCTCTCAATGAGCAAAGCAGAATTCAGTTAGCTCAGGAAAAAAACATGAAATGTGCAGTTAGAGGATCGATCCCAAATATTCCTAGAGACTATTTGTGTCTGACGTGTGGCAAAACATTCTGAACTTGTATTGGTCTGATCCACCAGAGTTGGACACATTAATTTGACTCTACAAAGTGAGGTCATTTTGGTCCTTTTCAAGATTGGACAACAACCAACCAACCAACCACATTCCAAAGAAACTCTCCATGAGTCAATGGATACAAGTACTAAAAGCTTCTACTAAAAATTAAAAACACCAACCTGGAATTGATAGAGCCTCTTAAAGTTCTCAGTCCTTCTGTGTGCATTGTTTCATC
The DNA here is from genome assembly GCF_016432865.1 of Antechinus flavipes. NCBI lineage: Eukaryota > Metazoa > Chordata > Mammalia > Dasyuromorphia > Dasyuridae > Antechinus > Antechinus flavipes. The sequence continues at coordinate 47,220,657 of NC_067399.1, forward strand.
AGATCCCCACAACAACCCTCTGAAGTAAATAGTAATGGAATTATTCTCCTTATTTTACTGATGAAAGGATTAAGTTTTGGCTTGATCGTGTTCACAAAGCCCTTAAGTAGCAGAGGCTGAATTTGAACCCAGTTTATTCTGCCTCCAAGCCCGGCACTCTTTCCCCTATGGTTTATTATCTTCCTGTCAGTATAGGTTCCTGATTTGCTTGTCAAATAGAATCACAGAATGTCAATTATGTGGATTAAAGGAAAAGCTGAGATTCCATCATTTGGCAATACAATGACACTTATACTATAATCTCTACATCCCAGATGTCATGAAATCATGGACTGGCTGATATAAGTGAGGGTAAAAGTCAGAAAATGCATCAGCCAAATAAAATGTCACTGGTACAGTCAGTCCTTCCTTCCCTATACCAGCATCCATAATCATAATGTCTACATAAATCAGAATTTTAAAAAAAAAAGCAAGTAAACCAGAGGACATAAGTGTATAACCATTATCTATGGCATAAGATGTAAAAAGGAGCTTCTATTAGTGCTCAAAGCTCCAATCATCCATTTTCTTTTTCATATGAAAATGTTAGCAAAATATTTCTTTTTCTCATAGGTTTTTTTTCTTATATACAACAGCTAAGTGACAGGTATCAAGGAGATTTGAGTTCAAATCTAACCTCAGACACATACTAGCTATGTGACCCTGGGTAAGTCACAAACCTGTATGCCTCAGTTTCCTCATCCACAAAATGAGCTAGAAAAAGAAATGGGAAACCACTTGAATAGCTTTGTCAAGAAAACCCCAAATAGGGGCAGGAAGAGTCAGACATGACTGAAATGACTGAACACATATTTTGTCTTGCCTCATCAGAATGTAAACTCCTTGCTACCTTGAATAAAACATCTAATTACTGTCTGCCTCAGTTTCCTCATTTGTAAAATAGGAACAATAATAGTGTCTACTCCATAGGGTTGTTGTGAAGAACAAATGAGATGATATTTATAAAGCACTTTATAAACCTTGAAGGGCTGTACAAATGTTAGCTAAGACCTAACTAAATCACATATTTCCAGTCTTTCCAACTTAGAGAGTTATTGTTTCATTTTCATTCTAACTAAAAGCATTAAAAATATTATTATAATTATGAATGACTCCCTTAGGAGTGATACAGTGATGATTAACTTTAAAACTAAGAGGAGGGAAAGATTTTAATGACACTGGGGAGGGGAAGAAGTCAGGCCCTGAAATTTTTACGTTCCAGAGAACTGAGTTTCCTTTCACCAGACACCATTGACTAAAATCCCAATTCCATTTCTTGCATCAGCAATGCAAGGGGCTCATTCAGCACTAAAAGTTGCAGTATGAACAGAGGATGTAGCAGCAACAGAGGGAACAGGCTAGGGTAAGACTTTCCTCATCCCATGACTATTCCCCTGCCTATAATCTGGGCATTTCTAGCCTGATTGAGAAAAGAAGGTCAGGAAGTTTGGGCTTTAGTATCCCTGATCTCCCTTCTCTGGATTCTTTTTGTTTTCTTTCTGAAATTTTTTCTGACATTAGGAATCCAATGACTTCAAGATCTCCCTGTTGCTTTTCAAGATCCACTCTCAGGAAGGAATTGGATAGCAGTGATCTATACTTTATTGTGAATTTCAGATGACCTCTAACCTTTACCAAAGATTTTTGCATTATATATATAGTCTAGTTTTAAACTAAAATGTTTGATCCTTGTTAGAAAAATTACAGCTGAGAGAGATATTGGGTATTTCGTGTAGAGAGGGACCTATTTCACCTGCGGATGAGGTTGACCGCCAATAAGAGAAAAGATTTTTGAAATGTATTTTAATTCCATGCCTCAATTGGCATGGATAATTGAGAGTTGGATATACCCCTCTGGCCCAGTTTGGGAAGGTACTGGAGATGAGAATTTAAACAAAATATAAAAAACTGAAAGTGATATACTTAGAATTTCTTTAGGCTTGTTATATCCATTGCTACTGTGACTAGTGGAATCTCCAATTATTCATTCAAAGTAAGGGCTTATTTTTCTTTTCCAAAATGAAGTCCAAGTGGGATTCCAATGGGGTGGGTGACTATAGATTAAGATTGTAGAAATATATTGATAAAGCAGTCACATTGGAATACACAATAATAATAAAGCTCCTTCACTATGCTAAGCTCTTTATAAATATCATCTTATTTGATCCTCATAGCCATCCTGAAAAGGATGTACTATTATTATCCCCATTTTACAGTTGAAGAAACTGAAAAAATGGAAATTAAGTGATTTGTCTAAGATCACAAAGATGGTAAATGTCTGAGATCGGATTTTAACTCAGCCCTTCCCAACTCCAAGCTGACTCCTCTATCCACTGCACCTGACTATATCTAATGAGACCTGATGAAAACCCAAATTAGCTGACAAAGAGAGAGCAGAAGGCTCTAAATTGAACCCTGTGCAAGTAGGGAGATGTTAATATTGCTGAAAGGGTAATTAAAAGTGTAACTAGTAGGAAGGAAACCTGTCAAGCCCAAAGCAATGTGAAAAGGCAAATGTGGAAAGCTTTTGAAAAAGAATCCTGCATCTTATGTCAATCAGAGATTAGAAGGGTTAGAAGAGAGAACAATCTGGGGAAATTGGAAGGGCACTATAGATTTTTATTTTCTGCAAGTTTTTTTTTATCAGATCCTTTATGAAAAGTTAAGAAGTTTTTGTGTGTTTTTGAATGATAATCCTCCACATGATACCATATTCAGGTATTCCTGAACCCAACTTCCATCTACTACACCATGTAGCCACTTTTTTATAATGCTCTGAACACAGTAGGTGCTCGATAAATCCTTGTTAAGTTGAATTTAGGGAAACATTTTCAGAAAAAAATTAAAATAGAAGTTTGCAGAATTTAAAAAATAATGGAAGAATAAAGAATAAGGAATCAGTTAAGTTTGAAAATAAAGGGGGAAGATTGACATGATTCTGGGGCAAATGTCATAAAAACTAAATATTTTCTTTTTTATGTTGCTCACCTGATTTCATCAGTTGATGACTCTGCCTTTTGCACTCTTGTTCTTTCTGTTCACAAGTCTACCATCCTGGTTCACAGCCCTTCAGTATCTCTTGTCTGGACTCTTACAATAGTCTTCTAAAGGGCCTCTGTGCTTCTAATTTCTCACTGTTCCAATCAATCTATCAATCCAGCAAGGAGTATTTTTTAAACAGCTGCAAAGTGCCAAAAAGTATGCTATATCCTGGGCTACAAAGTCATTAACAAAACCACTCCTGCCCTCATGGAACTTACATTCTACGTGTATGTCTTTACATATTTGCAAATTATATACAAAATAGATAAAGTAGTTTTTTTGAGAGAAAATGTATTGACATCTAGGGAGGTCAGGAAAGATCTCATGAACAAGATAATATTTGCGCTGAATCCTGAGGTAAGCAAGATAAATGAGGAGAGAACACATTCCAGATGTGAAGAACAGCTGGGCAAAAGGAAGAAAACAGGAGATAGAATACCATTTGTGAGTAGAAATAGAAGGTCAATAGGACAGACCTGGAGGGTATATGAATCGAAGCTGTGTACAATTAAGCTGGAAAGGTAAATCAAGCTCAGTTTGCAAAGAGTTCTGACCATCAAAGAGAAAAGTTCATAACTGATCCTAAAGATGATAGGGAGTTCCTGGCATTTCTTGAACAGAGGGGAGGAGTGATAGATAGGCCTTCTATTGTGTAAAAAGTCATGAGGGAGGGATGGATGGGAGAAGGAGAGACCTAAGGCAGAATGACTATTAGGTCTCTTACAACAGTCCAGGCAAGAAGAGAAAAGGGCCCGAAGTGTCTGTGTACAAGACTAGATGATACAAGAAATATTGTGTTTGTAGAAATACTGTAAATTGTTAAACAAGATTCAGCAACTGATTGGATACATGGGGGAGAGAGGGAGAAGTTGAGACTGACCCCCAGTTTGCAAAATTAAGTGCCTCTACATTAGGATTAAAATAATCTGGAGTAGCTCACTGTCACCTGTTGGATAAGATACAAACCCCTCAGCCAGGCGTTTGATGCCCTTCAAAAACTCTACAGATTTATTTTACACTTTTCCCCTTTATACTTTCCAAAATCCAGTGAAATTGGTCCACTCATCCTTGAATTATACACCCAGGAGACCTTGCCTAAAGTTGTCTCCCACAGCTAGAATAAAATCCCCCCTCATCAATGCCTCTTCTTTCAAAGGTTTAGGTACTTCCTCCAATAAGGATCACTTCCTGTTTTCTTGAATTGTTAATGCTGTATCTTTTCTAGTACCTATCTCCCCTACAAGTACCTGTACAGGTACAAGTAATATGGCTCGCTTAGCATGTACCTCTCCGAAGGATGGTTACTACTTCATTTTTATCTCTGTAACCTCAGCAGCTTCCATAGTGCCTTCTTTATACATAGTAGATACTTAATAGTTGATCATTCATTTGAATAGAAGAAAAAGAATGATTGGTATAATTTCGTGCAAAGATGCTTAACGAGTATATTAATAAGCAAATTTAATAAGCAAATGATTTGGTACCATAGTGGAGAACAGTTTCTGTCATTATTTCTTAAGCAAAATCAAGTACATAAAACTTTACACTAGAAATCAATCTGTCCAAATCTTTTTTTGTGATTCTTTCCTTGAATAAGAACACAAATTATAGTTTGAGGTTGATGATGATGTGACCAAATAGAATCCCAAAATGACATATTTAAAAATCCACATCAAAGCTGATTTTGAAAGAATGTCCTTCTCTTCATGCAAGAGGAACCAATTAAAGGAAATTCACAAGCTGAATGGCACATAAAGGCACAATAATGGAGACATTTTTTATATAAAATATATAGTATATGGGGATCATAATCTATTGAAATCTATATAGATGTACCTACAGACACATAGCTATGATTTAAGAGCACAGAATTATATATAGCAAGGAAGTTCTTGATCATATTATCTTAGCAACAAGAGTCAAGATTGAGTAGTCTGTGATTGCATTAGACCCTTGAGATATGTGTATAACCTTAGTCACCATTTTCCTGTGATTTATTAAAGTGAATAGAGGTATATATCCAACTGATCACTAGATTGAAATGAAAAGTTATGTTTATATTAAAATCCAACAAAAACATTCTTGTATCCTGCCATACCATTATTTCATGGAATATTGTATTTTTTAAGAAATCTTTTATGCCACCTCTAAGCCTTTACAAAAATAAAGAAAGAAGAGAGACAGAGAAAGAAGGAAAGAAGGAAAAAAGAGAGAATTCTTTTATATTTTAGTACTAGCAATAATACTTGCTGTTAAATGTTAGTATATTAGAGAATCATATGATTAGAGATTAAAGTGATCATAGTAGAGTCTATTTGGTCCAAGGTCCTTTCCCAGGGGCCAAAAGACTTTACATGGCTTGCCATAAATCACATGAGTAGAAAATAGTAAAGACTAAATTTGAACCTCTGACTACAAATGTTGTCTTTTCCACTGTATTGCACTATGCCACTTCCTCTACCAAAAAAAAAAAAAAAAATTATAGGACTTTAGAGCTACAATGAAATAAAACAAATTGAAAAAGACTTAATACCAAGTATCTGGAATATTCAAGACTCCATAATGGAATTTAGTCAACACAATTTATGTAGTTACTAAAAACACAGAAAAATCTGAATTTAAATAACTGCCAAGAACAAATGCTTTTTCCTCAACTTTTCCTCTGCATATGACACTAAATTTGACAAGGTGATGATGTCAAAACATCTTCCTTTAAAAATTTAGAACCTAAAATAGGAAAACACAAGATTAAAATATCCAATGAATGACCTAGGATATGGCAATACACATATATTTATGAATATTTGTACAAACATATATGTCAACATGTGTTCATTGAAACATCCATAATTGACTGATAATTGACTGATGGCACAAATTTGGGCCATCTTCTCTGTAATTATCCATCTTTTTTATATCAGTATTATCCTAATGACACTGTTGGTCAAAAGCCTGTGAAAAAGATAGCGATGTTGAATGAGGGAGTAAAATTGTTTTGATAATATTTAGATTAGATGCAATGGGATAGAGCAGATGATCACTAGCCTAAAACACAGGAGGCCAGGTTCCCATGCTAATTGATTATAAAACCTTATTGGTCTTCTTTTTTGAATCTCAGCTTCTCCATCTGTAAAAGGGGGATGATAATTCACAGAATCATTGCAAGGGAAATACTTTTTAAACCCTAAAATACTATAAAAAAGGGAATTACCATCATCATCATTATGGCTCCAAATAATGGATAGCAATTTTCAAAAAATTACAGTTTTTTGTAAAGACACATAATATCCAGAAATAAGGAAATGTTCAGCTTATTATATTCTGCCCCAGCCAAGTGACATCTGGACTATGGTATTTGGTTCCAGTTACTATATTTTTAAAAATGAATCAACATACCAAAAATTATGGGAATTAATTAAAGCAGTTCTTGAAGTAAAAGAAAAATTTCTGAAACAGACACTTATATATACATATGTAATCATGTATACGCATGACATATATGCCTATGTATAATACATTGTGTGCATAAAACATACATGTATACATATATGTGTGTGTGTTGTTTGTACATATTAAGAAAACCAGAAAAGGAAATCATTCATTAAATGAGAGTGCAATTCAAAAAATTAAAACAAAACAAATGATTAAAATGTTTTAAAAATATGAAAATTTAGGAAATCATGAAGATTAAAAGAAAATTTAGTGATGAGTGTGATGGAAAGAACGTTGGTTTTGGAGTCAGAATTTGGGTTGAAATCCTGCTTCTGGTACTACTTGTGTGACCTTAAGCAAGTCATTTAATCTCTGTGGACCTCAGTTTCCTTGTTTGTAAAATAAAAGAGTTAAACTAGATGATGTCAGCTGTCCCTTATACATATAGATCTCTATTCATATGATCTAGAAACAAAATAAATAGAAAAGAAAAAGACCACAGAAATGACAAAACCCAGACCTGTTTTTCAAGACTACCAAAATTAATAAACCATTAGCTAACCTGGTTTTGAAAAATTCTAAAATAATAAAAAGTAGATTCACAATGAACAAAGAAATAAAAAAGAATTAAGAATTATCAAAAACTATTATATAAAATCATATGTCAGCAAAATCAGAACTTAAAGGAAATTAATAATAACATCCCAAAATATAAAATGCCCTAATTAGAAAAACAAAAATCTTAAACAGGGGATCTTAAACAATCCAGTTATAGAAAGAGAATTAGAGCAGAGCATAAACTCCCAAAGACAAAACCCCTGGACTAGTTTAATTTACAAGTAAATTCTATTTGTTATTTTAAAGGCAATTAAAACATATGTTTAAAAAATATTTTCAATAAACAAGAAAGAAGGCATTTTACCAAGCTCGTTTTATGAAACAAAATACCCCTGAAAATTAAACCAGAAGAGGATAAAGCAGAAAAAGAGAACAGAACAATTTTATTAATGAAAATCATGCAAAATTTGTAAATAAAATCTTATCACTGAAACTACAGCAATACCACAGTTCAAAAAAAAAATCATTACAACCAAGTTGGGTTTATCCCAAACATACAAAAATAATTTACCCTTGAGAAAACCATTAACATAATTAATCATGCAAATAATAACATAAAACCTCTCCTATTTATATCAAAAAAATATAGAAAAGACCTTTGACAAAACAGCACTAATTTATGTGCAAGAATCTTTTTTTTTACTTCATAAATTTGGAAGAACACATTTATAATATGATTAAAAGTAAGTATACATGCATTATATATGTGGGTATATAAAACAAAGAGTTAGTATTACATGAAATGGTGAAATATTAGAATTTTGAAAACTTTCTCAATTAGCACAAAAGTTAAAAAGCAAAGATGTTCCTTATTCCTGAGACTATTTTAAATAGTTTTATAAAGCAATGGCAACAAATTAGAGCTATGCACATTGGCAGAGAAAGAGACAGACAGACACAGTGTCAGAAGGGGAGAGAGAGAGAGAAGAGAGAGAGAGAGAAGAGAGAGAGAGAGAGAGAGAGAGAGAATTGTTATCAGATAATATCGTAACTTAGAAAACCTCAGAGAATTAGAAAAGAGATCGCGGAAATCCATAAAATAAATAAAAGTGTATAATACAAAATACTGACAAGTATTTTAGTGCTTGGACAACCATGTGAGTTCAGGAGATCCAAGGATCCCATCAGAGGTTACAGCAGTCAAAATAAACTGACAAGAATCATTAGCATTTCTTAACAGTATTAACAAAACCCAGTAAGAAATTAAAAGGGTAATCTCAGTCAAGCTAATTAAATATGCATAAAATATTTGAGGGTCAACATAATAAGACACATTTAGGAGTACATAAAGACTTGTTTATAGAAGAAAAGTAAGACTTAAATAACTGGAGAGAGGCTTACTGTTCATGGTCAGGTTACACACTATAGTAAAAATAACCACACTGCTCCAAAAAATTTACAGACAGTACAATCCCCCAAAAAATTCCATAGAAGTCATAAATCATTGCTTTGTAAGGCACAATGAAAATCAGGAAATCAGAGAAACAGCAGGAGAGTTGAATGAACTGATGAAATGTGAAGTAAGCAGAACAGAACAATATACGCAATGACAACAGTCATGTCAAAGAAAATGAAGATGGAAACAAGCATTAATTAAACACCTGCTATGTGCTTTATAGTCATTATCTCATTTGATCTTCACAACAACCTTATGAGAGAGTTGCTATTATTTTAATCCCCATTTTATAGTTGAGGAAACTGAAGGATTGAGAAGTTAAGTGACTTGCCCAGGATAATAGTGCTAATCTGATCTGAATTGGAATCCAGATAATTCCTGATTCCAGGCCCAGCACTCTACCTTTTACCACTTAGCTGCTTAAATTCTAATTGTAACAATTAATCATAGTTCTGAAAAATTAATGATGCAACACATTTATTGCTTCTAAAAAGACAAGGCAGGGCCCAGAAAGTAGGTGTGGGATTCACTTTTGGATGCAGTCAGCCATTCCTGGCTGATCTTGCTTACCTGGTTATCTTTGTTGCAAAAGAATACTCAACATGGTGGAGTGAGCAGAGGGGGAGGTTTAAATGGAAATTCTTTAGTTAAAAAAAAAAAAAAAAGGACATTTTTTTTTTATTTAAGCTCTTTTTAAAAAGTAATCATTTTCTAAGATTTGATTTTTCATTTAACTCTCCCTTGAATCAAAGAAAAATAGTTCAACAAAACCAACTAACAAAACAAAAACAAATGACAGAGAGGCAATATTCTACACCAAAATCCTTCTCCTTTCCACTGAAAGAGAGAACACTTTTTTTTCAATCTAAGATCAATGCTGGTCATTGTTGTTAAAATGAGATTGGCTGTCATTTAGTGTTGTGTTCATTTATACTACAGCAATCAATATGTATAGCATTTCCTTTTTCTAGCATATTTCATTCTGTATCAGTTCACTCAAGTCTTGTCATGTTTTTCTAAGTCTCTCTTATTTATATATTTCTTGTGGAGCAATCACAATTCCATTTCATTTATATACCATAATTTGTTCAGTTGTTTTCTCTCTTCTTCCCTTTTTATTACTATTTATCATATTATCATACCAATCTTCCTATCTATTTGTATTCCTTTTTCCATCCTCACCTCAGTTTCTTCATCTGTTAAAACAGAGGCAGGCTACTTTCCGTTTTAATACCTCAAAATTCTATGATTTTCTCCCATACTCTCCTTTGGACCCAAAATATCTGTCTTAAGAACTATTTTCTGAGATCCAAGACGGTTTTTTAAGTTTATCTTCTTAAGAAACCCTAATAGGATTAAGGCTAGGTCCCAAAAAGTGATCATATTTTATAACTTAGGGCAACATTTCCCATCCGTTCTAATTTTTATTTTTATAATTTTTAAGACAAGCATCATTTTAAATCAAGAAGATTCAAACATTTTGAATAACCCAGCATTCACACAAAAGTTTCCACTTGACATTGACATTGAAATATAAAGCATAACAGAACTTTACACAATAATTGTAAAACAAGATTTAGACAGATTGCTGCTCTGAAAGATATGCATTTGAAATGTAGTAACATGCTGAAATGGAATTAAAAGGTTGTTCTAAATAGTGTCTAGTTTTAAATACAATCCAACAAAGGGCAAAGAAATATGTGAAATGCTGATCTCAAGCTAGTCTAGCAGTGACCGCATAAAAGAATGTAACCTTGAAATTCATGCAGTGGTCACATGGCAGAAGGGCAGAATATCTTTTACTTGAATTTTTCTACCTTCCAGAAATTCCACCAACACCCATTAACCATGATAAGAAATAAACTTAAAAGTCAATGAGGCAGAGGGAACTATGAAAGGCCCTACACAAGACCTACACAACTGAAAAGTAAGACAAATAAAAAGTCTGGAAAATATTGTGAGGGTGAAGAAAGAAGAGAAAAGCCAGGGTTAAAACCAAAACTTATGAAGCTGAAAAGTTCAAGCCCTGGATTAGAATATGAGTCAGGAACTATTACTAGAAATTGTCCTTAATAAGGGCTTTGATGATAATGGATTTTTCCTTTTGTCTTTGTTTCCCCAACTCCTTATCCAGAGCCTTGCATAAATTTGCTTCTTTGCAAATGTTTGATAAGTTGAGTTGACTTTAATTAAGCTGTATTGGATTGAAAGACTCATGATTTCTTCCCTTTGGGTTCTCCCTCCATGAATACATATGATAATTCTTCCCCAACTTTCACTTCTCTAATTCCATAATTCCTCCATAAGGAAAGCTCCCCAAATTTTGGAAGCCTTTATCATCTTTTGATATTCTGGGTCTACCAACATCAACTCAAGTTGTCCAGAGATTGTCATCCACTCTCACAATATGACTAGTTCTCCTCTTTTTCTATAATGGATATGGCCTCTAATCATGTCTTTTTATGCTCAACTCATCACTGGTAAAATGCTGAAGCCTGGTGATGCTCTCCATGCATCCAGTACCATATTCATTGATTGACTATCTCAATCAATACTCTTCTAAACATTATGACCAGCTGGGATTTACTCAGAGAGGTTATGATCAATATTAATTTAATATTAATATTATTCCATATTAACAATGATTTAAATAATACTTTTGGAGTTTGTTTTCCCCCTTTTCATCTAAGAAATACCATAAACATTCCTGGTAGAGCCCAAATTCCCAAATGTAGTCATTTTAAAAAAAAAATTAATTACCAAGTTTCCCAGACTCTAGAAATTTTTAAAAATATAACCTCTTTCCTTTCTTCCACTCAAAGCCATTCATCATGCTATCCTTTGAGTTTAAAATAGTTGACCACTCTACATCCAAAAAACTACTCACATCCCTTCCAATATTTAAAATTCACCTTGAAATCTTTAATCAGTTCTACTTAGACAAAAAGAATGGCTCTTTCAAAATTCCTTTCAGCTCATATTTTTGGATAAGCCACTTTCTGGTACTGACTGAGTGACATCACAACCAGCCGTGGTCTACACAAGCTTGTAGCTTCCCTTCTCCAGAATAAAAAAAAATCAGAAAGACCAAGATCTAGAAGATTTAGATTCTGCCTTTAATTTAGGTAGTAGATTTTTAGCAACTTCTGTCATTGAATTTAAAGTTGAAAACAAGAATTAGATCCAGAAGATATCACACAGATCAGAGAGACAGTACAAAGCCACCACATGATGAATAACTCTTCAAAAGTGTCTCTTCTAACACATAGAACCGGTCTCCATGTATGTGTTGCCTATTCAATAAAAAAAATGTAAATTGCCCCATTGCACACCCAAGCATCTACCAACTAACACTTATATTCAAACCTGATTTCAAATGATTTGGTTCCAGTAGATTACACTAAATGGATACTTCTATAATGGCAGGTCCCCAAACATATTTTATTTCCAGCTTTATTTTTAATGGAACAGAAGCAGCAGGGGGCAACCTAACTTAGGGAACCTGCTGTGATAGCAGCAAGGGCTAAAGCAAGGCTGCATTCTCCAGTCATTTGAAAAATCCCCACTTTGCTGAATACAAAATATGGTGTGTGGAGAAGGAAGAAATATACATCGGAGAGAACAAATCCAAGGCAGTAAAATAACAGAAGGTGAAGGGTCCACTCTGGGATAAAATAAGATGAAACAAAATGAAATAAATATAAAATAAAATAAAATAAAAAAAACCTCATGCAGGCAAAAAGAAATCTGTGAAGGCATATAGACTTACTGGGATTTTTGTTTTAACTTTGCCTGCAGGCACTTTTGAGCCCAAATAACTGCAGATCTGGGAATAACAGGTGTTTATTGATTTCTCTGTGGTTTTTATTTTATTTTATTTTATTTTATTTTATTTTTCTGCTGTAGTACTAGAACAAAAAGACATATGTATTCCATATGTAACACTTTAGAAAATGAAAGGTAACAGAAACATTGAACAGATGTGGGGAGCGGTGAGTGGGAGCAAGGATTGACACTCCCCCAATATAATTTAATATCTATAACTTTTCCCTAGATCCTTCCCTATTAAAAAAAATGCAACCCTCCCCCAAAAAAATCCCTTTTAAAAGATTGACTCAAAAAGTGATTGGGTGTCAATATTAACATCTGTGATCATGAGAAGGTTTCTTTTTTCATTTAAGTTGTCTCTTTAAATTAAGTATGAGAAACATCAATCATTCAAAGACAATCAATAGCTGAGCCATGATGCTTGCATTTGAAGAATACAAAAGGAGGAAAGGGGTGTCATTATTTTGAAAACAATTTTTTCAAATGAGCATTTTCTTCCTTTCTTTCGATGAATACTAGTAAGGACAGTAAGTCAGTCTCGTCTACAGCTCAAATCTCCAAAGACAGAGACTCTCTGGGAGTATCTCTAGATACCAGACACATAAACTCAGTGCTGGGATATATACTTAGTAGATATTCACATTCTACCCATTCAGTCAAGCTGGATTTCTCTAAGACACGAAAAGAGCAAAATTTCTGAAAGAGAGCAAATACACAAAGGAAATACATGCTATTTTTAGTGGTGTTTAATTTTAGCTCGACTATTTCTTCATATCCTTCTTTTGTTTATTTCTAAGTCACAGTACAAAGAAAATGAAGTGGTCGGTTATTGGTCCAATAGAATGTAAGCTTCCTGAAAGACAACACCGTTGTTGCTTTTGTGGTTGCTTAATCTTTGTCTTTGAAGGTCCCCACTTCCATCCCAGTGACATGTTCCTTTTTGTGTGTGGTCCAAACCTGTGATTTCCTGAATTTAGAGAAATCGCAGGGTGGAAACTCCCTCTATTGATGTACATCAGCAATTCATCTCTAACTTATAGTCTTACAGAGTCACCTAGAGCATTGAGTGAGACAGTAAGTGACTTGTCCATTGTCACACAGCTGGTCTGTGTCAGAGGCAGATCTTCCCGACTTCAAAGCCGGCTTTCTGGGCCACAATCATTTTCACAGTAGGTACTCAGTAAATGTTGGGTCAGTCTAACTCAGCCAAACCTTTGCAAAAGAGGGAAGAAGGGGAGAACTATCAGTTGAATTGGGTCACCACATTGGTAAAAATGGAGAATAGATTTGAAATAACGAAGGAAACAGGAAAAAATGGGGGCAAGAGGTACGGTAGGAGTGGTATTTTTATGAACCCAGTTCAGATGTCAAATGGAAAACTGTGTGAGGAACCTGGTAAAAAGCAGAAGGGTTCCTTGAGTGTGGATAGAGAGAAGCAACATGCAGGATAAAGGAAAAGAGACGAATAGAGTGGGTCTTGTGAAGTTGGCAGGAAACACTGTGTTTTCAAAGATGAAACAAACTTCTCTGAAAAAAAAATTTCCAAGGAAAAAAAGTACTGCTCCATGTGTCATATGGTGAACCTGAGCAGCAAATGAACTGTAGACGAGACTGATGGTGGACAGTGTGGGGCAGGAATGAAACAGTGCAGTGTCCTGCGAAGAAGAATTCATTGTTCGAAAATTACAGTTTCCAAAGACCAGTATTTTTCAAAGACTGCTGCAGCTGCAGTCTGCAGACGTAGATGAAAAAAAAAAAAAAAAACTGAGCAGGAGTCACATTCCCCCATGGCATGACCATATTTTCTATGGCCATAATGCGAGAACCATAAAGGGAGTGGGAGAAAGAAAGGGAGACATAAGGGCAAGAGGTAAATCCAAGACCATTCCAAAAAGAGAATCGGGGTTCTGCAAGGTTACTGAAAGGAATATGCCAGAGTTCTTATTTACCCATTAAATTATGATTATAAAAAATGATGATAGAAGATACCTATCCATTTTCAGGGTAGTGAAGATGCCAGTGTGGAGAGAACAGTGGAAGGGAAGATGACTTATGTCAAAGATTTTTTTTAATACATTCCTTCCAATCCTGCTGCAGTTTTGAAAAAAAAAAAATAATACAAAAAGCCTCCTTCAAATTGCTCAGTGCCATACCAATTTCCTGTGTAGACCTGAATATTAGTATATGTTTTTCTGTGTCTCCTAAGTTACCCAAGTTACCTAATGCATGCACAGTGTGAAACATTTTTAAATGAGTTAGTCTTTATTGAATTATGATTTCCAGCAGTCACTAATAACAAAATTCAAATTGTTCCAGCAGACAAGGATTTTCAGAATGCTGGGAAGTCACCACGTCTTTAAGAGAGCCAAGAAGAGCCACCTACTGCGTGTGTGTGGTAATCGGTGCCTCTTGACGGAATACTTCAAATAGTTAATTAGATTTGCTAAAAAAAGAAAAAAATGTACATATATATTATATATACACACACACACATATATATATGTCATTAAGAGTCGACACTCTGGGAGATACTTGATAAAGGTCTGTTATTGGCACACCTATGGTGTAGTCAAAAAAGGGCAGAAAAAAATAAAATTTTCTGGTTTTCATCTTGCTGTCTCTGCAGTCAGCACAATGCAATTAGCAACACATCAAAAGGAGGGGGAAAAGAACTTTTTTATTTTTTTGGCCTTTATGACTTCTTTTTTTCTCAGGAATTCCTCTAGGCTTCTTAAAAGGCATTTTGCAGGCAAGAATTAATAGGGGCACCTCCAGTGTATCTGAGCTTACCTTGTCTAAGAACACCTGCAAACTGAATGCGTCCTATTTTGTTAACCATTTATTTTGTCTTTACTGGGTTTTCAAAGGGAAATGTGATAATCCCACTGTTCTCTACTTGCTCAGCAGGGTGTTTAATCTAATAAAGCTATTACAGCTGAATGGATTAAAGCAACATGGAGCACCAGAAATCGGAGGATGTTTGTGAAAGAATTTTAACATTTGAGCTTGGTGAGTCCAGTCTTTAAAATATTATCAGGGAGATTAAAAAAAACAAAGAGAGGGTCTAATGTCTACTTTTCATTTTTCCTTTCCGGAGGAGCTGGTAGCAAGCTGGACTATTGGGACAATATTAATCTGTATTTAAAACATTAATGCCCTCACTCACTCTATCTTCAGACCAAGTCTGAAGGTATTGGTACCTAGTCTTTAAGTCGTATCCTGGAAGATAGTGTTCAGGGAAGGAAACAAAAGGTTAAAGAAATCAAGGAGGAGTTGTAGATTTATGGCTGAAGGGGATGTTAGAAGTCACTTAGTCCAACTTTCTCATTATTCAGCTGAGAGAACTGAAACCCTTAGGCAACCTGTCCAAAGTCACACCTCTATATATTTTTAACATAAATTCTTAACTTGGAGTCTGTGAACTTGGGCTTTTTTCCCAATATATTTTGATAACTATTTTAAAATAACTCATTTCCTTCCTTTATAATATTATGTGTTTAAGTTTATACATTTAAGATCATTCTGAGGATTTCATAGCCTTAGCCATAGTCACAAAATGGATCCATGAAACCAAAAAACTAAGTACCCCTGCTTTATATATTCAGATGCACTCAGAGCATCTTGGATAAAGATAGGAAAGAGAGAAAACAGGCTTTCATGAATTACATTCTATAGCAGATCCTATCTCTATAATCACATAATTGACTGAAAGGAGCTGAGCACACTTGAGTAGCTAAGGCATATTTACAAGGAATGACTATCTGCAAGAAACTATATTGAGATATCTTCCAAGAGATATATACCCAGAAAAGGAGGGAGCTTAGTAATAGTGAGAGGAAACCCAATAAATGGCCTGTGTGCTTCACTGATATTTACCTGATTTCAAGGAGCCAAGATGGAAGTCTCTAGCAGTCTGCTTAGGTAGACCCTCTTACTCTTGAAGATTTATGGGAAGATAGGAACAAGAGATGCTCAGGAAGAAAAGATTGTGCATGGGTTGCAATTTTTTTAGAGGGATATCCCTAGTCATGAAATCAAAGAAGGATTTAGTGAACCAGGTACCACAGTCCTTTGTTTTGTTCATTTCATGACATCCTGGAAATGAACAGATAATCATGATTTTTATTTCAGAGTCCTAGAAGAGAATCAGAAGAGAAACTTAAACAAGGTGGACCAGGATAGGAAATAGGTACTGACACTGTGCTAGAGCAGACAGCAGATAGGGATCTGATGAGTCATTGAATGATCTAGACCAAAAACTCTGCAGGCAGACTATCTCTCTCACAGAAGAAGCCAGAAATAGACAAGGGTTCCAAGGACTCGTGGCTGAGAGATTCTGGTGATAACTTGAAGATTTGAGTGAGAGAAGGGAAAATAAGGAAATTGGAGTAATTAATTTACTTGTAGCAATAAACCTCAAGAAATGGTAATTGGTGCAGAAGGTTCCAACATGATCAATAAGTTTAACAAAACAATTATGGGAAACTATAGTACGAAAATTAGAATTTATTAAAAAAAAAAAAAATCAAGGACTATTTCCCGCAAATTGACTAACAGGTTGTTTATAAGTCCAGTTCCTCCTTAATAAACATTAAATAGCTGGAAATATTCTAAATAGAAAGAAAAGAATAATGGAAAAATATAGAAGGAAGGAAAGAAGGAAGGAAGGAAGGAAAAAAGGATGGATGGATGGATAGATAAAAGAAAGTAATTCCCCAAAGAAGCTCCCATAGGAGAAAAAGAAAATAGTGCTGAGACTGAGAAAATAAGTTAACAAAGAAAAGTTTAATTATGATGAAGAAATGCTATTAGAAGAAGAAAATCCCAGGACGAAACCTCAGGAGAAAGAATAATTTCATAATAATTATCATTGTAGGTCCAGAAAAGATAATGAAATGGCCACGGAACTCCCAAAGTGGTTAGAATGAAGGATTTTAAATTTTAAAAATTAAGATAAGAAGTAAAATGAAAGCTTTTAATGTTTGGGAAATGGAACTATAGTTAGAATAGAAATTGAAAAAATCTTAGAAAAATAGAAGATATCTTGGAAGAAATATAGAAAAGACAATACTTAAAAGATAATTATACAACAAAAAAAGTTAGAAAAAAGTCGAAAGACAGTAAAATTGAAATTATACATGAGATATCTACAATCAAAAAGAAGAAGCCTGGAAGATATAAATCAGAAAGATGACCTAAAAATCACTAATATCCTAGAAAACTATGATAAAATAAAAAAACCCTAAACTTTGTATTTTAGAAAGGCATTAAGAAAAATACCAGAAAAATTTGGAACCAGAACACATAGTACAGCCTGAGAAAACACATAAGACACTTTCCAGAGAGGAATCCTGGATTAAACTCACCAATAAATATATTCACAAGCTCTAGAAAATCTGAGATGAAAGAGAAAATAGGAAAATGCAAATGCATCATAGAATTCCAACCAAAAACTCACAATCAACAGGTAGGTAATGAAAGGGAAAAAAAAATAGGATGTGATATGGGGGAAAGTAAAAGAAAATGGTCTGTGAACAAGAATAATTTCTCTTGCAAAATTAAATATAACTCTAGAAAGAGAGAAATGGATTTTTAATAGAATTGATGATTTCCAACCATTAGTTGGGAAAAAACAGATACTTCATGAACCTTACATTTATCTGAGTTAACTAAGAAAGGACAAAAATTGAGATTGCAATCATTAGAGTACAATAAAGTAAAAGAGTGGTTAGATCATACAGAGAGGGGAAGAAGCAATATTCAGTCACAGCACAGAATCAAGGAAGGTATCACCTCTGGCAAAACAAAATCTCTATGGATGGCTAATTATCAAGAAAAAATGGCATGACCCAATGGTTTGATATTATCTAGGAGAGGAAGGAGGCGGGACAAAACAAGATTCAATTAGATTTTGAGTATTACAAACTGCAATTATCTAGGACAGATTTCATTTAATATAACGTGATTGAATATAACAGGCTTTAATTGATAACAAAACAATCATAACTAAACGTCAATAAGCAAACAAAGACACAGTATGTAGAGGATAATTTAGGATACTGTATTTATTTAAATTTCCTGCATAAAAGAAACAAACTAAAAATATAAAGATTCATACAGAGAGAAAATGAGGGGTCAGAGCAGAATTTAGAATAATTCAGTTGCATTACAACAGGAGAAGTAATGATCATTATCATAGACAAGGCAACATTAAAAATAGATAAGATCAAGATTGACATTACAGAAACTATTTTCCTTACAGATACCTCAGATAATTAAATAATTTCAGTATTAAATACTGATTTTTCAATGGCATATCATCTGTGTAGTTAAAAGAAAAAACTAACTATATTACTCAAAACTCTAGATAGTAATAAAATATGTTTTGGTAACTTTGACATAACTCTTTCAGGGCTAGGCAAAGCAAATAAATAAAAAGAAATTAAGAGTATAAAAAAGTATTAGAAAACTAAACATTGTAGACTTTTGGCACTTATTGAATGGGAATCTTAAGGAGCTTATCTTTTTTTTGGTTCTACAGCATTGCACAATATTTTTGCAAAAATCGATCATGTAATAGGGCCTAAGGAATTTATAATTCAATACAGAAAGATAAAAATGTCAAATTCATCTGGTAAAAGTCCCTGGATCTGGGTCTTCAAGGTTATTTCTCGGTGCATTAATGATGACCTAACTGTCCATTAAGCCCAGCATAGACTACCTCCTTGGATCTTGTTTAGCTTACGATGCTGACCCCTCAAAGATCACAAGAGTGTAACTATCTCCAATATCCTTCATCTAGGAGCAGGAAAGAACAGATGCAATAGAAATAGAAGCAAGAAACAGTTCTGGGTAAGACTAGGAAATGGCTCTTGGTGAAGGAGTGCCCAATGACTTTCCCCAACTTGGAGGCCCTCAATAGCTTGTACTCCTTCTCAGAAGCCAGAAAAAAAAATGGAAAAATCTCTCACAAGGAACCTAGTGTCACAGTACCTAGCTCCATAAAGTCAGACACTTCTCTATTATGTGGTTGGAAGACTAGAACCAGATAGTTACAGTCTGTCCAAAGAAAATCATATAGAATAGACTTCACATCCCCATACCTCTCTAAAGGCTGATTCCCAACATGCTCCATGTGCAGAATTGCACCAATCAAACATGCTGACAACTACTTATCAGCCCCAACCCTTGTCCAGATGGATTTGTAAGTCTCTTAAATATTTAAAGAACAAATAATCTCTATGGCACACAAACTTTTCGATTCAAAAATATAGGAATCAGGCACCATATAAAATTCCTTTTTTGAAGTAATTATTATGAACAGGGAGGATTAAAGTAAGGAAATAACTCTATAGATGACAGATTAATTTAATTCAAAATACATAAGAAGCCATAGCAACATTTCCAAAAGAATATCCCTTATAACCAAGTTGGATAAATATTAGAAATATAAGGATCATCTAGCAGTAGGAAAATATTTCCATAATTATTTAGATAAATAACAAAAATGACAGGAATTACATGATTATTTCAGTAGATTCAGGTAAAATCTTAAAAGAAATATAACATACACTTCAATTTAAAAGAAAAAATATTTTATTGTAGAGGAATAAAAGAATCTTTCCTTAATGTGGTTAAAAATATTTCTCTAAAATCAAGGGTTAGTATTATGTATAATGGAAAAACATTAGAATTTTTCCCCAATAAGATCAAGGTGAAACAAGGTTGCCCATTCTCTCCAATTATTTGACATTATCCTAGAAATGCTAGCTACAGCACTAAGAGAAGAAAAAGAAATGAAGTGTTTGTTGGGAAATGTCTGTTATGTAACAATAAAATTTTAAAGGATCAGCAGGAAAAAAATTAAAATGCCATTCGGTATTAAGTTAATGAAAGAGGCCAAAAGCTTATTAAATTATTTGACATCTTGCAAACCAATGGATATTTACTAAGTATCTACAGTGTGCAAGGCTCTGTGCCAAACAATGATTATGCAAAGATATATTGTAAATGTTTTCTTCAAGAAGAGATTTAGAAGGTTCTGAACATGGCAAACACCAAACCTCACAAAAATGAAAATGACTTTATCTTATTAAATAATAGATGATAGTTTATTGACATAGTGCTCATTTCAGAACAAACTATCTGTATGTAGGCAGAGTCTCAACTGATTAAAATGAAGTTCAAAATTAACAAATTAGAAAAAAGGATACTGAATAGAAAATTTCTGCTACATGGAAGAATAGTGATGCTAACCAGACTACAACGACCACTATAACAAGGAGACCAAAAGATTCAAGAAACTATCTTAATTAGCAAAAACAAGATGAACAGTCCTGGGTAATATTCACTTAGAATACAAGCTCATTTAAAAAAAAAAACATTATGAAGGAGAAGAATGGGAAAATACAGGGAGTATTATCCCACAAAATCACAAAAAGCAATGAATGGGAAAAACTAACTTACAAAAAGCTTGGTAGGAGATATAATTGAGCCCAAACATCTCATAGCATTTATAGAAAAAACTGAAAGAAGACCACAGACACCTGTGAAATGGAATTGATTTTTTTCTAGCATTTCTAGAGTAATCAGTTTTCATCATTAAAGTTAGTGAAACTAACACTTTTGAACTGTATCACTTCAGGATCTAACATACTGTAAAGAGGTAGAAATGATGAGGAAAAAATTTAAAATGAAGAGAATGTCTGGACCTGATCAATTACATGTACACAAAATTATGCTAGAAGGAACATGACTTTAAAATACCAAGGAATACATTTTTTAAGGTAAAGATTCTAAAAGAATAGAAAACAATAATAAATGATATTTTCATTTTAAAAGTATAAAATACAAACTCAAAAAACGTCATTCTCATTTCTCTCAAACCTTTGAGATAAGGATCATACATATATCAAGCATAACTACAATGAAAATATAGGAGAGTAGGCAGAATTTCATGCAGTAATTAATTTAGAAGACCATCTCTTTTTTCAAGTCACAAAATTTAGTGAGTTTTATAGAGACCACAAGTAGTCATCAATAAATACTAAATAAGCACCTAATATGTCCTTAGAGTCTCTGCCTTCAAGAAACTCATATTCTATCAAGGGAGACATGTAAATATGTCTATGTAAATATATACATAATATATACATAGTATTTGTATATATGTTAGATGGATATAATATATTGCTTACATATTTAGAAATAAATATGTATATTTATATAACACATCATATATATTCTTATAAGTATATGCATACATACACATATTTAAGTATAAACATATTATATGCATACATAAGGGAAGTTAGGTGGTACTGTGAATAGAGTAACACACCTAGAGTCAGGAAGATCTGAGTTCAAATGTGGCTTTAGACACTAATTGTGTGATCCTGGGAGAGTTACTTAACCCAATTTATCTTCATTTTCTCTTCTGTAAAATGAGCTAGAAAAGGAAATGGCAAACCATTCCAGTATCTCTGCCAAGAAAACCCCAAATAGATTTATAAAGACTCAGATATAATTGAAAAAAAATGACTATACAACTATATATGAATATATATAGATATATATACATATATAAGTATGGATGAATATATACATATATACACATAAGTATGTATGAATGGATACATATACATACACATATACATAATTTTGTATAAATAAGTATATTATATATATATTACATAATGTGCATACATTTAAGTACATACATACTATATAACCCACCCATCCCCAAATGTAAGGTAAGTGAGGAAGAGATTAGCAGTTGGATGGGAAAAACTGATAAGATTGTATCTGAGCTGACTTTTGAAGGATTCTAAAAGATGGAGATGAGGAAGGAGTATTTTCTGGGTATGCAAGGTAGCCTGTGAAAAGGCACTGAGAATGGAGATTAAATATTATGTGAAGAATAGCAAGGCAGCCCTATTAATCTTTAACATATAGTGTTTGTGAAAGAAAGTACTCTATGATAAGTCTGGCAAGATAGCTCAGAATCAGATAATAAGGGGCTTGAAATGCCCACAAGAGGAATTTGTATTTGACCTTAGAGTGGATTGTGACTACTAGAGTTTTCTGAGTAGGGGAATATGGTTTCGACATCTATGGAAAATATGAATTGCCAAGACAAGAGACACAAGTCAGGGAGACCAGTTAGAAACCATTGTAATAGTCCCGTATTTTATGAGATGAGGCAAGATTAAACTAAGGTAGCAGCAATGTGAGTAGAGGGGAAAAAATAGAAATGGAAAAGCCATTTTGGAATAAAATACATAAAACCCAATAAATTGTTTGGATGTGAGTAGTGAAAGAGAATGAGGAGTTAATGACTCCAAGATTATAAATCTGCCTGTCTGGGATGTGGATTGTGGTATAATACACAGAAATGGGTATTTAAAAGAGGTGTGGACCTGGCAGAGGGAGGATGCTAGGGGAAAAGGAATAAGGAGTTTTCTTTTGGATATGTTGAGTTTTATATGACTATGAAAAATCTTTTGGAAATGTCTAATAGGTAATTATCATGACAGAATAGGAGTTTTAGGGAGAGATTTGAACTAAATATATAAATCTGGAAATTAACTACATAGAGATAATAAATAAACTTAAGTGAGTTAATGAGATCTACCCAAGGGGATATGGAGAGGGTTTCCAGAAAAAGAAAGAGGACTCAGGATAGAGCCTCATTGGACACCTACAATTAGCAAACAGAACATTATGATCCAATATGAAAGACTGAGAAGGAACAATCAGAAGATATAAGAGGAACCAAGGGAAAAGAGTATTTTGAAACCCAATGTATTCATAAGATCTATACTACCAAAGGATCACACACTTAACCTTAGAGGGCACAAACTCAACCACGCTTATTTTACAGATGACAAAACTAAGGCTTAAAGGAAAAGTTAAGTGACTTGTCTAAGGTCAAATAAATCATCCTCTTTCCAAGTCCAGTATTCTACTCACTGCATCACATTGCTTCATTATTCCCTCTCCTACTCAGGAGAGTTATATCAGATGCCGTAAAAAAAAAAATCAAAAACAAGTATTTAGAAAGGTCATGAAATTTGACGATTTAGGAATAACTTATTTTTGGAGGTAGCAGTTTCAAATGAGTGATAAGGTTGTAAGCCTCTTCATTTGAAGGCCATAAATTCAGTTTTTACACATGATGCATACAGTAGAGCATGAAAGTAGCTAGTGGTATAGTAGATAGAGTATAAGAGTTGGATCAGAAGACCCTAGCAGACACATACTAGCTATTTAACTTCGTACAAGTAGCTTAACCTCTCTCAATCACAGTTTCTTCTTCTGGAAAATGAGGAGATTGGATTCAATAATTTAAAAGGCTCTATCCAGCTCTAAACCTATGATCTTGTGAATTATATGGATATAATTACATAAGGATAAATTAAATTACCCAATAAAACAAAAGAGAATTAAGGAATGGCTAATGGAAAAAACTCAACAATTATCCATTTTTTACCTCCTTGTTAACTTTAATATATTCACTGAAGTAAGAGTGTATAACAGAAATTCAATTTTTCATGCAAGCCTCCTTGTTCTTTGTATACTAAAATGTTTGGTTTTAATTGATAATTATTGAGTTCATGATAAAAAGAAAAACATTTTAAAGAAATTCATTCAAAACATAACAGAATAAAAAGAGGGATTAAAATAAAATAAGATTGCTTCAAGAGATTAAAAAAGCAAGAATTATAATCATAGCAATAACAAAATTGATGACATCAAAAATACAACCAAGGAAATTACATCATGCTCAACAATTTCATAGATAATGAAACAATATCACTAAATATATGTAAACAAAATCATACATCATCTAAAATCTTTTTTAAAACTTAACTAAATTGCAAAAAGATATTACTAAGTTATAACATAATAAAAATATCATGAAGACATTAATATTCCTCTCTCAGAACTGGAGAAATCCACCATGAAGATAAACAAAAAGCAAAATGGAGCTGAGCTGATTATTGGAAATATATATTTGAAAGACTTGTGAAGTATTTATCAGGAACAAATATACCTTTGCAAAACAACATACATAATATAAAAAGGCAGAAATAATCAATTTGTCTTTTATAGACTATCATACAATGAAACGGTATTCAATAGAGAAAATATAAGCAAAATAAATAGAACTCAAGACAACTAGATGACTCAGTAGATAGAGTACTGAGTCCAGAGTCAGGAAGACCTGAGTTCAAATTCAATTTCTGAAACTCACTAGACTAGCTGTGTAATCCTGGGCAAGCCACTTAACCCTGTTTGCCTCAGTTTCTCTATCAAATGAGCTAAAGAAAGAAATGGCAAACCACTTCAATATCTTTGTCAAAAAAAAAAAACAAACAAACAAACAAACCCACTTAAGGACAGCATTGACATGCTATGGTCCAAAGGGTCACAAAAAGTTGGATACAATTAAACAGTAACAAATGAACAACAGGAAATGATATCCTAAATAATAAGTGAATCCAAGAATAATAGATAGGAAAAAAAATCATGCCAAAGAAAATTACAATAATGAAAATTCATATGAAAATTTATAGAATACCTATAAATTAGAAGCCATAAAATATGTTTAAAATGCATATATTACATATGAAGATACTCAACAAATGATCATATAATTATATATATACATATATATTCTAAAAAACAAACAACACCAAAAGAAGAGAACTTGAAAAAATTTTTAAATGCATTATAAATCAAATTCAAAAAGGTTAAGAACCTGAATAAAACCACAAGCTGGTTTTTAGATTAGATTTTTTTTAAATCAATGGATAATAAAACAAAAAGAGGAAAAGGGAGAAAACAAATAAAATTAATGAAGTAGAAATTCACAATTTTATACAGAATCTTTTTGGTGTGTGATTTACACAATTGGAATGTATGAAAAAAATACTAAAATGGATGAGGAAGATTGTTACTATTGTTCGGTCATATCCTACTCTTTGTGAATCTATGGAGGGGGAGCAAAAATATTGTGGTTTGTCATTTCCTTCTCTAGATGATTTTATAGATCAGAAAACAGATTTTTTAAAAATTAAAAGCAGGAATAAAGATAACAGCATTACCAGACCTCTAGCTCTCTTATGAAATACAAGGAGGATACTTATACATTTAATCTATATCATTAATACTTAAGTCTAGAGAGTTTTTCATTGTAAGTAATCCCTCTATTGGAATAGGTGGCAACTGATACAAATCTTCTAATCCTATACAATTTCCTTCCATATACCAGAGACTCTACCCAAAATACTAGAGCTCTACCATTAAAACTTTAATGTACTACTACTAATGTACCTAAAACTTAATGCTTAAACTTCTGGTCCCTAAGGCCATTTTTCAAGTCTTAGTCACCAGTGGCCTTTAGAAATGTCAATATTCAGCATTATATATACATAATGCTATATACATATGAGTATACACATTTAAAAGCAAATTCACAGATAGAGAAGGAACCTTAAGAATTCATCTTGTGATATTTTCAATTCATTCCAGAAAGAAAGGGAGCTACTCTATTTTTTAATCTCAAGCATTCC
The DNA here is from genome assembly GCF_016432865.1 of Antechinus flavipes. NCBI lineage: Eukaryota > Metazoa > Chordata > Mammalia > Dasyuromorphia > Dasyuridae > Antechinus > Antechinus flavipes. The sequence goes on from NC_067399.1 coordinate 47,246,589, forward strand.
CACTGATGCATTGTTGGTGGAGTGAATGGATCCAACCATTCTGGAGAGCAATTTGGAGCTATACTCAAAAAGTTATTAAACTGTGTATACCCTTTGATCCAGCAGTGTTACTACTCGGCTTATACCCCAAAAAGATCTTAAAGAAGGGAAAGGGACCAGTGTACGCAAAAATGTTTGTGGCAGCCCTTTTTGTAGTGATTAGAAACTGGAAATTGAATGGATGCCCATCAATTAGAGAATGGCTGAGTAAATTGTGATATATGAGTGTTATGGAATATTATTGTTCTATAAGAAATGACCAGCGATGATTTCAGAAAGGCCAGGAGAGACTTATATGAACTGATGTTGAGTGAAATGAGCAGGACCGGAGATCATTATATACTTCAACAACAATTCTGTATGATGATCAATTCTGATTGACTTGGCCACAATAAAATGATTCAAATCAGTTCCAATTGATCAGTAATGAAGAGAACCAGCTACACCCAGCAAAAGAACACTGGGAAATGAGTGTGGACCACAACATAGCATTTACACTCTTTCTGTTATTGTTTGCTTGCACTTTTGTTTTTCTTCTCAGGTTATTTTTACCTTCTTTCTAAATCCGATTTTTCTTGTGCAACAAGACAACTATACATATATATATATATATGTATATATATATATATATATGTATGTATTGTACTTAACATACTTTAACATATTTAACATGTATGGGACTACCTGCCATCTAGGGAAGGGATGGAGGGAAGGAGGGGAAAAGTTGGAACAGAAGTTTTTGCAAGGATGATGAAAAATTACCCAGGCATGTTTTGTCAATAAAAAGCTATAATTTTAAAAAATCTCAAATGTTCCAAATAGGAATTCTGTTAATGCTCATTATTCTAGCATTATTATCAATATAGTGCTATCATTATTAGTGGACATACAAGTAAAGCGTCATTAAAATATTCTTGATAATTAAAGTGATCACACAACACCCCAACAGGTTTTCCATCTTCTTTTCCCAAATATTTGCTTTTTTGGCCTCAGTGTTTACAGTAGTTACCAATGCATGTTTAATTCAAGAGAGACTGGACTCCCAAAATAAATCCATTTTCAGATATTAGATATGGATACCTGGTATTAGTGAAGAGAGAGTAAGATTTTGAGTAGGGAGCAGGGAGGCTTAGTCATGATTATAACTATTGATCAGAATACCATTTTTACTCTTAATAGAACCTTCTAAACATGACAAATGCCTATATGTCAGATCAAATTTCATAATATTATACTCAATACTCACTGAATGTCTCAAAGACAGAGTACAAATATCCTTTATTACAATTCATGGGAAATTTCTCATCACAAGCTATGACTTTCTATCACTATTTCCAGCTATAAATTTTCTTAATGTTGTCAACTTATTAAGATGATGTGTTTAATTTAAGAAATTCCTGTCCTGTGAAGATGGAAGGTTTCTCCAACTCACCTTTCAAACATTTCTTTTCCACTAGAAAAACCTTTGTCATTATTGTAATCTCCCCTTCTCTCAGTCTTCTTCTTCTGTTGACCTGTTGCAATTTAGGTTTCTTAGAAGTGAAGGTTCAGTTCCATTGTCCTATCCTGCAAGAGGAAAAAGCAATTGACCAGTGTATAAATATTGCCCCAAATGGTCAAATCTTATTATAGACTTTTTTCTTTTAATTCAAAGGTAAAATATTTAAAGGCAAATCCATGTCAATATTTCCAGAAATATCATTCTAACTTTTGCAACTTGGATGTAGCAATTTTTATGTTACAAGAAGAAATTGAATAGTCAACTATCAAATATATTACATAAAGATCTGCTGGGATAAGACTGGGATGATCTCCAAAATACTTCTGGCCTGTAAGATTCTATGAGACCCAAAGATATAACATCAGACATCACACAGCCTGGTATCTATCACTTGAAATGATAGTAAATGTTATCTGTGTATCCATTATACATTCAGCCCATTGTTGATCCAAAAGGGGAAAAAGAAAAAAAAAAGAGTGAGAGAGTAGCTATGTTGATTAATAAGAGAATTGGATCCATTGATTAGTCTATAACTAACAATAATGTTAACAAATGATTCTTAATCAAAGGCAAAAGAGAGGTTAGAACCAGTCACAGAACTGAAAATTATTTCTGAGGTCATTTAGTTCAATTCTTACTTGAACAAGAACCTCCACCATAGTATCCCTGCTAATTGGTCTTCTAGTCTCCATTTGAAAAACCTCCTGGCGTGGTAAACCTACCATCTCCCAAAGCAATCCTTTCTAGTTTTGTACAATACTATTTATTGGAGGTTCATTCCTAGATCAAATCCATAACTGCCTCTCTCGATCACTTATTTCTTTTTCCTACATTTGCCCCCTGGAGCCAAGCAGAACCCTCTAATCTTTCTCTTCTATCTTTGTTTGATCCCCTACTCGACATTAAGTTTCTTAAAAGCAGAAGTTGTATCTTAAATATTTTTATCTCCAGAAGTGCTGAGCATAGTGTTCTTTACACAATACATATTTGTTAAATTGAATTGTGCCTAGAATTTTCTTCAAGTGGAGTGTGTATATACATACATATTATATATCTAGATAATGTTTAGCTGTGTATGTTAATGTAGGCTAACTGGTTCAAATTGTAATATAAAACATTCTGGTATACAAGTGACCTGCAATATTAATTTTTTGATTTTTTACAATTTGATTTTGATTTGATTTGATTCAATTTTAATTTTTTGAAGCCTTAAACATGGGATTTAATCACACAGCAGGGGAAAGAAATGAAATATGCATTTGTATAATGCCTACTATGTAGTAGGAACTATGTTAAACAATTTACAAATTTATCTCCTTGCATCCACACAACAATCCTGCAAAATAGGTACTATTATTACTCCCATTGTGCAGTAAACTGAGGCAAACAGAGGCTAAGTGATTTGCCCAGAATCACACAGCTGATAAATGTTTAAGGCTGGATTTGAATTCAGTTCTTCCTGATTCCAGCCCAGTGTTCTATCTCTTAAGTCATGTCTTTGTGACTCCATTTGGATTTCCTTGGAAAATTGGGGTTTGCCATTTCCTTCTCTGGCTCCTTTTACAGATGAGGAAACTGAGGCAAACAGGGTTAAGTGACTTGCTCAGGGTCACACAGCTAGTAAGTGTCTGACACCCAATTTGAAACCAGGAATGGGAGTCTTCCCGAATCTAGACCCACTACTCTATCCACTATGGCACCTCCTAGCTGCTCCTAGGGATTATGTAGTACAAAATAAATAGACACTGCCCATGAAAAAAATGTGCAAAGATTTTAAAGATTTGTGATTTTGTCAGAGTGTGTATCCCCTCCTTCCATTTAGAACCCAGTTCTTCCATGCCTTGGTAAAAGGTCTTCATCACATTGTGACCAACCCTCTGATCATAAAGCCTCTCTAAACCCAATCACTGCATTGCCGGCCACTATGAGTCCATTCCAACTCGTAGGACTTCCAGAGGGTCCCAGCCCCTCAGATCTGAACGGGACTTCCGCACATGATTTATCCAGGGCATGACTTGTCTGAACAAAGAATTCCTTTTACAACATATCTCAGTTTTTTGCTTGAAGACTACAGAAGGAAAACTCATTACCTCTTGAAGCAGCTCATTCCCATCTTGGAGAGTTCAAATTATTCACAATTGTTTACTTACAGAAAGCCTAAATCTGCCTCCTTGCAACTTCTATCCATTGTTTATCATTCTGGACTCTCAGGAGAAGCTGCTGCAGGAAATGGCTAATTCTCCCTCACAGGTCTTCAATATGATCATTTGTTCAGTATATTATAGTCGGGATTTTTAGTATGGTGTAGACTAGTCTCTTTCTATTCTATAATTCTATAATTCTGGAAGATCTAGTGTCTCTGTGCACATGACAGTCATTCAGATATTAGGGCCATTGTTTTTATTTCGGGGTTTGGGGAAGTTGGGGATAGTGTTTTGTTTTGCAAGGCAATCGGAGTTAAGTGACTTGCCCAGAGTCACACAGCTTGTTTCAAGTACTTCTTTTCTTCAGGTTAATCATCACTGGGTCAAAATTCCTACTTCATGATCTTGAGGCTCTTCATTACCTTGTTCGCTCTGCTCTGGACTTTTTTCAGCTCACCAACATCCTTTCTAAAAGATCTTTTCAAACGTGGGAAACAAGTCCAAGATGGAGGAAAAGAGGGAGTATTCTACCCCAACACTCCCAGAATTCTCCTCCAAACAACTTTAAAAAAAGTTCAGTGTTCCCAGTGAAACTCTTTTATAACCAAAATTCTTATAGAATCCTATCAGTCTACCTTTACATAATTATGAAATGGAAAATTGTCATCCACAAGGATGTTTTCAATACTATATTGTCTGCTAGTCTCACTGCTCACACAATAAAGGAGATCCTAGTCTGAATTCCCAGCCCTCCCCCCTCCGAAAAATCAAGCTCATTGTCTCAATTCAACACAAGCATTCTCTCTGGATTAGAGATTCTGTCTTGACCTTCATGTTTAGCAGATGTGGATCAGCAAACAAGAAGATGATGAATCTGCAACATCCATTTCCTATTCACAAATGCTTCTCAATGAGGAATTGTCTTTGTCTTTGGGCTTGTTTGGTTTTTGGCCAAGGGTGTGATAGGATAACTGTCCAAAAGGCAAGAGGAGATTAGCATGGATTTATTTGGATTTGAGAGGTTAAGGGGTTTTTTGGCTCTTGACTGAATTTTAAAACTGAAACAGTGAAGGTGAAAAGCAATCTCTTTGTTAGAGGCAAACATCCCCAACATTTTTAGAACTATTTGTGCCCGTTTTGTTTGTGTTTTTTTGTCATGAAAAAAATTGCATCATGAATTGTTCTTAAGAGCTGTTGGTTTTTGTTAGGATCACTTAGCCCAATAACCAAAAAAAAAAAAAAACCTAAATTACCTAAATCCAGATAAATGAGTAGAGAGAAGAGGAAAGGAGTGATATTTCTTTTATGTAAATGATGTCATGTAAAAGCTTTTTTTGTATCTTCAACTTTAATATTTGTTTCTTTTTTAAAACTGTCAAAGCCATTCAACTTTTCTTTCCCTGCCTGCTCCCAACAGACACAGGGAAGAAGGCTTCTTTCTGACAATTCAATGAGATTAACATCAGTATTTGAAGAAAGGGGTCTTTATTTGTATATTAACTTAGGATGAATTAAAACAAAAATAAAATATGTTACCCTGGAGAAGGGTAAATACTTCATTTTTTATGATATAATCATTCCCAAGTCAATATTCCTACTTCATGATCTTGAGACTCTTCATTACTTTGGTCACTCTTCTCTGAACTTTCTCCAGTTTTCTATGTACATGGTGCAGTTCAATTTTGATAACACATTTGATAATGTTTCTCCTGCAAGCCATATAATATGGAGAGCTGTAATCTAGGTGATGGGACAGGTAGACGGATTTGGAACTGTCTAACAAAATTATAGGAGTAATCATTGTTGTCGTCCTTCATTCTCTAAGATGAACAAAATGACATCACCAAAATGTAGTTGAGCTACAGTGTGTCTGACTGGGACTGATCGGAACAATGCAAGCTTGGGATGCTCTGCCACTTGTAGGAAACAAATGTCCCTCTGAACGTTTGAGGTAGCTTCTCTAACTTTGAGCATCTCATGTTTCTTCTGAGCTGATTTAATTCTGCTTTGCTCATAGACACAGAACCTTCTCCATGCTGGGAGATCCTGTACCAGTGTCTCTCGTGTCATAAAACAATTCTAAAGTTGTTAAGAGAGACCTTGAGGGTGTCCTTGTCTCACTTTTTCTGACACCTTGTGAGTGCTTGCCATGTGTATGAGTTCTCCATAAGATAATCTTTTTGGCAAAGGTATATTTGGCATTCAAACAATATGGCCAGCCCAATGGAGTTGTGCTCTCTGCAGTAGAGTTGGATTGCTTGCTAGTATTTGGTGAGTCCCAAAGGAAAATGTGTGAGAAGAGAGATATTAGACTGACTGCCAACCAACCCGAAGGTCTACAGTCTCATTATTGTACACCTGTGAAACTTGGACAATCTGCCAGTCCCAGGCCAGGAAACTGAATCGCTTCCATTTGAATTGTCTTAGGAAAATTCTGAAGATCACCTGGTAGGATAAGGTACCAGACACTGAAGTCTTTCTCTGAACTGAACTACCAAGCAGTCAACTTCAAGTTGGAGTAAAATTTCTACTGATGTGTTCCAGATATGTTTATTTGACCCTATGCTATTCAACATTTTGTCAGTTATAGACACTTTCAACAAAGATACAGATGATATGCTTGTCAAATTCATAAAAGATACAAAACTTAGAGTGATAGTTCATGTTCCTGGGTGCAGAATGAATAACCAAAAAGATCCCAAGAGTCTAGGACAGTGCCTGATTCACAGCAGATGCTTAATAAATATTCATTTACATGTTTTAATTTCAAACAGTGGGTTAAAATGAACATGAGGATGTTGATTAGGGGAAAATGCAAAGTTCTACACTTGGGTTCAAAAAGTTTGTAAAAAAATACATAAATACCAGTTCTTGTGGGGAGATATTTGAGGATTTTAGTGAACAGTAAGCTCCACAAGAATCAATGGTATAACACAACTACAAAAAAGCGAATGATATCTTTAACTGCATTACAAGAAGCATTGCATCCATGTATAACCTATATCAAATTGGGAAGGGGAAGAGAGGAAGGAAGAGAATCTGGAAATCAAAATTCTTAAAATAATAAAATTGTTTTTCATATGTCATTAGGAAAAATAGTAAAATATTATTTATTTTTAAAAAGAAGCATTGTATTTATAAGAAAGGAGATAATTCGGCTATGTTCTGTCATGGTTAAGTAATATTCAAAGTCTATAATTTGGGGTACCATGTTTTAGGAAAGACATGGAAAAGATGGATAAGATGATAGGACTTAAGAAAAAATCATAGGAGGAACTAAGATGGTTTTTCTGGAGAAGAGAAGACTTGGAGGAGTGTGATTGCTGTCTTTGAGTATTTGAAGTATTGTCATGTGGGGGGGTAGGGAAAGGGAAAGGAAAAGGGAAAAATTAGGGAAAGGGAAAAGAAAAGGAAGGTAGATAAGCATTCATTAACCATCTGTTCTATACCAATCACTATGCAAAGTGTTACACCATCTTACATAATCTCTCCTGCTATGAGTACAAATCTATGAGCAATAGGTAAGAGATTACAAAGAGGCAAATTAAGACCTAATGTCATGAAATTAATTAAATAATTGGAACTAATAAAAAATTAAATGGTGTTTCTCAGAAGGCAGTTGGGTTTCCCCTCATTGGGAGACTATAAACAGAGTTTGGATGATCACTTATTGGGAATATTGGTAGAGACTGAACAAGACGGAATCTAAGGTTCCTTTAGCTTTTTGATTCTATGATTCTTTGATTTCTCCAAGAAGATTCTCTCACTTCTGCTTCTCACCTTGCTTGGGGAAAATATATATAACATATAAACCATGAGGAATTTACAATGAAGAACTATAACCCATGAAAAGAAGACTAAAACTGGGGGGAGGGAGAACTTGACTCAAAGTATGGCTTTGTTATTTACTACTTGTTTGTAAGAGTAGAGATCAATTAAGGAAACCAATCCAATTACCTCTCTGTCCATTCAAAGTAAGTGATACCATAATGAGATGAAAACATGCCTCAACCAATCAAAGACATTAGACTAAGTCCTTGATCTACTACAGTAGTGTTGCATAGAAAGCATAGTTGGATTGGCTGAAAAAACTCAATTATGCCCTAGGGATTGTCTATAAAATAACAGCCAATTTTTGTTTTTTGGTTGGTTGTTTTAATCTTGTCAAACTCTTAGTGACCCCTTAGGATTTTCTTGACAAAGACACTGAAATGGTTTGCCATTTCCTTCTCTAGCTCATTTTACAGATGAGGAAATTGAGGCAAACAGAGTTAAGTGATTTGCCTATGTTCACATAGTAAGTATCTGAGACTGGATTTGCATCCAAGAAGAAGAGTCTTCCTGACTTCAAGCCCAGGACTCTATCCACTATACCACCTAGATGCCCCAATTCAGACTTATTAAGAGAAAAATGGAAAAGGCATTCCAGTTATTCCCTAAAAAAATCAATTGTGGGGAGGAAAAGAGTTCTAAGGCCTCAGCCTTTTTCTTGTTCTTGGAATCCTCCCTATCCCACCTTGACCAGATAAAGATCCAGAATTTAAGAAATTCAGAGAACTTCTCACTTTCCTATTACCATCCTAGAAGCACAGTGCCTAAAATATAGTAGGCACTTAATTAATACTTGATTGATTGCAAAAGAATGAGTCAAAAACTTTGGCAGGAGGCAGGTGTTTTATACATTTGTTCTTATTTTACCATGTTAGTAATCATCCTTTTCTAAAAGCTAATTGAGCCTGGGTGACTAAATCATATCAAATGAAAAATCACTACAGAAAGAACACCAGTGGGGGCTCAAAAGTATAACATATCCAAAAAATGTCAGCTTCATTTCTTCAAATCTAACTCCCAGAACCCTGAAAAAAGATAGCCAGAGATAAGTTCTGGGGACCTAATGAATCAGTATAAGGGGAGTTGAGATAAGGATGATGGGATACATATGTGTATCATAGATAGCATGACGAACATGGAGTCAAGAAGACTTGAATTCATTTTCCGTCTCAGATACTTCTATGTATGTGGCCCTCAACCTCACTTATAAAACAGGGATAATAATAACACCTAACTCAATTTTTGAGTATCAAGAAGTGGGGAAAAAAAGTCAAGTGTTTTGCAAATATTAAAGTGGAGAGAGAGAGAGAGAAAGAGAGAGAGAGAGAGAGAGAAGAAGGGAGAGAGAGAACATATAGCCATATCTCAATAGATAAATCAATAAATAGATGGATAGATAGATAGATCATTATTACTTCTCTGGACCTCAGATTCCTTAAGTATAAAATAAGATATTTGGACTTGATAATGGCTAAAGTAACTTCTATAATAGTTCTAGGTCCATGATACAATTAGTGACTATTTTGAGAAAAGTTACATTAGCTTCTGTGATAAATGCATAACTTATTCAATATCTCAAAAAAATTCTCCTCTTGGACTTTTTCTCTTTTGAGTTCACCCCTGCATTAAAGAGTAAGATTTTCTAAAATCTTTCGCTGCCTTGAAAAAAGTCACCAGTGGAGTTTTTGAAAGCAAGCTGGAACTTATTTGCACAAGCAATTTCAAATGTCTGGACTTGAAGAAGTGGGGAAGGGGTAGGGGGGAGGAGGGGGTGTTTCTAAAATTTCAGCCAGATTCTGTTTAATGTGCATGCGATTGCCTTAGCATTGGCCATAATGAGATCATCAAACAGAAACCCAGAGCAGCTCTGGAGATAGCAGAAGTGTCCTAACTGCACCCTGCTTTTACTGCAGGCTAATGTCAGCACAGTCTCCGGGACTTGTAGGTCCTAATCAGTACTTAATATGATGGGCTTCTGAAATGTGGAAGGCACTCTAATTCAGCATGATGCACCCTTATCTATTAGGAATAGAGGCCTGGAGAGCTGGAGAACTGACACCAAATGGTTCAAAATATTCGTTCCTTCTCCAAGCCAAGTAACATGAAAAAGCTTTCAAAATATGGAGTCCTAGCAAAAGAAGGGACCATAAGCTCAGATGGGTTAATGTAAAGCAAGAAAAGATATAAAGCAAGAGAAAAAGTCAATTGATTTACTTCAATACACAATTAATGGTAACTCTCTATCAATCCTAAGCCTCTATAAGGTTAGCTACATGGCACAGTGTATAGAGCACTAGGTCTGGAGTCAGGAAGATTCACGATCAAATCTGGCCTCAGACACTTCCTAGCTGTGTGACTCTGGGCAAGTCACTTTATTTTGTGTGCCTCAGTTTCCTCATCTATAAAATGAGCTGGAGGAGGAAATGGCAAACCATTCCAGTATCTATTAAGTATTCTGCCAGGAAAAACACACACACAAAAAAAGAGACAGACATGACTAAAAAACAACTGAGCAACAACAAAGTCTCTGTAGGTATATTAAAAGGCAAAAGATCAGTGAACTTGGAGTTAGGGCAGTGATAAGTATAAGAAGGATTTATAATCCTATTTTACATGACCTTTGTCCTATCATTTAATTTTTCTGAGTCTCAATTTCCATAGCTGTAAAATAAATAACAAAAGAAAAATGGCTTGTAATGACAATTCAACCCAGATGAGTCCTTAAGGAACTAGATTTATTTCAAGTGTAGATTATGCCAGAAAATGGCAGGAACTTTGCAATATTAGATCTTACTAGATATCTTGCAAGACATGACCTGGTAGCTAGAATTATACCTTAGAATCTGCCAGACCAGTTCCCACACCACAAAGGCAGATCTGAAAATATCTCTGAGAATTCAGCTTTAAATTAGAACCAGACCGCAAGCAGAAACTATTACCCATAATCACCCAAGCATACCATTGAACCATAGAAATTTAAGAATGTTTTTTAACAGATATGGCTGTACCAAGTACTCATCTTCTCCAAACCAAGTAGAATAAAAAGCTTTCAAAATATAGAGATCTAGCACAATTCTAGGCAAGTCAGAAAGTGTTCAATGTTTCTTATGTGCTGGAACTATACTAACCAGTGGATATGCACATAAAAGCAGAAAGGAAGCTAGTCCTGGACCTCAAGAAGCTTACATTCAAATGGGATGGGAGAAAGACAATACATAAAAGGAAACTAGAAAGGGAAAAGAATAGGGGCAGAGTAAAAAAAAAAAAAAATAGAAGAAATTAAAATCATGGAAACAGAAAAAAAGTATAGACCATCCCCAGAATCCTATATGCTAATGGTAAAATGGGGGAGGCATGAGCAAGACATAATGAAGAAGTAAATTGACAAACTATCATGAAAAGAACTAAGGATCTGTGTTGGGGAATAACAAAGAATATAGATGACAAAAGACTCCTGTAAACTCAGGCAGAGGATTATGGACTTGGCACTCAGCTAACAGGTTCAATAGTTATGTCTTCACTTCAGTCTACATGATTTACAGAGAATTTTGTTTGAAGAAAGTTTTGATACCTCCAATTCAATCTTGCCAAGAAGGATATCAATACCAATGAAGAATTTCTTTGATGAATTTGAAAAAAAAATTTTAAGAAGTAAAATGTTTAAATGATTGCTTTTTGTCCATCTGAGACATGCCTTTTTTATTAGGCATTTAGCTCTATGAATACCAGAGACATAATAAATTATGCAATTCCTTAGTGCCATATCTAAGATATTTTATATGCAAAATCCTTAAATTAATGCAACTTTATTAGTGTTGCAAATTTAAGTGTATAAATAGCCATGTAATAGAATATATTCATCAGGGTAACTAGTGTTTAAAACCCCTCCTAGATAGTCCTCTATAGCCATGTTTTCAAACAGGCACAAAATGTACAAATTAATCTGAATATTATTTATATAATTACTAGATACAAATTATTCCCCATTACTGTCCCTTTTGTCCAGGATTTCCCATCTATCTTCACTCTCATCTATTTACTTGAGATGGAATAGAGGAAGGACAAAAGGATGATTGGATGGATAGATGGATAGATGGGTGGATGGACAGATAATGAACGAATACCGCTTTACAAGTTGTGGTGAGAGGTTGTGATCGTTTGAAGGCAAGAGAAAGGGAAGTATTGGGAGCCATGGCATTGTGTAAAGAGTGCTTCATTTTTGTTCCTTTTCTTTAGGAATATATTAAATCTGTCATTGACTTGCTAATAACCTATCTATCTTCTTCCTCAGCATTCTCAGGAAATATTCTCAGAAGAAGGATGCTATCTGGGGAAAAAAGTAGAGTTTATAAACGATACCTCTTCCTACCAAATTTAAGTTCTAATTTTGATTGGTTATTAGCCTTTACCATTGTCACTGTTCATTCCCTATTTTTTCATATTACAAAGGACACAATAAATTTATAGCTTCATCCCTTAACCTTCATCCTGCTTCACTATTGTCTATGGATGCACGGACAATTAAAGAGCAACAGGGATGGTGCTCTAATGTACTTCCCAAAGAATCAGAGAAATCAGAGAATTTCTCTCAGCAAAAGAGAATTGCTTTGAGCAGCAAAGAGAGCATGCTATAGGTTGGGCAAGGTAGTCTCTCAGGATGAAATCAAATAAAAACTGACCAAATACCTTTGTATATATTAATTTCATGAATTTCAGATTAAGGAATGGCTGACAAAATGTATATGATAACAGAAACCCAATTAAAAATAGGCTTTGTGATAACCTAAATAAATGTTTTGTAATGTAAATATTTGGATCAGACTTCAAAACAATTATCATTTTATCTTATGTATACTTTTTTTTAAACTTCATATATTGGATAAAGAAAAGTCATTTGATTTTCTAATTTCAAATTAGTTCAAAAACAAATTATGTTCCCTTTTTTTAATGATTCAATTTAAGCAAATATTTTAAATTTAAATTAGATATTTCTCTGTGTAAAGTTTTTGCAACTGTATTTTCTTGACCCCACCACCACTGTCTTCCTCGTAGATATGTCACATAAAGGATCTATGATTTCATAAAGTTAGGTATGGAAAATCTTCCGCCAAGAGGCTCTCAAGTCTATGACGTAGTAGTATTAAGAAGTTGCTTGAAATACAGATTCAAAATGATTTGACTAGGATCATACATAATCAATATGCATCAGAAGCAAGATTTGAATCTAGGTCCTTTATCCCTTCAAGTTGAACATTCTAATCCACTGGGTCATGCTGCCCCTAGAACTCAGGTGTGCGGTGATGATTAATTAGATAGTGTTTATAAAGCACTTTGAGCTCCTTAGAGAAAAAATGCTTCTTAAATAGAAGGAACCAGTGTCCCAGATAGATATAATGACCCCATGTAAATACAACCAGCCTCCCATTTATAAAATAGACTCTCTAAATACACACATAACAAGCCATAGTTAGCACATTCAAACACTATAAAATAAATGATTGGCTTTTTTTTCCCTTTGGATCATGCAGTTGGGACTAATTTTGTAAATTTGAAGGTTATCCCTAAATAACCAAATCCTCATTTGCACTGCTAACTAGCTCTTTAGTACATCTGCAAATAGAACATATTACATTCCTATCATCTAACAACTTTCCCATTAGCTACAGTAAATACTCTGCACTTTTGTTACCAATCAGTTCCCCATAGAGTTATGGGTTATAAGTTTAATCGTTTCATTTGCATATCCAGCTGAGGTAAATTAGAAAATTCACCAGTACTCATTACACTTTATTGCTTTACAAACACAGATGTCTACTTTGCCAGGCCTGCTTAACCCTGACCTACTAAAGGAAGAGACTGAAAAAATGCAATGAGAAAATTGACACTGTGCTCTCTTGGCTTCCCATCTATGGACTACTCTCAATTTATTTTTTAAAAAAGGGAGAAAACAGACTTTTTGAAACACCAGCATCATCCTAAAAGATACCCACAAATGGGATTTGACTTTGGCTGGTTTTCCAGATTAGATTAAACATGGCTTTAAGATTGCTTCCTGGTGATATTCAGTATAAAACAGAGGTGTCACACCTCCATGTCATGGACTTCTTCAGCAATATCAGATAAAATAAAATACATATGATTACAAAGAAAACCAACTTTGTTGAAACACAGCTATGAAAATATTATGAGTTCCATATTTATGGAGCCCCTTAAATCTATCCACACACCCCTTATGGGTCAGTGAACCTCAAATTAAGAATTCCTGGTCTGAGCAAAGGAACTATATATATACAGCAAGTTCATGGTTTTGAAAAAAAATGTTAATTACCCAAACAGGGAGGCAAGGGGAACCAGCTTACTGTTATCTACTTTGGGGTAAAAGCTGGTAATCTTACCCCATGTAATGTAAAGGAAAATCCAATTTTTAAGTTTCATTTAATCATAGACATAAGGGATCTTGGAGGTTATCTATTCAAATCAATTCAACAAATATTTATTAAGCACCTATTATGTGCCAGGCTTTATGCTCTAGGTTGGTGATACAAATGAGAAAAAGGCAGTCCTTGTCTTCAATGAGTTTATAATCAAATGGAATGATTTTAAAATGCTAACAAGGATACTAAAAAAACAGGAATGATGGCCACCAGAGGGTTCCTGGATGCAGGACTGAAACCAAACAGAGTTGCTATTGGAAAATGGAGAGTTACCTGGAAAGTTCAGATCTGAACTCCTTATGAAGGAAGACATTGGAAGTAATTTGCTGTTTCATCTTCCAATCAAAGAAGACAGAGAGAGAGAGAAAGAGAAAGAGACAGAGAGAGACAGAGACAGAGACAGAGACAGAAAGAGAGAGAGAGAAGAGAGAGAGAGAGAGAGAGAGAGAGAGAGAGAGAAGAGAGAGAGAGGAGAGGAGAGGAGAGGAGAGGAAAAGAAGAAGAGGAAGAAGAAGAAGAAGAAGAAGGAGAAGAAGAAGAAGAAGAAGAAGAAGAAGAAGAAGAAGGAGAAGAAGAAGAAGAAGAAGAAGAAGAAGAAGAAGAAGAAGAAGAAGAAGAAGAAGAAAGAAGAAGAAGAAGAAGAAGAAGAAGAAGAAGAAGAAGAAGAAGAAAGAAAGAAAGAAAGAAAGAAAGAGGAGGAGATGGGAGGGAGGGAGAGAGAAGGGAAGAAGAAAAGGAGAGGTAGGAAAGGAAGGAAAGGGAGGGAAAGAGAAAGGAAAGGGGAAGGGGAAAGGAGAAAGGAGAAAGGAAAGGAGAAAAAAGGAAAGGAAAGGAGAGGAAAGGTGGGAGGGAGAAAGGAAGGAAAGGAGGAAGGAGGGAAGGGAAGGAGGGAAGGGAAGGAGGGAAGGGAAGGAGGAAAGAAATATCTAAAAAATTATAAAAGCAGATTTGGAGTAGGGGAAAGCATTGGTAACTAGAAGCATAAAAGTTTCTGACACATGACAAATGATGGTAAATATATTCAGCTTCAAAAGCTGAGCCAATCAGCATGGTTGAAATTTCAGGTGAGCATCAGCTTAACCCGGCTGAGACATGATGTCAAAACCAATCAAAGTATTGGGACATCCAAGATCATTTCTTCAACAATTGCCATATCCAAAGTAAATGCTTCTGCTAGGATCTCAAGTATATGTTTGTATATATCATAAATTTTCGTTTTTTCATCCCTCTCTTTCTTTTTCCTTATATCTTGTCTAATTTTCTTAAGATGAACTAAAACAAAAACAAACATGTTGGGGGGAGATCATGGATAATAAGAGAAGTACTTATAGGACTGGAGAAGTGTGAATATTCCAATTTGGAAGAGAAGAAAAGAAGTTAGACTCTGTAAACTATAGGCCAATGGGCTTAACTTCAAATATATTTTTAAATGAATAGTATAGAAGTAAATATAGAATAGCATACTAGAGACAAAAAGTATTTTGGAAAGGGCACTGGACTTGGCAGAAGACTTGGAGTCATTCATTACAAACAAAAAAACCATGGGGCTATAAAGCAAAGAATATTGCATATCATAACATCTGCAATTTATGTTGGAAGGGACCTTCAAGGCCATTGAACCCAATTTTACAATTTTAGACATGATTTTACAGATGAGAAAACTGAGGTGGAGAGAGAATAAGTGACTTTTCATCCCTCTTTTTGCTTCTTTATGTCTTGTCTGCTTTTCTTTTAATGTTTCTTATAGAGATTGAACATCACTCGTACCCAGTAAAATTGAATCTGTCTCTGGCTGGATTAGGAAGGAAAACTTTCAACAGCCTCTGGAGGAGCTATGAGACCAAGCTAAGTTCTTCCAGACTCTGAGGCATCACTTTATTAAAGAAAAATGGGCTCATCATCCAAGGTTTTCCCTTTCTGAAGAAACAGAATGCCTTCTTCTGGAAGAACAGGTTCATTATCAAGGGAAGCTCCACCATTTTCTGGAGGAAGAGGGATCCCTTCCAGAGGAGAGGCATCCTCCCTTTACAAGTGAAGCCACAGAGATCCAGAAATAGCAAACTATTTTTCCAAGACAAACAGGTACAGAATTTGAACTTGAACTCTCTGTCTCCTGATGCAGTAATCTTTCCACTGATAAATATTACCAGCTTCCAATTCTGGAATTTATTCTGGACTTGTGTGCAAATGACAGATGGTCCCATGAAACTAAGATCTACTGAAATTTTTGGAAGATCAGGAAAATTCATCTTTGTGAATTCATATCCAGCCTCAGACACTTACAAAGGTAGCTATGTAATGTTGGACAAGTCACTTTATCCAGTTTGCCTCAATTTCTTCCTTTGTCAGATGACATGAAAAGGAAATGGCAAACCATTCCAAAATCTTTGCCTAGAAAATCCCAAATGGGGTTGCAAGGTGTCAGATACAGCTGAAACAATTGAACAACAACAAAAAGTGTTCTGAAGTTGGCAAAACAATTTACAAATGCTGGGATATTTTATCTCCACAAGAATCTTGGGAGATAAATGCTATTTTTGGCCTATTTTGCAGAGGAGAAAACTGAAGCAGAGAAAGCTAAAATGACTTACCCACATTCACACAGTTATGAATGTCTAAGGTCACATTTGAACTCAGGATTTACTTCTAACTCCAATACTTTACTACTGCACTGCCCAGCTCCTTTGCCATCACCGTCCCAGACCAACAGCAATCCGAATTTTCATCCCAGAAACAGATTTTCATCAGAATAAAAGGATGAGACACAATATACTAAGTTTATTTTTGGCCAACTGCCTAATCTTCAGTGCATGATCCCTAGTTATCATTAGTCCGGCAATGAAATCCCTTAGGCCTTGGGAATAGGTCAGCCTTTATGTTCCGGGCAACAAAAGACATTTAAATGCAAAATGGTAAACACAGCCCAAGTCCTGGCTGATATGTTTCTGCATGAGACTCGACTAATAGACCATTATACACCTGCAGAATCCTGTTGCTGAAAGGGACCTAGAGAGGTTACCCCCTCGAGCCTCCTGCCAAACAGGAGTCCTCAAAGTCTAAACAAATGGTTGCCTCTGCAGGTCTAAAACCTCTCCAGGGACGGCACCGCCTGTCAAAAACAGCTCAGCCTCCATTTTGGCAGCACGGCCGCTAAGTGAGGATCTATAAGCCTGGGAAACTGATCAATACTCTCTGGGCTACAGGAATATACCATGAACATGTCTACAAGACAGAAAACAGCACCGACAATTCCCAGTGGCCTGACTTTAAAACAACCCCAGTCCACCTGATGAAACATTTAATCAACTCCGGTATTTGAAGCCATCATGTTCTAAGGGATCCGGGGGAGGTTTTCAGCGAAACCCATTGATTAGTGTTGTTTCGTCTTCCAAAACAATCCCTCTTCTCCACACTGAGAGGTTCCAGTTCTGATTCACCGGCTGGATATGTCTAACTAGTCCTATAACATGACTCCCCGAGAAATCAGGTCTTGTAACTCATCACCAGTCTTTATACGGGGCTTTAAAGTTTGTAAAACACAGGTACGTATGTTATCTCACCAGATTCTCACAACCACCCTGCCGAGCAGGTGCATTTATTATCCTCATGTATCGATGAAGCAAAAAGCAGATAAGTGAATAGCCAGGGTTATTTCCAGACAGGTGGAAAGTGTCTGAAGCAAGATTGTAATTCAGAGCTTCCTGCCCCAGTGCCATGGTCACTAGTAGTTCTCTTCAATCTTGGTCAATTGGGTTTATTTCCAGAATCATAACCAGCAAGTGCTGGTACTCAAGTCAAATAACTAAAAGCTGCAAGTTAGAGCCACAGAAGATACCCTTGAGATTCTTTTATCATTAAAGACAAATCCACTTAGAGAATAGAAAAAACATGTCAAAGTTTAGGAGACAAATCCCTTGGGGAACGACATAGAGACCCTGCTGCTGTAGGACAGGCAACTGTTGCTCAGAGAAGAAATTGAGCCAGAAAGGAGCTCTTTTGGGGGGCATTCAAGATTCTAGAAGAAGCAGCTTGCTATTTCTTAAATTTTATTTTAATAATATATTATTTTTCCAGTTACATGTAAAGATGGTTTTCGACTTTCATTTTTGTAAAATTTCGAGTTCCATCTTACATTCTCTCTGTGGTCTGTGGTGAGATGATGAATTTAGACTTATTTTTCAATAGGTGAAACTAGCATATAAATCGAAGTTAAGTGGGAGATTCAGGTCTTCAGCTATTGCTCTTGAAATTCAGCTGCTGAAATGATATGGATCCATTGCTGAAATGTTTCCAGCAACCAAACTATCTAGTTGGAATTTTGTCTGTTCCAGATTTTCATCTTGACATCATACTAATTGTTTCCCTCCAATCAAATTTTTTCATCAGTCATATAAGGAAAGAAAGCTTATTATTTCCTTCCATTCAAGCTCCTTTTTTTTTTTAAGAAAGTAATGTTCCAGATTTGTATAAAAAATCTACAGATTCTTAGATTAGATTAGACCTGAGGTCATTTAACGCAGGCCACCTCTGAAAAAAAAA
Organism: Antechinus flavipes; assembly: GCF_016432865.1. Classification (NCBI taxonomy): domain Eukaryota; kingdom Metazoa; phylum Chordata; class Mammalia; order Dasyuromorphia; family Dasyuridae; genus Antechinus; species Antechinus flavipes. The sequence continues at coordinate 47,265,077 of NC_067399.1, forward strand.
GTCCCCTTTCCAGGCTAGAAATGTTTATTGGTTGGCTGACTAGCATACTCAATAGCGGGTCATTCAGTTATTGTGTGAATGAAAGCTTTCAGTGAAGGGGACAGAAAGTGAACTTGTCTTTCCCATTAAGGCTCTTGGATTTCTTTAATACAGTGTTTTATTGCCCTCTTTGAAATGTGCTGTTAAGAGAGAATTAGCACCTCTGGGGTAAGGACCTGCCACCACCTTTGGTGTCCATCTTCTCCCAACTCTCACTTGTGGTTCCAAAAAGTTGCTCCAAGTTGTACAATGGCCAGACCCTGGCAAAACTATCTTGGCTGATGGACTAAACCAGGTTGTGTGTAATTGACAGACCTCCAACCTATCAGTGAGTAAAGGGAATGTCAACCCCAAGTATAGGAAGACTTCCCCCAGTGAAATGGGCAGATGAGAACAATTTGTTCCAATGGCCATGAGTGAGGCTGCAGAAAGTGATGGGGAGCACTTAGTATTTGAGTCAGATATCAAAGACACCAAGGTAATCTGCTGAATCCCCAATCATCGCCAGTCAAATTAACTTTTGTCCTGCCACTAGACCTCAATGACTTTGGAAGAGAGAATAAGGCTAATAACTTTGTGCAATTCTGCCTCATTTAAATCCAACTCACAAGTCAGTCAAGATATCACCGGCAAGGTCTTCAAATGAAAGACAAACAACCTTCTAAAGGGAAAGAACTTCTTATCTCTAGGAATGAAGTCTGTTGCATTGTCTTTTCTTTTGTTCCTCATTCTGAGTCACTCATTCTGCCATTACAGACAGTTTTTATGAAAACTGTTTTTCTAAGGGAGTAACTATCCTATAAATTGTTTTTATTTTTACTTTAATTATACAACAGAATTCTTCCCAAGGACACTGTGACATAAAGGTCTAGTGGTTCCATTTCAGGATGGCTGCCATTACTGCATAGCATCACAGAGAAAGTTTGCTAGAATGTAGAGAGAGAGCAGGATCTGAAGTCAGCAATCATGGCTTCCACTATGAATTTGGAGTATGTGGGAAAATCGATTTAAACTTTGTTTCATCTTTGGTGAAATGGGACAAATATTATAAAAGCCACCTAGTTCACATATTTTACATAGCCTGAATGAGCTACTGTATATAAAAATATCTTGAAAACTGTCAAGTATTATATTCCTTCCTTCTTTCCTTCCCTCCCTTCCTCCCTTATTCCTTTCTCTCCTCCCTCCTTTCCTTTCTTTCTTCCTCCCTCTCTCCCTTCCTTCCTTCTTTCCTTTTTTCCTTCCTTCCTTCCTTCCTTCTTTCCTTCTTCTTTCATTCCAAGAATGTCTAAAAGAAGTATGGTCTATTATATACTATACTCTGGTACCTTACTGTGGTATGATGGTGAGCCTTGGTTCTAGATGGGTATAGAAGAAGAAAATAAGCTCTGGTAGATATTTCCACATTAGAAAAGCTTTTAAGTATGGTATGAAAAAAAGCTAAGTGACTTGATGTCAGGGGAACTTGAGTTCAAATCAATCTAAGACACTGCTACTTCACTTCTCTGCCTCAGTTTCCTCCTCTGTAAAATAGGGGATAATAATAGCACCTATCTCTCAAAATTGTTGTGAGGATAAAATGAGTCGATATTTGTAAAGTATTTCAAACTTTAAAGCTCTATGGAAATATTAGTTATCATTAATATTATTTGTTTGCATCTTCTTTCTGAGATCCAATCTCACTCATTGGAAAGGGGGCTCATCACCAACAAGCTGACTACCTTTGATGAATTCTTTGGCCATGGTACCATGTAAAATCTCTGGAAGACCAATAGTAGGTGAAGATAGAATGGGTTTAGGTTTGTTTATTTTTTCTAAGGTAATAAGTAGTACAATTGTTTGTTTTTTTCTAAAGTAGTAAGTTTATAATTGACTAGGAAAATAAAGAGAGAGACATGACCCACCTTTCCACTCCTTCAGTGGTTGATCTACTGGATTCAGTGGTATCCAAGGGCATCAAAGCACAGTATCCCTGATATTATTCCATAACCCTTACTTTGAAAAACACTGGTCTAGACTATGAAATCCCATTAAATAGACATCTTTCTCTAACATTATACACACTTACGTGCATCTTGGGATAAACAATGCAAATGAACAAATGAGCTGGCACAAAACTGAGCAGAAGAAGAAAGGGCTTGGCTGCCTTTGGAAAACTGAAGCTATTTTAACAACCTCAAACTTCTCCTTGAAGAGAAAATTCATCTTTTTAATATAGATGTCCTACCATTGTATGACTGTGAATCCTGAAACATTGCAGTCTACAAAGAATTAAAAATGAGTATCATCCAGAGGGAGTAGAGACGTGGACATGAATAGGCTGAACCACTTGGCAAACAAGATATTATAACGGGAAAACATCAAAAAATGTGTGAGCAAAAAAGGATTTGGGTCAGCCATATGGTAAGGGATTGACAATGTGCCCCACTGGAACCTTCACACTGATGAGAATAAGGAAGAGCCCCAGCACATCAAGTAAACCCCTCATGAGCAACTTAGGAGAAGCCATGGGAAAGAGTTCCAAAGGAAGGGTGGGAGTAAATGGGTTGGGATCTGCACTGATGGATATCATCAAATACCCATACCAATTAGGTCACAGATCCATGGAATAGATCAATATAACAAAGTATTATAGCATGGTTAAAAAATGCAAATATGTATCTCAAAAGGAAATATAAAAACACCTATATCCAGTAAAATACAGTGAAACCATCCAATTTGTGTTTGTGTGTGTGTGTGTGTGTGTGTGTGTGTGTGTGTGTGTGTGTGTGTGTAGAAAGAGAGAAGAGAGGAAAGGGAGGGAGGGAGGAAGGAAGGAAAGAAAAGGGGAGGGAGAAAGGAAGGGAGGGTGGGAGGGAGAGAGGGAGCAAGGAAGGAAGGGAGGGAGGAAGGAAGGAAAGGAAAGGAAGGAACAAAGAAACAAACAAGAGAGAAAGAGGGTAGGGAAGGATAAGGGGAAAGAAGAGGGAAGGAAAAAAAACTAGAAGTGATAGAATTCATCATACTTGAAAGGAGATACAGAATAAAATTATTTCCCTTATTTATTGTCAATCATTCTTTTAGGTATATCTTAGTAAATGCTAGGAGAGACTGTGAAAGATTTGACCCCCTGGATTCTTTCATTAGTTGTTTTGATGACAGCTATTTAATTTAGATTAATATTTTTAAAACTTAAGATATGAATATAAAATTCTAATGTAAAAATTAAATAATTTTTATAATTATAAAATTCTAGTCTAATTTTGTCCCTCTTTATCATATAGATGAGGTTTAGAAAGGTTACACAATTTGCCCAAAGTTACAAATAAATTAGGGAAATCTAGGATTCAAAATGCCCTACTCATTCACCACTCGCCACATACCCATCATCACAACATTTCATGGAATCAAATTTCTTGTAGGTCATTTAGCATTGAGTTCAATTAACCTAAACCTAGGTAGTCCTACAAACTCACCCTCCTGCAAATATTGAACTAGCTACTTTCCTCTTAGAGGAGAGAGAGACAGAGAGAGAGAGAGAGAGAGAGAGAGAGAGAGAGAGAGAGAGAGAGAGAGAGAGAGAGAGAGAGAGAGAATATGTTTAAGGCAAAAACAGACATTATTTCTGAGTCACAGAAATGAGAAGTAATTAAGTTGTTGTCCATTGTACTACCAGATGGGATTTTGCAGGTGTTACAGTGGAAAGAAAGGACAGTTTCTTGGCCTTCATAACTGTTTGCATCACAATTGATCATGTTTGATGGCTGTCAAGACTACTCTGGTATGTTTCACTCCATATGTGGACTGATAGGGACAACACTGGCTTAACACACTCTTTCCACCATAATCTTTGCATTTTCCTGCTGCTTCGGGACTTTCTAAAGTCTAATTCTCCCTCCCAGTCTCTTATTTCGCTCACTTCCTTCCATTGCAGAATTCCCTGTAAGATATAAGTAAATATAAACAAAGAAATGTATCTTCCAAATCGACAATTTCAATATTCTATTCTGAATATGTCAGGAGGAGGAAGTGGAGGACAAGAAGAACAAAGAAGGAGGATGAGGAGTAGAAGGAGGAAGAGGAAAAGGAGGAGAAGAAAGAGGAAGAGAAGGAGGAGGAGGAGGAAGAGAAGGAGGAAGAGGAGGAGGAGGAGGAGGAGGAGGAGGAAGGGAGAGAGGGAGGAAGGAGGAAGGAGGAAGGAGGAAGGAAGGAAGGAAGGAAGGAAGGAAGGAAGGAAGGAAGGAAGGAAGGAAGGAAGGAAGGAAGGGAGGGAGGGAGGGAGGAAGGAAAAACAAGGGGAAAAGGAGAGAGAGAGAGAAAGAGAATATTTTAAAGAGTCATCTAAATGACAGGGTATTCTCTTTCTATCACTTTTATTTTCAGGTTAAGAGGTTATTAACCTGGAACTTGGGGTGGATGAACATCAATTATACCAACAGAACAGATAAATGAAATTCAAATTAAAAATTAAACACACACAACCGTTCAGACAGCATAAGATTTCTAACAGGATTTTTAATCGGAAAAATGAAGAGTAGACCAGCTTTCTCCACTGTAATTGTCACATACGTTGAATAAGGGAGGAAATATATGAAAAGATATAAACCATTTTTTAAAATTAAAATATAAAGAGTAGACCTCTTCTTACCTGTATCTCTCATTTCACAAATTCCATTATGACAAATCTATTTTAATTTCATTGATTTTGTGGTTGTCCTTTAAATAAAAGAACACTATTTCTGGAAAATTTTTCATGTGCAGTTTATTAGGATTCAAGTTAGAATAGCAAATGAGCTCATAGGATCACAGATTTAAAGCTAGAAGAGATATTACAAAAGGTCATTTAATGAAGTGTTACAATGCTTGGGTCATTAGAATCAGGAGCATTGAGTTCAAATCTGTTCTCAGGTACTTCCTTGGAGTGTGATCCTACCCAAGTCATTTAACTTCTGTTTGCCTCAGTTTCCTCATCTAGAAAATAGGGACAATAATAGCCCCTACCTCCTAGGATGTAAAGTTTATAAAGTTTTTGCAAACCTTAACACATGATATGAATACTAGCTATTATTGTTACTTTATAGATTAAGAAATGAAGCCCAGAATGGTTATGTGTCTTGATTTACACATTTACAGTTGGACAGGATGTCAGATACCATCTAGTCTAACCCCTCATTTTATAGATAAGAAAAATGAGGGTTTGGGTGTTATTTAAGTTACTTAAATTTGTTCAAGGTCACAGAAGTAAAATCTACACCATGTTTCCCCCTCTTTCTATGGCATCACATCATCTCCCAATTCATCTTTGAGTATACACAAGAATTCAAGTCACAGAAGCACAGATTTGTAAAGCTGAAAAGGTCCTTCCTTTGAGTCATCCTGCCCAAGCTGTGCCCAAACAATTACTCCCTCTATCTCCCTTTTTCCTTGAAGACCGTTGATGAGTAGGAGTTCATCACTTCCCAATGAAACCATTCCATTTTCTAATACCGTAGGATTATCGTTTACAGAAACAATATACACTTACACACACATACATATACACAAGATAAATGAGAAATTCTTCAACAAAGAGAAGGTACAACTGAGTATAATATGGAATTCAAGAAGGGGAGGAATGTGAAATAATGCTGGAAAAGTTGACTGGAAATAGTATAGATCTGGGATGAGGAACTGTCATATCATATCCTAGAGGCAATAGGAAGTTACTGAAGATCTTTGAGCAAAAAAGTAAAATGTCTAAATATATACTTTAAAAAGATTATTTTGGCAGCAATATGAAGGTTGGATTAGAAAGGGAAAAAAACTAGAAATGGGGAATTTATTTACTAAATTACTAAATTTGTAAAATTTAGTGGTAATAAGGACCTGCTTGATAAGAAAAAAAAAAATAAGAGTAATGTTGAGAAGGTACAATCAACAAGAACTAGCAATTGATGGATACGGTAAATGAAAAAGAGAAAAGAGTCATAGATGATGTTAAGGCTACAAACTTGGCTCAATGGGATGATACTGGTATCTTTAATAGAAATAGGAAAGTTTAGAGAAAGAACAAGCCAAGAAGAGATAATTACACTTAGGTTATCTCTATCATAGAATTCTTCCAGGTATCAGGTGGCTCTATTGCAGCTTCCTTCCCCACCGTCCCCATCATAATCTATCTTTTATCTGACACAGTTTTTCTTTTCTCTTAGAGAAAGAACAGGCTAAGAAGGGATGATTGCTGTTTTAAATGTGTTAAGTTTGAGATGATTATAGAACATCCAGACACAAATGTCCAGCAGGTACTTGGAGATACAAGACTGGAGTTTAGGAAAGAGGTTAAAGTTGGATAAATAAATTTTTAAACAGCTAGATGGTATAGTGGATAATAAAAGCTAGCATTTAAAGCACTTTACAATTATCATCTCACTGGATCCTCACAATAATCCTAAAAGGTAGCTACTCTTATTATCCTCATTTTACAAATGAGGAAATTGAGGCAAAGGGAGATTAAGTATCTTGCTCAAGGTCACACAGAAAGTTAAGTTTTTGAAGCAAGATTTGAACTCAGGTTTTCCTGACTCCGTAAAACCTGAAAAGTGCTGGACTTGAAATCACAAAAACCTGAGTTCAAATGTTGCCTCAGAAGCTTACTCTCTTAGCCCTGGGTCACAAATCACTTGGTCTCTATTTGCCCTCAAGTTTTTTCATTATAAAATGGGGGAAATTATAGCAGGCTTGTTGGGAGGAGAAAATGAAATAATATTTCTAAAAAGCTTTGCTAATCTGAGGGGAATAATGAAATAATATGAGGGGAAAAATTGAAACAGAAGGTTTTGTAATTGTCAATGCTGAAAAACTACCCATGCATATATCTTGTAAATAAAAAGCTATAATTTTAAAAAATCTTACAGTAATATATAAATGCATTGTATTGTTTTACAGATATGATCATTGAACCCATAGAAAGTGATGAGATCACCAAAGGAGAGATGGTAAAGAAAAAAAGAAAAAACTGTGCCAGATGAAAGATAGATTATGATGGGAGTGGAGGAGAGGGAAGCTAAAATAGAGCAACCTGATATCTGGAAGAATGCTAAGAATATGATAGAGATAACCTAAGTGCAATTTTCTCCTTTACTACCTCAAATGGACTAGAAAAACATGTCACAGAGTAGAAAATATAGCACTGTCAAGAAGAAAAAACCTACATTTAAACAACAACCAAAAAAAAAAATCTGAAACATACTGGGAAAAAAAAAACTACCATAATGCAATTCTTATAGAAAAAAAAAATAATACTTGAGGACAAGTTTACCAGCCTAAGGTTCCTGGTGCTACTATCTTCAGTCCCAAGCTACAACTTTTCCCAAGGTTGGTTCCCAAGGCATAAAGATTGCCATTTAGTCACCAACTTTTGTAGCTAATCCCTTGAAATTCTGGAGGACACTTCCACTTCCTCAATGGGATGAAGCCAATTAGTCAGATCAGTTCTGAGACTTAAAAGAAATGACCAAGAGTAACTATAAAGTACCAGGTGCTCCATGTAGAAGAATGTGGAGGAGTCTGATATTATAACTATTTAAAACCATTCAAGAAGAAATAGGGAGTCAACAGAATGAGTGAGGAAAAGGCAGAGAAAAGACACAATTCCAAACATACATAAATTTGTACTATGAATATATATATATACCAAACAGCATGTCAGTATTTTTGAAAAATACTTTAGGCAAGTTGCAAAAAGACATAGCTAATAACACAATAATAGTAAGCTACTTGAATATTCCTGTCTCAGAGTTGGCTAAATCCATTAGACAAAGGCTCTCTGAAATTCCCTAAGGGTCCTATTCTAATCTGGTCATGACCAGAACACCCAGATTCAATCTAGGCACTGAAGAAATTCAATCTGAAAAAGGTAGATAAAGCCCTAAAGTGTTTAGAATTACATAAAATGAAAAAAAAAAATCCAAATACACAATGTCCCTACAGCTATGTACCAAGTTCTTACCTTATCCTTATTATTGACAGTAGTAGATCCCACAGAACCTTGGTTCTGTGAAAAGAACCTTTTCAATAAGAATTGTGAAAATAGAAAATAAAACAGGCAGCAGTTTGGGGAGGGAGAAAAGGTTAGACCTTTGGAAGGAAAAGGACTTAAAGAAGGAAAGAATGAGAGAAAAAGTATATATAAAGCCAGAACTCTGTGGAGGGGAAGGGAATGGAGAAGAAGGGAGAGAAGAGCAAATATAAATACAAATAAAAGCTAACTGAGAAGATGAAATGAGCAGACATTCTAAAACATGTAGACCTACGTAGAGTAAAGCTCAAGAGATGAAATGAAAATTATTTTGCTTTACGTGATTCTAAAAAACAGTATTTATAATCATGATTTCAGATAAGGAAATAAGGAAAACTGGTACTATTAAGAGACATAAAGAAATTATATCATGACTAAAATAATTTAGATGTTAAAAAAATTACTATCTTCAAATACATATATGTATATGTAATACAAGTGGATAATATAAATATGTACATATATGCATACATATTTACATATGTATGTATTTTTATAGAGTGAATAAAAATATATACCAAATGGCATTTAAGTTTTTTTAAAAGATACTTTAGACAAATTGCAAAAAGGTATAGCTAATAACACAATAATAGTATGTTTCTTGAATATTTCTGTTTCAGAGCTGGCTAAATCCAATGACAATTTTTTTTTAAAAGAGAAAATATTGAACACTAAAAAATATTGTTTGAATGACTAACATGACAATTTCTAAATGTGAATATTAAAGAATATTCATATTTTTAGTATTTGACAGTGCTTATACAAAAATTGATCATGTTCAAAGAAATCACAAATATAGAAAATCAGAAATAATAAACAAATCCTTTATTTACTTTAGGAATAGTGGCTGAATCTGTGATCTCAGTGTTATAGAAAACTTCCATGTGAGAAAAATTCTCTTTACAACCCCAGAAGAAATCTCCTCTGCAAGTTTTGAGTTACCTAAAGTACTGAAAGATTAGTGAATTGCCCAGAGTCCCGGAGACTGCATGTGTCAAGAAACAAGATTTGAACTGACATCATCCTGGACACAAGGTAAGGCCATAATACGATAAATATATAAATTGATGAAGGAAATACGGACAAAAAGTACAGACACATGGAAATTAAGTAATAATATCCTGAATAAGGATGAAAAAAATTACAGAAGCAATGTATAATTATGTTTTTAATAGCTATAATAATGGAGCGAAATACTAAAATTTATGGGAAACAGCTAAAAGTCTACACAGGGTAATTTATATCTCTGAAAACTAATTTAACAAAGTAGAAAAAGAGAGAATCAATGAACTGAGTGTACAATTAAAAATACTAAAAAATAAACAAATTTGCTATATTAAAGCAAGTACCAAAGAAGACATTTTCAGAATTAAACAGAAAATCTCAAAAGTAAAAAGTAATGCAGAACTGATAAACAGAAATAACAGCTATTTCTTAAAAATTTATAAAATCTCCAAGCTGCCAGTGAAGTTGATAGAAGAAAATAAAATTGCCAAAATAAAAATATGAATAAGAAGTTATAACAAATAGAAAAAATAAAGAGAATTATTTTTTTAAAAAGCTACAATATAATTAAATGCCAGGAAAAAGAATCTAAGAATAATTCAGATGATTTAGAGCAGTATCTACAAAAAATAAAATACCTAAACTCACAAAATAATATAATAAAACTCTTAAGCAACCTCGGCAAAAGCATTAAGCAAGCTATAAATGCCAAAGAAAAAATTGTAGAGTTAAATGGATTTACAAGTAAATTTTGTTAAATATTTTAAAAGCAATTAATGTCTGTAACACAAAAATTATTCTTAAAAAAAAAAAATCAAGACATGAGGGTTGTACCAAACTTCTTTGTGAAACAAATATGGTTCTGATACCCAATACAGGCAGAAACAAATCAAAGAGAAATATAAGCATTTTATGAATGACTACTGATACAAAAAAAATTTAAATATAATCCTTGCAAAGAAACTATATCAACATATGCAGGCAAATAATTCATTATAACCCAATTAAACTCATACCAAAAAATGTAGGAATGGTTCAGCATTCGGGAAAATAATTAGAGTAAGCTATCATATAAATAACAAAAACCTTAGAAAAACATTTAAGCAAGATAACACTATAAAATGCATATATGTAGAAGAATTCATTTTAATATGATGAAGTTCTATATCTAAAGTCAAAAACAAGCATTGTTTGCAATGAGAAAATACTAGAAGCTTTCCCAGCACAAATAAGAATAAAACATGGATGCTCTCTTTCTCTGACATTATTTGACATAATCCTAGAAATAGTATTTATAGCAATAAGGTAAGAAAGCAAAAATAAAGAATAAACCTCAACAAGGAGGAAACTAAATTATTTGCAGATATTGTACTTAGTAAATTCCCAAGAACCAGTGAAAAATTTATTGAAATTATTTGCTTCAGAAGATTAACAGAATACAAAATAAATTCAGAGAATCATCATTTCTACATAGTTCTTTTAAAAACTGGGAAGGAATTATTAGAGAGGTCCACTAAAATGCATACAAAATGCATACAGTTATCTGGGAGTTAACCTATAAAGGGCCTATGCAAAACATTTTAAGTTAACAAAGTACTCTTTTCAGAAATAAAAACAATTGAGATACATTTGGTGCTCATGGTGAGACCATGTCATTATAACAAAAATTCTATTATCCACGTTAATTTAAATCTTTAATGATGTAGCAATAAACTTGTCAATAAGATGCTTCACCGAATTTAATCAAACAATAACAATATCTATTTAGATGAATAAAAAGACTAAAAAGTAAAAGAAAATATAGAAAAGGAAAAGGGAAAAGAGACAATGGAAATATAATATCAGACTTCAAAGTGCATTATAAAGCAGTAGTTATCAAAATTGTTTTGCAATAATTATTTTAATCAGTGGAACTAATTAAATAAGCAAGAATCAGAAATAATCAAAAGGAGTAATCTAGATTTCAGAAAAGCCTGTGAAGAATTACATGACCATTGTTGAGTAAAGAGAGCAGAACCAAGAAAACACTATACACAGTAACAAGATTATTTAATGATCAACTATGATAGACTTCACTCTTCTCAGCAATACAGTGATCCAAGACAATTCCAATAGACAGTTTAGGAAATGCCATCCTCGTCCAGAGAAAGAACTATAGGAATTGAATTCAGATCAAAGCATACTATTTTTACCTTTCTTTTTGTGTTTTTTTTTTTCTCATGGGTTTTTTTTCCCTTTGTTCTGATTTTTCGTTCACAACATGACTAATATGGAAATACATTTAAGATGATTGTACAAGTGTAACCTAAGTCAAGGGGTTAAATATTATGTTGTTTAGGATATTTGGAAACCATTTGGAACTTAAATTAAATTTCCATCTGGACTTCTGAAAAGAATTGATTAGAACTTTAAAAGGGATTATTGGGAAAAGTCATTCTGCTCACAAAAGAAATAATGTGAAATTTTGAATTCTAAAATATGTCCAATGTCAGACTAAAACGTTTAAAAGTTGAAGGAAAACATGGCATTGTTGCCTGTGGTTGTGACCAGACAGAAATCAGAAATAGAGATTCAGTTAAAACTATTTGATTAATTATTATTAATAGGACTTGATGCGAAAATAAAAGAAGGCCTGGGATGCCTTTCTCTTTCCCCCAATATTTTTACTCCTTTGGAGAAAAAAGAGAGAAGGAAAAAGAGAAAAGAACAAGGTATCAGAGAGGGAAGAAAGGGATCAAATGTATGCTTTCCTGCTGAAAATCATTCAGGATTCTCTATAGATTGAATATGAAACCCTCTTTTTGGTTTTTAAAGTTCTTATTTCATAATCTGTTTCCTTCCTACCTAACAGTTTTCTTATACCTTCCTTACTTCCTTCTGTGGTCTAATGACACCGGCCTCTTTGCTGTTCCTCATATATGATACTCCTCCTAACTTTGGGTATCTTCACTGGATCTTCCTACACCTGAAATGTTCTCCTTTCTCATCTCCTCCTGACCTCCCTGGCTTCCTTCAAATCCTAGCTTAAAACTTCTTCTTCTTCAGGATGCCTTTCCCAGCCCTCCTAAAATGCTACCGACTTCTTTCTGTTGATTATTCCAATTCAACTCATCTGTATTTGGTTTGTTCATTGCTTCCCCAATCAAGCTGTGAGCTCGTTGAAAGCAGAGACTGTTTTGAGCACAACTCAAGAGCTCAGCAAATATTTCTTAGTGTTTCTAGATCTAAATTACAAATAAATATGGAGAGAATGTCATGGGACCACCTGGAATCACTGGATTCTAGAGCAATGAAAGGAAAATCTCTAGATTTTTTTGGATTTCTTAACCATCTTTCATGACCAGCAACCTAAGAAATGCTGCTGCTTAAAGTCACCAATGCTTGCCCATGACAACATTTCAAAGTTATGGCAAGCTGGGACAGCCAAATGCTATGTAGCTACACAAAGAGAGATTTTGGCTTAGATTAGCACAAGTTTTTTTTGTTTTGTTTTGTTTTGTTTTGTTTTGTTTTGTTTTGTTTTCTGAATACTCTTTTCTTAGGCAACTAAGTAGTGCAATAGATAGAATATTAGTCTTGGAGTCCTCAAGAAAGACTTTAGTTCAAATCCACCCTCAAAAACATATGATCTCTGTAATTCTGTGCAATTTACTTAAAAGAAAAAAAAAAATCTGTGTGCCTCAGTTTCCCCAATTGTAAAATGGAGATAACTCTACTTCTCAGAATTGTTTTGAGAATCAAATGTGAAGCTAAGTGTCTGGTGTACAATTGGCTCTTAATAAATGCTT